>NC_137889.1:3144344-3744344 GCF_963455335.1 Martes martes | reverse complement strand
ATTTGATAGGAATTCAGTGTTTTAGGAAATCAATTTTCCTAGCTTGATGGACAGAAATACTCAGAATTTGACAATTTTGGTAAGTCATAAAATTACTTGAAAATAACTATTAATATTATAAGATATGGATGAAGAATTATAGTTGAAATATGACATTTTATAGCTTCTGATTAAAATACTAGCTTTGGGACTTAGTCATTCAGCTAGACTCAAGCTTATTATTTAATTAAAATATATAGTATTTTTATTTTTAAATGTACATTAATATAATATTTTAATACCACTATTACTAGTACTATTAATAATATATTTTATTACTATTTTTAAATTTTTATTTTTTATTATTACCAATTTTACTATTTCTTACTGTTATTATAACAGATATATTTTTTGAAATCCCTGAAATAGGGAACATAAAAACAAAACTTAAAATTACATATCTGGGGCACCTGGGTGGCTCAGTGGATTAAAGCCTCTGCCTTCGGCTCAGGTCATGATCCCAGGGTTTTGGGATCCAGCCTCGCATCGGGCTCTCTGCTAGGCAGGGAGCCTGCTTCCCCTCCTCTCTCTCTGCCTACTTGTGATCTCTGTCAAATAAATTAAAAAAAAAACTTTAAGATTACATATCGGTTGTCAGTATTGTGACTTATGTATATACATACAAACATACACACACAACTCCTCCCCACACACTAGGATACAAATTGAAATTTCACTAAATCTACTGAATGTTTTATTTCAAATTATATTTTTCCCCTCTTAACAATCTATATATTATAAATATTGCCATTATTTGATATTTTTCAGAATAGCTTCCTCATATAATTGCTAACATACTTATATAAAAATAGATTTTTAAAAATATTAAAGTTACTTATTATCCTAAAATGGCCATCATTAATATTCTAGAGTTTTTTTACTTCTATATGTAAAGTCGTAATTATTTTTTCTCTATTTAAATATGTGGGGGTAGAACTTTTCAACAATCATACTCAAAATACTGCATGGTTGAAATAGAAAGTCAGTAACTTGTAATATAAAACAAACTGGGCATAGGGTACCTGAATTTATATGTTATTTACAAATCTACAGGTCTCCAGTTTTTATATTTGAAGCAAAGTTTTTTAAGACTTTTTTCACAGTGAACTACTTTAAATAAAAATCATATTTTTGTGTTGGGTTCCTATGTACAGACTGACATTCACAAACACTCTGGTTTATTCTCAATCAATAAACAATTTACACATCTTAGGAAATTTAGACTGTCATCTCAACATTTACTATGTGAGAATAAACATCATTTCATCGTTAATACAAAATTTCCTTCCATACCCTCGTACCCCCCTGGGCACAAGTGTTATTTTTATGGAGCAAACAAATATTACTGTGTTAGAGAAAGGTAAAAAAAAAAAAAAATTAACATGTAGATAGATAGTTGCCACATTTAATAATTCATTTATCTTCTGGAGAATTTTACTTTGTATAAAAGATACATTATGCAACTATCTAACTAAAGACAATATTTGGATTTATCTCAAGGGTCAAGTTGATAGCAAAGGGACTCCATTTGGATACTCTGTTGAGATGAGAACAGTAATTTATATTAGGTCTCTACCTATTGTAGAGTGACAGCCAGTGCTGTAAAGCTAGCTGACGGCTGGACTGTAAAGAAAGCAGCCTAAGCTACCACTATTCCAAGGAATCAAGGCAAGGCTGCCACAGAGGACCCTGCCTGACCACAACACAACACTGCTCTGGCGGCCCAGGGCCCCCCGCTGCTGTCCAAGTGCTGACTAAAAGAGCACAACCCATGGTAGTCCCATCCTCTAGAGTCACTCCCCACAGAACCTCTCCTTTTCTGCATACTAGTTGTGGCACTGTGCTCACTTTACTGTCTCCCAGCCAACGAAACCTTTAAGTGCACCCGTTGGTTCAAGATTATATAAATTTGTTTCTGGAAATTGAGAAACTTAAATTGAAAGCACATCTGTGTGTGTGTGGGGGGGTGTGTGTGTGTAAAGGAGGTATTCTGGAAATTGAGAAACTTAAATTGAAAGCACATCTGTGTGTGTGTGTGTGTGTGTGTGTGTAAAGGAGGTATTCTGGAAATTGAGAAACTTAAATTGAAAGATTATGTAAACTTGTGTGTCTCCCCAAAACACAAATGACCTAAGGAATTATTCCCTTGAACAGGTGATTTCTTTTCTTCAGCTAGAAAGAAATGTTACATGGTCTGCAATTATATTTTTCTCGTACAGTAGATCTTTTTAAGCACAGGCTTGTTGATTAGATAGCAAAACTAAAGGGCACTGCTGTGAAAGGCAAACGCACTGTCTTACTGACTCAGATTTTCCAAGAAGCAGTAAAATACTCATTATCACTTAACGTTCCATATAATTTACTTTCAAAAAAGGTTACATGCGTGAACTTATGTAATCTTCTTAATGTGTTTGGAACTTAGAAAAGCATTTCTGTCAACTGTTTTATAATTATTAGGGGCTGGGTTTTACACTTGGCGGTGTTGAAATTGGGACTGTGTTATGTAATATGGTCAAACTAAGTTAGCTCATGATGAGTGACAAGAAATGACATTTAATCGAGTTGCAGGGCTATTTAAACTATAGATCATAAAGATTCCTGTTAAAGGCACAATTCAAGTAATATTCTATGTGAGGCTCTTACTACATAAGAGTAAATCACATCTTAACTAATAGCTTATGTGATGTTTTAAGAAAGAAAATAAAAGTACATATGGATAAAATGCCTGTTATATGAAAATCTATGAAATAAAATAACCAGTTGTAACTGATAAATATTTTCTGCTGATTTGGAATATACTAAAATATAAAATATATTACCTCTGAGAACCTTTCATATAATTCCATTTTCTAATTTTTCTAATAATTCCCATTTCTCTTACTGGAGCTTTTACAATTTAGAGTAAAATAAGGGTCATATTCAAACATTTAAAATTCCTAATTCTGACAGAGGAAATGTGTGAATCGGAGCACAATTTTAAATGCTAGATATAAGCATATTATAATTATGAGCACAATGAAGAATGATTAAGGTTAGGTTTTGGAGTTGAATCTGGGTTGTCCTTGATTATATATGTACACTGAGCTTAGATCTGGATGCCTGGTAAAGTTTTAGTAAATATTACTTCCATCTGTCTTCCACTCCCCTAATTATAATATTCTTCCTGGAGAACCCAAACAAATGCACTAACCCCTGAGTCAGTTATGAAATACCAGGTATGAAATGCCTTGGCCTGGAACACCGGCTGGGCCTGATGACTTTCAACTGTTGTCTCATGACTACAGTGAAGGTTGCATACACCTAGTTCTGTGGTATTACCTTCCCTTCAGTTTTTGAAAATACTTGTAAACTAATCAATTGCTCATTTTGAAAACTTGGACAATTTTTCCTTAAAAGTACTTTGCATTTGATGGATTTCTATAGACATGAGATGAAAACTAGTGCAAGACCCTTTCTCTTTCTCCTCTGTATTTGCATGTTAACTCTTGTAGCTATTATACTCACATACACTTTCAGGCACTAGAGCACAGGTTCAATTGATGAACAACCAATGATTGATTGAGAACACTTATCAGTCAACTCTTCCTCATTGATTAGCTTGGATTCTAATAGAATTAAGATTCTGGTCTACCCAAGATTCTAGTTCATTATCTCTGTGATGTGGTGAGACCATCTTCATCATAAAGTCTATTCATTTTATATCTGGACTTTTAGTTTTCAAAAACATGCCTTAAAAAAATAAAACTGTCCGTTTGGATGGTGTTGAGAGCACAGTAAACACTGCGGGTTCATAGACTGTGGCTAATGTTGGTCTAAGGTATTTCCCGGCAATGCCCTGTGAGTTCCTCGTACCGAAGACCTTGCCTTACTTTTCTTTGCGTTTTTCACCTGCACAAAGGTACAGAGAAAAGCTTTGTTGAATGCAACAGACTGGGTCAGAACACAGAAGTACATCCATCTTGGACTAATTGGTCTGAAGTAAAAGATCCAAATTATAAAAAATAAAACTCATGAGAAAGTGTATAAAGCCTCAATAAATCTGACCTTTCTTTTTGCTTTAAGGACCTTTCCATCATTCTAATGCACAAAAAAGAACTACAGATTGGATGTGAAATACTTCTAATAATAATTAACTTTTTGCTGAAATGTCTTGTACATAAGAACTACCATTCTTTTAACCAAAACAATATATTCTAAAAATCATAACAGCTCTGTCTTTTCTAAAGTATTGTGTGCTGTGCCTGGACTCTCACCTCTTCTTTTTCTAAGACTCCCCAGACTTCTCTCCCTCCAAGAAGGTAGTGGGGGAGGGCAGGACAAGTGCACTGCTTTGCCTGACACACACACACACACACGCACATCGCTTTTATGTATATACTTTAATGGGAACTAAATTGAAATGCCTCCTTAAACAGTTTAAAATTGTTCCAGTGATATAAAAATACCTTTAGTTTGCAGAGAAGCACAGTTTAAAAGGGACTCCAAAAAATCCATTTTACATGCACTCACTCTAAATCTGATTTCATCTTTTTTTTTAATTAAGAGCTGAAGCGTGAAATTAATGGCTTCACCATAATGTTCTGTTTTAAATAAATTCATTATTATAGTATGTAAAAATCCAAATATATGAGCCTGATGGTTAGGAGGAACATAGTGTTGTTTTTCTTTTCTGTTTAACAATACATTTTACCATAATGTTTAAAATAAAATACCTTTCCGACTCTACGCACACTCTTCACAAAAATTTTAGGATGTTAGAAAACAAAAGTACAAAACTCATATACTCTTATTTTGAAGTTTTTTTTTTTTTTTACTAGAAGTGTGTTCTCATTAGAATAAGAAATTCTGAAGTATTTTTGAATTTCACAAAATAGTGAATTCTACAAGAAATATTAAGGGGGGGGTTCTATAAAAGAAGAAAGAACCCAAGAGTGTCATTGAACAGAAATTTATGGAGACAATCTGTAGATACAAGGAGTTCACAGGAAACACAATGTCAATAAAAACTTATCTCTCAATAATCACTGTCAACATGAATGGCCTAAATGTGCCCATAAAGCGGCACAGGGTTGCAGATTGGATAAAACGACAGGACACATCCATATGTTGTCTACAAGAGACCCATTTTGAACCTAAGGATACACCCAGACTGAAAGTGAAGGGATGGAGAAGCATCTTTCATGCCAATGGGCCTCAAAAGAAGGCTGAGGTAGTGATTCTCATATCAGATAAATTAGATTTTAAACTAAAGACTGTAGTCAGAGATACAGGAGGACACTACATCATTCTTAAAGGGACTATCCACCAAGAAGATCTAACAATTGTAAATATCTACACCCCCAATATGGGAGCAGCCAACTACATAAGACAACTGTTAATCAAGATAAAGAGTCATATTGATATGAATACATTTATAGCAAAGGGTCTTAACACGCCACTCTCAGTAACAGATCATCAAAGCAGAAAATCAACAAAGAAACAAGAGCACTGAATGACACATTGGACCAGATGGACCTTGTAGATATATACAGAACATTCCACCCTAAAAATAACAGAATACTCATTCTTCTTGAATGCACATGGAACTTTCTCCAGAACAGACCACATACTGGGTCACAAATCAGGGCTCAACCGATACCAAAAGATTGAGATTATTCCCTAGATATTCTCAGACCACAATGCTTTGAAACTTGAGCTCAACCGCAAGAAAAAGTTTGGATGTAATTCAAACACTTGGAAGCTAAAGACCATCCTGCTCAAGAATGTTGGATCAACCAGGAAATCAAAGAAGAACTTAATTCATGAAAACCAATGAGAACGAAGACACTTCAGTCCCAAACCTATGGGATACAGCAAAGGCAGTCCTAAGGAGGGAATACATAGCCATCCAGGTCTCCCTCAAAAAATTTGAAAAATCCAGAATACATCTGCTCTCTTTACACCTTAAAATAGTGAATTCTAATAACAACTCTTTAAAAAAGAGAACACATGAATTACCTTATATTTACACTTAAAATTCAACATTTTTATGTTTGTTATTCATGCTTCATTACATTCCATTTTTTAAAGCCATTAACATTAAAGTCCACCCTCAATGATTAATGTTCTTATAAGCTTATTGGACAGGCTTTTTGAGGACTCCTCAACAACATACAAAATGTCAGCATAAATGTTTGGTGAAAGAGGATATTGTTTATAGGCTTTTAACTAGCCACAGTACTAATTAAACTGCAATAAGCTGAACTTTAATTGTGTGGCTTGATTGATTTAATAAGGTTAACATCTGCCACTTCGCCTAGACTTAGTATCAAGGCCCTACATATCAAGGTCTTATTACCGAGTTTGAGCTGTGGTGGAAGAGCCAAATACCATTAGAAATGTCAATGTAGGCAGCGTATGTTGCAGATACAATGTAACCCCCAAGTGGCTGTATTCTTTCATCTAGTAGTAACGTAAACAGGGAAAGTTGCATTAGTAAAGATTTTGTGCACATGATTAAGCGACGAAACTTCTTGAGAATTCCAATCAAGCTATTACTTTGGGGGGATTTTTCTCTCCTCTTGATCCTTGGCTGGGAAGCACTAGGGACCCGAGCTAGAGCCAAGATGACGCCGCCAGTTGTCCATCTGTTTTAGAGTGTCACTCCAGTGGTGTCCTTAGTACACCAGCCATAAAATCACCTAATTTCAAAACATTCTGGATTTCAGTCATTTAAACATGCCTGTTTAGAAGGAATCCCACCCCCAGATGAGATTAGAGTTGAAGAAGGAAGTTACCATGTTCCTTTTGATACCTCTAGATCTAAATCTGTACTAGATTAATCTTTTAAATTCTTTTTCGGATCTACAGCTACAGTTAGATTCTGTGGTTTTTCTTCCTGTCTCCTTTTTCCTAAGTTCCTTGGAAACAAAAACCACATCTCCCTTTGCATCTCTGCATTCAAGATAATACAGTCATATGTTTAAATAGACCATCCCATTGTCCATTCACTATTATGGACCCAACGAGTAGCCTCTCCTTGATCACCCATTCTCTTGTGTGGATCCAGATTAAAGCCTTCAAATGGCTTTATTCTTTTATGCTGCAGTTCTGTTACAAAAAAGTCAGCTCTGTGAGGTAAAAAGCCATCACACGGTACACATTTTTCACTAGCTGTTTTGTCCACATGGGACAATGGGTTTAGTCAGTTAAGGGGTGGTTTCTATTGACCTTCCTCTGAAAGAAGTCTATTAAATCAATCAACTTTAATTCAGTAAGAATGTGGTTGAGTATGGGTATCCATAATTTTTAAAAGAGCCACAACGTGATGAGTTTCCATGTTTAAAAACAAAACAAAACAGATTCAAACATTTTTTTTCCAGAGCACCTGGAATAAATAAAGTCTGACATTCAAGTGGGAGCCAAAGAAATGAGAAACCCACCTCGGGTTTACTTTTACTTCATAAATCCTTGACATTTAAGAAAACCATTTATTTCAAATCCAAAATGCAGAATGTAGTCAGAGCCTAACAAAATTTATTCTGAGACTCTCAACTTTGTCAGTGTTGTCTTAAATAAATGTGAGTGGTAATGCTTTGAAAGTTTCAAAGATGTTTAGCTAAAATTATCTGTGGTAAACGGAACCAAAATTCTTGACGTTAAAGATATATTTCAAGATGATGAAGATTAAAAACCTTATTCTAGCAATCATACCGCAGGGAAGATTTTCCATGGGGTAATTAGCACTCTGGCTAGTTAACATGTATAAATAGTGCACTATACTACTGGACATCTTTGCTGATATATATTAGGTTATTGAGGACCTTACCAAGAAGTGAATCAATTGGCTTATAAACACTATAATTTATTTTCTGCAAAATATACTAAGTTTTAAAAATAGGGTAAAAATAGGTTGAACCTTAAAATACACAATACCTGAAAATACATATTTTAGGTGCAGATCTATAGGAAATCTTGTCCCTTTGTCTAGGATCATATCCTAGAACCTGGTCACTGTTAGTTTCACTATCACATGATCGCACTGATTGTTAATCCTCTGGAACTGTGTTTGTAGGTATTTCTACTACTGGATAAAGACCATATCTCCAGAAGAGAACCAACCCCAAATAACAAACACCTCTCAGAGATGATTTCCCATAAATCAACATTAGAGGAAAACTTTAATTGTACCAATTATTCCTCAATGTTTATCACACACACATTCTAATAAAAGAGGTGTGTGTGTGTGTGTGTGGTTTTATTTATTTGAGAGAGAGAGAGAATGAGCAGTGGCAAGGGACAGAGGGAGAGAGACAGGAAGACTCTGTACTGAAGATGGGGCTTGACACGGGGCTCAATCCCAGGACCCTGAGATCATGACCTGAGCTGAAGTCAGACACTTAACTGACTGGGCCACCCAGGTGCCCCAAGAGTTGTATATTTTTATTCATATAAATATGCTTTTCAAATTAGATACTTCTTCTATTAAAGACAAAATAGTGTCTATCATTGTTTTCCATGTTTTAATATAAAACTACTGCACCAGAATAGACAGGCAACCCACTTCCTGTTAATGGCATTAACCTTGAGCTTCACTGCTTAGCTTTCAGGGCCCTGCACAGACAAAACACCCATAGCTGTTCTACCTCCTGCCCCACCCACCACATGTCTCTCACAAGAGGTGGTTGAGTGGGAGGGAGCTGAAGTTTCAACCCTAGCTGCAGCAATTCTAAGACATTTCTGAGGTTCTGGTTCAACATGGACACCAAGAAAGAGCCAGAATGCACCTCCTCTCAAGGGTACACTGAATCTACTACATATAGAAAGATTTCCTCTGAAAAAAACCCTAAAGCTGGCGAGTTTCAATGATATAGACGAGGGGGGAATCACATGGAAGTGGGTAGCAGAGGCAGAGCCATAGTCTTTCCATAAAACCTACCCTAGCCCACAACCCAAGTCAGGAGGCAACTCAAAACTGGGAGCTCCTTCCTGAGGAGCAAAGGCTTCTTAGCCCACACCAGGCACCCTACTTTGTAAAGACACATACCCCAAACACCTGGCTTTGGAGACCAGTGAGGCTCTCACCAGTGAGACCTGTGGGGCTCTGTGGAACTGTGAAGCAGACATAAATGAGTCTGCATGCAGATACACACCCCAGGGCCCAGCTCAGATGCAGCGCCTTGAAAAGTGCCCAGATTTATGTGAACGTGACTCATTTACCCTTTTTAAAGCATTTGTCAGGGGCAGGGACCTGCTGGGATACTCCTTGGGGACAAGCTGGTGGACCCCTCTTCCTACTCACAAAGATGCTCACAAAATTCAGGGGAAGAATGGATGAACACGGTGAGAATTTCAACCAATATAAAATACAAGAAAGTACTGAACAGAAGTCATTATTGCTGAATAATGCAATAACTGAACTTAAAAATATGTTAGAGGATTTCACAAGCAAACTGAATGAAGCAAAAGAATGGATCAGTGACCTGAAAGGCAGAACACTAGAAATTACCCAATCCAAGCAGCAAAAAGAACGAACGAAGAAAAAAAAAAAAAAAATGAAGTTAGCTTAAGAGACATAGGGGCGACATCAAACACAAGAACATTTGCATTATAAGAGTCTCAGAAAGAAAAGTGAGAGAGAAAGCAGCAGAAAAAGAAAAAAAAATTTTTTTGAAGAAATAATGACTGAAAAATTCCCTAAGCTGGGAAACAGATTCAGGAATGTCAGAGTTCCAAATAAAGTGAATTCAAAGAGACCCACACCAAGACAAATAATGACTAAAATGTCAAAAGTTAAAGAATCTTAAAATTAACATGAGAATAGCCACTGGTTGTATAAACGGCAACCCCCACAAGAACACCAGGAGATTTTTCAGCAGAAACTTTGCAGGAGAGAGTCACAGTATATTCAAAGTGCTGAAAGGGAAAAAAAAACTTCCAACTAAGAATACTCTATCCAGCCTAGTTATCATTCCAAATGGAAGAAGGGAGAGAGAGTTTTACTGGCAGACAAAAGCTAAAGGAATTTATCACCAATAAACCAGCACTACAGGAAATGTGAAAGGAACTTTTTTTAAGCTGAAGAGAAAGGACATTAATCAGTAACAATGAATCATATGAAAACGCAAGTCCCTGTACAAACAGTAAATATATAGCAAATGTAGTGGATTAATCATGTATAAAGCTGGTAGGAAGTCTTAAAGACAAAGGTGATACAAATAATTTGTAATAAGTTAAGAAACATAAAAAGATAGAAAAAGTGGTATCAAAAACATGCAATGTGGGATGAGGGAGAGTAAACCCATAGAGCATTAGAATACAATTCAATCTGAGTGACTTTAATTAGACTGTTAAATATATAAGTTGCTATATGTAAGCTTCACATACTCAGCAAGCAAAAAATCCCATACCCTATAGTAGGTATATAAAGATAAGGAGTTAATCTAAGCATACCACTGGAGAAAAAAAGGCCTATCTATATATGATGCCTCCAAGATACTTATCTCAGATGTAAGGGCAAACAGACTGAGAGTAAAGAGGTGGAAAAAGACATTCCCTGCAAATATGAGCCAAAAGAAAGCTGGGGTAGCTAACTATACATATATCAGACAAAATAGACTTTAAAGACTGTACTAAGAGACAAAAGCATCACATAATGATAAATGGGTCAATTCAACAGGTTGATGTAACACTCATAACTATTCATGCATCAAACAAAGGTACACCTAAATCCATAAAGCAAATACTAATGTCCCTAACTGGAGCAACGGACAGCAATATGATACTAGCGGGGGACTGTAATAACACTTAAATCAACGGATAGACAACTTGGACAGAACATCTGTAAGGGAACACTGTCCTTAAACAACAATTAGATCAGATGAAGTTTTTTTTAATATATAAAAGACTTCATTCATTTGAGAGAGAGTGTGTGTGCTTGTGCATGCACATGAGATGGGGAAGGGCAGAGGAAGAGGGAGAAGCAGACTCCCCACGGAGCAGGGAGCCCAATACGGAGCTCAATCCCAGGACCCTGCAATCGTGACTTGAGCTGAAGGCAGAGGTTTAACCCACTGAGCCCCCCAGGCGCCCCACCCAGAGGGACTTAATAGATATGTACAGAACACACCAACCCAAAGCAGCACAATGCACATTCTCCCCAAGCACACATAAAGCCTCCTAGACAGATTATGTATCAGGCCACAAAGCAAGTCTCAGTGAATTTAAGAGGACTGAACTCACATCAAGCATCTTTCCAAATGACACTGGAAGTCAATCACAAGAAACGAAATTCACAAATATTTGCAAATGAAGCCATAGGCCTCTGACCAACCAACGGGTTAAAACAAATACCTAGAGGCGAATGAAAACAGAAATACAACAAAGCTTATGAGATGCAGCTAAAGCAGTCCCAAGAAGAAGTTCATAGCAATCTATGCTTGCCTCCAGGAATAAGAAAAATCTCAAACAACCTAACTTTGTAACTCAAGAAACTAGTTAAATAAATAAATAAATAAATGACGCCCAAAGTGAGAAGGAAGAAAATGACAGAGACAAGACTATAAAATTAAATAGGGACTACAAGGACGATAGAAAAGATCAGTAAGACTAAAAGGTGGTTTTCTGAAAAGAAACAGAACTGAAGAATCTTTAGCTTCAGCAAGAAAGGGGTCAAAACCAGTAATAACAAAGAAAGACTACACCTGCTCTCACAGAAATACAAAGGTTCCTAAGAGACTACCAGGAACAATACTCCAAAAATTGAGAAGCCTAGAAAAACATGGATAAATTCCAGAAAGATAAAATCGACCAAGACTAAATCAGGAAGAAATAAAAAATCTGGACATATGATAACAGGTAATGTGTTTGAATCAAAATCCAAATCTCTCCCAAAAATCAAGACCAAGAACAGGCAGCTTCCCTAGAGAATTCTACCAACTATTCAAAGAGGAATTATTACCTATTTTTCTCAAAAGATTCAAAAACTAGATTAGGGAATGCTTCCCAACTGATTTTATGGGCCAGAATCACCCTGATAACAAAATTAGACAAGGATGCCACAAAAAGGGGGCATGTATCCCTAATGAACATGGATACAAAAATCCTCAACAAAATATTAGCATTTCAATGGTATATTCAACAATATCATCATGTACCATGACCAAGTGGGAGTTATTGTGGGGTAGGAAGGAAGGTTCTATATTCACAAGTTAATGTGACACAGCACATTCACAAAATAGATAACAAGTTTATGACCATCTCAGTAGATGCAGGAAAAGCATTTGTCAAAATTTAACACCCATGTATTATAAAAACTCTCCAGAAAATAGGTAAGAGAGAATTAACCTGACCTTAAAAATTCCATCTGTAACAAGCCCTTGCCTAACTTCACACTCAGTGGTAAAGCTGAAAGCTGTTTTATTTGGCAAAATATGGACATGTAATTAAACTGTTTTTTGTAAAGTTTTAAAAAAAAATAGCTGAAAGCTTTTCCTTTAAGGTCAGGAATAAGATAAGGGTACCCATTCCTACCACTTTCATTCAACACACCACTGGAAGTCCTAGCTACAGTACTCTGATGAGAAGAAGAAATGAAATGTTTCCAAAGTGTAAAGAAGAAGTAAAACTATCACTATTTGCCAAGGACATTTTATACACAGAAACCCCTAAAGACTCTACCAAAACAAAACTGTTAAAACTAATACGTGAATTCAGTCAAGTTGCAGCAATAAACAGAAACCTGTTGTATTTCATACCTGATTAATGAAGGATCAGAAAAATAATTTCTTTAATCCTATTTTCATTACATAGAATTAAAAAGAATAAACTAGAAATGACTTAACCAGGGAGATAAATGACCTGGAGAGTGAAAACTGTAACACACTGAGGAGAGAAACTGAAGAGGACACTGATAAATGGAAAGATACTCATGTTTACAAATTGAAAGAGTTTTGTTTTTTGGGGTTTTTTTTTTTTCAAACTCTCTCTTATTTGAGAGAGAGAGAGACGGAGATAGCTAGAGAGAGCAAGAGCAGGGAGGAGAAGGAGAAACAGGCTCCCTGCTGAGCAGAGAGCCCGATGCAGGGCTTGATCCCAGGACCCTGAGATCATGACCTGAGCTGAAGGCAGAGGCTTAACCCACTGAGCCACCCAGGCGCCCCTGGAAGAGTATTGTTAAAATGTCCATAATGTCCAAAACAATCTATAGAGTCTATGTGACCCCTATCAAAGTTCCAAAGACATTTCTCACAAAATAGAACAATCCTAAAATTTGTGTGAAACCACAAATGATGGGTTTAATGAGTGCACTGGTCAGAATGAGCAGAGTGAGGCATGGCCCTGCTGCTTCGCTATCTTGTACACCTGAAACTAACAGACCAGTGGAGGTTAGCTGGAGTTTAAATAAAAACTTAAGAAAAAAGCCAAAGCAATCTTGAGAAAGAAGGACGAAGCTGGGGGCACCACCCTCCCTGATTTCAAACTGTTTATAAAGCTACAGTAATCGAAAGAGTATGGTATTGGAATAAAAAAGACACATAGTTCAAAGGAACAGAAAGCCCAGAAGGAAAGACACACATATATGGTTAATTAATTAATGACAGAGGAGCCAAGAGTATGCATGAGGGAAAGACAGTTTCTTCAATCCCACTATCTTATACCATATACAAAGACTGAATATGGATTAGAGACTTGGATGTAAGACCTGAAACCATAAAACTCCTAGAAAAAATATAGGCAATAAGATCCATGGTGCCAACAAGGCATCAGTTTTAAAAATGATTTTTCAAGTCTGACAGCAAAAACAAAGGCAGCTAAATGAAGAATTGGTTAAGAGTACATCAAACTAAAAAACTCTGTACAGTAAACCGCCAACAGCATTAAAAGACAACCTCCTGAATGGGAGAACATACTTGTAAATTATATCTGATAAGATGTAGGTACACAAATTATGTAAGAACTCATACAAGTCAATAGCAAAGAAACCAACCAACTGATTAAAAATTGGGCAGTTTCTGAATAGACATTTTTTTTAAAGATTTTATTTATTTGTTTGACAGAGATCACAAGTAGGCAGAGAGGCAGGCAGAGAGAGAGGAAGGGAAGCAGGCTCCCCGCTGAGCAGAGAGCCCGATGTGGGGTTCGATCCCAGGACCCTGGGATCATGACCTGAGCCGAAGGCAGAGGCTTTAACCCACTGAACCACCCAGGTGCCCCTGAATAGACATTTTTCCATAAAAGGCATGCAGATGGCTAACAGACACAGGAAAATGTACTCAACATTACAACCGTCAGGGAAATTGAAATCAAAACCACAATGAGATTTCACTTCACAACAGAAAGGATGGCCAGAATCAAAAAGACCAGAAATAACAAGCGTTGGTGAATGTGCAGAAAAGGGAAGGCGTGTGCCCTCTTGTTGGAATGTCAATCGGTGCAGCAACTGTGTGGAACGGTATGGCGTTTCCTCACGCAGTTAAGATAGAACCAGTGGATCATACAGCAACTGCACTCTTGGTATTATTTGAAGAAAATGAAAACATTAACCCCAAAACATGCATTCATTCCTATTTACAATATCCAAGATATACACACAACCTAAGTGTCCTCTGACAAAGGAATAAAGAAAACATACTCTACATACAATAGAATATTATTCCCCCACTAAAAATTAAATATTGCCATTTGAGACAACATGTGTGGATATTAAGGGTATTATCTTAAGTGAAATAAGTCAGACAGAAAAATAAGTACCCTATGATTCCGTCATATGTGGAATCTAAAATAAAGAGCAAACAAGCAAAAAACCCCATAAGCTCATAGATAGAGAACAGATTTTGGTTGCCGAAGGTGGAGGTAGGGAGTGGGTAAGATATGGGAAGTCCAATGGTACAAACTTTCAATTTTAAAATAAATAAGCCAAAGAGATGTAATATAGAGCATGACAGGTACAGTTAATTCTCTAATTGAGAGGAGCCTTCACAGTTCTCATCACAAGAAACAGTCTGTAACTATGTATGGTGACAGATGTTCCACTTATTATGGTTATTGTTTTTCAATATATACAGATATCAGATCATTATGATGCATTCCTGAAACGAATGTAATGAGATCAGTTGCGCCTCAATTAAAAAAGAGTTTCCCCCCCAGAATGTCTAAAATAAGAATATATGTATATACATTTTCTACCCTGAAAATGATTTTTAATATAGGTGTTCTTAATAGAGAATTTCAGAGGAAATAAATCAGTATGTCTCGATGTATAAACGGACACATACTTTCTGTTAAAGAGAGGTGTCTGCCCAAGGGATCCGAAGAGTTGAGCAGGACGGGTAAGGGCTGGAGATCTGATTATAGTCGTGCAACTGCTTAACAATACATTGTGCATTTGCAAGTTCCTACATGGCTACACCTGCAGTGTTTTAGTCACACACAAGAAGAAAATTCTAACTACGTGAGGCTATGGATAAGTTAATTACCTCGACTGTGTTGAGTATTTCACTATGTATTTATTTGAAAGCATCTTAAAGTACCTCTTAAATATATACAATTTTTATTTGCTCCTTATATTTCGGTAAAGTTGGCAAAAAGTGGCAAATGTATAATTAAACCAAATCTCATTTAAATGTTTTACTGTATATATCATAAATACCTGAAGAAATAATTTAGCCTTGTACTAAACAGTTTTTAAAAGTGTTTGGGGACTCCTCGGTGGCTCAGTTGGTTAAGTGTCTGCCTTCAGCTCAGGTCAAGGTCCAGGGGTCCTGACTGGGATGGAGCCCCCATTAGGGCTCCCTGATCAGGGGAAAGTATACTTTGGTTTTTAAAAGTTAGGACTTTGGAGGGTGCCTATAGCCACCTACAAATTTTCCCTACACTTTGCAGGGGGAAAGAAATCACATATTTACAACTCAATGCTGGGAATTAAGAGAAAAATAAATAAAGGAGGGAATCACTGACATTGTATCAGGCTTCCTAATTATATCTATTTTCTTTTCCATTTTACTAAATTAACATCATTCTCATACTATTTTCTCAGTAGCTTACTTGAAAAATAGTTTTTAATAGAAATTAAATCTGTAGATTATTTACCTTTCTTTGTATTTCTAGTATTTTTTTCTAACCACAAACCTCCACCAACAACTTTGGTAAGTTTCAGAAAAATTGGATGCTGTAATTATTCATCAATCAAAAAATTTTATAATGTTAAACTAAAATGAATTCAGCAGATGGTATTGCAAAACTGGCAATTAATATGTTTATAAGTTAAGCTTTAAATATCATATTAAAGAAGTGTTTGTTCCTATGAGATTATTTTTAAAATTTGCTTTGTTGTTAACCACATTTGTTCTCATTGGTTAGAAACATGCTACTTGGTAACTACATTTCACACACACATATACACAATATTATATACATGTACATAAATAATGATAATACAGATATCAAAAAGATCACATCTGATACTATATACTTGTTTTGAGACAGATTTTCTTTCTGAAAAGTAACAGTGAGTTTTTAGTCTTAACTTAAAACCTAAAATATTTGGCAAATGTTGTTGGTGTTCTGGTAATGTAAGAGTAACTGAGAATCTTCTGGGCTATCTGGTTGATTAAGGTTAAAAAGTATACTGAGGGGAGGAGTCAAGATGGCGGAGAAGTAGCAGGCTGAGACGACATTGGGTAGCAGGAGATCAGCTAGATAGCTTATCAAACCATTGCAAACACCTACAAATCCAATGGGAGATTGAAGAGAAGAAGAACAGCAATTCTAGAAACAAAAAATCAACCACTTTCTGAAAGGTAGGACCGGCGGAGAAGTGAATCCAAAGCAACGGGAAGATAGACCGTGCGGGGAGGGGCCGGCTCCCGGCAAGTGGCGGAGCAACGGAGCACAAAATCGGGACTTTTAAAAGTCTGCTCCACTGAGGGACATCACTCCGGAGGCTAAGCCGGGGTGAAGCCCATGCGGGGTCAGCATGACCCCAGGTCCCACAGGGTCACAGAAGGGTTGAGGGCATCTGAGTGTCACAGAGCTTGCAGGTATTAGACCGGGGAAGCCGGCTACAGCGACAGAGCCAAGGAGTGAGCTCTCAGCTCGGGGTTACCTTGAACTGGTCGCAGGCTGGGTGAGCTCAGAGCAGGGCCAGAGGCCAGGGACATGGGTGTGATTGAGTGCTTTTCTCTGAGAGTGCACTGAGGAGAGGGGCCCTGAGCTCTTGGCTCCTCCAGGCCAGGGACTGGGAGGCCGCCATCTTCATTCCCGTCCCCCAGAACTCTACGGAAAGCATTCAGGGGACAAAAGCTCCTGAAAGTGAACCCGAGCGGATTACTTAGCCCAGCCTCTGGTAAGGGCGGTGCAATTCTGCCTCTCGCACAGACACTTGAGAATCACTACAACAGGCCCCTCCCCCAGAAGAGCAACAAGAAATCCAGCCAAGACCAAGTTCACCTACCAAGGAGAACAGCAGAATTCCAGAGGAGGAGAAAGCAAAGCACAGAACTCATGGCTTTCTCCCATGATTCTTTAGTCTTGCAATTAATTTAATTTTTTTTTAATTTTATTTTTTTCTTCTGCTAATTTTTTTTAACTTTTACCCTTTTCTTTTTTAAAGTTTTTTAACTAGTTTATCTAATACAAATATATTTTTTCTTTTTTATATTTTTTTCTTTATTTGTTTTCTTTTTTTAATTTTTTTTTTTTTCTGAACTTCTTTTTATCCCCTTTCTCCCCCTCCATGATTTGGGGTCTCTTCTGATTTGGTTAAAACGCATTTTCCTGGGGTCTTTGCCACCCTTTTACTATTTTATTTGCTCCTTCATATACTCTAATCTGGACAAAATGACAAGGCGGAAAAACTCACCACAAATAAAAGAACAAGAGGCAGTACCGAAGGCTAGGGACCTAATCAATATAGATATTGGTAATATGTCAGATCTAGAGTTCAGAATGACGATTCTCAAGGTTCTAGCTGGGCTCGAAAAAGGCATAGAAGATATTAGAGAAACCCTCTCCGGAGATATAAAAGCCCTTCTGGAGAAATAAAAGAACTAAAATCTAACCAAGTTGAAATAAAAAAAGCTATTAATGAGGTGCAATCAAAAATGGAGGCTCTTACTGCTAGGATAAGTGAGGCAGAAGAAAGAATTAGTGATATAGAAGACCAAATGACAGAGAATAAAGAAGTTGAGCAAAAGAGGGACAAACAGCTACTGGACCACGAGGGGAGAATTCGAGAGATAAGTGACACCATAAGATGAAATAACATTAGGATAATTGGGATTCCAGAAGAAGAAGAAAGAGAGAGGGGAGCAGAAGGTATATTGGAGACAATTATTGGAGAGAATTTCCCTAATATGGCAAAGGGAACAAGCATCAAAATCCAGGAGGTGCAGAGAACCCCCCCTCAAAGTCAACAAGAATAGGTCCACACCCCATCACCTAATAGTAAAATTTACAACTCTTAGTGACAAAGAGAAAATCCTGAAAGCAGCCCAGGAAAAGAAGTCTGTAACATACAATGGTAAAAATATTAGATTGGCGGCAGACTTATCCACAGAGACCTGGCAGGCCAGAAAGAACTGGCATGATATATTCAGAGCACTAAACAAGAAAAACATGCAGCCAAGAATACTATATCCAGCTAGGCTATCATTGAAAATAGAAGGAGAGATAAAAAGCTTCCAGAACAAACAAAAACTGAAAGAATTTGCAAACACCAAACCAGCTCTACAGGAAATATTGAAAGGGGTCCTCTAAGCAAAGAGAGACCCTAAAAGTAGTAGAACAGAAAGAAACAGAGACAATATACAGTAACAGTCACCTTACAGCAATACAATGGCACTAAATTCATCTCTCTCAATAGTTACCCTGAATGTTAATGGGCTAAATGCCCCAATCAAAAGACACAGGGTATCAGAATGGATAAAAAAAACAAAACCCATCAATATGCTGCCTACAAGAAAC
Source organism: Martes martes (assembly GCF_963455335.1). Lineage (NCBI taxonomy): Eukaryota > Metazoa > Chordata > Mammalia > Carnivora > Mustelidae > Martes > Martes martes. The sequence continues at coordinate 3,725,363 of NC_137889.1, read as the reverse complement.
TCATTTTAGACCCAAAGACACCTGCAGATTTAAAGTGAGGGGGTGGAAAACAATGAAAACAATTTACCATGCTAATGGACATCCGAAGAAAGCTGGGGTGGCAATCCTTATATCAGATAAAGTAGATTTTAAGCCAAAGACTATAATAAGAGATGAGGAAGGACACTATATCATACTCAAAGGGTCTATCCAACAAGAAGATCTAACAATTTTAAATATCTATGCCCCTAACGTGGGAGCAGCCAACTATATAAACCAATTAATAATAAAATCAAAGAAACACATCAACAATAATACAATAATAGTAGGGGACTTTAACACTCCCCTCACTGAAATGGACAGATCATCCAAGCAAAAGATCAACAAGGAAATAAAGGCCTTAAATGACACACTGGACCAGATGGACATCACAGATCTATTCAGAACATTTCATCCCAAAACAACAGAATACAAATTCTTCTCTAGTGCACATGGGACATTCTCCAGAATAGATCACATCCTGGGTCATAAATCAGGTCTCAAATGGTATCAAAAGATTGGGATCATTCCCTGCATATTTTCAGACCACAATGCTCTGAAGCTAGAACTCAATCACAAGAGGAAATTTGGAAAGAACCCAAATACATGGAGACTAAACAGCATCCTTCTAAAGAATGAATGGGTCAACTAGGAAATTAAAGAAGAATTGAAAAAATTCATGTAAACAAATGATTCTGAAAACACAGCGGTTCAAAATCTGTGGGACACAGCAAAGGCAGTCCTGAGAGGAAAATATATAATGATACAAGCCTTTCTCAAGAAACAAGAAAGGTCTCAAATACACAACCTAACCCTACACCTAAAGGAGCTGGAGAAAGAACAACAAAGAAAGCCTAAACCCAGCAGGAGAAGAGAAATCATAAAGATCAGAGCAGAAATCAAGAAATAGAAACCAAAAAAACAATAGAACAAATCAATGAAACTAGAAGCTGGTTCTTTGAAAGAATTAATAAGATTGATAAACGACAGGCCAGACTTATCAGAAAGAAAAGAGAAAGGACCCAAATAAATAAAATCATGAATGAGAGAGGAGAGATCACAACTAACATCAAAGAAATACAAACAATTTTAAGAACATACTATGAGCAACTATACGCCAACCAATTTGACAATCTGGAAGAAATGGATGCATTCCTGGAGACATATAAACTACCACAACTGAACCAGGAAGAAATAGAAAACCTGAACAGACCCATAACCAGTAAGGAGATTGAAGCAGTCATCAAAAATCTCCAAACAAACAAAAGCCCAGGGCCAGACGGCTTCCCAGAGGAATTCTACCAAACATTTAAAGAAGAACTAATTCCTATTCTCCTGAAACTGTTCCAAAAAATAGAAATGGAAGGAAAACTTCCAAACTCATTTTAGGTCAGCATCACCTTGATCCCAAAACCAGACAAGGATCCCACCAAAAAAGAGAATTACAGACCAATATCCTTGATGAACACAGATGCAAAAATTCTCACCAAAATACTAGCCAATAGGATTCAACAGTACATTAAAAGGATTATTTATTCCTTTTAATAAGGACCACGACCAAGTGGGATTTATTCCAGGGCTGCAAGGTTGGTTCAACATCCGCAAATCCATCAATGTGATACAACACATTAATAAAAGAAAGAAAAAGAACCATATGATACTCTCAATAGATGCTGAAAAAGCATTTGACAAAGTACAGCATCCCTTCCTGATCAAAACTCTTCAAAGTGTAGGGACAGAGGGCACATACCTCAATATTATCAAGGCCATCTATGAAAAACCCACTACAAATATCATTCTCAATGGAGAAAAACTGAAAGCTTTTCTGCTAAGATCAGGAACATGGCAGGGATGTCCACTTTCACCACTGCTATTCAACATAGTACTAGAAGTCCTAGCCTCAGCAATCAGACAACAAAAAGAAATTAAAGGCATCCAAGTCGGCAAAGAAGTAGTCAAACTATCACTCTTCACAGATGATATGATACTCTATGGGGAAAACCCAAAAGACTCCACTTCAAAACTGCTAGAACTTGTACAGGAATTTAGTTAAGTGTCAGGATATAAAATTAATGCACAGAAATCAGTTGCATTTCTCTACACCAACAATAAGACAGAAGAGAAATTAAGGAGTCAATCCCATTTACAATTGCACCCAAAACTATAAGATACCTAGGAATAAACCTACCAAAGAGGCTAAGAATCTATACTCAGAAAACTATAAAGTACTCATGAAAGAAATTGAGGAAGACACAAAGAAATGGAAAAATGTTCCATGCTCCTGTATTGGAAAAACAAATATTGTGAAAATGTCTATGCTACCTAAAGCAATCTACACATTTAATGCAATCCCTATCAAAATCCCACCCATTTTTTTCAAAGAAATGGAACACATAATCCTAAGATTTATATGGAACCAGAAAAGACCTCGAATAGCGAAAGGAATATTGAAAAAGAAAGCCAAAGTTGGTGGCATCACAATCCCGGACTTCAAGCTCTATTACAAAGCTGTCATCATCAAGACAGCATGGTACTGGCACAAAAACAGACACATAGATCAATGGAACAAAATAGAGTGCCCAGAAATAGACCCTCAACTCTATGGTCAACTAATCTTTGACAAAGCAGGAAAGAATGTCCAATGGAAAAAAGACACCCTCTTCAATAAATGGTGTTAGGAAAATTGGACAGACACATGCAGAAAAATGAAATTGGACCATTTACTTACACCACACATGAAAATAGACGCAAAATGGATGAAGGACCTCAATGTGAGAAAGGAATCCATCAAAATCCTTGAGGAGAACACAGGCAGCAACCTCTTCAACCTCAGCTGCAGCAACATGTTCCTAGGAACATCGCCAAAGGCAAGGAAAGCAAGGGCAAAAATGAACTATCGGGATTTCATCAAGATCAAAAGCTTTTGCACAGCAAAGGAAACAGTCAACACAACCAAAAGACGACTGACAGAATGGGAGAAGATATTTGCAAACGACATATCAGATAAAGGGCTAGTGTCCAAAATCTATAAAGAACTTAGGAAACTCAACACCCAAAGAACAAATAATCCAATCAAGAAATGGGCAGAAGACATGAACAGACATTTCTGCAAAGAAGACATCCAGATGGCCAACAGACACATGAAAAAGTGCTCCACATCACTCAGCATCAGGGAAAAACAAATCAAAACCACAATGAGATATCACCTCACACCAGTCAGAATGGCTAGAATTAACAAGTCAGGAAATGACAGATGCTGGTGAGGATGCGGAGAGAGGGGAACCCTCCTACACTGTTGGTGGGAAGGCAAGCTGGTACAACCACTCTGGAAGACAGCATGGAGGTTCCTCAAAAAGTTGAAAATAGAACTACCCTATGACCCAGCAGTTGCACTACTGGGTATTTACCCTAATGATACAAACGTAGTGATCCAAAGGGGCACGTGCACCCAAATGTTTATAGCAGCAATGTCTACAACAGCCAAACTATTGAAAGAACCTAGATGTCCATCAACAGATGAATGGATAAAGATGTGGTATATATACACAATGGAATACTATGTAGCCATCAAAAGAAATGAAATCTTGCCATTTGTGACGATGTGGATGGAACTAGAGGGTATCATGCTTAGTGAAATAAGTCAGTTGGAGAAAGACAACTATCATATGATCTCCCTGATATGAGGAAGTGGAGATGCAACATGGGGGGTTGGGGGGTAGGAGAAGAATAAATGAAACAAGATGGGATCAGGAGGGAGACAAACCATAAGTGACTCTTAATCTCACAAAACAAACTGAGGGTTGCTGGGGGGAGGGGGGTCGGAAGCAGGGGGTGGGGTTATGGACATTGGGGAGGGTATGTGCTATGGTGCTGTGAAGTGTGTAAACCTGGTGATTCACAGACCTGTACCCCTGGGGATAAAAATACATTATATGTTTATAAAAAAATAAAAAAATAAAAAATAAAAGTATACTGATATGTTACCTCACCCATTTGTTTATATTCAGACTAGAATAAAGGAGATTCAGGACTTATCCATTAGAGACTGGTGGGAATGAAGCCCCAAATGAATTACAGCTTCACCATTTTGTGATAACCTCATCCGATTCACAGTGTTTCCCATGACTCTCAGTTTATAAACTGTAAAACAAAGTATACTTGTCATGACTTAACACTGAGTAATGTATGGAAGTATTAAATCACTGTATTGTACACCTGAAATTAGTGTAACACCATATGTTAACTATACTAGAATAAAAATTAAAAATGTGAAAAAATAGATAAAACATCATTACCACCAAAAAAACCCCACCACCTGAAACTGAAACAAAATGGAAGAGTTTGTTTCTAAATTCACTTATAAAAATAAGACAAAGAGAAAATACTTTAAAAGGTGTTAAGATTGACAATAATTGCGTTTTAATGATGAGTATTAAGGAGTGCACGGATTTCATGGAGCACTGGGTTTTATATGCAAACAATGAATCATGGAACACTGCCTCAAATCTAATGATGTATCGTATGGTGACTAATACAATAAAAATATTAAAAAATAATGTAAAATTCCAGGTCAATTATTTTTAATAATTTATATTATAAAATATGATATGTTTTAAGTAATGAATAATATTTGGAGCTTACATGTTAGAATATGCATTAAAATAAAAATTAAAAGAAAAATCATCTGCCTCTAGAAAATAACACATGAATATAATCAAAATGATAACAGCAAAATATTTATTCATTAATGCAACAAATGTTTATGCCAAATACTATAAATAGATATTTAATAATATATCAGAAAAGAAACTGGGCAAGAGTAAGTGGCTAGGGTAGCGTAACCTAGCTTCACGAAGTTTTATTCTATCAAGGAAACAGAAAACAAGTTGAATAAGTAGAAGTTACAGTATACATAGTGTGTGAATGATAAGGAGAAACACATAGCAAGAGAGAGGGTAGGAAGCCCAGGGCAAGAGGACCGGGTTGCAATTTTAGTGTTAAAGCAGAAGAAAGCAAACTGAGTTAGTGAGTCCAGCCCACACTCAAAGGGGGATTAATAGCAACGTGTGAGTAGTGGGAAGCAGGGATCATTGGCATGTCTTGGATGCTGCCTAATTTGTGTAGCCCACTTCTCTGGAATTTTCCTTCTTGTCTTCTTAGTAATTTGAGTTCTCAGCATTCAACTTTGGCTTTTTTTTTTTTTTTTTGTATTGATGATCTACCCACTATATCCTCCTTACTGTCCCTTAATTAAAGAAGGGCTAGCTTTTATTATTTAGGAAAAATAAATTAATCTTGAGACTAAAAACTTTACTTCTAAATTCTCCTGTTAGAAAAAGCCTTCAAGGTAACAGAATATCCATTGTTGCAGTATACCTTTACTTTAATGTTTACTGTTTATCTAAACAATTTAAACAATGTTCAGGAGTAGTGACAATAGCATACGTACGTCCAATGGTCCGATGTCGTAACAAAGACCTGGGGGTAAAACAGTGATGGGGGAGACTGGCGTGCACAGGGGTCTTTGGTTGCCAACATTGGGATTCAGTCCTGACTCTACCATTTACCAACATGCACTCTCCCCCAGTTTGTTCCCTCATGAATATATAGGCTCTCACTAGGTTGCTTTTAAAACCACAAAAAACGGAAGGTGTGAAATACTTTGCTCTGGGCCCATCAGGGACACGTGTGCAACAACACTGGCAATCGCACACCCTCTGTGTGAATGGAAAAGATCTCTTCTCCGAGTCTCTTATCGGGAGCAACTGCTACTATTCTGAGTAGCTGCCTAGTTTCTATGGAAATGTATCATAACATCAGATGACAAGAAGTAAAGTGAGTTTTCATTAGTAACATGGGTACATAGAAAAGTGGAGGCTCACCGTTTTTCTCCAGAAATAAGAGATAAGAAGAGAAGGAGCAACTTCTAGTTTATTACTTTTTTTTTTTTTTTTTTTTTTTTTCTTAATATGCCTGAGTTGTGTTTCCCGACTGGCTGGGAGCTTTCCTTCGGCTCCCCACCTCCACTCCCGGCAGAGCTCACAAGCCTCCAGGTTCTGTCCACACCCCACACTTTGTACTGCAGGCAGTCCACTTACTCCTCCATTTTGGTCCTCCTGGGGACTCCAGAAGAAACAGCACCTGCTCCATCCGCGCAAGGATAGAGGGATGTGGCTGTCGGGTTCCCGAGCATTAGCCATGTCTACGTGCATCAACCAGTGAGGCTAACGACTGAATTCAACCGTGTGTACATGGTTGATTACTGAATGTTTTAACCTAGGCAGAGGGGTCATTCAATACCCATTAACAGAAAATGTGGAGAAAGCAAGGCTTCCTAGTAAGTAAATATCATAGTTAATATTAGTATCTTACTTTGTTAAAAAAAAAAAAAAAAAGAAAAACTTTAGACATAGTAATTTACAAAAATAATTTCATGTCCTCAAAAACACTTCACATGGATGTTTATAGCAGCTTTTTTCATAATTGCTGACACTTGAAAGCTTCGAAGGTGTCCTTCATTAGATGAATGGATGAATCAAGTATGGCACACCCACACAGTGGGGTATTATTCAACACTATACAGAAATGAGCTTTCCCAAGTCCGGGGTTGTATCCTCTGGAGAGGTCCCTGAACTGCAGTATCCCAGGCACATACCCTAACTCTTGTCCTCAGCCCTAGATCTAAGGAAGTGGCTTCCTGAACACATGACAAGAAAAGATGAGAAGCAGCCTAGTGATTCTGGAGAAGAGAGATGGTATCTCTAAAATGTGTGGGAAGGTAGGGATAAAAACAGGCTAATTCAGTATCTATTTAAAGAGTACTCAGAGCCCCCAGTCCCCTCCTTGCCTCAGCTCCATGGCTGGCTGCCATGTCTATTCTTTTTTTTCTTAATATTTATTTGACAGAGATCACAAGCAGGCAGAGAGGCAGGCAGAGAGGCAGGCGGAGAGAGGGGGGAAAGCAGGCTCCCCGCTGAGCAGAGAGCCCGATGCGGGGCTTGATCCCAGGACCCTGAGACCATGACCTGAGCCCAAGGCAGAGGCTTAACCCACTGAGCCACCCAGGCGCCCCTTGTTCCTCTGATTCTTAATTCTTTTTGTACTAAATTTTTCTAAAAGTTGACCAGCCTGGGTAATGTGCAACATTCAACCTAAGCTTCTTGATTTCCTTGTTCAAAAATGACTTTCTGGATTGGAAGGCACAGACGGGCACGCCAAGCACAGCAGCGGTTTAGGGCAGTAACACTGCGTATGGGACCGGAATGATACGTGCATGCCTTCCTCTGTTTACCCAAAGCCATAGAATGTACAGTTCCAAGAGTAAGCCATAATGCAGGCTGGCTCCAGGGGGTGGCAATGTTAATACAGGTATCTCAAGTGTAACAGACATGCCCGAGCGGGAATGCGGATGGTGAGGGAGGTTTTGGGGGGTGGGAGGGGCAGAAGGTCTGTGGGAAAGCTCTGCACCTTCCTCTCAATTTTGCTGTGAACCTAGAACCATGTTAACAAGTTATTTAAAAACAGGAATGACTTCCTAGTAGATAATATGATCCCATATGATTAATAAACCCCCATCGGGAATAATGTGCTGATCCACATCTATGTTATGGTCATTAAAGCAGTTACCACCTGACTTAATTTCTAACGGCACGTCTGATCACGAGAAACAAGTGCACGACTGAAACACTGACAACAGAAGGCTTTGTTGTTCATACAAATTTAAGCATTTCTGCTAATTTCTGCTTAGCAATCCTATCACAGATTAACTTCAGAAGAGCCCCCCCCTTCTGTTAGGCCTTGTCTGTCTTTCCCTCTGTTTGAGCTGCCGAGCAAACAGCCGGTTGACTAGTCCTCAGCTGCCACTTTACAGAAAAGGAAACTGAGGCCCACAAGAGGAAACCTTTTCAGAAGTGGACACAGCCGGGTGGAAGAAGCCACAGGGGACTTCTTCGGACTCTTATGTCCATGCTCTTTGATGCTGCCTCTCAGCATTTAACACTCCTTGTGGGAAACGGCTCCCCTCTTTATCTGCAGCACAGAACGAAATTTCAAAACTCAGACATTTCCCCGGAGAACTTCTAAAGTGCCTGAGACTTTCCCACTGGGATCTTAGCCCTTTGGTGCTTCTTGGCGGGTAACTATTACTCCAAAGCCGCTGTAACCACTGATTCTGTGGCCTGGGAGTGTCTTCTCATCTCCTGTGTCTGAAGCACAGAGGATGGCCGTGGGCAGTGTCAGGACGCATCCGCGAGAGGGCGAGGGGCAGTTCGGTCCACGCTGCAGCCCCTCGCATCGTCCGTGTCCTTCTGAGCACGAGCTCTCGGCCGTGGCGGTCCACGCCTCCTCCAGAACTCAGCCATCATCCCTCTCCAGGGGCCTCAGCAGCGGCCCCTGCTCCTTTGCTATTTTTAAGACTTTTCCTTCCAATGCGGTCCATCCAGTCTGAGTCTCCATGACTGTCATTTAAAGCATGTCATTTGTTTTTCCTGTTCGGAAACCAATATATTGCTTCTTACCGACTTTCAAGAATAACTTCGTTTCCAGGCACAGCTGCCACGACACACCCGGCACGCCAACCCCTCCACCTCTCCTCTCTGACGCGGCTCCTCTGCTTTCATCCCTGGACATTCACACGGGACACCCGCCTCCTCAAAGTCTCCCCGCCCTTCCTTGCCCTTTAAAATGCAACTCTGGTGTCAAACCTTCACAAATGTCACTGAGTTATCACCTCCGTTGCTCTGGTGATCTCTCAGCATTTGTCAACCATTTGCAATTCATGATTCAGGACAGGTTAAGATGTTTGTTTTGGTTGGCGTTCTCGTACATTTTTTATTTTCGTCAAATCATCTCTCTGGAATAGAGTTATGTCTTGAGGGCAGAGACCATGACTTTGGCCTCCTTTGTTATTCCCCTGGGCACTAAATGTCAGGGTCTGCATACAGGGATCACTCAATAAATAATGACAGAGTGACGGTGATGGGCCACATCGCCAATAGTCTGCCCTTTGGAACAGCTGTAATTCTCCTCGCATTCTCCCCCTAGACCTGGATGAACGCCACCATATTTAAAGGCTTCTCTTTTCTCCTCCCAGTCCGGGCTCGTCTTACACACAGACAGTCCAAGGTCTTGCTACTCAAACGCGGACCCCGTTCAAGCAGCATCGGCTTCCCCTGGTAGCTTGTCAAAAGTGCAGAGGCACAGGCCACATCATGCCTAACGAAGCTCCTCTGCTCTTCTCACGTGATCCCTCCCCGAAGGCTGTGTGCCCATTAACACCCAAAAAGCACTATTGTAAGGGGAGTGATTTTCTTCTAGGTTTTCTCCCTCTGGAAAGCCCTAGCCTATGAAACTGTTATGTTCATAGCCTGCGGCTGATGTGGGGAACAAAGGCAAAAGGAAATGTAGATGAAATTACATTTCCTTATAACCTGCAGCCTACTGACAAGTACTTGAGGCGGGCAGAGGACCGTGGTCCTCCCGGAACCTCCTCTCCGTCTTCCTGCTACAGCCGCGATGGAGGAAAAGCCACCTTAGCTTGACAATAGCCGGGCCTCCAGGATCCGGTGTGTCGTCTTTCACAAATGAAAATCCTCTGGGACACTTACTTTATCTCTGCCATCACCCCCCCTTAATGTATATATTATATTAGCATATGACCACCTGCCCCTCACCATCTCAGCACAGTTCTTTCTGCTCACAGATCCTGTCCGGAGGCTTTAATGAAACCATGCTTTTTGTACCAAAAACATCTTAAGAATTGTTTTTTAACCACGGGCTCCCAGACCCCACATCAAATCACGCCCAGCTGCTTAGTTTCCCACCCTGGGCTGTAGCCACTTAAACCACGGAGCTGGTCAAGTTTTAAACTGAAACGAGGACAGGCACCCCTCAGCTACATTACAGATTTGTTTTCAAACCACAGCAACAGAGCAAATATCACGAAAAAGTAAGTCGAGTGATTTTTTTAAGTTTCTCAGGGCTTCTAAAGTTATGCTAACATTGTTTAGTGTAGTCTCTTGAGTGTTCGATAGCTCGTCTAAAGAAGTATGCTTGCCTTCACTTATAAAAATGCTCTATTGCCAAAATAGGCTAACCATCGCCTGAGCTTTCAGCAAGTCATGTTTTTGCTGGTGGAGGGTCTTGTCTCAGTGCTGATGGCCGCTGACCGAGCAGTGTGCTGCTGCTGCAAGTGACGTAGCTACGGCAGTTCCTTAAAATAAGAATGAAATTTACCACATGGCTTGACTTTTCCTTCCCAAATGGTTTCTCTGTAGGATGCAGTGTTTTTGCTACCATGTGACCCACAACTTCTTTCAACTCTGGAGTCGGTCCTCCCAAGCCCTGCTGCAGCTACGTTTACGGAATGTTCTAAATCCTTAGTTGTCATTTCAACAGTCTTCCCAGCATCTTCACCAGGAATGGGTTCCATCTCGAGAACCCACTTTCTGTGCTCCTGCACAAGAAGCAACTCCTGGTCTGTTTGAGTTTGACCCTGAGAGCTGCGCAGCAGTGCAGTCCCGTCTGCAGGCTCCTCTTCTGACTCCCATTCTCTGGCCCCTTCCGCCCCATCTGTGGTTCCCTCCTCCACCAAGTCTCGGACCCTCAAAGTCATCCATGCGGGTTGGACTCCCTTCTTCCGAACTCGTCTTTGTGTTGATGTTCTGATCTCTTCCCATGAATCACAGATGTCCTCAGTGGCATCTAGAATGGTGAATCGTTTCTGGGAGGTTTTTACTTTGCCCAGATCCATGAGAGGAATCACCATCTACGGCAGCTGTAACCTTAGGAAATGCATTCCTTCAGGAAGAAGACTTGAACGTTGAAATGACTCCTTGATCATGGGCTGCAGGATGGACGCTGCATTAGCAGCATGAAAACCACGTTACTCTCATCGTCCATCTCCATCAGAGCTCTTGGGTGACCGGGTGCATTGTCAGCGAGCAGCAGTATTTTGAAAGAAATCTTGTTCTCTGAGCATGTGGCCGCAACGGTGGGTTTACCGTATTCAGTAAACCGAGTTGTAGACAGACGTACCGTCATCCAGGCCGTGTCGTTCCATTTGTAGGGCCCAGGCAGAGTAGATCGAGCGCGATGCTGAAGGGCCCTAGGATTTTCAGAATGGGACGTGGGCACTGGCTTCCACTTAGAGTCACCGGCCGCATCAGCCCCTCACGGGGGAGCCAGCCTGGCCTCTGCAGCTTTGAAGCCGGGAGTTGACATCCCTCTGGCTGTGACAGTCCTCGACAGCATCGTCTCCCGGCAGAAGGCTGTTTGGTCTACACCGGCAGTCCGCTGTCGAGTGCAGCCGCCTTCCTGAGTTCTCTGAGCTGGATCTTCTGGGTGACTTGCTGCGGCGTCTCCGTGGGCACCTGCGGCGTCGCCTTGTCCTTCATGTCCTGGCGACGGCTGCTTCCCTTAATCCCACCAGCCAACCTCCACGGGCTTCAGACTCTCCCTGTGCAGCTCCCCCGCCTGCCTCGGCCTTCACAGAGCTGAGAGTTCGGGCCTGGGTCTGGATCAGGCCTTGGCTTAATGGTGGCTGGTTTGATTTTCAGTTCAGACCACTCAACGTTCTACATATTGGCAATAAGGCTGGTTGGCTTTCTTCTTTTAGCACACTTACTATTTTTTTTTTTAAGAACGTTTCCTTTGTGGGCACCTGGGAGGCTCAGCGGGTTAAGCGTCTGCCTTTGGCTCAGGTCATGATTCTGGGTCCTGGGGACTGAGCTCTGCATTGGCTCCCTACTCCGTGGAGAGCTTGTTTCTCCCTCTCTCTCTGCTCCTCTCCCCACTTGTGTGTGTGTGTGTTTGGTTTTTTTTTTTTTCATGCTCTCTCTCTCTCACTCAAATAAATGAATAAAAAGTTTAAAAAACAAACACACAAACTTTTCCTCTGCATTCACGGTTTGGCTGCTGGTGCACGGGGCCTGTCGTGACTCTCAACGCGCCTTCTGCACGAAGCTTAATCGTTTCTGTGTGAGGCTTTTCCTTTCACTTGAATGCTCAGAAGTAACTGGAGAGTTACTAGTTTGCCTAATTTCAGTATTAGGAAAGAGGAATGCCCGAGGAGAGGGGGAGAGATGTGGGGACAGCTGGTAGATGGAACAATCAGAACATATATTTTTCCTTAAGTTTCCAGTATTACAAGGACTCGGTTCGTGGTGCCCCAAAACAATGATTGTAGTGATATCAAAGACCACTGATCACAGATCACCATAACAGATACCATAATAAAAACATTGGAAATATTTTGAGAATTACCAAAATTTGGGAGACACAAAGTGAGTATATGCTTCTGGAAAAATGGCACTGGTAGACTTGCTCAATGTCAGGCTGCCATAAACCTTTAATTCATTAAAAAAAAAATGCAGCTTCTTGCATAATACAATAGCATGAGGTATGCCTATATATGTTCACTAAATAAACTTATCCTTGATCACAAAAGTTCACCCATGTGGATGTCAAAGTCTCCTGTTCTATGCAGTGAGTACAGAATTAGTACTTAAACCAGTGAATCACAAATAGATTTCCATTAGCTACTCTGTGAATTATTCTCTATTACATATCATGGTATTGAAGTATGTATTCGACACACCTTCCCTGTCTTCAAGGAGCTTGCAACCATTTGGTTTATTCACCCTATCTTGATATAATAGTATTTTTTAATTTGAAAAATGAATGAATAAAAATTCTCTGGTTATTTCAATTATTTATCCTATCCTATAATTTAGCTACTTTAATTATGTAGCAATATCTCATAGTTCTAATTTGCATTTTCCTGATGATTACTGATGTTGAGAGACTTTTCAAGTGTCATTCTTAGATCTTAAATATTTACTCAAGTTATTTGTTCATTTTTTAATATCTTAATTATTGATTTATAGGAGTTATTTATATAAATACTGGGTATATAACTTTATTATATACAACTGTTTTGAATATTTTCTTTCAAGCTCTAGCTTTCTTATTTCCTTAATTGCGTATTTTGATGATACAAAATGTATCAGTTTCATTTCCCTTTCCGGTTAGTGTTTCATCTATCCTAGAACAACTCAGTCTGCCCCATGAGTGCGAAGTTATTCTATGTTATCTTTCAGAAGTTTTACAGTATTATCATTTACACTTAGGTCTAACATATGTCTAAATATTTTTTTGCTAGTGCTGTCAGGTAAGAAAGGAGTTTAATTTATATACTCAATTTCATTTCAGACTCTACTTGATCCATTGCTTTGTGGACATACTGCAATTTTAAAGGTTAGGAACAAAATACAGCAAGGGTCATTTATAAATACTTTCCTAGAGATTTAAAAGGTCATTACAATAGAAAGTCAATTAAAGTGAAATAATAACTCCCTGATCCTGTGAAACAAGGACTCATATAAATATATATGTATTTGTATCTATAATGTGTAAAGGAGCATATGTATAAATTTACACACATGCATATATATTTATGCATATATAAATAATGTAATTGTGACTATACACACAGAGAAAGGACACTTTGTATCATCATGTAGAAATTTTTGAACTATATGCTTATCTAATTCTGGGACATTGGTTTATAAGAGATGTGACAGCTGATTCAAATTGAGCGAAATATATCTTTCCCTAATACTTTCATATTTTCTTTTGTTCAGAGAGACGTAAGTTTATACGTATAAGTGAAAAAGAAAATGTAAAGAATTAACCTAAACACGTTACCTTATATACAGAAAGTTCTTCCGTAGATTCTCTCATTCAACATGTATGGGTGAATAATAAACCACATAAATGTAATACTCTTCTTTTAGTGCTGGAAAAATGAATAAACTATGTATCATATGCATTAATAATTAAGATATGGAAAAACTTCCAAACATTTTTATCACCCTTGATTTGCTACATACTATATAACAGTATTCTTTAATACTTTAATAAAAAGTTTCATAATGTATTCATTTTAAACCACAAAAAAATAGGAATGGATGACACAGTCTACCTATCACAACTCGTTTTACTATTTTGGGATTTGAAAAAGTGAAACGTGCATAATGTGAAATAGAGCTTCTGAAATACATAATTAATAAAACCTTATACTTTGAAATTGAATAAATCATTTTCCCATTGGTACAGTTTTATAAGCCCTTATACTTGTAGCACTGCACAAGCCAGATATGAATTTTGGGTTAATTTTACCTCATTCTTTGAAAGTTAAAGGTGCTTCAGTTTCTAAGTGTCTAAAACTCTAGGCATGGTCTTATAAGTGTCCAAAACCTTGATCATTGCTAGATCACATGATCAAACCCATGAAATTCTGTAACTTCTATGACAAATCTCTAACTTGAATGGAGAGGACATTAGGTTTGGCATACCACAGATTTTAATCCAATGTAAATTACCCATCTGCTGTATAAATTGAAGCTACTCATATAACCTTTCTGTATCCCACGTTTCATTATTGAGGTTGAAAAAAAAAAAAAAAAAGAATATCCTGGCTTTACATGTAATACTCTGAAATGTACTATCTGTGATGCTTCCACTTGACTTTTGAATCTTGAGTCTCTTGTTGAACTGCAAATAAAAGTACTTACAGCTAATGTTGTGTTACGTGAAGCTCTAATGAGATATATTGTGTGTGGGTTGTTGCTATGTGAAAACAGCGTAAAATGAGTGCCTGAATATAAATATCCAGCAAAGAGCAGGGCTTTCAACAAACATATTGATTATGACATAATTGCACTTGATTGGAATAACAAGATATATTGGGAAAATAGAGACTTAATGTCATCAGAAATTATATTTGGAGTCAGTTCAAAGTGGTGACATAGGAAGATCCCGAACCCCCATCTACCCATGGACATACCCAATCTACAGTTATATATGGAACAATTTTCTCTGAAAAAAGAACAGAAAACTAGCAGAGCAACTGCTTCACATTGACAAATGAGGGAAGAGCCACATCAAAATGGTAGCAGAGGCTGAGACACAATCCTTCCATAAACCGGTTACAGTGACCTACATTAGGAAAGGAACCCCAAAACAAGAAGCTTCTCACTGAGGCACACAAGAATTCATACCCTACATCAGGTAGCTCCACTTTGAAGATTTGCCCCTGACCAATGAGCACCCGTAACATCTGGCTGTGAAAACCAATGAGGCTCTCATCAGCAAGCCCTAAAGCTATTAGAAACCCATAGAAATGCCTCCTGAAGGGCTCGTGCATGGACTCAGTCACTGCATGCCCAGGGTGGAAGTAGCCATTTGAAAAATACAGATTAAATGGCAGAGGTTCATTTGCTAATCTTAAAGCATCAGCTTCAGTGGTAGGGGCTGCTAGGATACTTTCCAGGAATGGAGGCACAGGCAGGTATCATTTTTGCTCTCTTTGTACCCGATGAAAGCCAGTAGGTACCATTTTGTTTTCCTCAGAGGGTGCCATCTTCACATCCCCTTCTGCTATGTTCCAGAACACCATTGTCTCCTAAAGGGAGATTCTACACACATCTGTTGCCCTGTGTTTAAATCTGTATCCCCAGTTTTTGTGGCTGTAGTCTAGGGTCACCTCTTCATTGCCTGGCTCTGGAGGCCAACCAAGCTTGTGTTTCTGGGTCCCCCTGGGATCCTAACAATTGAAGAGAGAGTTCTTGGCAGAATGTCACACCCACCACACTAGAGAGATAGCATACTAAAAAATGCCCCCTGTCTTTCTGAGAAAGATACCTATTTGCCTGAGCAGAAGCTTTGGCCTCAGCAGTAGCCTTCAAGTCTGACACATAGCTAGAGGCTACAGAGGTGCTCTCAGGGAACAAAGACTAAGGGATGCCATCTTGTCACGTTCCCTTTGCTTGCTACAACTCACTGATATCTCTAGGAGTTTATATGCTAGTCTAGGGCCCCAAATTTTATGACTGTTGGTCAGGGGACACCTCTCCATCACCTTGTCTGCTGGCCAGCAGGACTTATGCTTACAGGCCCCCTTCCCTTCCCACCCATGGGACTGTATGTATTTCCATAATTTAAAAAACTGCTGCCTATGATTCTGGATTCCAATCAATCTTAAACTATGTGTCGATGAACATCCTCCCTGACAGGTCTTGGCACAACCTAAACTACTGGTATATATTAAAAATGAAATAGGCAGTTTAGAAAATGAGAAAGGTTTGACAATAATTGGACAGAGTTAAATGATAACATTCCTTTGCTCCACAGAGATAATTCTTGAGAAGGGAGAGGTAGCTGTTTTATCTAATGCATAGAAACCAACACAGAGAGTCAAACAAAATGAAAAAACAGAAGAATATGTTCCAAGTCAAAGTACAAATAAAACCTCAAAGAAACAGAGATGAGTAACTTTCTGATAAAAAGTTCAAGATAGTGGTCATAAGGATGCTAACTGAATGTAGGAGAAGAATGAACAAGCATTGTGAGAACTTCAACAATGAGATAGAAAATATAAGGAAGTACCAAACAGAAGTCACAGAGCTGAAAAATATAGTCCATGAACTGAAAAGTACATGAGAGTGGATCAAAAACAGACTAGATGAAAAAGGAGAAAGATCTGGTGAGCTTGAGTTCGGGACAGAGGAACTCAAAATCCCAAGTGATGATAGCTTAAGGGACTTGTGATACAACGTCATGCAGGCTAACATTCTTATTCCAGGGGTTACAAAAGGAGGAGAGAGAAAGTGGCAGAAAACTTATTTGAATATATGATGGCTAAAAATTTCTCTAACCTGGGGAAAGAAACTGGCATCCAAATTCAGGATGCCCATAACATTCCAAAAAAGATAAACACAAAGAGACGTAAACCAAGATACCTTATAGTTAAAGTGTCAAAAGTTAGAGAGACATCTAAAAGGCAACAAAAGGAAAACAATTTGCTAAATACAAGGCAACCCCCATAAGGTTATCAGCAGATTTTCAGCAGAAACTTTTCAGGCCAGAAGAGTATGTTGGTATATATTCAAAGCACTGGGAAAGATAGCTTCCAACCAAGAACACCTAGCAGGGTTATTCAGAATTGAAGGATGGATAGTTATCCTGACAGACTAAACTGAAAACTTCCATCATCAATAAACCAGCTTACAAGAAGTATTAAAGGGACTTCTTTAAAGTAAAAAGAAAGGGCACTAATTAATAATGAGAAAACATATGGAAGTATGAATTTCACTGGAAAAGGTAAATACATAGTAATGATAGTGAATTAATCACTTATAAAGCTAGTGTAAACGTTAAAAGAGAAAAGTAGTAAAGATAACTATGATGATTAGTTAAGGGATACTCAAGATAAGAATATGTAAAATGTTACATAAAACAAAGTTGGGGGGGCACCTGGGTGGCTCAGTTCGTTGGGCATCTGCCTTCGGCTCAGGTCGTGATCCCAGGGTGCTGGGATCAAACGCTGCAGTGGGCTCATTGCTCAGGGGGAATCTGCTTCTTTCTCTGCCTCTCCCCTGACTCATGCTTGCTCTCTCTCTCAAATAAATAAAAATCTTAAAAAAAAAAAAAAAAAGTTGGTGGGGAGAGTAAAAATTTGGAGCTCTAAAAGGTGTACATTAAGTTGTTAGAGAAATATACTATTAAATATAGGTTGTTATATGTAAACTTCATGGTAACCATTAGCAAATTCCTATATACACAAAAGATAGAAAGAAATCTGGGAATACCACTTAAGAAAGCCATCAAACCATCAAATAAGATAGCAAGAGAAGAAAAAATTAACAGAGGAATTACAAAACCTATGTATGGGGGAGCCCTCCAGAAAATAGAAAGTGACAAGTACATATCAGAAAATTATTAGTTTAGATGTAAATAACTTGTTCAGTGAAAAGACAGAATGGCTGGGGGCATCTGGGTAGCATAGTCAGTTAAGAATCCGCTCTTAATTTCAGCTGAGGTCATGATCTCTGGGTAATGAGATCAAGCCCTGTGTCAAGCTCCACACTCAGCAAGGAGTCTGCTTCTCTCTTCCCTCTCCCTCTGCCCTTCTCCCTGCTCATGCTGTCTCTACAATGAATCAATCAATGAATCAATCAATCAAAGAAAGAAAAGACAGAGGGGCCGAATGAGGAGAAAAACAAGACCTATCTGTATAATGCTGACAAGAGATTCACTTCAATAACCAAAACCTCACCAGAAAATAAAATCTTAAAAAAAAGTGTGGGGCGGGTTGGGGGGGATGCCTGCATGACTCATTTGGTCAAGTGTCTGCCTTCAGTTCAAGTCATGATTCCAGGGTCCTGGGATCAAGTCCCATACCAGGCTCCTAACTCAGGAGTCTGATTCTCCTTCTGCCTGCCACTACCCCTGCTTGTGCTAGTTCTCTCTCTCTGACAAATAAATAAATAAAATCTTTAAGACACAAAACCAAACAAAATTTTAAAAAATCTCACCAGAAACAAAATCAATGACCAGACAACTTCACTGCTGAATTTTACCAAACATTTAAGTAATTAGTATTGATCCTTCACAAAATCTTCCAAAAAACAGAATAAGGTATGCTTTCCATCTCATTTTACAAGGCCAGCATTATCTTGATACCAAAACAAGGACACCATGAGGAAAAAAAAAATATATATATAGGCTAATTTCTCTGATAAATGCAAATACAAAACTACTCAACAAAATATTAGCAGCCTAATTGAACAATACATTGCAACGATCTTAAACCAATATCCTGTGGGATTTATTTCAGGGATGTAAGGATGGTTCTGTAACATCCACAAATCAACGTGATACACCACATTAACAAAATAAAGGATAAAGATTATCTCTAGAGATACTGAAAAAGCCTTTGATAAAATTCAACATCAATTTGTGATAATAATATTCAATAAAGTGGGTAGAGAGGGAACGCACCTGCATAATAAAGGCCATTTATAACAAGTCCTCAGTTAACATCACACTTAATGTTGAAAGCTGAAAGCTTTTCCTCTGAGATTAGGAACAAGACAAGCATATCCTCTGTCAACATTAAGTCCTAGCCACAGCAATTAGGCAAGAAAATTAAATAAAAGTCATACAAATTGGGAAGGTATAAGTAATACTGACACTATCTGCAGATGTTATAATATGTATTAAAACCCCTAAAGATTACACACACACCGGAAAAAAAAACTATTAGAACTAATAAATACAGTGAATTTTCAGGAAACAATATCAATATGCAAAAATCTGTATCATTTCTGCACTAAAAATGAACTATAAGCAAAAGTAAAAAAAAAAAAAAAAAAGCAATCTCATTTGCAATTCTGCCAATAAGAACACTTGAAAAGAAATTTAGCCAAAGAGATCAAGCATGTGTATTCTGAAAACTATAGGACATTGATGAAAGAAACTGAAGAAGACACAAATGGAAAAATATTCCATGCTTGTGGATTGGAAAAAAATTAATATTGTTAAAATGTTCATATTTTCCAAAATAATTTAGATTTTCAATGCAATCTGTATCAAAATTCTAATGGTGTTTTTTTCATCATAGAACAGTTCTAAAATTTGTATGTAACCACAAGAGATCCTAAATAACCAAAGTAATCTTGATTTAACAACAACAACAACAACAAAAAGCTAGAGGTGTGCTTCCTGAGTTCAAACTATATTATAAAGTTGAAGTAATCCAAACAGACTGTTTTGGCATAAAAACACACATAGATTAGTGAAACAAAATGGAGAAACAAGAAATAAACCCAAACACTTATGGTCAGTTGCAACAGAGGAGCCAAGAACATATAATAAATAAGAAAAGGACAGTCTCTTCAACAACGTGTTGGGTAAACAGGACGGTCATGTGCAAAAACGAAACTGGACCACTATCTTACACCATATACAAACAGTAACTCAAAACAGATTCAAGACCTTGAATGTGAGACCTGAAGCTATAAAACTCCTAGAGAAAAATAAGCAGTAAGCTCAGTAACATTAGTCCTAGCAATCATTTTTTTAGATTTTATTCCAATAGCAAAGGCATCAAAATACAAAATCAACAAGTAGGACTACATCAAACTTAGGAGGTTCTGCGCAACAAAGGAAGCCGTCAACAAAATAAATAGACAAGCTATGGAATGGAAGAAAATATTTGTAAATCATCTATCTGATAAAAGTTAATATCCAGAATATATAAAGAACTCATATAACTCAATATTGAAGGGAGGGAGGGTGGGAGAGAGGAAGGAAGGAAGAGAGATCCAGTTTTAAAAAATGAGCAGAGGATTCCAAATGGGCATTTTTCCAAAAAAAGACACATAGATGGCCAACAGGTTCAAAAAAAGATGTTCAAAATTCCTAATCATCAAGAAATGCAAATCAAAACCACAATGTGATTTCACCTCACACTTGTTAGAATGGATACTATTAAAAAAAGAATAAATCTAATAAAAGATTATTGCTTTGGGTGCACAATGTTGTAAATACATTAAAACATATTTATTTGTACATTTTAAGTAGGTAATTTAAGATACGAAAATTACATCTCAATAAGGCTATTTAGAAAAAGACAAAATGAAAATATCCTTTGATGCTGCAAATATAAAAAAAATATTACGATCATAATTAAGAGAGGAATTAAAGGCTGGCTTGTGCTAATCCCACAATTGGTTTGTGAATCCTCAAAGATATACATTATGGGAATATACAATTAGCTTGGGAAATCTACATCATTTTCCACTTTAAAAAACGATCCCATTTTTTATGTTAGTTTCCATTATATGTTTGTGTGTATATATATATATGCACGTTTGTGTTTGTAGATATATTTAATTAAATTTTTGATTTTATGTTGTATTTTCAAAATTGTCTTATATTTAAATAGATTTTTCTATTAAATTGATAGCTTTACATAGAAGCATCTATTTTATCTTTGTGAGGTTGATGTGAGGGTACTTGCTAGGCTCATGGGGAATATTTTACCATAACAACTTTGCTCCTGCTTAAAGAGTGAAATACAGATTTACTGGATTCTATAGTCACCAACTATTTATACAATTTTATGCCCTTAGCTTTATAGCAATCACATGTTTGCTACCTTAACCATGGCACATCAAAACTCAATAAAATCCAGCTCTTCAAGATTTTCTTTAATTTATTATAATTAAAAGATATCCCAAGAGGGCAGTACACATGCTTGAAAGTTTAAAGCTTCCTTCCCTTTGCTACATCGAAAGAAGGGTTCACTTCTCTATTAAGTGAAGTACACTTCTGAGAATCCAAACTACACGATGTATCTTTCAAAAGAGTAGTTCGATGTGATGAAGGAAAAGAAGAATTTTGGATGGGCCTCGAAGACTAATGTCTTCTAATTTTTATTTCTTTCTGTAATAAGAAAAATTAAGTCTAGAAAAATGAAAAAAAAAATAAGATAATGGCGGAAGCAGACTTTGCCTCCATGTGTATGGCAATGCCATGGTCATTCCAACATGCTGCCTTCTTACAGAAGGACTTCATTCTAAACACTTCGGATCTGGTCATCCCTGAAGCAACGTGAAATCATCTATTTTTTCAGAACTATGTACTCAGTTTCTACGATGTGCCCATACCTGTTCTAAGTGCTCAGTATATAGCAGGTGCAAGGAGTTGTATTGATTAAAGCTGATAGTTTACAAAGTTCACAGGGGACATGGATCGTAAGCAGATATTTGGGCAAGAATTGGAGGCTAACCTGATCCTGAAAACTCAGCTGGAGAGTGGAGAGTGAGCTATCAGAGAAGGTGTGGTCAAGGACAGTCCTCGGGGGAAATAAAGTAAACCCTGAAGTATGGCCTCAGGGTTGGGAGAGAACAGATGGGCTGGCCGGGGGAAGAGCGATGTGGGAGCCCTGAGTCACAGCAGGGCACTGACAGAACGTAAGCCTGGAACTAGAGGAGGTTAGAGAGAAACCAGTGGGAAATCACTTCTAGTTTTGCTCGGGTAAGGACCCTGAGAGTAGACGTCCTGGGTGATTTCTGATCAGGGGTGTGACATAATCCAGTGGACATCGGGGAACAATTATTCTTCTTGCTGTGCTGAGAGTAGACCACAATGTTCCATGGAGGAAACATGCTCACCAGTTAGCAAACCACGGGAGAGAGAGGCTGGGCTGAGTCATCCCAGTGGGAATGAACAGACAGTAAGGATACAGAGACACTCCCATTCTCCAATCGTCTTAACTACCAGTTCAGAATATTTAAGTAATAGGTGCAAAGTGCTATTCTGAGCCCAGCTGAAATTCTAAAACATCATGAAGGAAGCAGAATCAAAAATACCCAAGGTGAATTCACTGGCCACAAACAGTGAGGAAGGATGGCATAAATTGAGGGGTTTTCCCCCCAGAAAAAGAAAAGCATTCATTTCCCAGATCCGTGTGACTGAATATAACAGACTACGAACAACGGATGTGATCACTTTATTAGTGTTGGTGGCTCTAATGCAGGTGCACACCCCCTGCTGTGGATGAAGGAAATGCAGCTGAAGCCCCAGTGGCTCACTTCTATGCATGTATATTTTTTTCTTAAAAGTCCCTTTTTTTTTTTTAGTTTGAAGTTTTTATTTAATTCTGGTTCATTAACATACAGTGAAATATTAGTTTCAGCTGTAGGATTTGGTGATTCAACACTCCCATACGTCACTCTGTGCTCAACACACAGAGAGCACTCCTTAATCCCCATCACCTCCTTCACCCGTCCTCCCACCCGCCTCCCTCGATCACCCCTTAGTCTGCTCTCTATCAATAATAGGCTTTTGTGGTTTGCTGCTATTTCTTTCCCATATGGTCTTCAGTTTTGTTTCTTAAATTCCACATGAGTGAAATCATATGGTATTTGTCTTTCTCTGACTTCTTTCCCTTAGCACAATATGCTCTAGTTCCATACATGTCATTGCAGATGGCAAGATTTCATTCTCTTTGATGGCTAATATTCCATTACACACACACACACGCCTGCACACAGCACCTCTTTATCCATTCATCAGTCAATGCACATTTGGGCTGTTTCTATAATTTGGCTGTTGTTGATATGCTGCTATACATATCCGGGTGCATGTGGCCCCTTGAATCTGTATTTTTGGGTCCTTTCTGTAAATACCCAGCACCGCAACTGCTGAGTCATAGGACAGCTCTATGGTTTACTTTCTGAGGTAACTCCACGATGTTTTCCAGATTGGCTGCCCCAGTCTGCATTCCCACGAACAGTGTGTGCGGGTTCCCCTTTCTCTACACCCTTGCCAACACCTGTTGTTCTTGTGTTAATTTTATCCATGTTGACAGGTGTGAGATGATATCTCGTTGTGGTTTTGATTTGCATTCCTCTGATGATCAGTGACCTTAAACATCTTTTCAGGTGTCTGTTGGACATCAGGATGTCATCTTCGGAAAAATGTCTACTTGTCTTCTGCCCATCTTTTAAGTGGATTGTTTGTGTTTGGGGTGTTGAATTTGTAAGTTCTTTATATATTGTGCATACTAACCCATTATCAGATATGCCATTTACAAAAACACCACAGAAATACAATTATAAGAGAATATTTATGATAAATCATGTCCCAACAAGTTGGGCAATCTGGAAGAAATGGATAAATTCCTAGAAACATATAAACTGCCAAAACTGAAACAGTTTTGAAATAGAAAACTTGAACAGACTGATAACTAGCAAAGAAATTGACTCAGTAATCAAAAATCTCCCAGCAAACAAAATTCCAGGGCCATTAAAGTCACTTTAAAATAAAATATACACACTCTTCAAAATATAAAGAAAATAAACAGGAATATGATTTTAGAGGGAAATATGTACCATATTTCTATAAAATATTTTCTGCATTTCACCATTAAATGTATCTTTGAATTTCTTGACAGTCAAGACACAAAATGTGTTTGGTCACATTTTCCTACATGATCATTAAGAACATCTGATTAAAGAACAAGTGGGTTTGACCTTGCCACTATGTGATTATGGAAAGTGGCATGGGTCACTTCGTAGCACAGAGCTAAGGCACTTAGCTCCTCCCTCCCTGTGTGCCGGAGGCACCATTTTGCTCACCAGGCCCCTCTCTTGACCGTGATGGCCTGGCTCCTGTTGGCGGCGGAAGGCAGCACAACCCCGGCCGACGGCGTTAGAGCGATGTAGATTACAGACACACCATGGTGATGGTCATGAAGGGACAGAAGCTGGGCTCCCTACATTTGCCTCCAGGATGCCAGCATGTCAGAGCAGGAAGCTCCATCTGCCCCCTCACAGACCATGATCATAGAAAGAGACACACGTTTTTCTGGGACACCATCACCACAAGGGAAAAAACACGACTTCCCTTCAAACACCATCATCCTGAGGGCTAGAAGACATGATTTCCCCCGAGCACCATCATCTAGGCGCAACTACCATTTCCTCTGGAACACGCCTACCAGGAGGGGGAAAGCCACATCTCCTGAAGACCCTGTTGTCACATTCAAGCAGCACCTCCCAGCAGTTCTGAGTGGAGCCCTTACCCATCTACCTCCCTCCCTTTAGCGGCCAGCCCCAGCTCCGCAAAGCTTTCTGGGTTTGGGAACATACCCCCTTCTGAAAGGTAAAGGATTTCTTGTTTGTAAGAACCATGCGGAACATGTCTGAATCCTTTCCCAGGCCAAAGCGATGTCCTTAGCCAGACCAGGGTCTTGGGGTGCAGGGTGAGGGAGGGTGGCCAAGGACTTGATTGCATCAGGGTACCATTGTGTTTGCTTCTCTCCTTGTTTTCAATTTTCTTTTTTTAAGAATCTCATTCATTTGGGCATTTGAATCCCTTCTACCCTGCATTCATTGGTGGCCTCTTTCACTATGTTAGGATTGACACTTGTACCTGTTCAACTTCATTTATGACAGAAGTCCACCATGCCTCAGTTTCCTGGATTGCTCTCCTGGGGCAGCCTTAACACTTTCTTGTAAGTCACCCAGAGATCTGCTCTAGAAATACTCACTCCTTCTGCCTTAGATTCTGGGCAGGACTTTTGATCATGCAGGCTGGGGAAGGCATCCAACAGTGTTGTTGCACATAAATTGGTTCAATAGATATTAATTTGAATTGGAAAAAAATCAGCTGGTTTGGTGGTCTCTAATGCCCCATTCAGTTTTAAAAGTTATTTATGAGGCATGAAAACAACACAGTTCCACCTACAATAATCAACTACATGGGAATACTTGGCATAACTTGCCTAAACGTGCTGCTTTGGATTTTTTTCTCCCTAGATCCTGGAATAAATAGAACTTGTTCTAACTGTCAGTTAGAGGGCCCCGTTTCTATCCTCTCTGATGGATCACTCACTTTAATTTCTTGGATAATAGCTTTTCTATAGCCAAGTTTGAAAATGGAAATGCTAGCCAATATGTTATTGAGGCCAGGTGGCACCAACATGTGGGCAAGTCTTAAATATCCAAATACTGCGAGGGGCTCACAGTGACTAATTTGAAGATACCAGCTTCTGTAAGTGACCTCTCCAGGAGAACCAAGATGGGGCTTTGGCATTCCATGTTCACATCTCAGCACGCACACGCACATCACAGAAGCGTAAACGTTTGCAGAGCCCCTTAAGATGGTGCTGACAGCAGTAACAAGAGTAAGTTAAACTTGATTCAGCCTCATGCATACTGAGCGATAATCTGATCACCCCCTCTTCCGAACAATCCAGTGAGTATCACTACTCCCAGATTAGATACGGAGAAATTGTAGCTTAGTTATAGAAGGTAAATTACCTAGAAATATGTTAGTTGCTTTAGCTTCGAAGCACTAGATAAAACACACTGGAGAATTATTTTTGTCTACTTAATTTAACTACTAGAAACAACTTAACCTAATAGAGATTAAAGGGCAGCAGCGCCCTCTTATTTGTGGGGGATACGTTCCAATACCCTAGTCTACGACAAAAACCACAAATAATACCAAACCCCATAAATACATGTTTATAATAAAGTGTAATTTATAAATTAGGCAGAGTAAGAAATAAACTGTATTAAAAGAACAATTATAAAAATATGTTGTAATAAAACTTATGTGAATGTGGTCCCTTTCTCTAGAACTACCTTATTGTCTTGTCCTCACCCTTATGACGATGTGAGATGAAGAGATCCCTCCAGGAGGAGGTGAAGTGACCTAGTGATTGGGCATTTAAATGTGGGGTTAGGCTACTACTGACCTTCTGATGCTGGTCAGAACAAGGACTGCCTGCTTCTAGACCTCGACAGACCTCCGGCAATTGAAACCGCTGAGAGCAAATCATGACTTCCTCCAACTCCCAAGCCCCAACTGCCACATGTCGGAGGACTGGCGACATTGAAGCCCAGGCGGTCTGACTGCAGAACCAGTACCTCCTCTCCCCACTTGCCACGTCCACGCACTGAGGCAAGCTTCCATCTACTGAGATAGGCTGAATACCAACAGCACGGTTTGACCTTTATTCTTGGCCTTCACTTTTCTCTAGCAATGATCTGCGCTGGATATTTCCAGGAAATAGCCAGGACACTGGTAAACCCACATTTCCATGCCTTAGTAATTTTCCTTCTGTAATCAACAGAACCTTAACCAATTTATACAGCATGCCAGCAAAATATTCAATTTTGTACTTGACAGAAAGAAAAGTAATAGAAAGAGATTAAGCTGGGAATATCACCAAGCCCTTTAGAGTAATTCAATACTGTGTTTAGCAGAGGGTGTTTTCTCATTTTTTTCTTTTTTCCTACGTGTAGTGAAAGGCAAAGATCATTAAACCAGAAATGTCAAGTTATCTTTGAAAGATGAATTCAGTGTTACCAGTGTGGAGCTTAAATAGATACTAATGATATGTTAATTGGTTAATTGCACATTTTAATAAGAGACTCACAAAGCCAGGAATTCTTTATGTTTAAATAACATAATTGTGTGTTAGTTTTGTTTTTGATAAACACTGGGATGTTTTCATTCACCTACACGTCTCTATATAATTAAGTTTTGGCTTTTTCTCCTCGAGCTATAATTGATCCTAATGTCTTTACTAAATAGGAGTCATCTTGAGTAATCTATTTTTAGTCCCCTTTCTGAGCTATCTAGGTTGTCATTCAGACACCAGAAAACAGACAGACCCTCACTGGGGTGTTAGTGCCTTATAAATGCTGGTGTCTCTCAGGTATTACAATGTCCAAAAGCACTCTCTGCTCTTGTCTGGAAATCAGAGAAAAGAAATTATAAATTTCTGAGGGTATGTGGCTTCCCTAAGTTGCTCAACAAGACATGCAGACATGCAGCCCTGTTCTCATGTCACTTAAGATATTTTAAATCCATCATGAACTTGTTTTTTTTTTTTTTTTCTTTCTTTCTTTTTTTGAGAGCAGGGGCAGTCTCCAAGCCCAGCCTAAGCCAACACGGGGCTCAGTCTGTCAACCCTGAGATGATTACCTGAACCAAAACCAAGAGTTGGTATCTCAACCAGCTGAGCCACTGAGAAGCCCCTTTGTTTCTATTTTTTCTATTTTTAAAATGACCTTTCTTACAGAAGTTATAGCAGTTGCTGGGGAAAAAAGTGGTTTGACTGCGGAAGACCTGTTAAGTTTCAGCCATACCATTCAAGAATGTGTCTCTTTGAAATCATCTAAATGGTCCTCAAAAGTAAATATATCCGTATCTATATCCATCTCATTAAAGACTTTTACAGGACAACTTTACCATGAATTGTATCAAGAGATCCATGATACACAATATAACACTTTATAGTCACACTAAGGGAAACAGGTGTCTTTTTTTGTTGTTGTTCTCATGTTAATTGGAAACTCTAAAACAAAGACAAATTTGGGAATGACTGGAATCTCAGTATAACTGGAGGGTGAGCTGTGATATATAAAATT
This sequence comes from Martes martes, assembly GCF_963455335.1. Classification (NCBI taxonomy): domain Eukaryota; kingdom Metazoa; phylum Chordata; class Mammalia; order Carnivora; family Mustelidae; genus Martes; species Martes martes. The sequence goes on along the minus strand of NC_137889.1, from coordinate 3,697,551 downwards.
ATCATCAAAAGGAATTTTTATCTACTCAACAAAAACTTGTAGAAATGACTCTTCAAAAATCGGTATCCTTCTCATGAAGAGTTTACAACTGTATGTCTTCTCTATCATGAACAAGGAAGGGGTAATAGCACAGTAGATACAGGTCAGTCTACGTAATAGGCAGGAGCCTCATGTTTGGCAAAAACTGTGCCACCATCTCACTAGTATCTTATTAAGTTGTGCTGCATCAGAGGTTAATTCCTAAGCAAGAGAGATTTAAGTCTATCCATAGAATCCTTCTGGTATTTAGCAATGGAGCAATTTTCTCTGTTGCTTAAAATTCAAGGGTTCATCCTCTCAAGAGTATGATGGCAAGAATGTGAAAGTTCGATTTATGTAATTTACAGTTCGTCTCAGAGTGGGAAATTGGGGTGGGGGGGCAGATTATTTCCAAATCAAAAAGCAGTCCTTTTGCCCCGATGACAAGACTGTGGAACCTCGGGGATTCTAGACTCTCCGCTGTCTTGAGCAAAGCTCTGTGCAGGTGCTACGGAATAGTCCGCCCCACGCAGAATGTTTGTTTGCAAGAACAGACACACAGATACAAATAGCTTCAGAAGACACGGATGCTCAGAAGGTAGGGGAGGGGATGGGATCTGCTCAGCCTTCAAACAGCCCCTGGAGAATCAGACAACTTCTGTGATGTGTGTCAACCTTCCCCCTGGCCAAGCATTAGCCTTTACTTAATAATTTGGGCTCAGTAGGTCTTTGCTTGATGTGACTTCTATATGCAGTGAGATCTCTGTGTAAGGGAAATGGGTAATCAGAAAAGGGACCTGTGACCGTACCCATCATCCTGTCAGCTGTTCTCACATTGAGGGACCTGAAACACCATATAAATCATTGGAGACTGCATTCTACAGATAAGCCCTGAAAAGTCAAGATGAGGCTTCAGGGTTTCTACAGGAACTGTGAGAGCCTCTCCTAACTTAAATGGAACAAAATGCAGTATGGTCATAGAAACGGATGGCCATGTGACTCTTGAATGTGATGGAGAAATATAAAGACAGTCAACCTCTCCCTTCGGAATCCAGGATGGCTTTGTCATGGGCTCTCTCTTTGCAAAGGCAGGCAGCCGTGGTATGAAAGAGCCTAACTTACCCTGCATTTGAGTTTTGCCCTTTTGCTAGTTAGTGGCCGCCATGTGCAATTCATGGAAACTTTCTGCATTTCCGATTACTCAACTGTGTTCAGTGGAATAGGAAACCAAAGTTTGACTTTGAATCTGCTCTCCAACAGATTTTTCACAAATTTGTATTTACATAATAGCACACGAAAGGACGTGACAATTGTACAGCATACTGGAAAAAAATAGAGGAAACAAACTAAGGCTGGAGGCCAGCAGACCTGGGCTGCTCCAGGCCACACCCATCTGCCCAAAAGATTAAGCGTTTCAGTCTCTTAGGTTCCACATCCAACAAGGCAGGAAGGTCTCCTATGAAGAACCACGGTTTATTCATGCGGGTGCACAGGTTTCTAAACGAAGATGCATTGTTTATAGCTCTTATTCAAAATTGTCATTGATAAATATTTGTGTAATTATTTATATTTGTCTTTCTCACTAGACTCTATTTTGTGGAATTGGGCATGGTGACTCTTTATCATCCCTACATTGGCAGTGATTAGTACAAACTACCTGGTTCTTTACTTGGAAAATGAGGTTGTTGGGCTACTTGATTTTTAAGGTTCCCTTCAATTTACATCATCCTAAGAAACGTGGAGTTCTCAAACTTCTACCTGCTTCAGAATTACCTGCTGGTCTTGATAAAACACAAAGGGCTGGGACCCCCCCCTCGAGACAGATGGTTCAGACTTTTCTTTGGAACACATTTCTACATAATTGTGAGGCTGCTAGTCTGGGAATCACAGATTGTAAACTAGCGCCGCAGGGGTAAAACCCATGAGTATGGTCAGGGTTTGTTAGGGGGTGGAGACAGCAGGAGGTCATTAGAATTGGTGGTTGCTGGAGGAGGAAGAGAAGATGCTCTGTTCCTGAATTGAAAGACAAGCTCACGGGCTTCTGGTTGGACCACTCAGAAAGACTATGACATCACCCTCACTGTGCCTGAATTTCTTTCTTCTCTAACCCGTCATCGTTCGCTCAACATTCAGCAAATTCTTACCTACGCAGGGACCATCCCACATATGTGATTCAGCCTTAAGTTTATGTTGGCTCTGATTTCCATATGCACAATTAAGTACTTTTCCTTCTGTGTTATTACTCTCCCCATCTTTATGGTCATTTTGGGGAACCTTGACTGTTTCTCTTGGTTTGTTATGACAATAACACTATCTCCTAGTGACCATTATAGGGCCAGGAATATAGTCAATGATCAATAGAAATCTGGAACAGTCAAGGGAATGTCTCGTCTCTGATAGTGTAGAGAACTTTCATCAAGATATTAAAAGGAACTCTGGTGTTTCTTTTATGTCTGATATCTCACAGGAGGAAGAGAAGCCAAAAGCCAAACTATGAGAATTATCAAACAAAATTCATTCTCATTCATGAAAATCAAATTGGGATTCAGGAAATATCCTGACTTGGGGGAAGGAGTCCTGTCAATGTGTTGCCTCTTCCAAAAGGCAGGCAGGACAGAAGGATACGAAACTGGCATGCGCGTGCTATGCCTCACAGGCGGCCCTCCCACATCTGGGTTTGGGTGTGTAGGGCTGAAGGTGGAGGTACCTTTCCAGGGAAGGTGTAATTATCTCGCTAGGACAGCTCCTCACCATCACACAGCCATTGGTGTTGGGAGGGCTGGAGGTTGTAGTTTGTAGTTTTTTGATGAAATGGGGAGAAACTATTACCTATGAAGAAAGAACACTGAATTCATTAAAAGAAAATCCCGGTTCCCTTCCTGGCTGTGGCACTTAATAGCAACGTGCTGGACCCAGCCATACAACAGCTGGCTGTGCTCACGTCTCTGAACTTCAGAGTCAGGAAGTGAGACAGGGGATGTCAGAGGGCCTTTTTCAGCTTGAACAGAATTTGCTTTGCCCAGAGGTGTGGGGAGTACAGCCCACCTTCGGGCCCTTTATTTGTGAGATGGAGATGAGAACACTTCTCTGTTGGTCCAGATGAAAGTGCTTTGAGGCTCCCAAGTAATGTGACGTCCATTTGATGGTTCCAGCTTATTGGCAGAGGATGAGCCTTAAATTTTTAAGAGCCGCCTTCTTGAGTGCAGGATGAAAGCTTGTTCTAAGGATGATCCTTCTGTGCCACTGTCTGTACGGCCCTGATCTGTGTTGTTAAAAATCTACAGATCTGTGAGCTTGGAATCCTTCCTATAATTATAGTATTTGTAAGGAGGAAGGGAACTATGTGAGCACAAAACACTGAAATTAATTATGAGGCATTGAGATCACCAGAGGTAGGTTTATGACCACAGAAATCTGCCAACCTGCTGTAAGGTTAGCACGGTAGCTTAATTACAGATAATTAAGGCTTTAAAATTCCACCTGTACCTACAATTCTTATTATTTTGGATTCAGAGAGCATCTTAGAGGACAATTTACTTCACTTTATTCTCACTTCCAGTAGGCGTCTGCTTTGATCTGTACTGGATATCTACTTTTCCCCTTTCAGGTGTCTCTTGACACCGTGGTAAAGCAGCTCGCTGACTTTTCTTTAAAAGCACATTCTTGGGGCACCTGGGTGGCTCAGTGGGTTAAGCCTCTGCCTTCAGCTCAGGTCATGATCTCAGAGTCCTTAGATCGAATCCCGAATCGGGCTCTCTGCTCAGCGGGGAGCCTGCTTCCCTCTCTCTCTCTGCCTGCCTCTCTGCCTACTTGTGATCTCTGGCAAATAAATAAAATCTTTAAAAATAAATGAATGAATGGATGAATAAATAAAAGCACACTCTTTTCTCTGCAGTCTGTGTAGTTGGGCACACTGAGAACACACCAGGTCAAGGACCAAGCAGGGCCACATAGCCACGCACTTCTGGCTGTGGGATTGGGCATTGGACATAAGCCAGACCATCCCCTGCCATTATAAGCACCAAGAACTCACTGCAAGTGTTTGTTTTGTTAGGAAAATGGTGGACTTTTTTCTTACTGTACTTGCTAGAGGAAAAAAAAAAATAGGTTTGCTGCTGTAGGAGCTGTTGAGAATACCAAAGAGAAGTGGCTTCCCAGACAGAAGCTGAGCCAGCTTACCCCAGAGACCCAAGAGACAAAGAAAGTTATGGGGAATTGCTTGAGCATCCATACGGCAATGTCTGGGTATCCTCCTAGCGCTAGGGTTTCCAGTCACACCATCCAACACATTCTTCAGTTTTCCTTAAGCCAGTTTGGCAGAAGGTTTTGGTCATTTGAAACCTAAACAGTCTTAGCGAAAGGTACATTGGTAAGAGTGAAGGAAAGTGCTTCCTTAGTGTTTCTTTGAGACGCTTGGACCTTAACCCTAAGTCAGTGATTGATGATGTTTTAGTAGGTTTTAATGCTTAGTGTGGGAAAAAAAATTCCATGAAACACTTCAAGGTTTTCTCAGTCACTAAGATGAATTAGTGAAACTTGATATAATTATTTCCTTAGAAGAATACAACAGATCCCCTTCCTAGAATATGTTTACATACCTATTCGTTTAGTGATTATGCAAATTTAAGCAGTGATTGTTCTGACTCAGAGACAACATACAAATAATATTTTTCTTCTACGCAGAAAATATGGGAACAGAAAGTTCATAGAAGAAATGAAATAATAATGCCATGATGTCTTTGGGGGACTAGAATCACACAGAGCACAGTTCTGAGTTTTGCCCACCATGAGCAATGTGTGTGTCAGTTTGTTTTCTGAACCCAGTATGTATGCCAGATGGTGAGATACTTAAATGAAGGAAAAACTAAGGAATTGCCACACTTAAATATTAATTAAAATGTTCCACAGTGACGTGACTAGATTACAATACGATGCAGTCCCTTCATCATGGCTCGTGTGGTTTTAGAACACTCAAAAGCCACTATGTGGAAAATAGTTCAAAAGTCAAGCTGAAATTCCATTATATGCGAAATCTTGTTTAGGGAGGAATAAAAAACTTAATCCATAAGTGACCAAGGCAGAAAACGCATTAACTAACCAATCCGCGTACTGTTCAGAGTAGAAAAGCAGTAAGAGATGATGAAGCATGTGGATGACAACAGGAGATCTTTGTTATCCCGGCCGACCCGGGGTACCCTGCACCTGTCCATTCTTGCCTATTTTAATTAACCGAGGGTCAATCAATAGTAGCCATTGAGTTAACCGCCTTTCCTTTGAGGTTGCAAAGAGTTTTGAAGCATGCATTCAATCAGTTCCCAAATTAGCCAATGAGGACCAGTTTAATGGCATGCCAGTTCTTTTGTGGTCATGATAATGTGTTTTGTCTTTTTTGATAACATCAGGTATCTATCATGGTAAAGGGAAGAGGCAGTGCAATTCTGTGGGAGGAAATTTGGAATTAACTCAGGTTCCTTAACGGAGTAGGATGACACCATTTAAAAATCAAGGGTTTTAGGAAGGCGAATATAGAAATAAAACCCTATTTTTCAGCTAGTGTCATTTTATTGGCTAGACACTTTCACATATGTTCCTACAAATTTTTAACACAATTACACCTCAAAGGGACTCATGACATTTTAATTCCAATTTGACATCCTTACTAATAAAAAAAAAAAAAAGAGGGAGAAGCTATGTTGCCATCATTAATAAAGCAAATCACGTTGCAAGTACGTATCAGCAAATGTGTACATACACTTACTGGTCTAAGAGTTTACGGGATAGGACAGTGCAGGAGCAGATAGATATACCACAGGTGCATCTGATTATGCAAATGATTTGAATAAACGATCCCAGCACTTGAAGGAAGCCATATTTCTCCGAGAGTCCCACGTAAGGACATTTTTAATTAATTCTGTGAGCCCTGTGTCCAGTCTACCTCCTCTGCTTTGAAAACATGTATGAATTCAAAGAGAGGGCACAATGAATGTGAAGATTGATGGACCTAAAAGCCCCTAATATTAACAGAACACAAAGTTACCTACAACTCAATTTAACAATTTCAATGTAGTTTTAAGACATGATTCTTTAAACCGCCTGTGTCCTATAGGGAAGTTAACTTGTTACTTAGAAGCAATTCTCCAAGTGGCTTAAAAGCCCTACGCTCGCCAATCTTCAACTCCTCCCCCGCAAACTGTCCATCCCTGAGTGAGGTGAAGAGTGTGGGGGAGGAACGCAATAGAAGATGACATCACTCTACCAATGCCTCCGTTACTGACTAAACTTGGAGTCTATTTGTCATCTCTAAAGCTTGGAAATTTTGCGTTTTCAATCAGACACCTTAAGAGGAAAAAGCGATCACTCCCTTTTTTGCCGCTGTTCTTAGTAAGTTTCTACTCTTGGAACCATTTGTGACAAATCTCTTGAAAATCTGAAATGTGTGATTTTTACTTAAGTAAAAAACGACAGCACGTTAACAGGTTCATACAACAGAATAAAAGTAGCTATAAAATTAAACTGATCATTATTATCCTGAGATAATAATTTTAAACTGAGAATTATTATCCTATAATTCTCCAATTTTCCAAGGGCAATACGGGCATTTCCAATGCTCGAGATGCAGTTCCTGGCACGTCCTTTTAGTTGCATTCAGAAGAGTAAGAGGAGCACGTGCTGCCCTCCTCAATACCCACCACCAGGCTCGCCCATCCCTCACCACCACCCCGAGACCCTCACTTTGTTTCTCAGAGTGAACAGTCTCTCACGGTTCCTCTCCCCCTTCAGTCCCCCCCTTCATTTCTCCCTTCCTTCATCTGCTGTCCTCCATGCTATCCCTTATATTCCACAAATAAGTCAAACCAAATAACAACTGAGTTTCTCTACTTAACTTACTTCACTCAGCATAATCTCCTCCAGCCCCATCCATGTTGATGCAAAAGTCGGGTGTTCATCCTTTCTGATGGTGGAGTGATATTCCGTTGTATATATGGACCACCTCTTCTTTATCCATTTGTCTGCGAAGGGCATCTTGCCTCAAAAAATTAAAAATAGAGCTACCCTATGACCAGCAAAGGCACTACTGGGTATTTACCCCAAAGATACAGATGTAGTGAAAAGAAGGGGCACATGTACCCCATGTTTATAGCAGCCATGGCCACAAGAGCCAAACTGTGGAAATGAGATTTTTCTTACACTCAGTTCTGAAATTCTGCATCTGAACTGCAAATCATTGGTCCTTACTACCATTGTTCTTGCAAAACAGGACCTATTATCCGATTGAGGACACTTTCAACTCCAAAAATATCCTCTTTTTATATACCCTATCAGAGACTAAACACTCAGCAAACTGCCACAGGGTAATGGCATTGGCATGAAAGGATGCCTTCGTGCACTCCACGTAGTCCCTTAGCTCAGAGCTTTTCAACTGTGGGAGATTTTGCAACCCTTCTCTCTCTGGGCACATTTGACACTGTCTAGGGAGAAATCTGTTGTCATATCTGAGTGAATGCCCCTGAAATTGGGCAGTAGAAGCCACAGATGAACTAAATATCCTCTAAGACACAAGACAACCCCCATAAACAAGAATTATCCAGTCCACACTGTCAATGGTGCCACGGTGGGGAAACCCAGTTAGTCCTATGGTTATTGGTAGTTTGGGAGTGGTGGTCCTATCTCACCCATGAACCTATGACATACATTTTTTATTTACCATTCTACCACTCTTTTCTATTTATTTATAATTTTATGATCACTTCGCATCGATTCTAATTCTGCAAAGAGACATACTACAGCAGACTCACTTGTGTTAATTATTCAAAATTATAGCAAAAAACAAACAACTTTCATGACTTCTGAAACCACTCATTAAGCAAATATATTTAAAGACATAATGGTCTGCCCAGGTTAAAAAAATGAGATAAATAAAATAACAAAATAAGCAAATAAATCAGTGTGGTTACATAACATCTTTTTTAGACTAAACTGAGCAATGGCAGAAAGTGCAAAGGTATTTAAATATGCCTGATACTGAGCAAGACATTTTTTAGAAGATAATTCAAAATAGGTGATAATTTGCTTAGTATCTGTCTCAGATAGGGTGATGGTAGCTCCTACATTTCAGTTATTGGTGGTCACTGTAGTTCTCTATTTTACTCTTCTATTCAGTTTTATAGGAACGCAGGAAACTGTAAAATCTGGGGGAAATGTCTGCGGATGTGTGACCCTGAAAACAGAAATAAAGATGAATGTCGTTCTCTGTTAGTCCACGCGTGGATGGAGTCATGCATGATGTGTACCCACTAGGAGTCAGGGAATGCCATGATATCTTAAAAATGGTAAATGTATTATGATTAATTATGTTTATAGTATATATAATTGACATAGAAAGCTATTTTGCCAGTTCCTTGGGTTTCTGTGCAAATATAAAAGGTAAAGTCTAAACTATATGTAAGGTAATGTTTAAGCATGATAGCAAATGAAACGAAAGAAAAAAGTGTGGTTTTGCAAAAACTAGTAGTGCTTTGAAATTATATGAGATAATACAATTCCAAAAGGTCTAGATCTGATAGACAATTCAGAAATCATGTTTTCAACCAAAAAACAACCCAGACTACACACTCCCAGCCTCTTATCACTGATCATGACTTTTTTCATATTCTGGATTCATCTAACACCGTCTGTCTCTTTGAACTGAGAGATTTTCACACAGATTACAGAAGGTCATAAAAACACATTGTTCCTTTGATCTACAGTAGTGAGTCAGTGAAAGTGTCTCAAGAGGTTAAATTCTAGCCTTTGAATCACAGCATGTGGCCATGAAATTAAAGCCAGCTTTACTCCACACTTATTAAACTAAATTATCATCAAAAGTAAATGGAAAGAGAAAAAGAGAAATAATTCATTGGACTAGAAATTTCATTTATTCCTCCAATAGGTTTACTGATAAAAGCATTATAGAATCAAACTTTAGACATCAGTAAGATATTGTCTGCATTATTAGGCCTTACTGGGTCATCTCTCTTCAGGAAAATTTTTGCCTTTATGATAAACTTCCCAGTTGTATTTTTCCTACTCCTCCTTTGAACTGAATTTAGGTAACAGCAGTGATCACCCAGGTCCTGTGTTCAGGAAGCCGTGCCGTAACCAGCTAATACAGTTATATACAAATGGGTCGGGATCTTCCCTCTCCTCCCCAAGTTATAAATCGTGGTGGATTAGAAAAGATGTGGTTTGCTCTGTGGGGGTACTCAAGAATGGAAAAAAAAAGTGTATGAGTATAATAAGCAGATTAAGCAAATCTTTGGTAATATGTAAATCAATTAGCAGTATATATTGTGACTCTTCTAAACGATGCCTAGTTCAGCACTTCATGAGCGCAAGTAACCACAGGTGCTGATCGTCATGGGCTCTGTAGAGAATGTAGAAAATTTCTCTTCCTTCTACTTCCCTTACCATCAATACCCCACGCTCCATGTCTAAGAAAACACAATTTAAAAAAATGTTTCTCTCTCATTTCAGAATAAGGAAGACGCACATTTTTTTTTTTTAATATAGCCAGGGAAATCCTTGCTTCTAGGCATTATAAACTTCTTTCTTCTTAATTAAGCTGTATTTCACTTTCACCACGCTCTGTCTCATCTCTACACGACCCTTCTCCTAGACAGTGACCCAAGAAGAGGACAGGCCACCCCATAAATGCAAGAACAGACCCCAGCCATGCTTCTGAGGGGTGCGTAAGGAGCGAGAGGGAGTCACAGGGAAGAGCAGCAGCAGAGGAGGGAAGACAACCGGCATCAGGCCGGGCTCCGGAGAAGACCTGACGAGGAGATGGGAGTGATGACGAGCGTTTAGCCAACTGGACCCGAGGACCAGAGTCAAATCTTCTGTCCCCAGATTCACGAGATACGGCAGAGGGGCATTTTAGGAAAGCCCTCGCGCGCTAAAGCCTGAGCGGATTTCCACTTACCCCCTTCGGGAATGTATCCTGAGCTCCTGCGTCAACAGAGGAAAGAACCGTCCGGGCAAAGGGGTAGAAAAGATTCAGGATACTTAATGAACACATTTATCTGCCCTTGCCAGACCTGATTTTCAGTGTCTGCCTTGAGCATACACCCTACCCGCTTACGGGCTTGGTACGGAGTCCTGCGAACTGTAGACAGGGAGCTGGCATTAGAGAACTGGCTATTGCTGGTATGTTCTGAATACTTATGTTTGTTGAAAGAAAAACAAACATTTCGACATCTTCCACGAAGGCCCAAAGCTGTGACTTTTGATCCACTCTGGGGGAGGCAGGAATGGAGGTGCAGGGCCTGGGCAACATGGCTTAGTTTTATTTCCTGAGGCAAACTTGTGCAGGCTCTGGACGCCTAAAAAGCCGGTGTGTAGACCATGGTTTTAGGCAAGGGCAGTACTTCCTCTGGTTCTCACACTGTCCCAGCTGCCCTCCTCCCCAGATCTGCTCCTCTGTGGCAATGTGCACCCCACTGATCCCAGCTCCAAAGATACCCCTTCTCTATTCTGAGTCACAAGAGGCGGTGGAGGAGAGATCGTTCACACCGTTATCCAAAAGCTGCCCTTGAAAGAAGGGAAGGCTCCTCCTAATGGAAACTCCCGCATGGCTACATTTGGAAGAAGGTCAAGCTTTCAGGAAAAACAGAAAAAAATATAGCTATTATTAATAAATTAGCCCATGCATCACGTATTAATTGAGCTCATTATATATGCCAAGTACATTCCCAGGCGGTAGAGACACGACAGCAATGAGACAGTCTGGGGTTTTCCCCTGAAGGGGCGGACCGACCAGCAGGGCACAGAGATGGTTGAGACATACGCGAAAAGCTCTCAGAGGGGAAGCACACGCACCTGGGGACCACACAATAGGAGAGCTGGCCTCACCTTAAGCAAGCAACAATGAGCTGTCAAGAAAAATGACATTCAATACAGCATGTGAGACGGAGCATACAGCCCAATGACAGACATAGGTGTGAAAGCACACCTGGCATGATCCCAGACACGGCTAAGTCCCTCTCATGCTTTAAGCCACCTGTGTCACTATCACTAATGACAAGGTCCCTTCCATGAATTAACGCCCTGGGTCACACTTTCCTCATGTAAGTGTGATGATAGTATAAACACTGTTCACACACACAGGTACACCCCCACGTGCAAGCACCGTTCTGATCAGGATTTGGCAGTTTACAAGATTTCGAAGAGGGGGACAAAGTTGAGAGGGTGATTTATCACTCCTTTTTCGACACCGTGTTGGAGAGGAACCCTGGCCTACGGTGAGACAGAGTCAGGAGAAGGGGAAGGAGAGGCAGGACAGAGACGGACCTACACAGCGGGAAGGGACTAAGCACCACCAGCGATTTAGAGGACAGTGCTTCCAGGGTCCTCTAGGCTGATTTCTATGCAGCCCCCTTCTGCTGTGTGGTTTAAACTTCTAGTTAGGAGGGAGCTATTTTTCTCTCAAAGAAATTGCTACAGTGATTAAAACAGAATGGTACTGGCAAAGAGACAGGCATGCAGGCCAACGGGACAGAACAGACAGCCAAGGAATAAACCCATGCGTATATGGTCAACTGATCTTTGACAGATGTGCCAGAAAAACACAATTAGGAATGGCCAGATGTTGAGGAAACAGGATAGCCACATGCAGAAGAATGAAACTGGCCCTCATATCAACGAGGTCAAAGTGGATTAATGATTTAAACAAGAAATTATAAAACTGCTAGAAGAAAAAGAATAAGAAAAGCAAAATTAGACAGGTGGGGCTTCCTCTAACTAAAAAACCTCAACACTGCAATGGAAACAGTCAAAAGTAAAAGAAAAAAAAAAGCTTTCAGAATGGGAGAAAACATTTGCAAACCATATATCTGATAAGAGACTGATATCTAAAATACGCTGAGAAACTCCTTCAACCCACTACCAAAAACAGAACCAATTTAAAAAATGAGCAAAGGACTCTCCATAGAAGACGTACAAGTGGTCCTTAGCCCCATGAAAAGATGCTTGTAAGGAGATATCCCCTCACAGCTATTAGAAGGTTATTTTTAAAAACCAAAGAGAAGTATTGGCAGGAACGTGAAGAAATTAGGACCCTGGTGTATTGTTGATGGGGATGTACAATGTTGTGCTGCTGCTTTGAAAAATCAGTATGCAGATTTCTCAAAAATTAAAAATAAAACTAGTATTTGATTCAGCAATTCCACTCCTGAGTATCCAACCAAGGGAAACAAAGTCAGATTCTCAAAATGATATCTGCGCTCCCATGTTCATTGCAGCGTTATTTAGAATAGCCAAGACATGGAAACAACCTAATTGCCCACTGACACGTGAATGCATAAAGAAAATGGAGTATATGCATACAACCGAATAGTATTTAGCCTCCAAGGAGAGGGAAATCCTGCCACTTATGACAATATGAATGAACCTGGAGGACGTCATACGAAGCAAAATAAGCCGGTTGTAAAAGGGCAGATATTGCATAACTGCACCTCCATGAATTCTCTAAGATCGTTGACCTTACAGAAACAGAAGCATCCGGGTGGGATTGCCGGGAGCTAAGGGGAGGGTAGAACAAACAGCAGTTGCTCACCTGATAAAAAGTTTCAGTTACGCAGGACAAATAAGTCCTAGAGTTTTAGCGTATCTGGATGATACCGCATTCCTCAAAAGAATTGCTGGGTAGGTGTTTCTGAACATTTAGCGTGTGCTCTGACCTCCCGCTTTCTTCCAAGGGGTTTGTATTTCCCTCAGTCGACACACAGGTTCACGAGTCCCTGTCTTCTCTGGATCCCCCTTCCTTCACGGTCTACCCACTTTTCTATGTCACACCATCATTTATGTCTTCTCAAGTCTGTGCCGGGTGGACTTCTTCCCGGGTGAGCCGCATCTTAAAATCCTCTGAGTTCAGGATGGCATCAAACTTTCAGTATGGGTTTGTTGGCAGTAAACAACAGATGAATGATTGATGCACGAAGCAGGACTGTGGGTTTCCTTTGGATTAGTTACACAGAAGTAAGTGCCTGTGGCATTTCAGACAGTGTGTCTAAATTTGAGCTGGATTAACTTGCCTTGCTGTAGAGAGCTAATGAAGACTTGCTGATATCCCATGATCCTACCAAGCAACATTGGAATCAACTCAATATGTTGTCTAGGTTCCCTTTGGTTATGAAGGCTGCGTCAGCTGAAGAAATAATTCAGCATCAATATTCTAGGATGTACGTGGTCATGGGAGAGCTTTCAAAAGGAAAAAAAAAATTGCCTGTGACATTATGAGCCGTCTATACAAATGTCCGTTATCCCGCAGATGTAAACTGCCGTCTGTGATTCCAGAGTCTTTGCATTTCTCTTTGCTATGTAACAGTGATCACAGTTGGCAATATTGTTACCAGTTATTGGTTTAGGTAAAGAACTAAACAGTTGAGAACTTCAAAATGGGTCAATTTTGCCAGAACATGTGCAGAATCTCTTTCTCCTAAAAATACCTTGTTTTATGTGTAATAGAAATCTGGTACTGTCACTTTAATCCTGGTTGCATTAGTTAACAGAGAATTAAATATCCTTAGATTTCAAGAGGAGAGATCACATTTCTTATGCAGACATTTCAGGGAGGAACTGTAACTTTAACTGTTTTTTTTTTTTTTTAAATTTTTTATTTATTTTCAGCGTAACAGTATTCATTGTTTTTTCACCACACCCAGTGCTCCATGCAATCTGTGCCCTCCCTAATACCCACCACCTGGTTCCCCCACCCTCCCACCCCGCCCCTTCAAAACCCTCAGGTTGTTTTTCAGAGTCCATAGTCTCTCATGGTTCACCTCCCCTTCCAATTTCCCTCAACTCCCTTCTCCTCTCCATCTACCCCTGTCCTCTATATTATTTGTCATGCTCCACCAATAAGTGAAACCATATGATACTTGACTTTCTCTGCTTGACTTATTTCACTCAACATAATCTCTTCCAGTCCTGTCCATGTTGCTACAAAAGTTGGGTATTCGTCCTTTCTGATGGAGGCATAATACTCCATAGTGTATATGGACCACATCTTCCTTATCCATTCATCCGTTGAAGGGCATCTTGGTTCTTTCCACAGTTTGGCGACCGTGGCCATTGCTGCTATAAACATTGGGGTACAGATGGCCCTTCTTTTCACTACATCTGTATCTTTGGGGTAAATACCCAGCAGTGCAATTGCAGGGTCATAGGGAAGATCTATTTTTAATTTCCTGAGGAATCTCCACACTGTTCTCCAAAGTGGCTGCACCAGTTTGCATTCCCACCAACAGTGTAAGAGGGTTCCCCTTTCTCCACATCCTCTCCAACACACGTTGTTTCCTTTTGTTTGTTTGTTTGTTTTTTGTTTTTTCCCTTAAGGACACTCCACACTCAATGTGGATCCTAGTATGGGGCTTGAACTCACAAACCTGAATTCAAGATCTGAACTGAGATTAAGAGTCGGACATTTAACGGACTGAGCTACCCAGGCATTCCTTTAATTTATTTTTGAATTAACTTATTTTTTCATGATGCATAAACTATGCTTATATGTTTGTCCCTCTTAAATATTTTGTCAATATTGGTTAAATATAAACATGTTAAAGATTATTTTGATAAAGATGTTAGATTTTTAAACTAGCTTAATGAATTTAAAGTTTTGTCATTACAATCCTCCATTAATGTGGAGAATTAAAGCTTAGGTTTTTGCATTTACCTTTCAATTTCTACTATTATACAAACATCCCAAATGCTCTAATTAAGTCCAATGATGCCTGTGCCCCTGATAAATGATAAATGGCACTGAGCTTTCCTTTTATCCAAAGGTCCCTTTTACTTTGTCTTCATTTTGGTTTTGGATGGTTTGTGAGGTTTGGGAATAAAGTGTAAATATGAAACTAGTCTATTTCTGAAGAAATATTTCCTTCACTAGTAGAATAAAGTATTACAATAGAAACATCTGTGGTTTGGGAGACTATGTCTAATTTGACAGAGTTCTTGATTTATTTGAAAAAGGAATTCTTAAAACAACAACAACAACAGAACCCTGCCAACTCCTTTCCTTAATTACATTTTCCCAAACCAGCACACACACACACAAGTCTATGAATTCTCTGAAACTTCCAGGTACTCTGTACAATGTTTTTCAAATGACAGCACACAATTTCCATCCCAAAGCTCAGAGCCATAAAGCTTCCAGTAAGAAGTATAAATAGACAATATAATCATATGTACCTTTTTCCACCCCTCCAGAGCTGTAATGCCTCATATAGCAGCCACCAGCCACATGTGGCCATTAACTCTTGAAATGTAAGCATTCTGAGTAGACATGCATTGCAATTGTGTGAAATACAGAACGAGATTCAATGACTTAGTAGGAAAAAAAGAAAGTAAGATTTCAGTAACATTTTTATATTAATCATACGTTAAATCATTGGTATATATTGAGCTAAAAATTTACATGTAAATTAATTTCACCTGTTTTTAGTCTTTCTAATTTGGCTCCCAGAAGAATTAAAATTGATATGTATGGCTCACAACATACTGCGTAGCATCGTTCTGCAGTCTAAACATGGGTGCAAAAATTCTCAACAAGATACTAGCAAATCAAATCTAATAGTACATGAAGAGAATTATTCACCATGATCAAGTGGGGTTTATGCCTGGACTGCAGGCTTAGTTCAATATTTGAAAATCAATCAACGTGGTATACCATATTTTAAAAAGGATAAAACCATATGATCTTCTCAATACATGCAGAAAAAGCATTTGATAAAATATAGCCTCCATTCTTCATCAAATTCACAACAAAAAAGGAGTCGGTAGAACATATGTCAACATCATAATGGCCATATTCAGAAGACCCATGGCTTCCATCCTCCTCAGTGGGGAAAGCCTGAGAGCTCCTCCATTACGGTGAGGAAGAAGACCCAGAAGTCCTCTCTCACCACTGTAATTTAACATAGTACTGGAAGTACTAGCTTCAGGAATCGGACAACTAAAATAAGTAAAAAGCATCCAAATCAGCAAAGAAGTCAAACTTTTCACTGATTGCAGATGACATGATACTGTATGTAGCAAAATCAAAAGACTCCACCAAAGAATTACCAGAACTGATACACAAATTCAGCAAAGTCACAGGACATAAAAACAACGTACAGAAATCTGTTGCATTTCTACACAACAGAAATGAAGAAGCAGAAAGATAAATCAGGGAATCAATCCCATTTATGACTGCACCAAAAATAATAGGATACTTAGGAATTAACCTAACCAAAGAGGCAAAAGATCTGTACTCTGAAAACTGTAGAAAACTTGTAACAGAAATCGAAGCTGACACAAATGGGAAAACGCTGCATGCTCATGGATTGGAAGAATATTCTTAAAATGTCTATCCTACCCAAAGCAATCTACACATTTAAAGCAGCCCCTATCAAATTACCACCAGCATTTTTCACAGAGCCAGAACAAACAATCCTAAAGTGTGTATGGCATGATGAAGGACCTAGAATAGCCGAAGCAGCCTTAAAAAGAAAACCAAAGCTGGAGGCATCATGATTCCAGACCCCAAGCTCTATTACAAAGCTGTCATCGTCAATACAGTATGGTGCTGGCACAAAAACAGACACACAGGTCATTGGAACAGAGTAAAAACCCAAAAAATGAACCCACAACTCTATGGCCAACTAATCTTCGATAAAGCAGAAAAGAATGTCCTGCAGAGAAAAGACAGTCTCTTCAACAAACGGTGTTGGGAAAACTGGACGGCCACATGCAGAAGAATGAAATATTGTACACAAAAACAGATCAAAAATGGATGAGAGACCTGAATGGGAGACAGGAAACCATCAGAATCTCAGAGGAGAACATAGGCAGCAACCTCTTTGACATCGGTCACAGAAACTTCTTAGTAGACATGTCTCCCAAAGCAAGGGAAACAGAGGCAAGGGAAAGAAAAGCAAACAATGCACTTCTGGGAATTCATCAAGAGAAAATCTTCTGCACGGTGAAGGGAAAAGAAATCAAGAAAACTAAAAGTCAGCCTTTGGCATGGGAGAAGATATTTGTAAAGGATGTATATGGTAAAGGGTTAGTATCCAGGATCTATAAATAACTTACCAAACTCAACTTACAAAAAGCAAATAATTTAGTTAAGAAACAGGCAGAAGACATGGACACTTTCCCAAAGATAATATCCAGGTGGCCAACAGACACGTGAAAGGACGCGTAACATCACTCGGCATCAGGAAAACGCAAATCAAAACCACAACGAGATCCAGGGGTCAGAAGAGCTAAAATTAACAACAAGGAAATAGTAGGTGTTGGTGAGGATGCGGAGGAAGGGGAACCCTCTTACACTGTGGCTGGGAAGGCAAATTGCTGCGGCCAGTCTGGGAAGTAGGATGGAGGTTCTTCC
Source organism: Martes martes (assembly GCF_963455335.1). NCBI lineage: Eukaryota > Metazoa > Chordata > Mammalia > Carnivora > Mustelidae > Martes > Martes martes. The sequence continues at coordinate 3,680,123 of NC_137889.1, read as the reverse complement.
GAACACCGTGCCCTACGACCTGGCAGTTAGGTATCTACCCAAAGGATACAAAAATACAGATCCGGAGGGGCACACGCACCCTGACGTTTATAGCAGCAATGTCCACAATAGCCGAACTATGGAAAGAGAGATGTCCATCAACAGATGAATGGGTAAAGAAGAGGTGGGGTGTGTGTGTGTGTGTGTGTGTACGTGCATACATACAATAGCATATTACTCAGCTATTAAAAAGAGTGAAATCTTGCCATTTGCAAGAACATATAAGAGTTAGAGTAGAGAGTATGATGCTAAGTGAAATAAGTCAGAGAAAGACAAATACCAATACGGCTTCACTCATATGTGGAACTAAGAAACAAAGAGAGAAACATAGGGGAAGGAGAAAAGGAGGGAAGCAAAGCAAGAGAATTATAGAGAAGTAAGGGTTGTTGGAGGGACGGTGGGTGGAGCATGGACAGAGGGGTGAGTGGTGGTTGGAGGACGGGTAGTAAGGAGGGCACTTTTTAGGATGAGCAGTGCCTGTGATTATGTAAGTAAGGAATCACTAAATCCTACTCCTGAAAAAAAAAATTATGCTATATATTAATTAACTAGAGTTTAAATAAATATTTGAAAAAAAAAACAAACTGGGGCGCCTCGGTAGCTCAGTTGGTTAAGTGTCTGCCTTCGACTCAGGTCATGATCCCAGGGTCCTCAGCAGGGAACCTGTTTTTCCCTCTCCCTGTCTGCCACTCCCTATGCTTGTGCTTGCTCTCTCTGCCAAATGAATAAATAAAAAAAAAAATTTAAAAAGGAAAAAAAAACTGATGAACAATTGAATAAATGGTACCACCTGACATAATTAAAATTAATAAAATTTTAATTTTATTAAAATTCTAATTTTAATAAAATTAGAATTCTAAAAACTTTAGTTCTGTTGGTCTAGTACTATAAAAACAACTGTGATGTATTTTTTAAAACTATTATTTAGGGGCACCTGGGGGGCTCAGTGGATTAAAGCCTCTGGTCATGCTCAGGTCATGACCTCAGGGTCCTGGCAGGGAGCCTGCTTCCCTCTCTCTCTCTGCCTGCCTCTCTGCCTACTTATGATCTCTGTCTGTCAAATTAAAAAAAAAAAAAAACCTATTACTTAATACTGATGATATTTTTTAAGTTTTAAACCTTTGGAATGTGCTAAAATACTGGTGTTCTTTTATCTTTTATGAGGCTTCATTATGATTGAGACCCATGGGTGTGTTTTATTCTGCCAGACATCTCTCAGGAAATTCCTTTAGAAAAGGGAGGCACATAGGAGCATTCTAGTTTTGTTTTTTGCAGAAGCTGTGGGTCTGATTTTAAGGACTGCTCACTGAGGGGGCAGTAAAAGAAAATCAATACAAAGCCACATGGAAAACACTTGAGAAGGACTTTCTTTGGAGGTGTCAGGGAAGGTATGTTGTTGTGGGGTGGGAGGTGGAGTTTTATTTATTTACTTGGATGAGGGAGGAGAACAGAGAAGCACATATGATTGTACATGGTAGATAAAACACACAATCCTCAAACCTGCCGAGAAACATGTCGGCTCTCCAGAGAATCCACGGCTCTCTCAAAGATGTAGAAGGCAGTTATGGAAAATTAACTCCGAAGCACATAAGGAGGCTGGTGAAGCCACATGAAGTGTTGAATTAGTCACCATTTTCAGGCTTAGTCCAGATTGTGTAGAATTTGGAGGCTTGAAATACAATTTTGATATAAAATATACTTCTATAATTATCAACTCATTGTACAGTAGGGCGAGATTGAAAATTGAGAAGAAGGGACTAAATCAGACGCAAAAGTGGAAATTCACTTGATGAACTCTGAGTAACATAAAATCCCTTGTTGTAATTAGACTTTCAGCATGAAAATATTCTGTCGCTTTATCCTTCTTCCATAAAGGCCAACATATTGCCTTTCACCTGTAGCCCACAGGGACACGTTTGTAACCTGTCAGCTAGACACGACTTCAGTTATGCAGGTGGGGAGCTTGTTCTGAGAAGAAAGACTTTGATATGATGATGCAAGGGCCGCATTGAAAGCCCGCTGTAGCAGTTTGGAGCTGGACCTGGTCACTAGAGAGAAGACATTCTGCCTGGGGTTAACCCAAGCAAAGCTTGTGCAAAGAAGCCACTACTTCAGGTCACAAAGGAAGTTGAGATTGTCTGACTCTGGGGCTTGAAATTAATCGCAAGAATTATTTCTACTTAAAATCAGCCTAAGATGCAGATTCTGAAAAAATTTCCAAGGGAAATGATTGCTAATTAAAGACTTAAATGCTAAGACAATTTTTAAGCGAGGATAGTCCTTTCTGATGGGTGGGCTCTTCCTTCCTTCGTACTGAAGGCAGTCCCTTTGTATCTTAGAGGTAAGGGGACCATAAAACTATTCCAGATTCAACATTTCAGATGTCTTGTCTTCTGATTATCTAACATGAGACGTAAAACACATCCTCTGGGCTGTCTGGAATCTTTCCCAGTGGGTTAAAGTCTGCTTCTGGGTCAATCAAGCGGTTTGCCTCTTTTTCCTTCTCTGGGATCCTACATCGGAGTCCTGTATCCCTTTGCAGTATATACCTAGGGTTTGATGAGCCATCTACGATTTGGTCCTTAATAATTTATTTAAAAGTTAATTTAAAGTTTAGTATTAGAACCCAGTTATGGACATATTCTTAAACATTGGCACATTTGAGGTAGAGAAGATAATTATGAAACCCTATATCTGCTAACACAGTTTTGATCTTTAATATAACCATGCTTGTTCCTTCTTGAAATACCACATTTTTTCAGAATAGGTACAAACTTGCCTTTCATTCTTGCTACGTCACGCATGTTTGCTCTCCCCTAAATTTCCTAGTTGAAGGTGTGGTGCATAAACAAGGAATTTTGGAACACGGAAAGAAATAAAATAAAGATGTTAAAAAAATAAAATAAATGTCCTACTTGAAAATCCTAACACTTGAAGTGATCGTATCAGAAAGTGGAGCCATTGGGAGGTTATGAGGGCAGGAGGGGACGATCTAAGGAATGGAATTAGTGCCCTCATAGAAGAATCTCCAAAGAGCACCCTCACCCCTTCACATAGGGAGAAGTCAACCGTCTATGACCAGGGTGGTCCCAGCTAGAACGCAACCGTATTAGCTCCCCCATCTTGGACTTCAGCCTCTGGAATTGTGAGAAATAAACTTCTGTGGTTCATAAGCCACCCAGTTGATGGTTCTTTGTTATAGCAGCTCAGGCAGAGTAAGTCCTGAACTGTCTGCCAATACTAAAATGAACTGCGCATACCCTTGCTAAGTTATATTTAAACCACAGGTGATTGGAATCAAATGTTCTATATAAATAGAAATAATTAATCATGAATCATTAAAGACCTTAAAAGACAGCCTGTTTCAGTAGCACCTGTATTTAGAGATCATCTGTATCTGGTTGAAAAAGAAAAAAACAAACGCATTTTATTTAAGTATTATTTTAGTGGCCCAAAACATGTCTGGTCATTCACGATGAGATTTTTAACTTGTAATTCCTCTGTGACATCTAGATTTCCCCCAAGGTACTGTCATATTCCTGAAATGTTTTCTGCTAGATCAAAGCCCAAGATAAAATTTCAATTACATCAATGAAATGAACTATTCATATGGAACTAATCTTTCTATAAAAAACTTTTCAAATAAAAACATCATTTTTGAAAGGCAGATAAACCCAATTTATTGACTCAGTGGTGAATTTTATCAGGATATATGTTGTCAACACCCTTGTATTTCTCCAATGCACAATAATGGATAGCGGGCTACGAGACGACTGCCCTACGAAGTGCTGCCGGTTATGCAGATCTTGGAGCTGAGGAAGTCGGCCCAGTACTCACAGGCATGCGTGTTAGGGAATGGGAGCTCCCACGGAGTTCCATCCCCAAGAGCTCATTCGAAGTAAATGATACAGTAAGCACAATTTGAAATCAGAAAATAAAGTATCTTGATACTGCTACACAAATAGGAACTCTCATGCTTGGCAAGATCTGCCATCTATATGAATTTGCGGGTGATGTACTCCACATCAATGAGCAAAAAGTTATGCCACAAAGACTTAATTACATTCTATACTGGATGCGAACAGCCCATATGGCGGTACCTGGGAACGTCCTAATTGAAAGTCACTTAACATTTACAAAGACAACCGAAGTTTAACCACAATACAATTCTTCACATCCCCGGCCAGAAAAGACACCTTTGCTCTCATGGAAAATAAATGATAATGCTATGTAAGTTCTCATGATTCTTCTCAACGTGCTTATTTTCAGTTTGGAACACCTGTCATGGCGTTCACTTAATTATAATGCATCTATAATTAAGAATCTGTTAGATTTTCATAGAATATTCAGTTTTGAGAAAATTGCATTAACATACTGTCAGATTCCAACAGCCTCTGTCTTGGAGTACAAAAAAAAAATATAGAAATAAAAACAAAACAGAAAGACTCATACATAGAGAACAATCTGGTGTTTGCCAAAGGGGGTGGGAGGATGGGCAAAATGGGGGAAAGGGATTAAAAGGCATGAACTTCCAGTTATGAAATGAAACGGAAGGATACAATGTATAGCAGAGGGAATATAGTTAATATGTAATAACTTTGTATGGAGGTGGTTGGAGCTAGGTTTAGAGTGGGGATCACTGGGTAACGTATAGAACCGCTGAATTACGATGTTGTACGCCTGGAACTAATCTTGTATACAAGCTATAACAAAAACGATCTGTAAATGTCACATGAACAAAGAACTTGGTCTTTATCAGTGTTTCCCAAACCCTATTTCTCTCCTTATCTCACTTCTCACATCTTCTGTGGCGAGCTTCACCGACCCTACAGAACATCTACCCATTTCTCCTGCGTCTCTTCCATCACGGCTATGTCTCTTTCTCAACCCCAGTCCAAGCTGTCATCATCTTTCTGCGGACCTATTTTCAGGTACTTTTTATTGGTGTTTCACTTTTGTTCTTGGCCTCCTGCCCCCTTTCTCCATGTTAGCCACAAATACTTTATTAAATCGAAACGGGACCGAGTATTTTCCCTCTGGAGTATTCCCTATTGCATCTCAAGTTAAAACCAAATTCCTTGCTCTTGGCTGCAAAATCCAATGAGACTGTGTCTTGTCTCTAATTCCATTCCACATCACGGACCCTCCGGCCCACAACAATAGCCCCCAGCTTGCCCGTGACATCAATGAATTGGTCTCTGTTTCTCAAGTGTGATAAGCCCAGTTCCTTAGGGTTTATACTATAGAAATGTTCTCTGCCTGCACTGATCTTTGCATTGCCTGGCCCTTCTTGTTACTCAGAACTTAGTCTAAATGTCACCCCTTCAGAGAGGCCTTCCGTGGCCATCGATCTAGCAGCCAGACTGAGACAGGTCAGTCCCTAGCTCAGCTATGAATTCAGATGCTCTGCCAAACCCTGGCCACCATCCTGCCCTTCTTGTTTGTTTGTTCCATCTATCCCCAGCCTGCATTAGAATATGCATGAGCTTAGGGAATTGCCATGATTTCCCTTGCTGTGACCTCAAGTATTTAGAATAGTGACTGACACATAATAGCTACCGAATAAACATGTAAAGAATGAAGAACTGAAGGGGTTCTATGCAATACATATAATGGAATCAAATGGGCTCAAGAAATATTGGGCTAAAAATTCAGTTTTCTGTAGCATTTTTTCCAGAATTTTTAATAGAATGTGATCATGCGGTAGCTTCTTAAATGAATGATTTCCAAAAATTCATTTGACCCCTGGATACTTTTTTTTTGAGCAGCTCTGCCTAGTCTATGAAGATTAATTTAGAAGTCACCCACATAAACACATCTATCTAAACAGACCTATTGAAAACTAAGATTTTGTTTTTTTTTTAAGAAAATGATCTATGCAAAAAAAGTTCCCTTTTTTTGCATTTTATTTCTTTTTAACTTTTTAACTTAACTTTTTAAATGATCTATGCAAAAAAAGTTCCCTTTTTTTGCATTTTATTTCTTTTCAGTGTTCCAAAATTCATTGTTTATGCACCACACCCGGTGCTCCATGCAATCCATGCCCTCCGTAATACCCACCACCAGGCTCACCCAATCCCCCACCCCCGTCCCCTCCAAAACCCTCAGTTTGTTTCTCAGAGTCCACAGTTTCTCATGGTTTGTCTCCCCCTAAGATTTCCCCCAACTCACTTCTCCTTTTTACCAAGATAATTAGATTCCACGTCTAACTCTGCTAACAACTGCTTGTGTTGACTTTCAACAAATCATTTTAATTTTTGTGCCCATTTTATCAATTGTAAAATGAGGGAGAACAATTTCTGTACGTTTCACCTGAGTCCATATATGTTAGAGCTTCACTTCCATCAAGACTGAGAATAAAGAGGAACAAGCAGGGCTTGAGGTCAAATAATGAAAAACACTGTTGTAAAAGTGACGACGCGTGGTTGAAGCACAGATGAGCTCAGTGATCACTTAGGAGAGCACCTGTCTTTTTGACAAGCTGAACCATCACCTCTGCAGACCTTGTAGCTAACCACTAGCCTTTCAAACCTCAGCTCAGAGGCTGCTCCCCCCAAGAAGCATTTGCTGCATTCTAGCGCCCAGATCAGACCTTCTTACAAGTCTCTGCTGCTTCCGTTCGGTATGATTCTATATGGATTCCCATGAATTCTTTCATAGGAGGATCCTGCTCTAAGTTCTGAGCTCTATGCAAGGGATCATGGTGTTTTGAAGACTATTACCTCCTTAATACTTCAAAGACGTCTTGGCAAGTAGAAGACACTTAATAAGTATGTGTTGAAGAATTGGAGTTAAAAAAAGCTCTGATATAAAATAATTTAATTCGTTACCATGGTCAATATCAAAGTGCATAGCCATTCATATTCAGATCAGAGTGAGATAATGAGTCTGAAAATTCCTCCCAATTCTGCTCAATTTTGGGTTTATTCAAATGTGATAACTGTTTCAGAGCACATAGTCTCAAGATGAATAGACAGACGCACCAGTACAAATGCTAATTGAAATAAAATGATTAGGGGCTAGTAAGCTCTCCTTCCATGAATGCCTAATGACAATTTTAGGAGTTTCTTCATTGAAGTTGGCTATGCTACTAAAATCTATATCCTGCTTCTCCCTGAAATTCTTTGTTCCTAAAATTCTTTCCAGGGCGAGTTTATATCAGGACAGTCAACAAATGGGCAGCGATACCACACAAAGAATTTCTGCCTGTTGGCTCTGAAGGGAGCCTGGTATGAGATCGAGACCTGGGTCATGGAACTGACCAGAAGGAAGCCATCGGATATTGACTATCTCATACCATTGAGAATTAGAAGTTAAATACTATTTCACAAATGCTTTCACAATTGAGAAGAAAACCAATCTCTCTGGAGAGTGCACATTGACGAGTGATCATTTTTTCAGAAAAGCATGTGAAAAGCTAAAAGAAAAGAAACATTTTGAGAGAATGCTGTTATTAGTTATTTCTGCTCCTCAGGGGGGCTGACCCCGGAGGGATGCAGCATGTTGCATTCATTTGGCTCCATCTGTGTCCTTCTGGAATTATTAACAGCACTTGCAAGCTTGTCTTCACGATGCAGACAAGGATTCTTGGAATTGCCCTAACAATGACCAAAAGCCCACTAGAATCCCATAAGAAAATATCCAGGGGATTCCTTAAGAATACGTTATTAAGCTATTAAAACATACAGTGTGGATAGTTAAAAGCTAATTTTAAAGAACAGGCTGGAGGAAAATGATATTTTAACCCTCCTCTGTGCTCACTGCAATAGCAGAACATCCCGAATGTTCTCTTTATTATCGAGCCATTTTCATTACATTGCGCAATTTATGGATTTCCTTCACAATGGGTGTATGACAAGTACAATCTCTACTGACAAAAATGTTTAGAAAGCTGACACGTTTGTGATTGAGAAAGAGAAACTCGGTTTCAGAATACTGTAATCAGATGGAGAGTGCCCCTTGTGGCAGTTCTGTCCTCTCATGGGGTGCTGTGGGATACGAGGTATGAGGTTTCAGACGGCTCTCTCATGATAGCATCTTTTCAGTTAAAGTTGTACAGTTTAGTAATCAAGAAATATTGAAACATGAAAATACCCTATATTTTGGCTGTGATGAATTGGCAGAGTTTATTAGGTTTCTTTAATTTGCGTTGCCATGTCCCACATTAACAGATGATTTTAACTCTGTGGCTCTCTGTACGGTCATGCACTGTGACATCTCAGCATCGACAGGCTTGTGTAGAAACTGTATTATGTAAAGGTAGGGAAGTGGTAACTTTGGGGTCACTTGAGGAAATGGAAATGCAGTTACGCCAGCCAAGTCAAATGGGACAAAGGTGCTGTCCTCATCTGAATCCACGCTCTGCGTTCCGACCTTGCCTGAGGTCCTTTCCCTGAGCACACTGAATTAGCTTCCTCTTAATTTAAAATCAAAATGATGTTGCTTGTTAAAAATATTTTTTAAACTCCTCTTTAAAAAGTTATTTTCCCTTTTTTATTTATATTTTCACGATTAAGTCAGTTTGTAGTAGTCCTTAACTGAAATTCATTATTTGTAAATTATTGTTATAAAAGGATTTTTTTTCTTACTCTAAATCCCTAGTCATATTTTTCTCCTGCACAGTATTATCTTTTTTTTCTTAACTTTTTACTTATATTTCTGAAGTAAAAGCACGCTAAGATGAAAAAAAAAAAAAAAAAAAGAAAAAAATTAAAAAGCCCAGCCACAACAATATGGGTATTTGAAAGAGTCAAAGATTTCAAGTACTTGCAAGGAAATTGAGACTGAAGGACCTTGAACACCACAGATTCGTGACTGTGTCTCAAGAGGAAACAAAAACGGGACTAAAGCATTGATGGGCTTCTACTCTCTAGAATAGAATCCTGATTTTAATTTTTTATCTGACTCAGGTTTGAAATACCCTTTCATTAAAGATAACATGACAACCTATCTCTAGTGGTATAGAGGAAAGCAGAAACCAATATTTAGAGAAGAAAAAACATATTGTGTAAGTAACAGAAATAAGAATTGAGCATTCCTTCAATGAATTAGACATTTAAGTTGTTATCGATCATCGGGAAGCTCATGTAATGTTTATATTCAAATGAAAGTATCAGTTATTAAATCAATATCATAACTATTGAGGAGAGGACTTTCAGTTTGATGATATTTGAACCTTTCTGATGGCTTCAAAAGCAGTTTCACGGGGCGGGGGTAGGTAGCTAATGGTAAATTTCATTAAGTTTCTTAGGAAAGTAAATAATCACAGTAATTTACCAGAAAATATTAATCACGATATTCTTGTGTTTTCCATATTTGCATTGTGCCATTAAAGCACTAATTTTTATTTCGTTCTGATCTCTCTCTATAAAAGTACTGTTCTCGGGGCGCTTGGGTGGCTCAGTGGGTTAAAGCCTCTGCCTTCGGCTCAGGTCATGATCCCGGGGTCCTGGGATCAAGCCCCACATCGGGCTCTCTGCTCAGCGGGGAGCTTGCTTCCTCCTCTCTCTCTGCCTGCCTCTCTGTCTACTTGTGATTGTCTGTCTGTCAAATAAATAAATAAAATCTAAAAAAAAAAAAAAGTACTGTTCTCAGCATCTGGGCAATTTTATATAGAAGAACATTTCATTGGCATTGAAAATAACTTTTGTTCAACTCTTTGTTATAATTATTTTATATTTTTATATCATAACTATAACGTAATATTTTTAAAATAGTATTATCTTATGTTTCTACTTTAACAAGACCTTTCCCATCTTCATATCTAGAATGACTTTCAATGGATAAGCATTTTTATGTTCTGCAAGTGGTGACAAATGTTTCTCATCAAGTTGATCGAGCTTTGGACAATGATTTCTTTAAAATACATTGGAAAGATTTTCTTTACCATATGGTGTAGTTAGACAATTTTGAACAGGAACTAGCCGTGTTGTAGTTGGCTCTTGTCCAGTCTTGTGGCGCTGGCACTGAGTGGATAGCTAAAATAATGTGGCCGTGTTTGTGTCCCCTTGATAGATAGGGAAAGAAAGCTTCCTCAAAAGGGAAGACAAAATGGTTCAGAAGCCATAGGTTTCTTCTTTGACCACCAAAGATGAAGAGTTTAGTTGGAAATGTTATGCTTACACCATCTTTGTGCTATATCAAATTTAGATACTGTTATCCATTAATCTGTATTCTTTCCAATCATCCTCCCCATGTAGTTACAGAACCTGCTTGCCAGATTGGGGGTCTCCCCTTAGGAAGATGTGTGGGAGTGCAGCCAGATCCTTGTGGGAATCCCAACACCTGAATGCAAAGATATTTTCCCAAGGGACATACAGTTTCTCCAAAGCAGCAACTTGCAATCTCCAAATTAGATGACCGAGGCATTATTCAGTACATTGCTGATTTGTATATGGCTTCAACCCCATCCCCTCCTTGGGGAAAGAACTTGTCTGGAGTGATTAAGAAAGACTAGAGCTAGGTCTGAGAACAGTGAAGTAATTCCTATGTACTGAATGAACTAAGTGATATTTAACTTAAACCCAATTACACACTCACTACATGAAACAAGTGATATCCCACAAAAACCTTGGTTCAGTTATGATTACAACTTAGAAATAAGCAGATTAAAAGCCCGTGAGGAGGGAGTGAAATTTGTGCAGAACAAAACAAAACAAAAGGTAAAATGTATTTTCTTAACTCTGTAATCTGGGAATTTTGATTCTTATCACCTTTTAAATAGTCCCATAAAAACCGAAGGTTCTAATATTAACATATTGGCCATTTTATATAATTTGGTCAAAATGATGCTTTGAGGTTCTCATTCATGAGATACTTAAATGTCAGTATACTGATGTTGTCATGAATAAAAAGTCCTGTAAGAGAAAACAAAACTGATACCAGTGCTTCATTAGTTACTTTAAATGAAGTTACTCCTTTCTTGGGGTGAGGTTGGGTGAAATTAGGTCCTTGAGGGTTTAACATGGACAGATAGGAAGATAGCTATCACTTAGCAGATTCTCATTCTTATTAAGTTACATTAAGTATACATTAAGTATACTTAATCTTATTAAGTAGACATATTAAAGGTATGCCCATGAAGGATACAGTTCCCTTCCAACAGTTCCATGGTCTGTGGTCAAAGAAAACATTGGCCAGTTATTCCAGTATGGATGTGCATAGAGAAAACTTACTTAACCCTTAGAAATATCCTTTTGACATAGAGATGAATCTTTGTAATAGAAGAAAATGAGATTGCAGCCAGCACTCCTTTCTATATCAGAGCCCCAGGCTAGAGCTATATTCAGCCACTGCAGGGTCAGAGACATATTGAAGTAGCATGAACTTTGATCTCAAATGACTGTCTCAGTCCCAACCGGCATGTGTTTCTAAGAGCAGAGATGCACCCCTGGGATATAATGCCAAATGGCAGAAGCAAGATTTGAGGTCCTGAGGACATTGAAAAAATTTAAAAACAACATAGTGGACCTCCCCAAGATACCATTACAAATAATGTTGTTTGAAATGATTGACAAGGTAGTTTAAAAGTCTTAACAGAAAGTCTAGGATATGTGGAATTTTCTATGGACTGTGAGAAAATACTTTCAAATGTAGGCATGGGGGTGCCTTTTCTTGGGCGAAAAGAATAATGTGTGCTGAAAGCACCTGCCCCTCTCCTTAAAATCCTAGATGGAGATCTCCCACTCATCAGCTCTGTCTTTGGTCTCTGACTGCATCATTTGCAGGCAAAAACAAAACAAAACAAAACAAAACAAAGCAGTGCTCCCTTCACCGTTGGTTTAAGGAATTATAGTCCCACAAGCCTTGTTCCAACCTCATGGGACTAGCTGTTTTTCTGCCCCTTAGAAAATGCACACATGGGTATACAATGTTTCAAATTTATATATCATGCCTATGATACTCAGGTATTTATTATTAATATTGTCCTTGCCTGTCTCCCACCCCAAAGTGTATTTCTTCTCTGTGTATCCAGCCAGCTGGCCTACTCTGCTAGACTAATTCTTTAAAATTAGTCATTTTCGGGCGCCTGGGTGGCTCAGTGGGTTAAAGCCTCTGCCTTCAGCTCAGGTCATGATCCCAGGGTCCTGGGATCGAGTCCCACATCAGGCTCTCTGCTCAGCAGCGAGCCTGTTTCCCTTCCTCTCTCTCTGCCTGCCTCTCTGCCTACCTGTGATCTCTGTCTGTCAAATTAAATACAATCTTAAAAAAATAAATAAAATAAAATAAAATTAGTCATTTTCGATACACATACACATCCTGTTGACTGCTTCTCCAGAGAATCCTAACACAACACAGTACAGGCTTATGTCACCCCTGCTTCGAACAGACCAGCTTAGCTTTGATTTTTTTCTTCTAAATATTTGAACTTCCAGATGTAATTTCATTCAGAAACAAGTCGCTACTGATTATGAAAGAAAAACGTTTGTAAGTCAATATTCTACAGTGTTCTGGGGCATGAGTCAGATACTGGGAGTGAAAAAAATATGTGCATAATACAATCATGCACTTGAAGAGCAAAAAAATAAACGACTACCTAACAAAATAAAGAATCAGTGTTGTGCATTCCAAACGTATCGCAGGCCTCGGGTTCCAGGAATCGAGTGTGATACTGCTGGATGCTGCATGCAGTCATCGTAGCATAGGTCTTACCGATATGTGTATTAGCACATTACAGATACCTCCGCAAATAAAGGTGTGGCTTAAATAACAGAAATGTATTTTCTAGTAGAAAATATGTATTATCTTAATATATTAAGATAATTATCTTAATAAATAGAAATGTATTATCCTCCCTTCTGGAAGACAGGAATTGAGGAATCCGCAAAGTTGGAATCTCTTGGATCCTCTCTCTGGGATTCCTCTTCCTCTTATGTCTTCCTGGAGTCCTACTTTTAGTTTCTTATAAGGATACTAGTCATCTTGGATAGGGCCTATCCCCCCCAAAAACCCATTTTAACTTAGTTATCTCTCTCAAAACTATCTCCAAATCCGGCCACATTTGAAGGTATTGAGGGTTAGGACTTTACCGTGTGGATTATTGAGGAGGCACAATTCAGCCCATAACAAGCTGCATCCTGCCGCTCTAATAACCACAGTTAACAGTCAAGCAGGGAGCGTGGCCTCTGCGGCTATCATCTTGGCATTCTTGATGCCACACCTTTCTTAGAGGTTTGGGCCATCTCTCACCCTTGGGTGATGTTCACCTATCCTTGGTAATAGCAGTATTTTAACATTTACACAAAAATGTGCTTGCTTATTCTTTGAAAAAACAGCATTTTCATGCATGTTACAAGACCATGTGGGATACAGTGTGAAGTCTAAATCCAGGGCCATGGCTGTCCATCCTATGGTGCACAAACAGGCATGTGAGTTGGAAGAGAGTTCATGATGCTGAACTGACCACGTTTATGAAGAATCCACCCATACAAGTCAGCTCGAATCATCTTAAACATATGAAATCATATTGAATTATTTGCCATTTATATTAATTAATATTATTTTGTGAGATTTTGTGGAGCACTCAAATACTTTCCCCCAGTTTTACTGAGATATAATCAGCATATAATGTATCCATTTAAGGTGCACAATGTAGTGATTTGATGCTATTTGCATAAATTGCAAAATGATTACCAGAATAAGTCAACATCTGTCACCTCACATGGATATAACTTTGTTTTCCTTATGATGAGAGATTTCAAAGTCTCTTTTCACAAATTTCAAGTATACCATACAGTATTGGTAACTGTAGTCACCGGGCCATACACTACATCCCCAGAACTTCATTACCTTATAATTGGATGGCTTTTCAAAAAAAAACTTTCAACCACCTTTACCTCTTGCCATCACTCTCAACCCACTGCCTCTGTCAACAATCAATCTATCTTCAGCCATACAAAAGAAGGAAAGCATGACATCTCCAACAGCAGGGGTGGATCCTGAAGGCGTTACGCTCAGTGAAATTACATCAGAGACAAATACGGTGGCTCTCACATATATGTGGATCTAAAACTGTCAAACCCAGTGAAATTACATCAGAGACAAATACGGTGGCTCTCACATATATGTGGATCTAAAACTGCTAAACCCAGTGAAATTACATCAGAGACAAATACGGTGGCTCTTACATATATGTGGATCTAAAACTGTCAAACCCAGAGAAACAGAACAGACAAGGGGTTGTCAAATGGCTCTAAAGCTAAAATCTTAAATATGCGTTATTTATTCATTCACTTATTAAAAATAATAGGGCCTGGAGTATATTATGCTAAGTGAAATAAGTCAGAGAAAGATAAATTTCATAGGATTTCACTCATATGTGGAATCTAAAAAACAAAACAAATGAACAAACAAATGAACCAGACTCTTAAGTACAGAAGACAAAGTAGCATTTGCCAGATGGGAGGTGGGTGGAGGGACTGGGTAAAAGAAAGAGGATTACGAGGTACAAACTTCCAGTTATAAAATGAGTCATGGAGATGAAAAATACAGCGCATGGAATATAACCGGTAACACGGTGATAACGTTATCTGGTGACAGATGGTGACTACAGTTATCACGGTGATCACGGAGTAACGTACAGAACTGTCCAATCACTGCAACTAATAACACATTATATGTTGTTGTACTTCAACAACAACAACAAAACCCTATGGAACCTCTGTACTAAATATGTCCCTCGGCTAATATCAGATGATATATAGTAAAGCCAAAATCAGACCTGGCTTCTCTCCCTTTGCTACTCACAATCTTATGATAAAAAAGGGTTATTAATGAAATAGTTTTGTAAAATGTAAATACATCACAACTGCACTGGTGAATAATGCTACAAAGGGTAGGTAACGAGGCTGTAGGATTGACCTGTGGTTGAACGGAGATGTGAGAGATGACAGGCATGCACCGGGATGAGGAGGACAGAAGTATTCCAGGTAGAGGAAAATGCACGCTGCGCTGACCCACTGTGAGAGATGACAGGTATTTGCCAAGAAATGGCAGGGTGGTTAGAACCCCCAAACTGAAGACATCTTGGTGGACAGTGTAGCTGGTAGGTCATGCTAGTGATTGTTGCCTTTCTGTTAGCCACGGTGGAAAGCAATTTCATACAGACAGGAAGGGAGCAAGGTGCAATTATGTTTGGAAGGATCCATTTAGTGGCAAAAATGAGGGATTTGGAGGTGGGAGATAGAGACTGTGTGTTTGGAATGTTTCAGATGGCTATTGTAATAAACCGGATGTGACAATCTGATGGTTTGGACTAGAAGATATATAAAGTAGGCCTACAGAAGATATGTTAATATAAAATGGTAATGGAGATGTGAGGGATGTTTCCACTGGGAGAGAGCTAGTGATGCCATTCTCTAAGCTGGAGAAGTCTTGCAGAGGAAGAGTGCACAGACAACAGAGACTTAATGTTTCTGGGTGTGTACATAAACATGTGTGTGTACTCACATATATGTACATGGATTAATACATGTCTAATATGTGTCTAATATGTATATGTTGCTATTATATATGCATATTATATAATACACATATACATATCAGGAAGTATGTGTCTCCAGCCTTGTATATGTGCATGTGTGTATATGTTATATGCATATGTGTATATTATATGCATAATATATGTATATATGTACATAAATTATATGTATACACATATGGTTAAAGGTGCTTTTGAAAGCTGAACTGGATATTTCAAATATGCAGATCCTAGGAGAGATGTGAGCTAGGTTTATTAATTTATAAGAATTTGTAGCTGATCATTAAACATATGAACATATCTGTGACTTCATAGGGGAAGAAAATGAGAGGATTTGAAAGTAGTGTTGAGGAATGTCCACATTTAAAGTAATTGTTTAAAAGAACCAGACACTATGAGCAAGTGGGATTTATATTCCAGGTATGCAGCGTAGTTCAAAATCCACAAAATCAATGTGATGCACCACATTAAAACAAGGAAGGATGAAAATCATAGAATCATCTTAGTAGGTGTAGAAAAAGCATTTGGCAAAAGTCAACAACCATTTATGAAAAAAATTCTCAATAAAATGGAACCATACTTCAACATAATAAAGGACACATGTGACAAGTCTGTAGCTAACATCATACATGACAGTTTAAAGCTTAGTACTTTTCCTAAGATCAGGAACATGACAAAGATGCCAACTGGTGTCACTTTTATCCAACACAGTATTAGAAGTTCTAGCTAGAGCAAATAGCAAGAAAAAGATAAAGGCCATCCAAATTGGAAAGGAAGAAGTAAAAATGTCCCCACTTGTAGGTTACATATTATATAAAGAAAACCCTAAAGACTTCACAAAAAAAAACCAGAATAAATGAATTCAGTGAAGTTGCAGGATACAAAAGAAATATAGAAAGAAAACCTGTTGCAAAAAGAATTTTTTTGCATTTTTTTAACATTTTATTTTTAATTTTTTTTATAAACATATAATGTATTTTTATCCCCAGGGGTACAGGTCTTTGAATCACCAGGTTTACACACTTCACAGCACTCACCATAGCACACACCCTCCCCAATGTCCATAACCCAATGTCCATAATGTCCCCCTCACCTGGCCCCCCTCCCCCAGCAACCCTCAGTTTGTTTTGTGAGATTAAGAGTCACTTATGGTTTGTCTCCCTCCCGATCCCATCTTGTTTCATTTATTCTTTTCCTACCCTCCAAACCCCCAGTGTTGCCTCTCCACTTCCTCATATCAGGGAGATCATAGGATAGTTGTCTTTCTCCAATAATTTTTTTCATTTTTATACACTAGAACAAATTGTCAGAAAGAGAAAGTAACAATCCAATTTGCAATTGCAACCAAAATAATAAGACGCCCAGGAATAAATTTCACCAAGTATATTAAAAAAACTATGTTCCAACCTAAGACATTGATGAAAGAAACAAGAAGACCCAAACAGAAAGATCTGTGCTCATGGACTGGAAGAATATTGTTATAGTGTCCGTACTACTCAATGCATTCTACAGATTCAGTGCAATCCCCATCAAAATCCCAGGAGCATTGTTCACAGATATTAACAATCCTGGAATTTGTATGGAATTTCAAAAAGTTCTTAATGACCAAAGCAATTTTAAGAAGAACAAAGTTTGAGTCATCAAGCCCCTTGACTTCAAACTGTACTACAAAGCTATAGTAATAAAAACAGTATGAATTTGACATAAAAAGAGACTTAGATCTATGTAACAGAGAAGATAGCACAGAAATAAACCTACATTTCTATGGTTAATTTATGACAAAGGAGGCAAGAATGTGCAATGAGGAAAGGACCGTCTCTTTAATACGTCTCTTGGGAAAACTGGACAGCCAATTGAAAATCAATGAAAATAGACTACTATCTTATACTACACACAGAAATAAATTTAAAAAGATCAAGACTTGAATGTAAGGCCTGAAACTATGAAACTCCTGGGGGTTGGGGAAACACAGGTGGTGTACTCCTTGACATCAGTCATGGTAAGGTTTTTAATTGACACTGAAAGCAAAGGCAACAACAACAACAAAAAATCAACAAGTGGGACTCCTATAAAACAAACAAAAAAAGAACTTGTATAACAAGCAATGGATTTTTTAAAATGTGCACAGAGGATCTGAACAAACATTTTTTTTTCCCCAAAGAAGACATAAAGAATACCAACAGGTACATTAAAAGATGTTCAGCATCACTAATTATCAGGGAAATGCAAATCAAAACTACAAGGAGATTTTACCTATTAGAATGACTTAACAAAAACGATAATTTTTGGTGAGGATATGGAGAAAGGGGAGCCGTTGTGCACTGTTCTTGGCAATGGAAACAAGTGCAGCCACTATGGAAAACAGTGTGGAGTTTCCTCAAAAACCTAAAAATGTGACCTGCGAGACCAGCTCTGCTGTGCTAGAAAAATCTGAGGGGTCACACATACTTGGACCAGTGATGACCTATCATGGAGGGAGGAAACCATGCTACAAGCTGTCCCTTTGCACATTCTTGGAGGTGGAGGTGTGACAGCATCAGCAGTGAGAAAGAATGAATTTCCTTGGGGCACCTGGGTGGCTCAGTCAGTCAAGCATCTGCCTTTGACTCAGGTTATAGGCAGATAGATGATTAGAGAGAGAGAGAGAAAGAGAGAGATAGAAATAATGGGACCATTAGCAATATCCAGATCCTATATCCTATGAAAAACCATACCTGGACCCAAAGATCTGAGTAATATGAAAAACTAGTTTGTTGTTCTAAATGATTGGTCCCTAAAACTGTGACCTTACATATTCACTTACCCTTTCTGCAGTATCCTCTCTGTATCAGAGGAGAGGTCTAGCAGAATCTTTTCTAGAAATAGTGTGTGCTCTGGTCTTTACATATATTGCCACCTTCTTTTCCCTACCACACACCTCAAAATAGTGTGAATGTGAATGTATGTGTGTGTTTGCTGTGAGTCCCTGGAATCTGCCCAGCTTGATTTCCCAGGGGCTTCTGCAATACCGGCTCCCACTTATTGTAGTTCTCCTCCCTCACATTATTTCTGGGTGGCTTCTGGACAATTAGGCTATACCTCAAACATCACCACAGGGACCTTTCCTAATTACAGCCATCCCCCACAGCTCCAATACCCATACCCTAATCTATTACCATATCTGTTTTCTTCATTTTTCTTATCATCCTTTCTTACAATGTAACTTCCACAAAGATTAGGACTTCACCTTTTTATCCCCAAAGTTTAAGAATGGCATAGAGATATTACGGAATTTTTAAAAAATAACCATATCCATTTTATTATTATTTTTTAATTACTATTATTCTTTTTTCTTCTTTAAGATAGAGAGTAAAGGGGCACCTGGGTTGGCTCAGATAGTTAACCCTCTGCCTTCAGCTAAAGTTATGATCTCCAGGTCCTGGGAGCCCCATATCCGGCTCTCTGCTCAGCAGGGAGTCTGCTTCTTCCTCTCCCTCTGCTTGTGCTCTCTCTCGGTCTCAAATGAATTAAAAAAAAAAAAAACAAAAAACTAAAAAAATTTTTTAGAAAAGATATACAGTAAAATATAATAAAATTCCCCCTCGATTAGTAAACAGTCCTACATGTTTTGATAAATGCATGTTGAATTGTCACCACCACCAAGACCAAATGTCCCTTTAGAGCAGACTCCTCCCCACACCCTCAGATCACTGGTTATCAGGGTGTCTATTTTATTTTTTAAATTCAGTAACATCCGATGAAGATGCCAATGTCATTATTAAACCACATGGCTTAGTATTGTATCCTGTCTCACACCATAAGATCCCAGACTATTAGTTCAACATCTGGACATATTATATGGTTGCGCTTCTCAGTCTCTCAATTTGGGAAGGGCTATGTAGAGCGAAGTAGAAGGGAGTGTAACAGTGTGCTTACTTTTAAACGCATGAGAGCTGCCATTTGTAGGGAAGCTTCGAATTGTTCCAAGAGAATCTGGTGACAAAATGGGAGTCCAACGAATGAGAGTAAAAGGAAGGAACATTTTTGACTCATCTCCAGGAAGGAATTTCTAAGGGTCAGAAGAGGCTTTTGAAGTAGTAAGTGCCTTAGTAGAGTTTCTAAGTGTAAATGAGGTACTCATTGTCTGTCACGGGTATTAGGAGACTGAATCATTGGGTGAAACACTGAAAGAAATGCATTTAAGGTTCATTCCAAAGCTAAGCTCCCAGGAATCCTACGTTTCTTTGATATTAAAGCTCTACATACATTTTTATGAGCATTTTCTTCACTGTTAAAAAAAACTATTATGAACAGCTTGCTTCCCTTTTACTTAATGTTTTCTCAACATGCCTAAGCCATCAAAAAGGTTTCATGAAGTAACTAAATGCTTCTGTAACTTTGAATCTTTAAAGAAAAAAAAAAAAAGAGAGCACATATTCACCAAATGGCGAGACAGATGTTCAAGACTGGGAATGCTCAAGGAGGGGATTAAAATGGGAAATAGGATCTTAACTGTCCCTTTAAAAGAAACATCCTTGAGAACTGTAGGGTGTGCATACTCTGAAGGAGAAGAGTTTGTAAATAAGCAAAGTAGATAAAACGGTCTTTGTCTTAGCAGCAAGAATGTCTATTCCCTTGACCACAGAGGCATTCGACTGATTGTTGATTGAGAGAAAAGAATTACACACATGAAGAACAAAATGGCGCAGGAGATCTATTCCTACAACAATCAAAACGCACATATGCCACATTGGTTCAGGATGAAGTGTGTGCGTTTCCTAAATGGTGACGTCAGGTCTTCAGTTCGTGAGATACAGGGTGAAGTCCCGGGACAAATTCAAATTTTTCCTGGTTGATTTGTATCCAGGTCTTTCTACAAGGGATTGTGCTGGGCAATTCATTACTGTTGGTTACCCTAATGAGGGAACCCATCAACAGAGTGGTTGAAATCGGGTTTTTAATCTATGTGATGCAAACAAATACAATAGAATTTTAATGAGCTTTTGGTTTGGAAACGTTTTAATTACACAGTTTTAAATATTTCATGAGCTTAATTGTGAACTATCCTAAAAATTAAACTAAAAAAGATTAATTGGTAAAATAAACTGTTGTCAAATGTATATTCTGACTGATTTAACTATACTTTGACTTTGTGGCTCCCACCTAAAGCTAGTTTTTTTTTCATCAGTGGCAATGAGAGGAGGGACCCTTGACAGCCTTTCATAGTAAAGGCCAAATTCTATATTACCTGTTACTCACTGATTATTTTCTATGTCTTGTGCTTTTAAATTTGCACATAGTACATTAGCCAATTAAATTTGGTGTTCATTGACTAAAATACACAATACCAAAGTACACAAAATCACTAGTAACTTAAAGCAAGTTATATTTAAAAACATACACACAACACTGCCAGTTGGGGTACCATCTCTGTCCAAAGCGCTAAGTGTGCATAGGTCTTATACCTCCTCATAGGGGCATAGCCCTTGGGTTGACAAGCACTTGCCATGGCTAAGCCTTTTCCACAAGGCGTCTTTGTCCCAACTCAGATTGTACTCACCCCCAAAGTGAGGGGAAAGCCAGTATTTTCCAAAAAGCATTTATGTCCCTACTTTTTACAGCATTAATTTTTATGTTAACTTATACTGGTTCTTAGAGCTCACATTGATGAAGCATGAAATGACTATAACTAGATGATACACACACCGTTTGCCCCCCGTTGTTTCACATAGCACTGCCAGTTCAACCCACATCTTCTACTCCTTAAATGAATTCTAGTTTCTTTAAAATTTTCTTGATGACATGAGTCTAAGTCGAACACTTATTCAAGGTCTGTGGTAGAGGTGTGCCCACCTGAAATCCAAAATGAATTCCAAGACTTCCCATGAGATTCAGACTTCTCATTCTAGAAAATTCTAGGTATCAGTGCATCCTGAGTAAGTTAAATTCGGGTGAACCATGTCAGTGCTGCTACTAACCTATAAACTAGGGTCCCAGTGATTAGTTGGTGTGTGTTATTACGCTCAGTCCCGTTTTGAGCAGATGTTAAAGTATCTCACCCCCCTGGGCATCACTGCCTCATCCCTGGGTCCTGGTCTTGGATCTCTGTCAGACTCTTAGAGATCCTTGTGGCCCAGTAGTACACATGACACACACGTCTCCTGCCTGCATGGAGCTTACGGAAAGAGGACGCTGACAGCGACAGCTTCTGCAACTCGGAACACTGATACGTTATTTTGGGTTTCAAAGAGAATTTGAAACTAAAACCAAACTAATAAGAAACTGACAAAAAGTGTCAATATTCAAAGTGGCAAAGAAGCAGTTAATGTTTGGTTTCAAAATGGCCTTTTAGAAAGTGATAAAAGGAGTAATTTCTCAAAAATCCCATGACAGATGGCCACTGTCATGAATGGGAATGTAACAGCATTTCTCTCACAAACCTGATGTGAGAAGTAAAAATACAAGATTTCCTGTACGTGCTAAAGACATTGAAGAATTGGGCAAAACTACCAATACTCAACATTACTCGATTAGTTTACCTTATTTGATTTCTAAAAAATCCTCAGACATAAAGAATGTTGCTACAGTTGACCCTTGAACAACATGGATTTAACCCACATGGGTCCACTTACGCACAGGTTTTCAATACATACATATACAGTACTGTAGACCTATCTTCTCCTTCTTTGGAATTGAACATTGTCTTTCTTCTAGCTTACTTCACTCAAATAATATTGTACATAATACATATATAAAACATGTGTTATTAATAAGTCTTATGGTCAACGGTGGGCTATTAATATGTTTTTGGGGAGTCAAAAGTTATTCATAGATTTTTTACTGTGATCGGGGTTCGGTGTCCTAACTCCCATTTTGCTCAAGAGTCAAGTGTATCGACATTACATAGATGATAAATGTTATGAATTTTTACCCTTGCATTTCTTTTTAATCACAAAGTTTTACATTTTCTAATGGAATCAGTTCTCCACTACCCATTCTGGTTGCCTATAAATTTCTAGTTTTCTTGGAAGCCTCATTTCCCCGTTTTTTGCAATTAACACAAAATCATCAGCTCCATTGATAATATTTTCATCACTTGCTGAAGATTTTCTTTTATACTATTTTTATTTAACATGAGTGAAATCTTTTAAATAATTTAATATTATTGTGTACCTAATAAGTATAATTGTTAGCACAAATATTGAAAGAAAGTCAGTGTGTGTTTCATTCACATGTTAAAAATGGCCAGCCAAGAATAAAAGTGGCAAATTCTACCCAGACCCTGTGCACGTGAAACATATAACAGGTTTGACAAAAATATGAAAACAAGAGATTAAAAATCAGTAACTGATATTTATATTAAAATTATTAGTTTTGGGGAGGGTTTGAATAAGAAATAGACTATAAATCACAAATGCTTCTATGTCACTACATCAAGTTGGAAACCCAAATATTTGAATATAAAAAAAAAAAATCTGCTAGGATATCATGGCATGTACCTTAAAAAACCAAAAACCAAACAAAAAAAAACAAGGTGGGGGGGTGTCTGGCTGGCTCAGTCGATTGAGTGACTGACTCTTGATTTTGGCTTAGGTCATGATCTTAGGGTCCTGGGATCGAGCCCCAGGTTCATCCACATTCAACACAGAAGTCTGCTTCAGAGTCTCTCTCGCCCTATGTCCAACCTGCTCACACTTTCTCTCTTCATAAAATAAATAAATAAATAAATACTAAAAAAAAAAAAAAAAAAAAAGTCCTGCAACAAAGACACTAGAAAGAACCCACTGTGGGGAGGAGGATAGGGTCTGTTAGGATGTGCATGGTCTTAGGGAAACACGGGAGTCTAAAGGAGTCTCAGATCCATCATCTGTGACAACAATAACACGCATGTCAGAGAGTTGTTTTAGAGCTCAAACGCAACGTATGCTCGGAAATTATAAAGTAGAACACATAGGGTGAGTAAAAATTAGAGTAAACTAATTGAAACTGAACAGAATTTTCCACCGTTGCATCACTACAAGGTTCTAGGAGCCCTAATGGTGAGCCGAGAAAACGTGCTCTAACTGCTTGGCCCAATGTCTGGCATCCAGCACTCAAAACATCTTGTCCTTCTCACAGTCATGATGTTTACATAATTAAATCTCCATCTCATTCCTCACAAAGCCATCTAAGTGGGGCCCCCTCTTATCTTTATTTAAACATATAAAAAAATAAAACAACAATCCTTTGGGAATAAAACAAAATCTAGAAAAGATGCCATACCATCCTGAACGTGCCTGATCTCGTCTGATCTCGGAAGCTAAGCAGGTTCAGGCCTGGTTGGTACTTGGATGGGAGGAAAGGTCTATTTTTATTTCCCCTCTTTAAGAAGTTCAGAAAGTGGGCCTGCCTGATGACTCACATCTCTAGCAAGATTGCCATGGTGACTGGTCAAAAGGCGATTTTTCAATGAATCAAGAAAAATCAATAAGGATTTTGGAGATCAACTCACATTTGGGGGTAAAAGGGAATGATAAATATTTGCAGAAACCCCTAGAAGTTGTATTGAGTAGATACACACAAACCTCACTTTCCAAGCAAATTATTAAAAAAGAATGATTTTAGGACTCAAGTCTGTGATCCATGGTGGGAGCGCGGGAGTGGATTTATGTGCTCAGGGAGTGCAATCTGTTTGGTAATGTGACTAACAGTAACTTTATCATTTCTTAGCAGAATTGTCACAGGGAAAAAATTGGATTTTTAAGAAAGCAATAACTAGGGACCAATGTCATTGAAACAGGCACGTGGGGAGACCTCGGATCTGCAGGTGGAGGGCATCCTCTGAGCAAGCATCTGGGAACTCAATACTTGAATTCATCATTGTCTGGAATTGAAACCTTGCTAGCTTTATTTCCAATAGGGAGAAATACAGAGCTTCATTGGCAGTGAGGTTGTGTGACCTTAGTGGCGTCTCAGTGAAATATCCTCTGCCTTCTGGAATAATCAGAAGGGGTATTTTTGTGGAAGGAAAAACACAGGTTTTTAACACAGGTTAAAGCTTCTTTTTTTTTTTTTTTTTTTTAAATTTTTTATTTATTTTCAGTGTAACAGTATTCATTGTTTTTTCACCACACCCAGTGCTCCATGCAATCTGTGCCCTCCGTAATACCCACCACCTGGTTCCCCCACCCTCCCACCCCGCCCCTTCAAAACCCTCAGGTTGTTTTTCAGAGTCCATAGTCTCTCATGGTTCACCTCCCCTTCCAATTTCCCTCAACTCCCTTCTCCTCTCCATCTACCCTTGTCCTCTATATTATTTGTCATGCTCCACCAATAAGTGAAACCATATGATACTTGACTTTCTCTGCTTGACTTATTTCACTCAACATAATCTCTTCCAGTCCTGTCCATGTTGCTACAAAAGTTGGGTATTCGTCCTTTCTGATGGAGGCATAATACTCCATAGTGTATATGGACCACATCTTCCTTATCCATTCATCCGTTGAAGGGCATCTTGGTTCTTTCCACAGTTTGGCGACCGTGGCCATTGCTGCTATAAACATTGGGGTACAGATGGCCCTTCTTTTCACTACATCTGTATCTTTGGGGTAAATACCCAGCAGTGCAATTGCAGGGTCATAGGGAAGATCTATTTTTAATTTCCTGAGGAATCTCCACACTGTTCTCCAAAGTGGCTGCACCAGTTTGCATTCCCACCAACAGTGTAAGAGGGTTCCCCTTTCTCCACATCCTCTCCAACACACGTTGTTTCCTGTCTTGCTAATTTTGGCCATTCTAACTGGTGTAAGGTGGTATCTCAATGTGGTTTTGATTTGAATCTCCCTGATGGTTAGTGATGATGAACATTTTTTCATGTGTCTGGTAGCCATTTGTATGTCTTCATTGGAGAAGGTTAAAGCTTCTTAAAGTGGTAACTTCTTGAAATTCTTACCACGACTTCCCTATCCATTTAAAAATTAGGATCCTAGTTCCCCCTCTTTTCTTTTTAATTAATTCTGATTTCAAAAAAGTAAAATGAAGATACAATACAAGCTTCAAAAGTAAACTCAGGTTCGTAACATTCCAGTTTTATAATACAATGTAGTGGAAGCTTCTAATGAATCCACTGTCATCTTGAGAATGCACAGGTGCATTTGAAAATAAGTGTCATGTCTACGGCTATTGTTGTGAAGTCCGGAATATTTTCCAAGAATTAGGAATCCTGTATGGTTGGAAAAATAGTACACGTTAAAGAAACATGTGTACCTCCTTATCAGACCAAGGGAACAATCAGATGATATAGACCAGCTTCTTCAGCTCCTCTCAGTTTCTTCAGATGTGACCCTGGGATGATGCTGGGAAGTCTGCCTTAAGACTGCTGTGCGGGCCTAACGCTGAACTGTGTTAGTGTGCAACAGGTTTACGTCAACTTGACATTTGAAGCAGGAACAACAGCTAACATCTGTGAATACTGAACTCACCCTATTCCTTCAGCAAGGCCAAAACCCTCAGCCAAAGAACTTCTTTTTAAAATGCAATCTTCTGGGGTACCTGCGTGGCTTAGTCCCATTAAGCGCCTGCCTTCGGCTCAGGGTCATGATCCCAGAGTCTTGGGGTCAGGCCCTGGACTAAGTCCCACACTGGCCTTCCTGCTAAGTGGGGTGCCTGCTTCTCCCTCTGCCTCTCCCCCTGCTTGTGTGTATGCTCTCTCTCGCTGTCAAATATTAAATAAATTAATTAATAAATTAATTAAATGCAGTCTTCCCATCTGCACAAAAGATCATACATTTCTCTCAGCAATATAGTCTCACGGTCAGAAGTACCATGAGAAAGTATGTGTAGGCAGAATTCTAAGATGACCTTCATGACTTCTATAATCGTCGTCCCAAGTACACAGGCAGGATTGTAACTCACTTCTAACCAACGATGTGTGCAAAGACAGTTCGAGGTCACTCCTATGATCTTGTTGTTATATGGGGAAGGTGAATGGGGTTTTGCAGAGGTAATAGAAGTTCCTGATCAACTGACTTTGAGTTATCACAAGGTAGTTAATCCTGGGCGGCCTGACATACTGGCTGAGCCCTTTAAAAGTGTTCTAGCTCAGAGAAAGCAGCTGATGATGTACCGGACACTTGCCGGCTGGCCTTGAGGAAGCACAGTGCCCTGTTTGGGGAGAGACTTTGGCATCTGGGAGCAGGCAGGCTTTAGGAGCCAAAGGTCTCAGTCCTCCAATCGCTAAGCCCTGAATTCCACCACCAGCAGCAAGAGCTTTGACGAAGACCTAGAGTTTCAGATAAGATCACAGACCACTGCATGCATGACCTTGACAGAGGACACAGTGAAGCCTTGCCCTGACGCCTGGCCCACCGAGCCTGTGAGGTAATTCCTGTGCGTTGTTTGTATTCCTAGATGTAGTCATCTGTTGTGCATTAGAAAACAACTACAGAATGCTTCCTTACGTCAACCCTAAATTCTTGACATAGTTCGGCCCGGTTTTCCTTCCCACCGCAAGTGATTAGGATGTTCAGTCGGGTGTCGATATTTGCACACTACCTTCCGCTCAGGAACAGTAGCTGATTGATTTAGGTATAACCTCAACAGGTGTTTCTCCTGCAACTTTCACTTTTCAGCTTCATGCATTTTCTCACTTTTTGAATAAGGATGTTTTCTCGCATTGAAAATAACCAAACATAACTTTTCTACCTTGGAAGGGGACCCCCTCCTTATCACAACTTTTGTCACCATTTTTTAGCTATATCAGTGATGTTTCTCTCTATATATTATATATCATCTTGAATTTCTTTTTTGCTGTAATGACTGTTTGGGGTTGATGACAAGTTGTTTTCTTCTGAGTATAGAAAAGTGTCAAGGAAATCCAGAAGGTCTCAGAGGAGACATCCAGTCCCTCAACACCTGCCTCCCAACATGGGAGCTCATTCTGCTCTGTTCCCTCTAACAACACAGCTTACCAAATCAGGAAAATGAAAAAAACTTTTGTTACGTGCACTAACTAGAAAAAGGCACTTGCTGTTCTTGTTCTTTATAAATACTTAATATTTAAACATGTAGGAACCACTTTCATTTCTAACCTAAGTATTTTATTCAGTTAAGTGATCTGTAATTACGTAGTTTGCATTTTGTAACCAAAGTAGTAGAATTTATTTGCTTAACATATTCAGTATTACCTTAATTGGCACCCATGTGTTATTTTTTGTAAATATATCCTTTGCACTATTTGATAATGCTCAATTTCATTATTTTAAAGTGTAGATAATAGATGGAACTTAATTTTTGAAGTATTTTCATTTCAGGTCATATTAACGCTGCTTACGAAATCCGAGTGACTTGATATCTGAAAATAGAATGATGCCTGAGGTGTTCCTTTAGTATATGTTTCTAATCATAGTTATCAGATATTTAGCACTATAAATTACTAGCAGTAATTTTACTAAAGAGATGGCACTTTTAAAAAAAGGTTTAAAAAGTATATAGGTTTTGGGAGTTAGGTGAGCCTGGTGGTGGGTATTCAGGAGGGCACATATTGCATGGAGCACTGGGTGTGGTGCATCAACAATGAATCTTGGAACACTGAAAAAATAAATAAAATAAAGTAAAATTAAAAAGTATATAGGTTTCTATCCAGAAATAGCAAAGAGTGACATATATCACATATCTTACTGCAGAAATAGACCGTGTGCAGGGAGGTTGTAACCACAGGAAGGAGAGTCCAACTGAGAAGACCAATATATTAAGAACCAAAACATAAGGGTCAAGACTATCAAGAAAATACAGCAAATTGAAGCACTCGCCTAACTGGTCCACGAATTAATTTTTTAGAAAACGTGTAAACCGTGCTCTCCGCTTGAGGCTGTCGCCTAAGACTCTCCTACAGATCCTTGAATGCAGAGAGCAGCACCTTAACCTCCCAAACACATTTGTGTTTCAAGTAGGGTAAATCTAAATTACAAAATGTAAAGTAACAATAGGTAAATTTGAAATGATATAATCTAATAAGCTTACACCTATTTTGTTTTTTAACTTTTTAAAATTTTTATCTTTTATTACGTTCAGTTAGCCGGCATGCAGTACATCGGTTTTTGACGTGGCGTTCAACGATTTCATCAGTTGTGTATAACACCCAGTGCTCATCGCAACACGTGCCCTCCTGAACACCCACATCTATTTTCAATATTAAAGTGTTTTTGGAATCTTGCTACTTAGTAATCAAAATCAAAACAAGAATACCTGAAACTGTGTTCCCAATTGACATATACCTGGTTGTAGCGTGTCAGAGGATTTTCTCATCCCTCCAGAGAAAAAGTGAAAAAAGGACTATGTAAGTTGGTGTGATACTGTAATTCATACTAGAAATATGTATACAGATATTTGGTCTTTGTCCCATGGCTGGCACAGAGCTTCTGAAACCATTGCAGTTTCTGATCTCCTGAGAAGACCTGTGGTGTCTTCTGTTAATGAAGGGACTTCTGGAAAGCACCTAAAGATGGGGGCTGGTTGCCAGGAGAACCAACCACGTGACTAGACAGTTGGCATCTTCAGCTCCACTCCCCTGATCTCTGGGGCGGGGAGAGGGCCTGGAGGTTGGGTCAGTTGCCAGTGGATGCCGATGAAGGGGATCCTCCGTTAAACATACATTGATGCACACTGGGCGGAGCTGAGAAAACATCCGGGCTGGTGAGCCCAGGAGGAGGCTGGAGAGTAGCGCACCGGGAGAGATCACGGAAACCCCACAAGTCTGTCCCAAAACCCCGCCCTGAGCACGCGCGTCTGCCGGGCGCTGTTCCGAGTTCCATCCTCTTAAACGGGTAAGCGAGTCGGTAAAATGTTCCCGTTGTGTACGCTTCTCCAGCAAGTCCGTCAACCCCAAGGGGAGGGGGAGGGTTGTCGGAACTTCCCACCTGCAGGGTGTTGGTCAGAAGCCCAGGTGGCCAGACGCACTCGTACCGGCTCCCTGCGCTCGGAGAAGGTGCCGTGGCGCGGGGCCCAGGCCTTAACCTGCGGAATCTGACGCTCTCCCGCTCGCAGCGGACGGGCGGGACGGGACCGCCGCAGCCCCGCGGGCCCACAGCGTTATTAGCGAGCGGGTTCGTGCCTGCGGGTGCGGGTGCGCGTGCGTCCTCCCGTCCCCCAGCGCGCGCACTGGAATTGGTGACCAGATCATTAATAGGGAAGATCAGGTTACCAGCAATTCCATGCAATCCAACTGATTATCTTTTTCTTCAACAAGAATGAACAATCCTCCCCAGTCTCAGGATAATATAGTTTAATAGTGAAGGTCACCCTCTCCCTAAAGATAAACTTGGTGGTATGTAGTCTTAACCCTCAACAAAGAAGATCAAATTTACTAGTTGAGTGGATACTCTAACTGAGGGCTAATTCAGGGTCAAGTAAGCCTAGATTAGTAAAGGGAGGTTTCTTTAGAAATGGGAGATCAGTTTGAAGGAAGTTTAGTTTGAGAAAATGTGAAAAACATTAAAAATAAAATGCAGACATGGGTGGGCGCCTGGGTGGCTCAGTGGGTTAAGCCTCTGCCTTCAGCTCAGGTCATGATCCCAGCGTCCTGGGATCGAGCCCCACATGGGCTCTCTGCTCAGCAGGGGGCCTGCTTCCTCCTCTCTCTCTGCCTGCCTCTCTGCCTACTTGTGATCTCTGTCAAATAAAAAAATAAAATCTTTAGGGGGAAAAAAAAAACAGACATGGGGATAGGAATATATAGGACCTTGTGTGGGAGACAGACAGGGCACCCTGGAAATGAAGGTTTGGAAGAGACCATGGGAGGTCAAGTTCAAGGAGGCAGAACATATCAGGAAACTAAACTCAGAAGTCCGAGAAAGGAGGTACTCGAGAGTGTCACTGCTGAATGACCAGAACGCACTAATGTCGGTATGGTAGTCTGTAGTTTCACTTACACCCACATTCTGAGCCAGCCACAAAATAAGCAAATAAATAATTCAGAGGTTGGAGTGATGATCTTCACATATCTGTACCTGTGATCCCAGTGAGTTCATTCAATGCTCCGTATGGAAAAAGAAATGGAATTCCCAAGACTGACCACAGGTGGTCCACCTCACTTAAAAGGAAAAGCCCCCAGTGAGAGATCCACTTCAGGGAATCCTCCCTGAATCGGTGACATGAGAGTCTGGATAGGAAACAGGATTTAAATTCAAATGTTCTGAACATTTGTAAAACTATTTATGAGGAATACTAATTTTTTAAGAGTTACTGTAATGAAAGGGATCATCTCCTATACAAATACTGATACATTTGGAATTCTTGACATTCTCATATCGTATGTCTTACAAATTCCAAGAATCTACTGCAAGTATGTCATGTGCCCATTTATGCTTCCCATCAAAGGTCTCAAACACAGCAATCAAAGGTAATAGTTAAGTCTCATGACCGAAGCTGCTTCGTGTGGATTATACTCCAGTCTGCCTTGAGTGACTATTTCCCACACGACGCCTTACCCTTTCCTGCTGTCACACTGCTTCTCTGTTCCTCTTAACATTGTCACTGAACTATTTAAAGTCCATGCTTGTAAACATCCTGTAAGTGTGATTTAATAGGTTGTAAAAGACCAAAGAAACCAATCTCAAAACATAGTAAAAGTTAAAAATTCATGTGTCATAAAATTTAGCTCAAAGAGACTCTATAGATTTGCAGAAAGATATTCTTATTTCATCATTTATATTGTTTTCAAAGAAAATGGAATGTTTCTAATCTAAAGGAAATAAGGAAATTTCTGAAATTCTGAAATAAATGAGCGTAGTAAAAGGGATGAGTTTCAAATTAAATATGAGTATATTTTGCTGCACCGGTGTTAATAACTACTGCAATTTGTAGAAATTAATGTGTGAAAAATTAATTATTTAGGTAAAATTATGGATTTTATAAAAGATGAATGGTTTTCCATTTACAGTAAGATTTTCAAGGAACCACATTATGACAGAATGTATGATATCAATTTTCAAAAAAATAAACCTGGTCATTATTTTACAAGGCAGAACATTTGAAATGATGATTCTGTTTCTTGACAACAGTATGTATCCCAACCCTGAAATCTCTTCAAAATGGTTTTCATACTTACTGTAGAAAAACAAGAATTAGGAAGCTCCAAATTCATGCCCAACTACCAAAATCACTGTTTAGCTACATATGCTTATCTCTTTTTGAATCTACGTGTCCAAAGCAACTGATTTCTTAGATGCTCAGTTTTATACTGACAAATTATCTCAAAGGGAAAAAAGTAGGGGGGAAAAAATGGTTCTAGGGACTTATGGTTTTGTCAGTTGGCCCCTGAAAAGGTGATGCTTTAAACTGTGATTAACCACCACTTCTTACAGGTCAGAAAGAGGCTAGTGTGGCCACTGTACTTGCTCTGTGCCAAACACACACACACAACTATAGCAAATTAGGTTTTAGGCAATTGTGAGAAAGAAAAGAGAAAAACGTAAGTAGAGAGGACAGAGAATAAGTGTGGGTAACAAAGGTAAAAGAAAACGCACAAGGAGGCGATCACCATGAGCGAGCTTGCCAGCACGGTATTTCAGCATGAGAGACTGCAGACAGAAGGATGGTGGAGGACAGTGAGAAATAGCGAAAAAGATCCAGAAGCTGGTTGGGCCGATAGATCAGAGAACCTGCTGGGGTCAAAATACTGAGGGGCTGGCATGTAAGAAGCAAGCTGGAAAGATAGTAGGCCAGAAATTCATAAATTCATAAAATGTAGACTATGGAGGGATTGCAGCCCCTGGCAGAGACGAGTTCTATGGGACAATGATGAGGATGACTGCGGTCAACTGGAGATTATTACAGAAAAGTATTCAAGAAACTGAACATGTAGGTTGTTGGATAAGACATCTAAACATACACTGAAATCACTAGAAGTCTGGAGAGTGTCTCTAAACCGGGATAAAATCATTGAGAACAGGATAGAATGGGCCCAGTGTGGATGGTGACCGTGGGGGCTAAGCTGGGGACTCAAGAAGCAAGGGTGAGGGCTGTCAAAGAGGTAGAAAGGTCTGAAGTCAGTAGAGCAAGGACACCTGCCCCGCCCCCAGTCTGCCCGGAGGAGAGTCACAGTAAACACAGCACCACCAGTACAGTGGGAGGGCTGGATGGCTTCAGGGTCCCCAGGGGCTGAGCAGGAAGTAGAAACAAATTCAGAGACCAGATGAGGGCTATGGAAAATGCTGTTCAGAACGGATAAAGAATTCCAGAAAATATATGTGGTCTCAGGGATGAGGAAAGGTGGGGGAATGGGGGTAGAATAGAGAACGTAAACAGTATCAGGATTAGATTCAGGTGAGCAAAATCCCCGTGCTTATCAAGCAATCAAGAGAGACAGGAGATCAGTCTGTGTGAATTTACGGCAATGAGGGAGACATTCTAAGTACCGGAAGTATGAAGGGGTGATTATCCGTCTCCTTCCACACCGTTTTTGCAAACCATTCACATGCCCTCTTGCTTACTGCAAGCGCACTGCTTCGGTAGCTCTTCTCCTCTTTCCAAACACCAGTTTTTCTGCCTCTCACCTGGGTCATTTTCTTCAGCTTCCAAGCAGGCTCTTATTTCTCTGATAAAAAAACATTTCCCATCCCCACTTCCCTTGCTAGGTATTGCCCCATTTCTTTATAAGCCTTTATAGCACAACTCCGCAAAGAGTATTCTGTGTTTTGCATCATCTCTTGCTCTCCTCCTGTGTCATCTGAGAACCAGGCCACTAGGCACTCGATCTCGCCATTCATCCGCAGCTCTTCTCCAAGGCATGAGTTATCTCCACATGGTTCAAGTCAATGCTCATCTTTCTGGATGCATCGTTCTGGATCAGGAGCATTTGCAATAGGTGATCATGCCCTCTTCACTGGAATTCAAGGATATACCCTCTGTCATGCATCCTTCTTTCCTTCCTGGTTTTATTCTTTCAGTCTTCTTTTCTGGTTCTTCCTTTTAAGAACTCATACCTGAAGCTCACAACTAAGCCCCTGGTCTTTTTGATCTCTCCTCCCATGTGCTTAATCCTTCTTTCCATCTCACACTTGTTACTTTATACCATATGATTTACTTGAAATATTTATTTTCCATCTCCTCTCGGGGAAAGGTAAGCTCCATGATGGCAAAGCTCTTTATTTTGTTAATGGATATTTCATGAGCATTGAAACCAGGGACTGGTAAATAGCAGAGGTATGATCCAGTATTTATGGAAGGAGGGAGGAAAATGAGATAAAAAGGGAACACTTATCAAAAAGAAAGAAATACCGGGACAACATGAGTAATGGTCTTGGCCAATAGGGGTATCTTCTCCTAGCCCAGAGGATTTGAAAGCATACAGTTGAATGAGCCTCAGAAACCTTCATAAGTATCTCTTTCTGAAATTTGATCACATTTGATTGGTTCTACAAACCATATAATTTTACAATTTTGAATAAGCTAAATAAAGTGTCCACATGCTGCTTAACAATGGAAAGAAACTGGCATATTGTTTTCTGCAGTGCAACAAATTATTCCTTTGTCTGCATCAACTGTAGGAGTGATGCAGTTTCACTCAATAAGCAAATAATTTGATTATATTACAAAAAGAATAAATTGAATTTGCTTACTTCTTACTCATTAATTTGCATATTTTCAAAGAAAAGACATCCTTCTCATGTTTACATTTTTGTTGATTTTTTCCTTTCAAACATAATACCATTTTTATTAATTATTAATAAGCATAAAAACAATGACATTCCCTTCATAAGAAAATAATTAATTTGAAATGAAAGCGATGCTAATATTTTGGGAATGCTTGAAACTTTCTTAAATGTATAATACGTTAAATCAAAACACTGAATCAATACTCCTTGTAAAACGAAATTTTAGTGTGCATTGCGACTTTGTTGTAATTTTCTTTGAAATGATTGTCTTTCCTTTTGAATGGTTGAATGTGCTTTAAAATTGCAGATAATAAATTAATTAAAAATCTTATATTTCTGGGGGTTTTAAATGCTAATATGAAAGAATATCCAAAAAGTAAAGCTTCAAAATTATTTGGCACATTTTATAGTTGTATGAGTTTTTGATGTACAAATAAGGGAGGCATAATCACCGAAGAGCACAATTTTAATCAGCAGTTTTGCCTATCATTTCTATTCCTCTCCACTACAATTCCCACACCCAAGGAGACTTCCAAGTTTGCCAGCCAGATTATCAGGCTTGACAATATAGAATCTAGACAGTGAAAAAGAAAAGGGAAAGAGAAATTAAGAGAAATACCAAGATGGGATAAGGGAATAGAGTAAGAGGGGCTCTGTAGAGAAGAGGAGAGGAGATATTAAGTGGTGCCATAATAGAGGTCAAAATTCAAGTAAAAGCTATTCATTATATCAGAGTAATGAAGATAGTAAATTACTGAATACATTTTGATTCAATATTAAGTGAAAAGATTTAAGAAATTACATAGACATTACAGTTTTTACAAAACATTTCTAACATGGAAAAGTGTTTAAAATGATATTCGATGAAAACAAATATGTGGGGACTGAACAGTCAGTGGGTCAGTGATGAAATTGAAAGAAAAATAATACCTTGGGAAAAAATGAAAATGAAATTTTCAGCAAAAACAGTTCTAAGAGGGATGCTCATAATAATAAATGCCTACCTTAAGAAAGATACATCTCAAATAACCTGTCTTTATAACTCAAGGAACAAGAAAAAAAAAAATGAAGCCCCAGATAGTAGAAGGAAGGAAATAACAAAAATTAGAGCAGAAAGGAATGAAAGAGACAAAAATGAAAATAGGAAATATCAATGAAACCAAGATCTGGTTCTTTGAAAAGAAGATATTGGCAAAAATCTATCTAGACTCATGAGGAAAGAAACAAAGAGAATTCAAATAAAAGTCAGAAACAAAAGAGGAGACATTACAACAGATATCACAGAAATAGAAAGCATCCTAAGAGGCTAGAATTATATACCAACAAGCTGTACAACCCAAAGAAATGGATAAATTCCTAGAAATAGTCAACCTTCCAAGACTAAATCACACAAAGAAATAGAAAGTCTGAGAAGACCAAATGCTAATAAGGAGATTGAAGCACAAATCAAAAACTTCCAGACAAACAAGTACTAGACTGATTAAGAGTGAGTTCTATTAAACATTCAAGGAAGAATTAATACTAATCCTTCTCCAGCTTTTACCGGGAAAAAAAAAAAAGGATAGGTTGGGGGAGGAATGCTTCCAAATTCATTTTTGAGGTGTACATTATTCTGATATCTAAATGAGATAAGGACATCACCAGCAAATTATAAGCCAACATTCCTGTAAACAGAGATACAAACATAAAATATTAGCAAACCTAACTCAGCACTACATTGAAAGGTTCATACACCATGATTAAGCTGGATTTATTCGACATTCAGGAGTGGTTCAACATCCATAAATCAAGCAAAGTGATAGACCACATTAACAAAATAAAGAACAATTAAATGAAAACCTCAGTAGATGCAGAAAAAAAAAATCATTGACAAAATTCAGTATCTGTTCATGATTCAAGCTCTCAACAAAGTGGGTTTACAGAGAACATATCTCAGCATAATAAAGGTCATGCATGTCAAGCCCACAGCTAACCCCCTCTTCAATGGTGAAAACTGAAATATTTTCTTAGAAGATCAAGAACAAGACAAAAATGCCCACTTTTACCATTTTTATTCAACACAAGTATTAGAAGTTTGAGCCAGAACAATTAGGCAAGAAAGAGAAATAAAAGTAATTCAAATTGGGAAGAAAGATGTAAAACTATCACTATTAGCTGATGACCTATTTTATATAGAAAAAGGATTCTACCAAAAGGTGTTAAGATTAAAAATAAATTCAATAAAGTTTCAGGATCAATATACATAATTCAGTTACATTTGTAAAAACTCATACTAAACTATAAGAAAGAGAAATTACGGAAATAATCCCATTTACAAATGCAGCAAAAAGAATAAAGTGTCTGAGAATAAATTTAACCAAGGAGGTGAAAAACATGTACAGTGAAAATTGTAAGACATCTATGAGATTGAAGACATAAATAAATGGAAAGATATTTGTACTCATGAATTGTTAAAATGTCCATCCTAACTAAAACAATCTACAGAGTTAACACATCCCCTCTCAAAATTCCAATGACATTTTTCACAGAAATAGGACAAATAATTCTAGAATTAATATAGAACACCAACGAAAACCTGATAGTCAAAACAATCCTGAGAAAAATAAAGCTAGAGGCATCATCCTCCCTTATTCGAACTATATCAGAAAACTAATCAGAACAGTATGACATTAGCACAAAGCCAGACATATAGATCAATGGAACAGAAGAGGGATCCCAAAAATACACTCACCTTTTTTTATTTTAAAGATTTTATTTGAGAGAGAGCATGAGGGAGGGAGCAAAACCAGGAGAGCAGTAGAGGGAGAGGGAGAAGCAGGCTCCCCACCGAGCAGGGAGCCCAACACAGGGCTCGATCCCAGGACCCCAGGATCATGACCTGAGCTGAAGGCAAATGCTTAACCAACTGAGCCACCCAGGTGCCTCTAAACTCACATTTCTATGGTCAATTAATTTATGACCAAGGAGGCAAAAATATACAATGGAGAAGGAGAGTTCCTTTAGTGCATGGTGCTGGAAAAACTACACAGTCACATACAAACAAACAAAAAACAAAGCTAGAATGCTATTTTACACTACACACAAAAATAAACTCAAAATGGATTCAAGACTTGAATTTAAGAAATGAACCCATAAAGCTCTTGGTGGGGGGGGGGGGGACCATGAGTGATAAGATTGTTGACATCAGTTCTGGTGATGATTTTTTGGATCTGACACCAAAAGCAAAGGCAACAAAAGCTAAAATCAACAAGTAGGACACAACCAACCAAAAAGTTTCTTCACCACAAAGGAGAACATCAATAAAATGAAAATATACCGAATGAGAAAAATTGCAAGCCATATATTTGATAAGGGGTTAATATTGAAAATATAGAAAAAAATAAACTTACACAACTCAATAGAAGAATCCAAACGATCTGATTTAAAAATGGACAGAGCGGGGCGCCTGGGTGGCTCAGTGGGTTAAAGCCTCTGCCTTTGGCTCAGGTCCTGATCCCAGGGTCCTGGGATCGAGCCCCACATCCAGCTCTCTGCTCAGCAGGGAGCCTGCTCCCTCTTCCTCTCTCTCTCTTTCTCTCTGTCTGCCTCTCTGCCTACTTGATATCTCTATCTGTCAAATAAATAAATAAAATCTTAAAAAAAATAAAATAAAAATGGACAGAGCACCTGAATAGACATCTTTCCAAAGAATACATACAGAGTACCGACAGACACACAAAGTACTCAGCATCACTCATCAGGGAAATGTAAATCAGAACCACAGTGAGTATTGCCTCACACCTGTTGGAATGGCTGTTATTAAAAAGATAAGAAATAACAAATGCTGGTTCGTATTTACAGAAAGGGGAACCTTTATGCACTGCTGGTCAAGATGTAAATTACAGTATGGGGTTTTTGCCAAAAGTCAAAAATAGAACCACCCCATGACCCAGCATTCCCACTTCTGGTTATCTGAAGAAAACAAAAACACTAATTTGGAAAGACGTATGCATTCCCATGTTCACTGGAACATTCTTTGCATGGAAACAACTTAAGTTTGCCCATGGATAAAGAAGATGTGGCATGTGGGCTATTCAGCCATAAAAAGGAAATGTTGCTATTTGTAACAATATGGATGGACCTTGAGGGATTTATATTAGTAGAACTAAGTCAGACATGAAAGACAGATATGTCTGATCTGTATGTGGAATCCAAAAACAAAAACCCTATTGATACAGAGAACAGATGAGTGGTTGGCAGATGGCCATAGGGGGAAGTTAAGGGGTGGGCGACATAAATGAAGAGGGTCTGAAGTTACCAACTTCCAGTTATCAGGGAAAAAAATCATGGAGATGTAAGATGCAGCATGGTGGGTGAGGCTAATAACACTGTATCGCATATGTGAATGTTGCTAAGGATGATCTTTAAAGTTCTCATTACAAGAAAAATATTCTGTAACTATGTAGGATGATGAATGCTAAGCAGACTTATTGTAGAAAACATTTTATAATATATGCAAATATCAAATCATATTATGTGTGAATTATACCTCCATAAAAAGTGTGATATTCAGTAAAAAAAAGAAAATCATACATACCTATAAATCATATGCTGTCAAACAGCATATATTCACATATTCACAAGTAAACACACATATACACACAGAGAGAAACAGAAATACCCCAAGAGTGGTCGTTTCCTATTAAAGCTACGTTTAAATTTCTTTAGTATAATTTCTATTTTCAAAGTTTTGCTAATGATAATGATTTTTAGTTAAGACAAATTTTTAAAAAATGAACAATCATGGCCAAAGCTATAATGTAAAAGTAGTGGTAACAGTAGATTTTATCATATTATATACTAAAATCTCTCATTGCAATTTAAAGTCCAGGTATTTTATATGTAGATATTATATGTGTATATATGTACACTTACTTTTCCAGAAGAAAATGTGGTCCTATCCTACCTCTTAAATTGCTAAAGACCAAAAAGACAAAGGTTTACAGTAAAAATTAAAAAAATATATAAAAACTCAGAAATGTTTTCATGGATCTATGCCCTGGTTATGAAGATAAAGTCTAGTGTGTTGAGAAACTTATTTTCTAACTGCCATTCTGCCTCTGTAGGTATTAATGAGTTTAACAGAAATATTGATTAATCAAGTCCTAGTTGGTACAATGCCAGGTGACTGAGTATGCTAATTCTTCTGATAGTTTACTGCTTGAAACATGAATTTAATTATCCTGATTTCATTTATCATAACTGTCACCCACTCCACAGTGGAACCTTTTTCTTCTCACAGATCTTAATGAATCAGGCGGTAGTTAGTGGTAGTGTGCTTATGTTGAGTGAAGTTAGGCTTTCTGTAAATTCTCGTTGTGGGGTTTCCCTTTGCCTCCATTGACTTCCAGCTTGACTACATTTATTATGGCACACTGGGAACACAGTCTTGTTTGCTTTTCTATTTGCACTGCCTAATCTGTACAGGAGAGCTAAATATGGCATCCCCGTAGCGTCTTTATCTGGTAGCGTTATAACACTGGTACATCTCAATCTGATCGTCTCTATATTCTCTGATACCTAGACAACCTTTCAGACCATATACTTCATCCTGCTATCAACAGGCTGTCACCCATCCTGCTATTAATCCCTAGTTTGTAAGGGAGAGAACTCCCAAAAGACCATGTGTAATGTGACCACCACCAATTTCAAGATTTCCCAAATAGTTTTGCATTGGAATAGAAGTACGGTAATTGTACTCTATAATAATATATTTTATATCTAATATATTGCCATATATTCCATGTCCTGTCCAGGACAGCCTTGCTCACAGCAGGAACAGACATTTCCATGCTGATAAACTCAGGATGCCTATTGTCTGTTGAAATATGCGTAGAAAGGACTCGTGATTTCCTACCAAATCTTTCAATGTCAGTGTTTGGTTTGCCATACCTCCTTCCCCTCCACTTGGAAACAGAGCACTTCTCAGGTGTAGGCTGCCGCTCAGAGTGAAGACAGCAGGGGACAGAGCTCAACCTGACACATGGTGGACATCTGTCCTGGAATAAACACTTGTAAACTACTACAAGTTGAAGGACATGTGTTACTGCCACATAACCTCACTATGCTGATAGTTATGAAGAATCAGATCGTATTTAGAAACATTTGCACAGAGAAAATTTTATGGGAAAGGCATGGCAAGGATTAGAAAAGTTTATTGAGAGCTTCTATTTTCTATGCTTTGTTTTCTGCAGGAAAAACAAAAATGACAAAACTATAGTACCTGCCTCAAGGTCGTATAAGAGTAAAATGATGGGATTGTATAAGCTTTATGAACAATGTCCCAAAATTGTACAGTAGGAGATAACTGATTCAACCTGATGAGTAGAGAATTCTTCACAAAAGGGGTAATAATTAAGTGGGCCTTTAATGTCAGGAAGGAGAAGGTCATAGCAAATTAAAGGTAAATTAGCAAAAGCTCGTCTTTGAGAGATGGGCTTGTATCTGGAGTAGCAAGACCATGAGAAGCACCTGTCACCAAACGCCCCACTTCTACTGAGGAAGATGCCCATGTCCAGAAATTGTATGCAGCTTGCCTAAGATTGTACCGCTGGGAGATTGTCGACAGCATCTACCTGTGACACCTGCTGCTCCGTCTGGTACATGGGTGAGCTCCACAGTGGACAGATGGAGAGAACAAGCAAGACTGGCACCTGAAGGTGACGAGCCAGAACGGGATTTTCATGGGTTTCTTAGAGTCTTCATGACCCGCAAGCCCCTTGCTTGAAGATCCCTTCACAAAGACTGTTTTTAACGTGGGCTCTCAGAATAAAAATGTGGAGAGAGATGGTGTGGGGGAAAATAATTCAGCATTCGTCCAAAATTGAAATGAGGACTCAGGAGAAAGAAGTTATTATTTTATAAAATCTGGTCACCTTCATTGAAGGACAGGTTATCTGGTATAAAGCAGATTTCTTTAGTCTTTACAAATGTCAGCCTTCGGTGCCTAGCCAATCACCTTATGCCTAAATCACATTTTTTTTAAATGACCTATCAACTTTCTGTAGGAAATTGTTCTGCATTTGTGTTCATTCCTGAAGAAATGAGTGATTATATTTTCATACATATAACTGCATAACTGACCCTTGGACAACATAGATTTGAACTGCTTGGATCCCCTTTTACAGATCTTTTTGATTAATAAAGCAGTGTCCCTAACCCTCATGTTGTTGAGGGTCAACTGCACTTGCCTCTGTGAAGACGTAATTTATGACTGTCCAAGTGCATTTTATAACTTAGCAAAGATTGAAGGGATTTGACTAATTTTCTTTCATCAAAGTTAGAAACTGAGGTTTTTGCCAATGGAGTAATTTTTTTTACCTCCCTAAATATCTCCATTCTCTAAAATCATAATTCAAAGTAAAAGTTAGGCAATGTTTTTCTCTAATATAGTCCACAGAATCAGGGTGGACCTTATCAAACCCTCAGGATTTCATTAATATGAATAAGAACTTCAAAAGGTTCTTTTTTAGAAGAATGCTTAGAATATTTCATGCTTGACCTTGATTTTACAACAGTGATTTAAAATGCACTCTGTATTATCGCCTACCTTTTTCATCAGTTTGATCTTTTGCTTCATTTCAGCAGAATATAAATACTACTTTATCTTTACATAATAATTCTAACCATTGGTAGGAACTGAAGGTCTACTTAATTATGAATAGACGTTCATAGAGTGTGCTGTTAAATATGCATAAATGAACTGTATTAAAAATACTGTTCAATTATTAATTTTTGCTAAATGCTTATAGATTGGTTTTAAAATTTCCTTTTATAGGCACTGAATGTCTTTGAATTGAATTTATAGTTTTCAAAGGACTTGTTTGTTATACCCCAAATAAAATAGTTGATTAATTTACATCACATTTTTAAATTACTTTGTAGTTACAATCCTGTGCCAGTTAAGAGGTTAAAATTATTGAAGCAATCCTCTTTATGATCTTGGGAAATCAGGTGATTTCTGTGGCACATTCTCTTGTCAGTAGAACACTCTGGTAGGATCAGGTTCATCTTGACTAGGTAAATTCATACAACGGATTGGGAGGTAACTGGGGCCAGGTCAGGTAGCAGAAGCAGAAATAAGGACTAAGTCAATTGTCCTATTTAACACCTTTGGAAATCCTGAGGCTTTCCCTTAAAGAACTTAACATGAGAGAATTTTCACAGAACTTGTGGATTTAATGGGCAGCTACCCTCCCGCATGCACACAATAGATTATAAGCTCTATGAATAGCTATCATAGCAGAGAGGGAGACAGGGAGAGAGGGAATACAAGCAGGGGGGAGTGGGAGAGGGAGAAGCAGGCTTCCCGAGGAGCAGGGAGCCCCACGTGGAGCTCAATCCCAGCACCCGGGAATCACGACCTGAGCTGAAGGCAGATGCTTATTGACCGAGCCACCCGGGCGCCCCGTCACAGCAGTCTTAACTCAAAGTCCTAGCATAGTGCTGCAAATAGCCTCTAAGAATATTTGTTGAATTCTTCAGTGAATGAGCGA
This sequence comes from Martes martes, assembly GCF_963455335.1. Taxonomy (NCBI): domain Eukaryota; kingdom Metazoa; phylum Chordata; class Mammalia; order Carnivora; family Mustelidae; genus Martes; species Martes martes. The sequence goes on along the minus strand of NC_137889.1, from coordinate 3,637,461 downwards.
AAGGCACCATTCAACTCCTTAGTATCAGTCATTCACATACACATTGTATCTGCCTACTTTTCCTTTGGCATCTATCCAAGGTATCTGGTGTGTCTACCATCTTTAGGATTCTTTTTCTCTATCACATGTTGGGTCTGGAAATAAGAACTCTTTTTTGTGGGACTATCTTTAGAAATGTCATTATTTATACTTTTGCAGCAAAAACTGTGGCCTTGCCTAAAGAAAGGTCTGATTTTAGTGCTTGGTTTCAGGGATGTGATCAACATAGATGAAAGAAATACTGGGACGCCTGGGTGGCTCAGTTGGTTAGGCGGCTGCCTTCGGCTCAGGTCATGATCCCGGCGTCCTGGGATCGAGTCCCACATCGGGCTCCTTGCTCCGCGGGGAGCCTGCTTCTCCCTCTCCCTCTGCCTCTGCCTGCCACTCTGTCTGCCTGTGCTCGCTCGCTCTCTCTCTGACAAATAAATAAATTTAAAAAAAATAAATTAAAAAAAAAAAAAAAAGAAAGAAATACCTTTGTTTCAGGTGGGGATGGCCACACCTGAGAGTCTGGCCATGCCAGAGAGACCAACACTGTGATTTATGGTGGGGACTTTGGGCCACGTGGTTTTCAGGTGGCATGGAAATTGAGTTCAGTCCTTTGGGTTATCAATCAATCATGCCTATGTAATGAAACCCCAATGAAAATCCTGGACAGTGAGCTTAGGCAAGCTTCACTGGTTGGCAGCGCTAGCTCATACTGGTCGTGAATCACTGCTGGGAGGGTAATACACCCTGACTTCAAGGAGAGGGGACAGGAGAAGCTTCATGTAGAACCCATGGCTCTCTTCCTTCGGTTGATTTTAATCTGAATTCTGTTCCTATAATGGACGGAGTGTAACAAGTGAGTTCTAGGAGTTCTAGTCATTATTAAACCCGAGGGTGTGGTTGAGGGAAACGTTCAACTTGCAGGAAGTGTCAGGAGTGAGGATAGTCTTCCGAAGGACTGTGCCCTTGGCTGTTGCAGTTTGGTTAACTCTGGGTAATGGCTAAAGCTTTACAGCATAAAACATAACTTTCACATCGATCCCATTTGAATGTTAGACTATGTATTGAAATGTTCATTTGGCAAGTGGAGGGATTCAGCTAAGACTCTCACAAAGGAATGACTGCATCAGAACAATGTCTCCAGCTGCCTGCATTCTGTGCTTGCCAGACCATTTTGACATTAATTATCTATTCTGAGAACTCGGTGCTCCAGAAAAATGTCAAAGAACACAAAGGTCTTTAAAATCTGTCCCAGGGCTAGTATGAAGTAATTTAAAGTAGTATTTATACTATGATATGAAAAATTATCTGTCCACGCTGAGTCAGTGGATGTCTGTCACTAAATCAATAAAACATTTACGAGTTTGAAGATAGGTGTTAATTTCAGGGAAAAAAACCAGAATATACTTGAAATTCTTCCATGCAGGGCACCTTGTACATAAAATTCTGTGGAGGCCTGGATTCATGAATGATGCCAAAAAACATTTCTCAATTATATTGTTAATAATGCACAAGTCCTAAGTGATGGTTAGTATGAAAGTTGTGTTATTATGGATGAAAATAAGGAAAACTGATTTTTGTATTCTTTTCACTGTAATCACCATTCTGTAGTTATTTATTTATTTATTTATTTATTTTACAAAAGGTGAGTGAAATTAGGTGAATGAAACTAGGTGAATGGAATCACCAAACTTTATAAGTTGGCCTAAATGCAGTACTTTGTAATAGCAAAGTCCACATTTGAACCAGGTCGGCATGAAGGGAGAAAGCAGGCCCCTTCCACACAATCCTTAAAACTTCTGATTAACAGCTATATATTCCTTAAGAAAAGGAAACTTTGTTACCTTAAAGTCCAGGTTAGCACCAAAAGTCTGTTCTCTAAGCCCATTTTTTTTCTTTCTTTTAATTTAATTCAATCTGTACAAAATGGAGATTTTGTTAACTTAAGGTAGTTCCTGAAAGGCATTACAGGTATTTCAATTTTTTAAGCATCCGTTGGTACTCTCGGCATTTTTCTTTCTACCGTATCACTTTCAATGCCAACTGAGTGCACCGTGAAAGAAGAAACGGCTTCTGTCATATTCCAGGCCACCGCCCTCTGTCACATCGCCCTTCATTCCTTCCCCAGACTCCTCACCTGTTCCTTGACAAGCATGGTCAGTTACCTATCATTTGATTGCAACATTTGATTTCAAGAATCCATCAAGGACTGTTGGGAAACCAACAGTCTTCCCAACTAGCTTTGGACTTCTCCAAAGGTCGTGCCTTTGAACTAGGACAGACACCTTAGGAGGTCTTTGGAAGTAAATCTTACGCAGAGATTACGTACGAATGAGTAGTAAGGGAGCTGGTTTATAACACTAAAGTGACCTCATGCCCACCTGTGTGGGCTCTGTCCTCTTGGATATGTCCATAGCCCTCTCTTGCTTGGAGGAACAAGGAATAGTCCTATCTGCCACAGAATTTTACCAAAGGAAGCCTCCCAGTGTTTCTACTGGCCCACTGAGTACCCTAATGCCATATCTGTCCAGGTGAATCCAGTGAAATTTGTGACCTATGGAGCCACATGTGTATAAATGTGTGGTTCAGCCTAAGAAGATCCATAATGGAAATTTCCATCTGCAATATACCTGCAATTATAGGACTTCAGGTCTCCTTGAAAGGCCACCTCTGTGGTGTCGTCACAGCCTATTTTGAGTTGCATATACTTATAATATTTCATGCATCTCAAATCAATACAATAATTCCATGTGCCTTTCTCCACTTGCTAAATCTAGGTTTCCTTTCCAACAAACACTCATCTTTGCCATTAGTCAAAACATGCTATCGTTTTTTTTCAATTTCTAATTCCCATGCTATGAAGTTAATCCAATTCTCCATGGCTTTATACCTGTCCCATTACACAGTGAGTTCTTCTCTTGTCTAAACTATGCCGTGTCACAGTCTTAGCCTGCCTGCTATACCGTCTTCCACTCCAAAAAGTACCATGACTCACTCTCACCATTCCGACCAAATTACAGACTCGGGGGTATCATTCACTCAGGAGCTTCTACCAGTGGACCCAACCTGGCTTCTCCAAGTTTGTCCCTTTATGGGGCCCTTCCATTTTCCTGTCCTAACGTACTCCTGTTGGTCTTTCATTATCCTCTCCTGGAATCGTGGTCACTTCTCATAACTCAAATGCTAGCCTTCCTCCAAACTCAAAGATCACATCTCCCAGAGCTTACAACATTTTGACACCCTAAAATTCATCTTACTCTGAAGACTTGCAGCCCCTACATCTGCAGGGCATTTTCCTTAAGCAAGGAGTTTGCTTACATATTGTCTTGCAAATGCTCCCATTGTTCCATTAACTGAATCATCCAATATAATGTTTCCTTTTGTACTGGGCGCTGCTTTACACACAGGGATTCACATGCCTTCCTAACAGCTGAGTGTGGGATGTAAAGGGAGATCATTATGTTTTACAAATAAAGAAGTTAAGGCGCAGAGAAATTAATCACAACAGCATCACTTACTTCAGTGGAAGAATTAGGATTAATGTTCAAATCTTTGGTCATGAATTTTATGCTTTGATTACCGGAAGTTCTTTTGGAAGAATGCTCCAAGACTGGTGCCAAGCCTTGTGAACATATTTCACATTGTAGCACTACAGACCACACATACTCTAACACACACCCTGCTATATGCTGAATGAGTAACTGAGTCATGTGCATAGTGTCTAAGAAATCTCTTTCATCTAAAATGTTAAAAATCTACCCAGAATATAATTTTCTACTAGTTTTTCCATTTAAAAAATCCCATAATCTCTCCATTTTTTTTATTTTTTAAAGATTTTATTTATTTGACAGACAGAGATCACAAGTAGGCAGAGAGAGACAGGGAGAAGCAGCCTCCCTGCTGAGCAGAGAGCCTGATATGGGGCTTGATCCACGGATGCTGGGATCAGGACCCAAGCAGAAGGCAGAGGCTTTAACCCACTGAGCCACCCAGGCACACCCACCCCCCTTTTTTAAAGAATCTCTCCATTTTTAATGCAGAGTGTTCAAAATTTAAACACCTGAAGAAAGCATCAATTCAAAGAGAAATGATTTAATTTTCCCCATTGCTTTCATTTTAAAGGAGTAATAGAAGAACAGGGAAATTGACCTCTGTCTTTTGGAACTTCATAGAAAAAAAAAAAAAAAAGGTCTCCTGAGGTTCTGAGGTTTGATTTCATTCTTTTCTCTTGCTACATTTTAGGCAGGTAGTGAAGGCACAGGGTAGAAAAGAAAAACAGATTTGCAGGTCTTAGAATTCCTCAGTGAAGGGAAATGTGAAAATGGCTCAAATATATATTTTTTAAAAGTTAAAAACATGCCCTTTCCCACCTCATTTTTAAAGCTCTTGGTTTTGTTTGCTTTTGTTTGTTTTTGACCACCATGTATGGATTTCTTTTTATCTTTCAGGAAATCTAAGAAATAAAAACACAGTGGTGCTGTAGACATCCCCGGTCCACAAAACCTCATAATTTGCTCTGTTATAACCAAGTTTTGTGAGAATCAGAATTTACCAATTCAGCAAACATTTGTGGAGTTCTTACTCAGAGTGTGTTGGGCTGGGCAGGGAAGGCAGACCCGCCAAATCAGAGCTGCTACTCACCGAGCTGAGAGGGAGCTTGCGCGCCGGGAGGGAGGCCCATAGTAATGCAAGGAGAGTGGAGAATGGGACAAAGGAAGCAGAGAAAACAGGAAACAGCACAAGCATTGAGGTGCTACTATTGACATGGTGATGATCCTTCATCCATTCCTTTACATCCTAACAAAATAGTATCTACTGTGTCTCAAGCAACAGCTTCTATGGAGCGTAAATAAGACAGAATCTCTACTCAGAAATCCCAAGCTCCTGGACTGAGGCTGTTCACCAGATTTCCCTCAAAAATAAATAAATAAATATATATAAATATATATATATATATATATATATATTAATAACTGTACTTTTAGTATTGGTAAATTTGAACTAGAAACATTTAGTGTAGAAAAATCAAGTTGAAGGTAGTAGTATTTACAAGTTAACATCAAAATAATATTAATTCATGTTTCCCTCCTATCTGGACGTGTAATTAAACTAATAAAAATAGAGACGAATTGTATAGTCATCTGTAGCCACATTAGAGAGAGAAATCTCCCCCAAACAACCCAGCAATACTTTTGAAAAACCAGAAAATATCTTAAAAAATCATAAGCTTTCTTCCAAACAAGTATTACACTACTGCATAAATGTTTATGATACACTGAAGATACTACATTAAGAATTTTACTTTGTAAGTGCTGATTTAAGCCTCAGTAAGCCATTATTCTTAATTTAAACCTTTAGCCACAGTTTTGAACATCATTTGCAATTATCTATAAATAATACCTTTTGATGAATATATTTTAAAAGGGAATAGTTAAAAAAAAAAAAGGCTGGCTGAGCCCTGGGCATTGGCATTCCTGGCCTTTTAATGGAATATAAAATTTCCCAGAGTTTACTTTACTACTGTGTGTGTGTGTATGTGTGTTTAGTAAATGGAGGCATTAAATGGAGGCATTTTCACTTTGACTTATTTAAATTGTGTGTGTGTGTGTGTGTGATGTTAATGCTCTGGGTACCATAGTGAGACAGAGTAGCACATGTTAAGGCATATGGTTCAGTCTGCAAGTGGTCCCATCTGTTCTGGAGAAACACGAACCACTGAAAAAATATCAAGTAGTCTCTGCTTTCCATCTTCCCACCTTGAAGCCAGTGTTTGGAGAGGGAGTCAAGGAAAAGTGAATAGATATAGTGTTTCTCAAAGTCATTCTGTAAGAATGTCCCTCACACTGTTCAGCCTCAGGGATCCCCTGATGGTGCAAACATAGCCAAAGTGAAGATTCCTTGCTCTAGTTATGGCTTCACATCTGGAAGGATTTTGTTGGTCTGTTTAATATGGTGAATGACTACTCATTAGTAACCTATTGCTAAGTCTTTAAGCAATTACTCCAATTTGGTTTTGAGAAATTAAGATTTTCATGGCACCAGAAATAGTCTCGAGGACTCTAATTCTGAATGTTTCTGTCAGCTGTCACTGCGACTCCATATGTAACAATGCTACAATGTTGCCATGGGACAAATGTGCGCATGGAGAAGTGGCCAGGCAACATCTGGAATTGTGCATATTAATTAATAGGTTTATAGAATTGAAGTTATACTGTCATTTACCAAACACTGTTTTCTAATAAGTTATTGCAACCATTTTGATTTTATTCTTTTATGCTTGTCTTTTTTTTTTTTTTTAACTATTAAATAGTGAGGATGAATAGGATAGCTGGTTGGTCTTCTGCCTTGGCAATGGATATATGAATGAAAGAGTGAAATTCTTAATTAACTACCTAATTTGATGACCAAACCCATATAGTTAGCAGCCACAAGCCATGCTTTGAATAAAAGAGGAACTGTGATCCATCTAATAATTACCACATGGTGTAGGAAGCATTAGAGAATGGATTAAAACTATAAACCTTAGTAGAAAAAATGTCCAGTATCCAAGTTCCCTGCATTCCTAGGGCTTCAAGGTTCTCATTCAAGAGTGGTTTACCTGTGTCTCCTCCTGGGCAATAGTGTAACTGACCAAAGGACAGCAATGACGCTCTGAAGACGAAGGCAGAGCAGACAGCATTTTAATGTGCCCGTGGGAATGCGAGGCGAGAGAATCCTCTAATAAGATGTGCAGGTACCTGAGACCCACACACAGTCCTTTAGATACACAATCTTGGTTCATCTTTATAGAAACGTGGGACGTAGACTGCATATGCCTCACAGTTACTGAGTTGCTTAGTTAGACAAAGTGACCAGGAACCCCCCTCCGTCAAGGCCCAGGAGGCAGCCTGTGTATGTGGAATATGGCTGACACGCCCCCAGAGTCCACACCTCCATTTCCAGAATTGAATCCTGGAGCACGGGTTCCATCTCCCAGAATTCAAACCCCAAAACTCACTGCATTTTCTCCTCTTTCTGCCTGGAGACTGTAAGATCCAATCTTCACACTGTTTATGTATTCTATGATATAGATTTATTAGGGCCTATTTAACAACCATCCTGTTAGTAGACATTTAGAATGTTACGAATTATAACAAATAATGCTTCACTGAGCATGCTTATATTTGCCATCAATGAAAATGGGCAAATATTTTCCTAGAATGAATACTAAGGAACTAAATTAAATGAAGAGGGAAAATGTATTTAGCACCTAAGAACAAATTACCTCCCAAACTGCTGCACCAGTTTAAACTCCTACTATTATTGTTTGAGAAATTTGCCTTCAGTTTATACCAAATATGACTTTTTCAGAAATGCTTCAAAAAATTCACCATTGTTTTAACTCGAATTTCCCACAATTACTAATGAGGTTGAATGTCTTTTAATATATTTGACCACTTTATAGATCCCCTGCTGTGAGTGCCTGAATTTCTTAGTCTCTTAGCTTATTATTGATTTTTTAAAAACTCTTTACATATTGGGATTATCAATCTTCAAATTCATATTCCATATGATGCACCTATCTTTCTCATTTTCATTTGTCTCTTAAGATTCCTTTCCCCCCCCCCCCATATAAAGGGCAATCATTTTCTGTGGGCAAAATTAATTTTTACATAATTGCTTCCAAAACCTACACTTTAACATCTAAGTTTGGTCAAACAGCAGATGTCATGTAGGTTAAATATAAAGATGCTGTGACGTTTGAAGTTCAGGATGATGATTTTAGAAATTACTGAGCCATGAACTCCCTTCTCAAAGAAAACAGCAGCTATCCATTTTGAAATAGCGATGAGATAAACTGGCCTGTAATTCTGAGATCAGCTATTCTAGTCTGCCTTTTTTATTTTTTTAAGGTATAAAGAGTACAGCTGTGAACTGAATGTGTTGTGCCTTGGGTCACTCAGTAACTGCTTTTGTGTTCATTTCGATTCTGCCCACGTTCCCTCCTGTGGAAGCCAGACTCAGTGCTGGCAAGATGTTTCTGCTTCAGTTACCCCCTACTCTATTCATTACAGCCTCGCTGAATTGCCTAGTTAACAAGCATTATCCCAGTCCCATCTTGCAAATGCAAAAGCTTTGGGAAAGGACAGGTAAAATGTGTTCCCTGGTGCCTTAACTAGGTAATATTCTGCCAGGTCACTTAGATGATGGCCCTCAAGAATTGAGGGTTCCTATTTCAGAATTTCCTGATGGGCTCTGGTTGAAAGACAGTCATTTTAGAACTCAGTTTCTTACATCTATTCGTTTGTTCTTTATTCCTCCAGCTCTTCAGTTCTTTAGACGTAGTTACTCTATAGAAGCCTTATTCTCCCAGCAGTATGGATACAGAAAAATGAACCAAAAAAAAACAAAAAACACCAGTCTCAATCAAAGTAGCTCCCCTGCATGGGTGTGGGAGAAAGAAATGCATAATTATTGTCTGGTGGCCTTCTAGGGATATGTGGTCTGTCAGAGCCGGAGCCTATGTTTGTAGATGCCTAATGTTAGGAACTCAGAGACGTTCATTTAAATCAGACTGGCTAAGAGAGGGAGGTCACCAGTCTTAAAAACAAACAGATCGGAGTTGGGATTCTGGTAAGAGAAAAACAAGGTCTCTGGGACTGTGTTGGTATATTAGGTATGTTCTGACACATCATGTGGCTGAGGCAGGTCTACCGTGGTTTGGCATCTACATAGTTTTTGTAAGGGTTCTGATCCCGATTCCAGTATGCATATGGACGGGAGTTCCTCCACACCACCAAGCAATTCTCTGGACAGCAGATGGGTGTCCCATCGGTGAATTTAATTCCGACGCCGTTTACCTGCAGATAGCATCAGATCCCACCCTCAAGGGCTCAGTCCTACAAGACTGCCTTCCATTCAGATGCCACTCAGGAGTTCAAGCAGATACCTGTACTTCTAGATCCACTGGTTATAAATCAGAAGTTCCCACGACTCCTTTTTTGAGTCCAATTAACTTGCTTTTTCAGCTTGGAGAACTCAGACACATTTTCTGAACAAGATCACTGAGTAGTTATAGAAAGCCAGAATTCAAAGAGCCAGATGAAGAGATGCATAGGACAGGTATGGGGAAAGGGCAGAGTCTCCATGCCCTGAGTGTGCCACTCTCCCTGAATCTCCAGATTTTCACCCACACGGAAGCTCCCCAAACCCACCCTTTTGGAAACTTCTCCATTATGTAGAAATGGCTGATTAAATCTTTGGTCATTGGTGATTCGTTTAACCTCCAGCCCCTCTCCTGTCCCCGTGGATTACAGATGGGGATTGAAATTTCCAACCTTCTAATCACATGGTTGGGTCGGTTCTCCTGGCAACAAGCCCTCATCAATAGCTGGGGTCCAAAAGTCACCTCATTCACATTATTTCTTCCTTGTAAAACTTAATTCCAAGGGCTGTAGGAGCCAAGAGCCAAGGAACCCAGGATAAATACCAAATATATATATGAAGAATATATTTTGGTAATCTAAACCAAATATATATTTCTTATAAACCACAATATCACACTTTCCAGAATCTCTTTGTAATTTAGGAGGCAACCTGTATTATCCTGTTGCCAGACGCCTACATGCCCTCTCTCAATGACACTTAACACTATCCTCAGCGTGGTGCAGTCTGTCACCCTTCTGTGACTTAAAGTAGAGCTATGTAATGCCTCATGGCCATGGGGATCACCCTCAAGGTCTTGTCATTTTAAAAGTGAGGAAGGGTATCTCACTGTATAACTACAAGACTCAGGATTCCTGTGCCCCAGGCCTTTACCTGGGCCAGAGACAAGTCCTATATGATGCGATGACAGGTGGCCCAATGCTGTACAGAAGTGGAGCCTGGAGAAATCATACTTATGGGAACCATTTGAAGACACAATTTCCATTAGTTCCTATACCCACCGTAGGTATTATCCCTGGATCAAGCAGAGCTATCAGAAACCAGAAAACTCAGCTTTTATTGGTCTCCTATGGATATCTTTTTACAAGGTTATATTGGATCATGTGCCCTAAGACCTCACTGAGAGCACATAAGCAGCACCTTATGAAACATCACTGTATCTGCTCCTGGGATGTTGGTGATTAAGGTCAAGCAGAGAAAGACAATTACCTATGGTTCCACTTGTATGTGGAACATTGGGAATAGCACGGAGGACTTTGAGAGAAGGAAGGGAAAATGAAAGGGGGGATCAGATGGGGGAGGAACCGCGAGAGACTCTGGACTCCAGGAAACAAACCGGTTTCAGAGGGGAGGGGGTTGGGGGGATGAATTTGTCCCGTGTTAGGTATTAAGGAGGGCACGGACTGCATGGAGCACTGGGTGTTATATGCAAACAATGAATCATGCAACACCGCATCAGAAACTAATGATGTGCTGTATGGTGACTAACATAATAAAAAACATCATTCAAGATATTAATTCCCACTTGTGCAACTTATTTTTTAGCTTATCTCAGAAAGATCAGACTTCCAAAGGAAACTGCTGATGTTTCTCCCTGTAGATAATGAGCCCTGCAATCCCTTTATACAGCAAAAGTGATGGAGACCCCACTCCATGACTGACGTGGCCACAGGCAACAGAGGCAACACCAAAATGGGTCTGTTTTGTTTAGATTATATATTGTTGGGGGACACTGACCAAAGAAAATGAGCAAGGATATCAAGACAGATAACTTCTGGGAATAAATTCATTAAAGGACTAGGGTGATGCGATAGAGCCTGATGTTGGCCGGTAGGGATTTAGACAGGCCTTGGGGAAGGTCACCCTGGGCGGGGGCGTGTAGTGGAGAGCTTCCGTAAGAAGCCAGAAAGCAGAAGCATCGCAAAGATAGCACAAATGCAAAGCCAGCAGTGGTTAAGAGCTAGGGATACTTGAAAAGCAGAGGAGGGACAACAGAAAAGTTAACAAAATCAAATCCCATAGAGATTTCACAACCTCAGTGAGGTGTCTGGAACTGTTCTAAGTTTATGCAAACATCAGGGAAATGACTGTAGGGCTGGGGGGGCAGGAGTGAAGCCATTTGGGAAACCCCTGGGATGGCCCGCATAGTTCGGAATGTGAGGACGGTTGTAGAGAAAGAGGGAATATCTGTGCAGTGTCTGGGACTCCAGCCTCTACGGATTCGCTGTTACGCTGAGTGAAGCAGTAGGAGAGATTGGGGACTTTGTATGGTATTTCTGAGTCCTCCGAGGACGGAAAGTTCGTAAGTTTGGGGGGGTTGGAAGAGGCTATTCTGTTATTCTCATGTTTTGCCCACATACCCGCTGCCCCTTGGTGTCTGCAGCTTTCTTGCTTGGGAGACTCAAATAAAGAATTCCAGGTTGGGCAGTTCAAAGACAGACCAAAAACAGGACATTCCAGGAATGAGACTAAAACAAGCTTGCACCATCTCCTAGGGCATACAGCATACTATGCACACGGTTCTTAAAATATCCCTGTGCTCTATCTTCTTCATGTAGGGAGAGAAGATCCTGGGATGTCTCTGTAAATATCCCCATAAATGGTAACTATTACAATGACAGCAATGATGCCAGTTTTACTTTTCGTGTAGAAACAGGAATACAAAGATCAGTGTTAGCAAAGTAGAACATGAGCCAATTTAAATGTATATTTATTTTAGAGAGAGGCAGGATGAGGAGGGGCAGACGGAGAGACAATCTCAGGCAGACTCTGCTCAGTGTGGAGCAGACACGGGGCTCCATCCCAGGATGCACAGATAATGACCTGAGCAGAAGCCAAGAGTTGTAGGCTTCCCTGACAGCACCACCCAGACGCCCCATATCATGAGTTAATTTTGTTTTGTTTTACTTGTTATAAGAATTGGAAATAGGGGGACGTCTGGGTGGCTCAGTTGGTTAAGCTGCTGCCTTCGGCTCAGGTCATGATCCCAGGGTCCTGGGATTGAGCCCTGCATCAGGTTCCTTGCTCGGCGGGGAACCTGCTTCTCTCGCTGCGTCCACCTGCCTCTCTGCCTGCTTGTGTGTACTTGCTCTCTCTCTCTCTCTGGCAAATAAATAAAATCTTAAAAAAAATAAAATAAAATAAAAAAGAATTGGAAATGGGGGCGCCTGGGTGGCTCAGTGGGTTAAGCCTCTGCCTTCGGCTCAGGTCATGATCTCAGGGTCCTGGGATCGAGCCCCGCATCGGGCTCTCTGCTCAGCGGGGAGCCTGCTTCCCCCTCCCTCTCTGCCTGCTTCTCTGCCTACTTGTGATCTCTGTCAAATAAATAAATAAAATCTTTAAAAAAAGAATTGGAAATAAATAATATCAAGAGGGATCCACGTAATCAGTGTGCTTTCAAGAATCTATGTCTCCATGTAGTTACTGAGCAAAAACTTTTTAAAAGACCCAAATAAACTCTTATTGAAGGGGTCTGGCTTGCTATCACGGCTGATGCTCTGCCTAGACCCTGCTTAAATGGCACATGTACTGTTCGTCTACTTCAGGTCAGCCACCTAGGCTTCCTGACCTTGAGCTGACTTAGTAACTCTATCTCACGGTCTCAGATTCCCTTTTTCATATTCTATCACGTGTGTCCAGGACACAAATAATAAATTGAGCTTAATTCTTGGCTTATCCCAGAGTGATCATTAGACTGGATACAAAGGAAGGGATACAAAGGACACAAAGTGGCCACAGAGGGATATAAAACTTCTATGTCTTTTAAAGTCATGACTCAGGTACATCCTTAGAAAACTTGTATTGATACAAATCCTTGTATACCTTTTACTACCCTTGATATTTCCTACACTTGTATTGCATTACTTTTGTAGAATATTACCTTTTGATATCTCTGTAGGCAGAAGGATGCCATCTTTGTGATTCTTGATTCTCCCAGGATTTTGGTTTTTTCCTGATTCGATGTTCAATAAATCATTCTATTTTATCATTGTCAACTCCTAGTTAAGGCAGGTATAGGTCATGATTACTAGCAAATTCATTAATAAAATTATAATTCTTTTCATGTAATACATTCATACACCAATAAACACAGGTGTTACATGTATACTACGTATCACTTATTAACCCATATCAAACATGCTCTATAGTCAAGTCTAACATTTTCAGACTTACTAGGATAATCTAAGGATAGTCTGTATGCATCAAGTATCCATGTATTTATTTAGAAAAGCCATACATGTGAAAGAAAGTAATCACTGTGGTTGTTCAGTACTTTTCCCAGGTAAGGCTTGGATTTGCAGGGAGATGGGATATAAAGCACATTATGTGAGGTCCCCTCCCCCACTGCAGTCTACTCTTCTCCACTGATACCCCCCTTAAAGTTACACAGGCAGTAGAACTATGTTGGTTTCTATTCACTGGTTTCACAAGTGATGAAGCACAAACATCTTTCTGTTTAGGGAACAAATATTTCAAGAGATCTCATGCTTAACAGAAAAATGTGAAAGGCTGATTCCTGTACTACAAAGAAAAAGTGTTGTATGTGGATTAGAGCACACATCATCCTAAGTTAAAACTGCCTTCAGATTCAAAAAGTTATTGGTTTATTCTGTTCCTGTTGTGTGTGTTTTAATCTTATGGTGGGGACTGTTCTAGTCATCTTCATATGACTTATCAATGACACAGTGTTCAATATTGGCAGAAACCTGAAAGCATTTTTTCAATAAATTAGAGATTTATTAAAGATGGACTGGTAGATTGGATTCTATACTGAAGTGACAGACTACTGGAAAGGGTGAAAACCTATAGGATTATAAAAGGTTTTCTTTCTTTCTTTCTTTCTTTCTTTTTTTTAAACAGAGTTCCTAACCTAACAAGCACATTACTTGAATCCATTTACTGCCATAAGTCTCAGTAGTGAATTCTAATGCATTCCATCACGGTACAGAGGAAATTGGATTCAAGAATAGCCAAGAGGAGCAGTTAGGGGAAACAATGTGATTGTAAGTGAGATTCTATATGAATTACCTTCTCTTAGCATGCATCATAAATCAAATTCTCTTGCCCTATGCACTGATATTTGGTTACATCTTTCAAACTCCCCAAAATACTGAGTTTTATTTCTTTATTAAATTTTACTTGAATGAAAACAATATTCCAATTTTCCATATAAATGAGCTGCCACATGACAAAAGCATTTTAAGGCATTTGAGTGTTTATTTTCCATATAAATGTAAATTTTAATTGTCTAAATATTGTTATTCAGCTTAATTTCTTTATAGTTGTAGATAAAACTTGTTTTCCAAAGCTATACAGCAAATGGATTTCATTAAATGCTTTTGAATAGGGCCATATATAGCCTGTTATCTTCTGAACAAATACTATACTTTTGGATATTTCTTTTCCAGTCTAGAACATGTACACTTCCTAATCTTTCATATAAATCTATGAGGAAAGAATGTGTGCACATGTGTTTCACACTCCCTCAGCTCTAAATCTCTAAGGGATGAAAAAATATTCTGATAAGTTATAGACATATAAATAAGTTATGTCTGATAAGTTATAGACATATAAATAACATTATAATTATAAATTACATATTAAATTACATTATATACATTATAAATTACATTATAAATTACATATTATGTAATGTATGACATTATAAATTACATATTATGTATATATAATGTATATTATATATACATAATATATAATATAGTTATATAAATCTATAAAAAGCAATACATTTTCCCTTAAGATAACTGATCATACAGGATTTCATTAGAATAATCTAATGCCTGGGATGTGTTTGTGTGCTTCTTTGTCTTTTGTTTCTAACAAACTTCCCTAGTGCTCCTTTGTGTCCCATTACATGCAAACACAACATTACTTAGCAAGTGTTCACATTCGACACCAAGCCAATAAACAGAAGATTCTATTTTTAAATACTAGTGACATCAAAATGGAAAATAAAATTTTTAAAGGTGCCACATATGACATCAGCAAAACCTCAATCCCTATGAGTAAACTTAAGGAATGATTCATTAGAACTTAAATTTTGGGGGGGAATTAAAGAAGAGCCAAGGAAAATGCCGAGCCACACTATTCCCAGGTATTAGGAGAGGGTACTGTAAAGGTAGCTGTTCTTTTCGCATCAATAAGTTTAGCCCACTCCTAACCCAAACATCAGCAGGGTTTGGGGTTTTTGTTGTTGTTTTTTTGTTTTGTTTTCTTTGGGATAAATTGACAAACCTATTCTAAAATTTACATGAAAATATAGAAGGCCAAGTGTATAAAGAATGATTTAAGAGAAAGTTGGAGTTCTATTACCAGTTATGAAGACATCTGATAGTAATTGAGTACTTATGACTTGAGGGACTGATTCAAGGACATATAGTTCTGTGCAGTGGGGAAAGGAGTGGGTTCTCAATAAATGGTGGTCAGTATAAGGTGAGCTCTATTTCCATGTGTAGAAAGTATCTGGACTGTTTATAATTCCAGATCTAGCAGTAAAATGATCAATTTCCTAGAGCCTAACACCAGAGAACACCTTCATGACCTCTGAGTAGGCAGATTTTTCAAACATAAAAAAGTAGTATAAGAAAAATGAGTTAAACCATATTAGATAAACCATATCAATTAGTTATTAACCATATTAATCAAACTATATTAGATTTGTGGAATTCTATTTATCAAAAGACAGTTTTAGCACGAAGAAAAGATAATCACCATTGATATACCCAATTAAAGATTTACTGACAGAATGTATAGAGAAGTCCTATAAATCTGTAAAAAAAAAAAAAAAAAAAGACACAACCCACTGGGGGCAAAAAGGCAATATTCTTGAAGAAAGAGATCAAGTGAGCCAAACCGATAAATATGAAAAGGCATTCAACTTTGTAAGTCAGAGAAATTCAAGCAAAACCTCCATGAAGAGATACCACTATCCCTCAACCAGAATTACTTAGAATGGAACATACCAAATATTAGCAAGTTTGGAGAAAAACAGAGTCCCATACACAAACCAACACTGTTAGTAGATATATTTGCTCAAATGGCTGCCAGACTCTGTATTGAATAAAACCATACTCAAGGACACCATACTATTTCTAGGCATATATGGGATAGACATTCATTTATTTACCCAAGACATGTCCAACATGGCACTCTGTGTCGTTGGCACAACCAGAAGTTATGTGAATGCCCATCAACAGAGAAGATGTATGAAATATGGTGTATTCATAAAACAAAATAAAATACTACACAGCAACAAGGAACACACTGCAGTGCAGACAACACTTGAATGAATGTTAAAATTTGGGGGGGAATTAAAGAAGAACCAAGGAGCAGTTAGGGGAACTGGTGTGATTGTAAGTGCCAACCCTGAATCAAAGAAGCCAAAAACAATGTGAAATCTCTGGTTCCATTTATATAAAGTGCCCAGACAGGCAAAATCAACAAATGCTGTTTGCAATCAAGAGCATGGTCACTTCGGCAACGGGTTTTCGGTCTGAGCAACCCAGGAGGTTACTCTTGGGGTCATGTTCCATGACCTGACCCTGAGCTGGTTTCAAAAATTCAGGTTGTGAGCATTTTGAATTCTAAGTGGAGAACATGCACACATTTCCATATGCCTATTTTATTTTGTTGAAATGATCAAAATCCTGAGAACATCTGAGAACCACTGATATAAGTTTCTCGTTGACTAAGAAATGTTCTAGAAATCTGTAATACCAACAAACAATTAAAACTAACATAGCAGCATGGTTAAAGGCTGAGGCCTCTGTCAAACTGGGTTCAAACTCAGGAACGACAGATGATTAAGTAATTCATACAAACTCTATTTTTTCCTAGTGTTAAAAATGGAAATAAATTATTTCCTACCTCATAGATTTACTGTGAACCCTGAATGAATCCTACCAGATACAGTGTCGTAAATACTAGGAGATCTCCTACCTACTAATACACTGTAATTTTATATGAACGACATGTATATGCATGTACATATATTAGTTTCCACTTCTCTCGTGAATGGATCCTTAGGATTTATAGGTCTTTGGTCACTAACACTCACTGAATTAATGCCTTCAAGGAAAAGTTTGCAAAAACTCCATTCGCTGATATTTATTCACACAAACTTGCGAATCAAGCACCATGTACCATGGTATGTTTGTTCTTCTACAGTTGGAAAATTACCAGTTGAAACTAATCATTGTAAACCAACAGGGAACTAGCCCTTTTTAACTAAATGTTATACAATTTCGGATATAAGTATTGTTCAAAGGAAACAGATGTATTCACCAACTGGGACAAAAAAGAAAATTTTGGCTATACATATAAAAATGTTCACCATATAGATATAAATTACAAATTATAAAGTTATTTAAATATATGCATATATGCTTAAATAATATATATACAGCCTAGTGAAACAAACATCAAGTGGCCAGATTTTACTAATTAGGTCCCATACCAAAGATGGGTTTTTATATAGTTTTCCAAAGCATTTATTTTCTAGTAAAAGTAAAGAGCACCATGAAAGAGATCCAAAGTCCTTCAGCATTTTTGCCACTTTCAATATATTCCTAAGAAAATATTTATAAACTCTGGTGACTTAAAATTTGCTTTTTGGAAAGCTTATGGAGTGAGCCCCCAATTTTCCTTTTATAGGCTGTGACAATGCTTTTCTATTTAACATGTAATCACCACTTGTAGGATATAAACCACATGTGCATTATGGAAAGCCAGGTCAACACAGAGTCCTAAATACATTCCCCATAGATTTGTTATGAAGACATCACTGTTGCCAAGAGGGGCATGATCTGTTATAGGTCTTGAGCTCAAAGGACATGAAAGGATACCAGGGAACAAAGTGCAGAGTCCCAGTGCCGAGGAAGGCCAACACATTCGCGTCCTTCCACGTGTGGCTGTGTCGTGTCATGCAAGGGGTCAACACGTCCTCCTTGCCAATTCCCTCATATACATAGGTCTTCCGGTATGTGTTCGCAAAGAGCTTATTCTGATTTTGTTAAGTTTCTTTAATGTTGATTAGTGAATTACAAATATTCTCCTTTAAATTATATTTCAACTCAACTAGAAAAATGTTTCCTATGATTTGCCTTAACTTGCATAAAATCTGTAGCTAAGAGTGCAAGTCCCATTAATATTCTTTTTGTGCTTCTGTATAGAATAATATCTACCTCGTCCTCAATTATTTATATCAAAATTTCAAGGCTGAGAAACTTGCTACCATAAAATGATCATTTTCATGTTAAAGTCATGTGTTGTGTGCACATGCCTTTTTGATGACCAACTCATGTCTAATTGTGGGATGCTTAATTAGACTTTAAAACATCTACTTACTGATATTATATTGACAACAAAAATTGATCTTGAGAATGCATATTATCTAGTTTCTATGGGAATTTCAGAGAAGAAAAAATGATCCAAATTTTGCTTTTGTGGTCCAGTACTAGTTAAGCTAAACAAAAACATGTTGAAGGAGAGGTGAATAGAATGTGTTTCCTGGCCACTAGAGGCTGAGCAGTGGACCCAGTGTGCAGACATTGGTTAACGATGTGGAAGGTTCTCTGCGGAGAATTCCTGCCTAGATTGCCTACAGCTCCAAGGATTCAGGCATCCAGTCAACAACTGAGCAGACATCAAGTATCTGCCAGACACCACGTAGACACTAGAAAATAGAGGCAAACAAGACAGAAGACCCACTTGTCCTTCTAATGAATGGTGCAGGCTAGAAATCATGGTATTACAGGCATGGTGATAAATGCCATGTGAAGTCTGGAGAAAATATCATTCCAGCTTGGAGGGGGGGTAAGTGTTCAAAACAGATTTTGTGGTTGAGAAACAGTTAGGAATGAAAGCAGACAATGTTGCAAAGAGTATCTGTACCAGTGTTACAGTGAAACGGTCTTGATGGGGGTAAAAGGTAATTCTGACTGGATCTAGTGTACCTTCCTTAAAGATAAACAGAAAATGAGCCTGGTGAAGAGGAAGGGGAACCACATTTGGAGGGCTTGGAAGCCAGAGCGTAGGACTTGAGCCCCGAGAACTAGGAAAGGGGGAGCAAGTAGATACATGACCGGATATGCCCTACACAGGATTCCCAGTGGGGCCCCAGAGCACAGTAGCGAGAGGCAGGAAATGAAGGGATCCCACCCAAGAGCAGGATTTTTGGAGAGCAAGGGGGGCACACTTGTGTCACCTAGTGGGACAAAACCTTCAGCATAGGGGGACAAATTGTACAAGGTGGGAGAAGAAGAAAATCAGATTTCTAGTTAGGTGCTGGGTGGGGATGGTTACTCATAGTACGACCAGCATCTTTGGGAAGACAGATAATGGATTTGATAGCTGTTCAAGAAAGAGTATAACAAGTGCCTGTAAAGCTTACATTAATACACTAAATGAAACATAACTTTAATATATCCTAAGGCAAGCTAAACTATGTGTGTGGTTTCCATGACTGTACCCTGTTCCTGAAGCAAATAGCTTCTAGTATACAACTAACACAGACACTAAGTTTTATTAGGAGGTGTGCACGTGCAAAAAAAGACGGAAGGCTCGGCTGGGAGACTGTCCTACAGTGGGCATGGAAAGTCCTGAGAAGCCATTAGAATCAGACAGGTGTGTGAGTTATAGAATCAATCTGACCTTTTCTGGGGTTTGTCAGTATTTATTGGCACACTCAGTGACATTTATATTGTTAAATGAAAATATAAAAGCTTGAAGCTGCCAGTGGAATGGTTATAAGGACAATATCCGATCACAGGATGCTATAAATTATGTGAACAAAGCTGAAGTACAAATTTCTACTGTTCTCAAAGATGAAAATTTCTGAAAAAACCTCTCTCCGTAGTCTTCTCTGTCATCAGAGGATGAAGGAAGAAAGGGTTCACTTCACCTATCAACGTAATTACATACATGATTATCCAGAATCTCACTTTGCCATGAGCATCTCCATCCTCATTCGTCTACCTACTAATTATGCCTTAACCTATCTATTCTCTATTCTGTTATCTTCTCCTCTGGGAAATTCATAAGAATGTGTGAGTTCATGAATCTGCATGCACAAACCAATACCCACCCCCCCCAACACACTGAAAAAGAAAGCTTATTTATGTTAACTTTCTGAAATAAACTACAGAAAAAAATATTTCTTTTGATTAAAGAATATTTCAATTATTCCAATATTTCAAATGATCAAAGGCTACATTTGACTTGGCCAAATTCTCTATGGACACAAAAATGTGGGATTTTTTTTAAGTTTTTGTTAAAACTCTAGTTCGTTAACATACAGTGTAATGTTTGTTTCAAGTGAACAAAACAGTGATTCAGCACTTCTTTATAACACCTGGTTGAGCATGATCGGTGCACTCCTTAATGCCCATCACCTGTTTGCCCCATCCCTCCGACCCACCTTCCTCCTGACCATCAGTTTGTTCTCTAGAGTTAAGTCTGTTTCTTGGTTTGTCTTTTTTCTCTTTGCTAATATTTTTTTGTTTCTCCAATTCCACATACGTGTGAGGTCATAAGATATTCCTCTTTCTTGGACTCATTTCACTTAGCTTTTTTGCTTGACTTTTTCTAAATTACTTTTAAATTTTTATGAGGTCTGTTGCTTCTCTATGAATCAGTACAAAATTATACAGTCATAACTCAAGGTCTTAAGCTATTAAATTACAGCACGGCTACATTAATAAAATTCTAATTATTAAAAAAAAATCATGACCAATTATCTATTTGCTAAACATGGTAACAGCTACTTAGAACATCAGTGATTCAACAAGCTTTTCCTTTATGGAACCAAATGCTAAATCTGTCAAGTATCATGGGCCATACTCTGTTACAGCTACTTAGTGTTACTGATATGTAGAAACAGCTACGGACAACACATCCAGGGCTAAGGTTAATCGTGTTCCAGTAAAACTTTACAAGAAAGAGTGGAACAGATTTGGGGCAGGGTTTTGTTGCTCACTCCTGGGACAGATCTTGGGATAACTGCTATTTGTTCCTTAAGAATCATCGATATGTTATACGGTCACTAAACCCTTCATCTGATGACTTTGAAATAGTAATCATCTCTCTTCCCCAGAAAGGCTACAGTTTAGATAGAAAGTTTCAGAGATTTTACCAAGATTACATAAGTAGGGAATAGAACTGGGATTTGAACCTTGTTCTAACTGTGCAGTTTCTGCCCCCAGTGGCTACACTGACTTGATCTATACTGACTCATTAAGCGTAAACACAGCCAATAATCTGACCCCCATGTATCTTTTGTGTTTTATTGGACTCTGGAGGCATTGAAATGCTCTTCAGTGGATCAAACCAAAGCAAAAAAAAAAAAAAAAAAAAAAAAAAAAAAATTAACTAACTTTCAGAAAAACCTAAACATACCCAAGAGTGAGGACAGTAGGTACCTTTCAAATTCTACTCTAAACATTTTCCCATTTATTCTTAGGACACAATTCCAGTCAAGCTGAGTATCTCAATTAGAAATTGAGCATTTTATCAAAACTGAGCAGGTGAAGCTGATGGCATTCGTAGAGAATGTTCCATACGTTTGGTGTTCAAGCTCCCAAAGGAGCTTATCAACAAGGAACAGCTGAGTGCAGGGAATCAATGTCCTTGTACCCGCAGAGGTAACAGAGCCACCTGGGAGACCCACAGGGCAGGCTCTTTCCACTGCCAGGTTATCTTTTTTAGGACAAAAATAGAGCAAATGGTTCTTTCTGGATGCGTCCAAGGGCATGCTATTTTCTTTGTCTGAAACATTTGTGAATATTAGGTATTCACAGAAGTGGAATTAATTTTGTTCTAGATCCCGGTTTCTCATCCCTGGCTGCACATTAAAATCACCTGGTGATATTTTAGGACTACGAATGCCCAGACTTTCTCCTGAACCAATTAAATCAGAGTCTCTGTAGGGCTAGGCAAAGGGAAAAAATAAAATAAAATAAAGCTCTCCGAGTAACTCTAACATGAATACAGAGTTGAGAGCACTCTTCTTGACCTAGAGCTGAGATCGTGTATCTTCGTAACTGAGGAACAGAGTGACTAGAGATTTTCAAAGAAATACCTTTGATCCAGGGAGAAGACTAGAGCTATCGTTACTGGTCAGTACCTGAGCTAGGTGTGCCATGTTAAGAAAGGCTTTTTACTTCTAAGCCTGAGTTTCTTCCTATATGTGAAAGAGAACTTGTAAATGTACAATCTTCTCCAGGCTTCCAGGTGGGGGGAGAGTGAAACAAAGAACCCACAGAGCAAAAACTCTAATTATGAAAATAGTGGTGTTAATAACAGATTAGATTGGAAATGGGAAAAAAGTGCCTTCAGAATTTTTATCTAATGATCAAAGGAAATTAGCTTCTTGGCAAAAAAAAAAAAAATCGAGAGACCCAAAGAGATTGGAAAGTAGGTTACAGTTTTTGTTCTGTAATGCCGTACAATAAAGAGCTAATTGCCCTTTGTCCAAGCCGGGTAATACGGACGGCAAAGATGATTTGCATGAAACATTTGCCATACTGTAAGATTTTTATTGGATCTAACCTGAGAATCCCCAGATCAAAGCCTAAAGATTATGTTAGGGGTACTAAGGAAGAGGTGGTGATCTGCTAAACATACCCACCTACGAAGTCCTCATTAACAGAACTGACAAGTGATCTTCAAGGCAGGAATTTGTATCCAGATTCAGAGCACAGCGATTATTCAGTTGGAGGAACTGTCAACAAGCTTGATACATAAGCTTATTTCATTCCACAACAAAAGTGTTTTTTTTTTTTTTTACCTTAATACAAAGTTCATGTGCAAAATGCATAATTAAAAGGAGTGTCATTTAGGAGATGATTATCGACAAGTTCAAATGAAACACGAGGTGTTTTGCTAGCTCCCCCTCCTGACCTTGCCAGGACTCGGCTTGTATCAAGTACCCAGCTGGAGAAAGCTGAGCTAATAATGGCCCAGCTGCATCATCTAACAGGGTCTTTGTGGTACAAGCAAGGTCAAGTGCTCTATCATGGAGAGTATTAATCTCACTGTGCAGAGAGAGAGGGTGGGGGTGCAGAATTATTAGCTGGAGAGCCTATGGAGGTCCAGGCTATGGGATGGTGAGCAGAACCATTCAAGTTGAAAGGAATAGTGCGTGTAAAAACAGCTGTGAAGGATAGTCTGGAAATAACGCCTGTGCTTCTGAATGCATAATATTTCGAAGATATTCAACATAAACAATTTTTACCACAATAAAAGCATACCTTTATATCATTAGGCATATAGATTATCAACTGCATTCTCCTTGAAATGTCTATTTATTATGACTGAAAGTGCTTATAAACCCAACTGCTACAATTCCACACAACTGTAAGAGCTTAATTTGCCAAATGTTTTATCTGTAGATCACCAATTTGTTAGAAGTTTGACTTCTAATAATTCAAAACACAAAAATCAAGGTCTCCAGAATAAAATGAAGATTGCTAAGGTGACTCCTCCAAGAGAGATTTATAAATAATGGTAAAGCAACAGTTGAAAACAAATCAGGTTTTTGCAGATGTCGATCTTCTAGAAATCCATTGTCCTTAATTTCAAAAGTAAAAATCTGCCATGTTTATGCTATTAAAAACATTTGATATTATATTATTATTTTTACTGAATAACACACTCTAGAATGTGGCCATTACAGGATATGCTCCTTACCTCAGATCAAAAGAAATGCATTTAGACCATAAATCCACACAGCTGAAAGTCTAGAAAGGACAAGGAGTTTGCTTCTAACGTGGCCCTACCATACGCAAAATGAGTCTTGACTTTATAGTCAACATGTGGGCCTAAGTAAAGGCATAGGTATTTGATACTCATTCTGTTGTGGAATATTTAGGTGTAAAATAGACAATGAGGACATAAAGTGGAAGCTCAAAGGTCAAAGACACTGAAATACCAAAAATTCTTTCTGAATCACTATTATTGCCTTTTCTCTGGTTTGATGTCAGGGCAAATTCAATAAGTTGACAATATACCTTTACAACTTATTAGATATATGGATCCTGCCTTCCTCTAGAGCAGTTTGATAACTAAAATATGGCATTCCCTAAGAAGGATAGAAGTTTACGTCTAATAAAAGTAATATTATCAGTCCAATTTGCAAAGGAACCTCAGACATTCTGCTGGGTGTTCAATTTAACCTGCTTGGAAACTTTTAAGAGTGGAGAATCGCACTCATTAATGGAACCGACACCTGTTGTGCATTTGCTGTTTGGCTGGAAGCTTGACTAGATACGGGAAACAAAGGTCAATGACGAGGTCGCCCCACCTGGAGGAGCTTCAGGTGTCTCGGCGGAGACAGGTGATCCCAGTGGAATGGGTGGCAGCCGCGGGTGGCGTGATAGGGGCAGCGGGCCGTGGAGAGGGGGTGACTCTGGCTGCCCAAGGGGCCGCTGTGCAGGCGTCCTGACGACGCCCCGAGGCGGGGGCCCACGGGAGGCGGACGCTAAGGAACTCGGGCACCCAGGGAGGTTCCGGAGACTCGTTCACTCAGACAAACGACAACGCCTGGGGGGGGGGGGGGTCTCGAGACAGGGTCTCGGCCCCTGGGGGAGGCGGTTCGAGTAACAGGAGGTGGAAAGACGTTTAGTGACAAGACGGAGAAAGGCCTCGCAGGGCCCACGGGGGTTAGGGTCCGCCAGTCCCCGAGGCGGCCGCAGCCAGTCCTCTGGGAACGCGGAGCTGAGCCGCAGGCGTCGCTTACCTGTGCTGCTGGAGACGGGAGTCCTCGGCTCGGGGGTCAGCAGCGGCGTCCGCGCCTCCCCGGGGCTCGCAGAGGGCGGCCTCCCGCCGGCCCCCCGGGTCTCCTCTCCGAGCGCGCGCGCGGCCGGCGGCGCCGCCTGTCTTATAAGGACGCGGGACCTGTGCGCTCCGGCGCCCCCACCCCCACCCACCTCCGTCCCTCCTTAAAGGCTCCGGCCCCACCTGCGCTCGGCCCGCGGGTGAGAGCGGCCCCCACGGATTTCCAGGAAACACCCTCCGGCCGTAATCGGGGCCAGGACAGGGTTTTAAGTAAAGGAGCATGTTGGGACGGTGACTTGGCGCGGAGGGGATAGATGTAAGGAACGTTTGGAGAGACCGGTCGAGCCTCCTCTCCTGAGCGCCCGGAGAGCCCGGCGGGCGCCACGCTCCGCTCCGTGCCCGGCTCCCAGCGTGGGCCGCGCGGCGCGGGCGCAGGGGAAGCGCCCAGGACGGCTCCTCGACTGCAGCTGTGTGGTGGCCGTTGTTCGCGTGGTGGCCTAGGCCGGGCCCAGGGAAGGGAGCTTCACGCGGGTCCTACCTCGACGCAGGGCCTCAGCAGCCGTGGCCGCCGTGGGGACAGACCGGACACCCGTGCGTCCCCTCCTCCACGCCCCAGGGGACCCAGAGTGCCCACCGTCGTGCCAGCCGCTTGTCTCCTTCACTGGGAAACCAGGAGGGGCTGAGTTCCAAATCCCCGCAGAAAACAGGAACTACCCCAAAGTCATTTCCGAAGGGCCCCTCCTTGCTCGGACTCGGCGGACACCACTGTGCGAGCGGAGAGCTCACGTCCGCTTGGGTTTCCAAACGCGGACGAACCTGCCCCGTGTCCGCCGTGTCTCGAGGACAGGGCGGTCCGGGGTGAAGGGTCCCGGCTTCCTTACTCGGACAGGACGGGGCACGTCCTACCTCTGCGGTTAAAATAACACTTCTCTGTCAAAGGACAGAATAATACCTCACTGATGAGGATTTTTGAGTAAAGATTACACGAAATAGCATGTGGCATATTGCCCACCCCACAAAATGGAGCATCTCTTCGACCCCAAAGTTAAAGAAAACTTACTCCAGATGAATCTTGCCTCAGAAAGGACTTGAAAGGAACATGTTAGGAGCATTTCACAAATGAGCAAGCGTGCCTGAGGCTTACAGTAATGTACATTTTTGGTCTTGAGTCTTTCTAGTGGCTAAAATACTGTGATATCCGAGTGATATGTGATAAAACAATGTTTTATGTTTGAAAAAGTGTTCCTATTCACTGAGTGTCTGGGTTGGAGGAGGAAAAGCACCATTTCTTGAGTGTTTGATATGGACCGCATACTCTCATTCACTCTCGTATAATCCTCCTGACAACACATGAAATAGATACCACGAGCATCTTGCAGATGAGGAAAATGAATAGAGAGGCCGTGAGGTAGGTCTGGAGGTAGGTCTGTCCAACTCCGTAATCCACACACTTTCCGCCGCAGCACCCTGCCCCAGAACTGCCCTCCACAGCACACAAGTCTGCCCCGAGATCGAATCCCAGCTCTGTAGGTTCATACCTGGGTGGTTTGGGCACATTCAGGATTTGCATAAGGCTTAACTACCTGATCTGCAAACCTATTTGAAAGTGCTCAGTGAAAGCTAGTTATTGATATATTTATTATTTCTGTATATGCCTTATAAAACTGTCAGAATGCCAAGCTCTTAAGAAATAAATGAATATTTTCCGGTTAGTTTCCAAAAGCGTTTCAATTATTTTGATAATAGCACATGGTAGTGTTACTAACATTGGCGCTCAGCAGCAAAAAATAAAAAGGCAGGTCACATTTCAGTAAGGTTTTATTGTGGGCATGCTGAAAAATCCTTCTTCACATGAAGGCAATACAGATATATGTATATATTCTAAGATAATATTAGCAAGTGAAAGGTAACAGTCCAAAATATACGGTGCCTTTAGACTGCTTAAAATGTGCAGTTACATTTTATAAGGTTAAACCAAATAGTTGAGGTCAAACATTTACTCAGATACCAGAACATTCAATAATCCAGCACATCAGCTACACATCACTCAGCCATAATTGCTGAAGAGAAAAAACCTGTCTTCCACCTCCCTCTTCAAGAAGAAGTGTGGGGGAAGACATCACACTTTTTATATCTTACATTTACCTACACAAATTAGAGAGAACCGTTTCCCCCAACGCAAACGGATCTCAGTCTTCATAACCAGTCACTCACACACCCCCTTTCTAGCTCCTGAATATGCCCTCTTTGTGTGTCCATATAGAACCCTGTGCTTGGAGGATTTTGCAAAAATGAGAGATGCTGCATATGGCTGGTGAAGCCTCTTCTCTCCCTGTTCCGTATTTCCCTCTAGGCTACTCGAGCAGGGTTACTTGGCAGGGAGAGGGTCTTTGGGAATGGACCAAAGGGAAGATAAGCCATTTCATAAGTCAGGACTGTGCAGCTCGCATCCCTTCTGTGCATAACTGACTTATCACGGGTCCTCCCCAAGACTGTTCCCATGTGACCTCAGCTGGGTCGCAACCCCCAGCACAGGTTACAGGCATTCTGGAGGCGAGGATAGGTTTAAGTGCCAGACGCTGGGAGAAGGCAGCTCAGGAGGGTGGGCCAGGGCTTGATATGGACAGAGACAGATGCTAGTCTGCGAAATTAACTGGATAGAAGCTTTCTCAAGTGGGACCACAATGCTAACAGTGTACGTGATATTACCAAAATGAGTCGTCACATAGGCATACAACTTGCTAATAAAAGTGATATTTATAAAGCAAGTTTGACAAAGTATCTGGCTAAGAAAAGCCCAGGGGATTGTTCTGTTCTCTCCACAAAAATCCTGCAAACTCATATTGTCACAAGAAGAGAGGATCAATCAGCCAAAGCTGTAGAAAAACACACGTTACAGGAACAGACAGAGATGACCCAGAATGGCTACTAGGCCATTTGGATTTCGTATTTTCCTCAACATTGAAGATGCTTATAAAACTGTTCACTTGTGGTTTCTTGTCTAATTATAAAAATATCCATTTAAACAATATAATAGTCATAATTTTGTGTCTTTATTCATGGGAGGGTCGCCCAAACTGTGGGACTTTTAGGCTTGCCAAAACTTCAATCAGCAACTTAGGACAGCTTGCTATCTCATTCCACGGTTTTATAAAGAAAAAATAAAACCATCACGTTTGCTGAAATGTCTCCCTTTGCAGATGAAATTCAAGACTATTGGAAAAGGAGAGGCATGTACCCTTCTTCTACTTTCTGTACTTTCTGTCTTTCTTCCTTCCTATCTCACCCCCTAGAAGCTTCACTTTGGGTTTTCTCTACTTTCAGCAGCAACTGGACCTTACAGGGCCACAGGCAAAATACCTCTCGTGGCTGTGACGCTCATAAAGACCAGCGTCAATTTAAGTTCATCTAATTAAAAGAAATCAACTTTGTGCTACCCTGAGCCCCCCAATTATTGAGCTGCAGATAGCTTTAAAATCATCTAATTAAAAAAGCCCTAAGATATTTTCCCCAAAAATATGCACTTAAAATAGTTTTTCTACTTTCTACCGATTTGTTGTCAGGCGTCGGGCTATTTACAGGAAAATAAATGCTTGGCACTAAGGTTGAAGTGAGTGTTCAGTGTTAATGCTAACAAGAGTGTTTAATTGAAAAGTGCATTGATCCCTTTTCCTGCCTCCAACTATATGAATTACTTTCTTGATCAACTACAAGGACCGAAGAAGCGTCTCCTACTTCCACGCCAACAGTTAGAAGCACATATGGCCGTTAAGTATCTGGGGGCCCTAATGTGGATTCATTGGCAATGTTTTGCTCTGGTTCTGTTAAAAGGAACATCATTTTTACCCCTGTCTTATAAATCCTACAAAATTATAGTGCCTCTGTCGTATTCACAACCGAACTATATAGGTGACTTAACTTCCATTATGATGAAGAGGCTGATTAGAAACATCAATCATGAGACGTCCATTTGGTTTCCAACCAGCTTGATAGAGGCTGTCTGAAAGTTATTCGTGAGCCGAATGATGCCAGGTGAAGTACAGCCAACGGTCGTCATCATTAAATATTCAGCAGCTCCCTCCCACATTGATTAAACATAATTCCTGAATCATCTAGATGTTGGCTTTGCTTCAAAATCACAAATTTGAAGACACTAATAAATATTTCCTGTATATTAAGAAAATGAATTTTAATCAAAATAATTGACTTTTTAATTATAATTGTGGCTCACCACAGTACAGAGTCAGAACGTCTGCTGCAGGGTAGCTACGGTTTATAAAGTAAACGTAGGCCGCCATTGATTAACATAGATTCCTATTTTAAATTATGACTGAGAAGATTTATAACCCAGGGGAATGTCTTGTTTTACGTATTAAATGCAATGCTGTGTGATAATGTTTATCTTTGTCCCTGTTAATATATTATAGACCCACAAAATTTAAATATTAGCAGACAGAAAATAGAAATATCAATATCATTAAGCCCAGTATTAATGTGGGTGCATCTACCTTTGTGAAATTTGTAGGACATAAATACATTTGATATGTACATCCGTGCACTTATGGATTTCCTATGTCTAATGCCAGGACACATCTTGCTTTTAGATGTTGTCCTGATAAATTCTCAGGAAGGGAAGGATCCTATGTTCAACTAAAAAAAAAAAAAAATTACTATGTGTTCTACATACATATTTATAGGTTAAGACTTTGTATTTAGCTCCTAACTTGGCCATTGTTGGGCTGGTTCTTTCACTTAGTTATGCCTTCAGAAGTTACTTTCCAACAAATACGACAGTGTTCATTTTTCACACGCAACGTGTGGGAGCTGAGGAGCCACACGTCAGACACCCAGAAACCCGGACTCAGATTTCCCCCCAGATACACTGATTAAGAATTAGAAGTTTCACAATATCCCCAAAGGCTGTTAGAGAAGGTTCTGGTTAGAAAAACATTGTTTTATGGGGCGCCTGGGTCACTCAATGGGTTAACCCTCTGCCTTCGGCTCAGGTCATGATCCCAGGGTCCTGGGACCGAGCCCTGCATCGGGCTCTCTGCTCAGTGGGGAGCCTGCTTCCTCCTCTCTCTGCCTGCCTCTCTGCCTGCTTGTGATCTCTGTCTGCCAAATAAATAAATAAAATCTTTAAAAAAAAGAGAGAGAGTTGTTTTAAACTGAGTGCTTTAGGTCACACTGTTAGGGTACGGAGTCGACCACCCCTCAATTAGACAGAGAACACTCTCCATAATGCAAGTCACACAGCGAGGTTTATTTCCAGCTAGCTGGGGTCCAAGTATCTGCCCGGCGCAGCGGGTTTCAACAAGGACCCCGAGCACTCAAAGCCAAGGGTTTATATAGTATTTTTTTTTTTTAAAACATCCAACTCACAGTAACTTTCCATCACTTCAGGGACCATACATACTTTGGGCTTGCGCCCCCCGGTGGTTTAGCTAGATAAGCTCTCTTCAACATCTGGTCCCCATGCCGCAACCTCCTGGCTGTCCTGGTGGTTTAAGCTGATTATCTGCAGCCGGGGTGTTGCAGGGTGGGATACTTTCTTGGAACTAAAATGGGGAGGGGGTCCCTGGAAGTAAAGCAGGGAGGGGAAAGTCCAGCCCTTGGGCCTGAGATGGCTGCCCGAGCTAAGATGGCTGTACTTAACGCTAACCCACTCTTACAGCACCTGTAAAAGCTGCTCTGTTTCACCCCCTTGTGGTTTTGTGTCCCATCTACTGCAGTGCAGCTGGTTCTAGAAAAAGAGAGGCGCGACTAACCATTGATTTCTAGGTAGACGGACTACGGCTGGTACCGACCCTGATACGTTCATCGCCAATGCAGTAGAGACTGCCTTGGATATTTGATTGAGTCCAACTTGATTTAATCAATAGTATGCTTAAGAAACAAATAATAGATTATCTTGGAATACGTGAAAAAACATTCTTCCAATTCTAAAGCCTTCTTGAAGTTGACCAAAGTTATTGAACCAATCTTTCCCAAACTGGAAATAGACGTTTGCGAATGAGATTACCCTATGAGGGGAAGGGGGAGGACCCATAAACTGATTTCCAGAAGTTTGTATGTCTACTTTGCAAATTAGCAAAGTATTAAGAGCTAAAAAATATTGACGCTAATGATCACTTTACAGTGGGGAAAACCCATAAAGATTCTGAAACATGGAACACACAGGACAGAAAACACAGTCAATAAAATGCTACCAAATTCATATTGAAAAACTCTAGATTCTCTAGTTCTAGAAAAGGAGAACTAGAAACTCGTTCTTAAAAAAAAAAAAAAAGAGGAAAATAAAAATAGGGGAGACAGCACAACATAGGTGGTCAGAGCCTGAAGTACTGCCGTCATCATGCCGTCAGGTTTCAACCAGGACAGTCTCATTTGCCTACTACCTAATTCATGCCGACTTTTGATTTTTTGACCATGTAACTGTTATCTCATGAATAACTTCATCAACATTATTAACGAAACCTGTTTGATGTCACATCCTGGGTAGGGATCCTAGCTGGCCATTGATCTTGAGCAACTTAATCTCTCTCTGGATCCAATTTCCTCGTTTGTGAAATGAACTCAATGCCCTGGAAGTTTTCTAATGTACCTTTCAGTGCTGTACGTATTCATGAGAGCATCAGAATCATGGAGATCCCAAAGGACAGCCAATATTCTTACTGCTGTAGTTGACATTTCAGGGAGGTAAGGACAGAAGAATGGTGGCAGGAAGTTGTCAAAACAAAAGAAGTTCAGTGACACCTACCTGGAGACAATGGTCACAGCATGCCTGGAAATGCAAATTATCTACACTTCACAATATCTTCAACTATCCACATAATGAGAGTGGTGCGCAGGGGCAATCAACTACTTGTGTCAGGGTTCTTTTATCACCAATGAGCTCTAAGTGTTTTGGCCTTTTCTAAAACAAAACATTTTTCAAGGATCCATGGGCTGATTAGTTTGGTGTTTCAAATTATGATCTTAAAATCATACAATTATAAAATTAGGAAAGCTTGTATACAACTATAAAACACACAAATACATTAAATGCAGATAAAACTATATAAATGATAATTTTTAAAACATTAATTAATGTGATGATTTTTAAGTAATAAATTGCTACTCAAAACTGATTCTTCAGGGCACAAATCATCTTCATTAATAATATTATTATTATTACTATCAATATCCTCACAATATTCTGATGAAACACTTTTTAAAAATATGGCAAAAGTCTCTTCTGTAGGAAACACTGACAATAACGTGCCTTCCTTTGGCCGAGGTGTGTTGTTTCCATGGTAAGTTCACTTGCATGCTTTTCTCATTAGCCTGGGGATATTAAAGTAGAACTACTTAGAGCATATGGAATCTTAAACACAATACAAACATGGTGGTCATGATGATTAATACAGTACGCAGTTACATAGAGTTATATAATCATACAGTGAAAACACAGACTTAAAGTCTAGGCGCAAACCACTGCGAGACTCCTAGGAGGTCTTCAGATCCCAGTCTGAGTTTGCTATTCTCACCGTTGATATGGTACTTGGAAGCAGTGTACGAGAGAAATACGTAACAACCATCGATCATCATAATGCTCAGTTTCTACAGGATAGCAGAGCTTCTACCAACAGGCAGACTCGGACAGCTATGAGTCACACATTTCCCCATATCATCCAGCTACAAGCTTATGAACCTGGAAAATGTCTCCTGTGTATGGAGGATAGGAAGATCAGATAAAGGTGAAGCAAGAGGCTTGACTACAAATGGTAACCCGTCATTTGAACATTAGAAGTGCAAACAATCTGATGTTTTTTAACCCGGGTGGAGTAAATTATCTGTTATGTGTCATAGTCTGTTGTTTAAAGTGAGAAATGCCACTAATCAAAGGTCATTATGTCAAGTCAAAATATAGGACATCTCATAAATTAATGTAAATAATAGTATAGGTCACCATTGTAACTGCACTAAGCAAGGTTCCAGAGAGTACTTGGGGTCTATAATGTCTCTAGATTATCACAACAACATAAAATCTTACTGTACTGAAGTGCAGTACAGTACAGTACAGACTGGATGCTCATTACTTCAAAGGTGCATCCGTACGTCCTTTTGGATCCACATGCTCTCTTAGTAATTCTCAGTTTGTCTCAATCCTCAGAGTTCATAATGGACAGCTGCATGAATTCTTGGGTAGAAAAACCTGACTATTATGCTGCACTTGAACCTTCTATCAAAATAAGGAGGCAGCCTTTCTCCAGGACAGTCACACCTTCCCTAAATTCAGTCAATGGAGCAAGTATTTATTGATTATTCAGGATAGAGCTGATGGACCAGTGCACAGCTGGCCACTGCTGGGGATAGAGGGATGCAAGCTATATGGACTCTGTCTAGAACCTCAACCCCCAAGACCTACATGTGAGAAACCTCACCCCACACCCCTCCTACCACACTGCCCTGACTTATATTTTGCACCTTTTTTTTGGTTTCTTTTTTTTTTTTAAGATTTTATTTATTTATTTATTTATTTATTTATTTAACAGACAGAGATCACAAGTAGGCAGAGAGGCAAGAAGAGAGAGAGAGAGAGAAGCAGGCTCCCCGCTGAGCAGAGAGCCCGATGCAGGGCTCGATCCCAGGACCCTGGGATCATGACCTGAGTCAAAAGCAGAGGCTTTAACCCACTGAGCCACCCAGGCGTCCCTATTTTGCACCTCTCTTTGCCCAGTGATGTGTACAAGTTATAGTAATGTCATATTCCTTTCTCTTTATGTCTCCCAAACCAGCCTGCCTGACCTCATTGTGAAAATGTGAATAAGACAGACATAATAGAACAATCTTGAACTATTGCAGCAGAATTACTACCACTAAATGAAGAATCACAATTCTAACACTTGAGCTTTTCCAAACTGTAGTTTTCAGGTAACTGACAAGCCCGCTGACTCCTGCCCAGCAACCAGAGTTCAAAGTGGCTCTTTCCTGGGTCCATTGCTTAACTCACTCCCTGCTCCCTTCCTCACTATGAACTTCTCTTACTCAGACCACCACCCAGAAAGGAGTTACAAGGTCGAATCTTGCCTTTTCCATTTGCAAAACTGTGTGATCAGGAGGAGATTATTCTCTCTCTCTAAGGCACAATTTTCTTATCAGATAAAGTGGAGCCAACTACTTTGCAAAGTTTCAATAGTATTCAGTGACATCATGCACTACCTTGCCCATTTTAGATACTGCAAAAATAGCTATATTCAGCCTTCCTTCCTTCCATCCATCCACTAATCATTCTTTATCTCAAACCACTTATTTTTACTCCAGTTTTCCACGATTAGCTCACTGTAATATACTACTTTGATTCACTATGATTTTCTTGGAGTTTGAACCAGGTACTTGAAAACTCTACATCACACCTCCACTGTGGGCACCTACCTGTTTTTCCAGGCTTAGCCTAAATGTCACTCCCCGAAGTACTGATTTCCCTACAGACGTGGTATCTTCATTCTGAAATCTTACATTGTTTTTGCTGATGACGCTTTTAGGGAATGAACCAGTCCTGTCCTATACTAAATTTGTATAAATATTTTGTCTACTTTGCACCAGTATGTGTTTCTTGGGAACCAGAATTGTGTCTCATTTTGGAGCCACATAGGCATATTAAAGAGCTGAATTACAATATAGATTAATACCGTCTTTCCCTCCCAAACAGATTCTAAGTTCTTTCGGGAAGGATACTGGTCACTACGATGTCATCCGGTCTAGTTCTAGCAATACAAAAGCTCTGAAACCTCCTATGTTTTTCTTATTATTATGATGGGCCTATGCTGTGCTTCTCAAACTTGGTTGTGTCTGGGAATGGCCCAGTGATTGAATTAAAATGCGTACTATAGACCTCTATCTGAGTTGAAGCCTGAGATACAATGTTTCTGAGACGCTCACAGGTGATGCCAAAGCCGCTTTTGTGATGCACACCTTGGAGGACAAGGAATTAAATTATCTCAAAACATATTTTTGCAATGTGACCTTTTATGTCAATGAAAAAAATGCATGGACTGCATATATAGAATATTTTTAAACTAGGATTTGTACTCAAGACTGACTTTCTCTGTGTTTACTTTTCCACAGAGTGGATATCCTCCTAAATCTCTGTGGGGAGCTGGTACGACCTCCTTGATATTTTGTAAGAGATTAAGAAAGAGTCCCTCCATTTAAATAATTATTATTAAAGGTAAATCCACAGCCAACAGGGTCATATGAAGACGGTCCATCCCTCCCCACCCTTTCTTTCCACCCATGGAAACGTATATTTAAATTGTCTTCTCTTATACACAAGGAGAAGAATATTCCACTGAAACACCAAAAATTAATTTATAACACCCAGCCGATTTTAAACCCAACCTAGCAGGAAGTGTTGGTCACCTGAACAAAGCTCTCTAGGGATTCTGTTTGCAGCTGTAAGCAGGGGCATGGCTTCAGCCAAGCAGGCAGTTTCCATAAGGTCACTGTGCAATGTAGTCCCACCACAGGTTGGTTGGATACCTACGACGTTCCTGAACTTGATGTGATATGTATCTGCACCTGCTACCCAGTCAGACTCAATCTTCATCATTCATCAGTACCCCTGGGAGGGCTTGTTAAAGTGTAGAGTGTGAGCCCCACTCCCAGGGTCTCTGATTCTGTTTGGCCGAGAGCATGCATTTCCACGGTCTCCCAGGTTCAGCTCGCGCTGCCGACCCAGAGACCACACCATGCAAACAAGTCCGCACGGATAACGGAGTCATGGCAAAGCTGGCAAAGCTGGGTTTTGATTATGTCACACTTTCGTTCAGAATTTTTCAATGGACTCCCCCGTAGTCAAAGTCCAAACACTCCATTCAGCCTGTTGCTTAGGTTCTCTGACTTTGGACCTCTTTGATGGAGTTGCTGTGCCCCAAATGTGCTTTGATTTTTTTCAAACCTGTTCCTTCACCGGAAGGTTATGATGTCTGAAGGCTCTTGTTTTTGTCTGCCTCCCCGTACCCTACGTGTTGGGAGGAGGCGAGGACTTTCGCATTCTCTTCCTTTGCTTATCCCAATGCTACCTTCAGAGCTTCAGGACCTGTCACACAACCTCTGCACACCCTTTGAGCATCGTTCAGCAGACACTGCTGGTGTCAGGTGTTCTCAGTAAATCATAAATAATTTTCTTGATTCTGGCACCAGAACGCCATGGTATAACATTGACTTGTAGCATAGATCTGCTTCAAATGAAATCAACTGTTGCAAGAAAAAGAGTATGAAACATCGATTTGGCACACTAACTAATTCAAAATCCCCAGGTACACCTGAGTCATCTACTGCATAGGCTAAATATATCATGTGGAACATTTAATAAATTTTCACCAAATATGACAGAGGAATGCTTAATCTTTAGAAAGCTTATTGTAAATTCAAGAAAAAAAACTATTGACAAATTGTATCCAATGGGGAGAATAAAACACAAGGTTATGCTCAGTGAAAAAGGGTTGAAGAAAAAGGTTTTTAGGCAAAAAAAAAAAAAATCTGTACTATGATCTCTGAAAACTTCTCATTATGTAAGGTCATAATTCAGTATCAAATGAACCTAGATTACTATTTTTTTTAGATTTGCAAAGTATGATTTATTTATAGTTTATGTAAAACTGATGTCAATTAACTCAGTGGCTGGTAGACTTTCCGGACCTCTGGGAATATAAATACCTCTGAGAAGGGGGGGGGGGAAATATATATATATATATATATATATATATATATATTTTAGATTTTTAAAAATTTATTTGAAAGAGAGAGCACACACAAGCCAGGGGAGGGCGGAGAGGGATAGGGAGAAACAGACTCCCACTGAGCAGGGATCCTGCCAAAGGGCTCCATCGCAGGACTCTGCAATTACGACCAGCGCCAAAGGCAGATGCTTAACCAACTGAGCCACCCAGGTGCCCTATATGTTTTTGTATGTGGCATATATATGTTTATATAATGTGTATATATATTTTATATATAACATATATAATGTATATACATATTTTAGATATGTATATCTAATACCTACGTGTGTGTACTTTCTATATGACATGTATATGAATGTGTGTATATAATGTATATATATGTGTGTATATAATGTGTATATAATGTATATATCTATGTATACAATGTATATGTGTGCTAATTATATATAACATATATGTCTACATAACTTGTGTATGTGTATACAAGAAGAAGGATATTATTCCTACTTTGTAAATGATATGAAAGTATTAGGATCAGGGCACCTGGGTGGCTCACTGCATTAAGCATCTGCCTTTGGCTCAGGTCATGATCTCAGGGTCCTGGGATCGAACCCCATGTGGTGCTCCCTGCTCAACAGTGAGTCTTCTTCTCGTTCTCCCTCTGACCCTCCCCCCTGCTCATACTCTCTCTTTTCTCAAAATAAATAAATAAATAAATAAATTCCTTAAAAAAAAAAAAGAAAAGAAAGTATTAAGATCAAATCCTTCTATATAACCCCCAATGTTATGCTAAACTGTTAGAAGTGAACACGAGCCTTCAGTGTTGCTGGGTGCTACTCCTAGTACTAAGTGCCATTTTTACCAGACAATGGAATCTCCTCAAATACTCCGTAAATAGGTTTTGCATTGCCATTTCATGATGAAGAAAGTGGTTGAAACAGTTTTAAAATGTCCCCAAGTTACATCAGTTAGTAAGCAGAGAAAAAGTATTCAAATCTGGACCTATCTGATCCCCAAACCCTGGTCTTTCATCAGTCTGCTATTCCCAACAATTACTTGTGTATGGCTCTGAATGACAGAAATGCACATTACCTGAAACCAGATATCTGATCTCCTACAGCAAATGCAAAGTTGGCCATTTGTATGGGAAAAGTGAAAAAAAAAAAGTTGAATTTTACAAGTCTTTAAAAGAAAAAAGGAGTTCCATCAATGTATTTTATATGCAATTTTAAGACCATGATAAAGCAGTAAAAGCTGTAAAATAGATCCTTAGTGTTTAATTAAAATTACAATTAGGAGAGATATCAACGTTCAATTTTAAGAGAACGATCCAAATGTGTTAATTTATGTTTTTTGTTTTGTTTTGTTTTTGTTTTTTACTTTATTCCCCTTAGAACTTCCCCTTGTATACTTTTAGAGATAATGGAGAGCCGTCATGATACTCTCTAAAGTCATGCTGTGGTGAAACGTTCAAGAGCCTATATGACGAGGGTATCGTAGAACCACTCCGCAGGTCTCTGCCTTCTCTGTACGATCTCCTCTCAGCCAAGGGTGCGGTACCCATGGCTGTGGCTGGTGCCGGTATAGGGCAACCTCATGAAGAAACACCCTAAGCCAAGGTTAGCTAACAAAAATGCCACCCATTAATTTGTGTTAGGGAAGGCAGGGGACAAGGTCATTGGGAGCGGTGTGAACTTTGTCTCTGCCATCAGGGGTGCATGTGAGCAGTCGGGCTCTACCTTTGACCATCCACCAGACTCAGAATTCATCCCCTGCTACGGCTGATAAACGGACAGCCCCCAAGGTCTCTTCTATAGTCTCCGTGTTCATCAACACTACATTCTCGGGATCAGGCATATAACCTCCCCTCTCTCTGAGAACATTACTGGGGTTCTCGCCTCTGAAAAGAGCATTTATTATTTTTCAGGGGGTGAGGGCAGAAGGCATGGTGATTTGCTGGGACTAGAAAGGAGCTCTCATGAGTTCATGGTCTCCTCTTACCTTCAGGACTGCAGAGGATTTGACTTGCAGCAGAGATGAAGTCTAATGCTCAAAGTGGGAGCCCCTGAAACTCAGAGCCCAAAACATCTGCTGGTTTATGGAACGTCTCTGAGAGTAGCAAATACAAGAATTACCGCAAAGCTATCGTTACAGACTGCTGACCATGAGCCAGACCAGATGCTGAGCATATAACATTCACAATCTAAACTTAGTTTTCACAATGCTGTTAGAAGACAGGACAACACTGGGCCCAATTTTCATTAAGAAACGTGTTTGCTCAAGGTCATGTAAGCTGTGAGTGGAAAAGCAGAGATTCAAAAAATTCTAAGTTACTTCGTAGCCGATGCTTTAACCACCACGGTTGGAGACCCCCCAGTGCAAATGTGAGGAATGCAGAAGTACCTGTCCTTGGAGATAGAGCAGAAAATATGCTTGCAGTTTGGGGTGTTCCCAAATGCCCCGAGCCTTCAGGGGGCCCTTGTCTCCTGGTAGGAACTCCTAACCTAAGGGAAACCCTTTTGTAGCTTAGAGACCTCATGCTTACCTCTCTCTGTAGTCTTAGTCCTGAATATGCCTAAAAACTTCGCTCAAAAAAATTATATATATATATATATGTATATATGTCTGTATGTATGTATATATATATATATATATACATACATATATATATTTTATTTTTTTCCATTGCTCTGCTGGGCCTACTCTAGCAGCATGAACTAACTCTGCTGAAACAATACTTAACAGCAGAAGTCTGAAAGATATTATTAATGTAACTTCCAGAGGTGCCAAACTTGCTTACAGGCATTAGAAGAGGATCTGGCTCTTTGCTGTTATTTGAAAACAGGATCCATATGTGAGGACAGGCAGCATTTAGACTTCTCAAATATCGCTTGTGGATGTAATGTAATAACACATTCCCCCTAAGAGGAAGAGCGCCCCTAGTTCACTTACATTGCTCTGCAAAGCCTGATGGGGAATAATGTTCTTCGTTAATGTTATTTCAGCAGGAATGGCCTCACCTCTCATCTCATGAGGTGAAAGAAAGGAGGCATCTGAGAAGGTCTTTGGGGGTTCTAGTAAACAAGAGTAGTGGGCTGAAAAGATTAAAGCAATGAGCTTGAAGAGACTGGAAGTGGACTGTGATTGGACTGTCGGGATGCAGTCAAGCCCTAGCTAGGATTAGCTGATGTGGCAGGTCAAGGAGTCATTCTCTCAACCATGCCCCTGCCTGGGGATTGATTTCAATCTTCAGACATAGATGGGTGCAGAAGCACTTTTTCTTGGTGGGATCTACCATTTGTACACCTTCTCTGATGATTCTGTTAGACAACCATGGTGGAGAAGCACTGCTCCTGCTGATGGCCATAAGTAGGAAACAAGACCAAATCCACAGGTAGGATGAGCCGGTCGGTGGTCAGGGCAGCACTGCTGAATGAGACCAGGCACGCAGCCCACTCCCAAGATGGCACCAGGGATGACAGCCCGTGTGTTTAGTTGTGTTACATGAGGAGCAATGTTGTGGCCAGGTGCTGTCACCTTTGTCCAGGCAACAAAGTGTTTGTCTTTTAGCAGCTTAAAGGGGCAAGTTCGAATGCCCTTCATTGTCCATCACTGCAGGAACAGCGGAAGATCCAACTGGGCACCTTCATAGTCCTCTATGGACATCTGGATCCCCCTTCATAGGTTCTTAGGAATTAGGGGGCAGCTCGTACTGGGTTAGTTTTACCAAGAAGTCCAAAAACAGATCAAGATAAGGGCCTCATGACTCTTGAGATGACATGAAATCCATGCATTGAAAAAATAATTACTCGTTTCCATTCCCTCTTTTGATAGTGTCCATAATGAAAGCACCGTGCACCCTGCCGGGTAAAAGTTGATGGAATGGGTGCAAAATCATGAAAGGACTAAACCCCGAATCACAGCTGTTGTGACTGTAATTCAATAAGAGAGACAAATGGCCTTTTGATTTGTATGAAGACAAAGTGTGAGAGTGGCATGAATGTTTTTATTTCCCCCAATAATCACCTACATTTTGCTCTAAATTGAGACAGGCCTAGAGCAAAGGTCAAATGGTAAGCTGGCACCAGGAAAGGAGAATTAAACCTAAAATAAGGATAATAGCAGGGTGTGGGTTGTAAGGCTTGTTTTGGACACATTTTTTATCCGAAGAAGAGCAGATTGATGATACCGTCAAAACAATTCTCAGGAAGTCCTGCACATCTCTGTGTGGAAGTGAAAGAGGTCAGCCTGGCGTCCGCGCGCTCACGTCTCAAGGCCGAACTGGAAGAGATGGTGGAAGCAGGGCCCTGCCTGTCCCTGCTCGCCCCTGCTCGCCCCTGCTCGCCTCTGCCCGTCCCTCCCCGTCCCTCCCGGCCCCTGCCCGTCCCTGTCCGCCCCTCCCGGTCCCTGTCCGTCCCTGCCCGTCCCTGCCCATCCCTGCCCGCCCCTGTCTGCCCCTGCGAACTAACCACAGGGAACTCAAAGCACTGAGACCCCAGGGCAGACCATGAGACGGCTCTGCCGGCGCTGCCTTGATTGTCATGAGGACTCCGAGTCCTTTCCCAAAGTCATGAAATGTAACTTCGTTGATTTCATTTTTTAATATATTATATATTTTAAGTGTGAATCGAATAAGCATGATGCTAATTTCACCCAGAAGTGGGGTTCGGATGGGGCAGATGCTCTCACGGATGTGTTATTGGTGAGGCTCTAATACAGCAAAAGACGGATGAGTTTAATATGAAGCTATTATGGTTAATAAGAAAACAGACCAATATTGCTAATTATATAATTTATTTTTCTCCTTTGTTGTTTGGATGTGCTTTCTCAGACCATTAGGGGTGTAAGTGCTTCCGCACATCCAGCGCCGCTCTGGCAAGGGCGCTGCCTCCCCCAGGCCGCTCTCAGGAACGTGAGCTGTTATTGGAGCGCGCCTGTACTGGGCTGAATCTCTACCTAATTTCTCCTTTCTTGGATGAGATCCATGTTAAGAGAAATAGAAAAATCAGTGTTTCCCACAGATTATCTGCACAATATTGTTAGTGTCTTGGTGGACAGTGATCGCGAAGGCTGTCTTGGGCCTGTCTCTGCAGCTATTTCGAGGCACACTCTAGCCAAGTCCTTCTCATTCAGGGGCTTCCCAGCTCGCCCTTTGGGAACATTCCAGTGCTCTAGAAATTTGAGATGACCAGGGCACTCTGTCAGGTTTCCTTGGCAACAGTGGTTTCCTGGCCAGGATGCCAATCTCAGCATTCAAAAGGCTCCCAGAAAATCACATCATGCAGGCGTCTGCTTCCAGGCGGGTCTCTGGGGACCTAGATGTCATAGTCTCCCTTGAAAGCTTACTCCAGGACTAAATCACATCATTCTTAAGGTTCTTTACTTGGGTTTAACTGAAATTGCTATTATTGTAGATTTTGGAGTTTTTTCCCCTTTTTTCCTTACTAAATGGCCACAAACACCAGCTGGTCCTATTTGCGGTGTGTTTCTTGTCTAACCTAATGAATGACTAGAGGCTCCTTTCATCACCGCTGTGACTCGGCTCCCGTAACACCTCCGAATCCCTCACCCCAACCCTAAGAAATGCGTCAAATACCTCGTCCTACCTGTCTCACTTCTCAATATGCTGAAGCTTGTACCTCTGATCAATTAACTCATTTCTGTTGCCTGCCACAGACATAAAATACCAGTTCTTGCCCGATTTTTCCCATCATGCTCACCACAAGGGAAGGTCCTGTTCTTCTTATCTCCGTCATCTTTTCTTATCGGCAGGTTCAAAACAATTGACCTGCATGGAGTCTCCCATATGCCCCTCATCTCTTCAGAGCCTCACAAAACTGATTAGTTTGATAAAAAAAAAAAATAAAGCATCTTGTCATATATATATAGTGTATGTATATATATATATACATATATAGATTATATTTTCTTTCATACTATTTTATACTTTATTGAGACTTTTCAAACCCTTAATCAATACAAATAAGAGCCTGTCCAATCCTGTGGAACTGATTTTCTATTCTTAATTAATCAGAGAAATGTGAATTTCACATTTCCACTGAGCTTCAGAGAAATTTCCCCTAATTCTCTAATTTGACACATTTTAATAGGGATGTGAATTTATTAGGAAATGTCACTAAATATGGAAAACACAATAACCTGAGAGTTAAGATACCATGTTTTGGTAAATTATATGAGATGCAAACTTACCAGTCTTACTTCAGTCAAAATGCTTATTGACTGAAGAGTTCCTACATTCATGTCTATCTTCTAGCCCCTGGGGGCAGGAACGACCAGGACCTCATGATTCCTGACTTTCGTCTTCCAGGGAATGCACTTTCAAACAAGACAGTGCAAGTGTTCCTAGAGCCTCATGTCAAACCTTGGACTGGCTGAGTTTAGTCTCCCTAGAACCTCTATTTGGGACTTGAGAGTTGAAGCACAAGCAGGAAGGTAGGTGAGAAGAGAATCAAATACCATGGTGAAGGGAGAGTGAGCATTCAGTGCTCATGGGGGTCCTCAGGTGAGAAAAGTACAGTGTTTGAGACACCAGACACGGAAAAGGAGGAAGAGCATACAAATGGGGTAAGAGTTCCAAGGGAAGGCTGAGACGTAGACTGGGGTCTCTGCTTATAGGCTAAGAGCAACACGGAGGCATTAAATACAGTTTGGTAGAGGAAGTGGCCATGGATTGATTTTTAGATGATCGCCTTTGACAGTATGGGACAAGGATTCCCAGGGAGGGTGCTGTTAAGAAGGAATTAAGACTGACTAGTTGGCAGCTATGGGTGATCACATGCACAACAGAGCACAGTGGGCTTGGAACTGGGGGTGGTTGTGAGGACGATAAAAACCAAGTATGAGGAAGCGATAGGAAACCATACTTGATGGTGGATATGAAAAGTGAGTGAGAGGGGAGAATCATGACTTGGGCTGTGATGTCACTGGAAATGGTGCCTTTGAAGACATATAGCCCTATAAAAGGGACAGCTTTATTGTGTGTGTGATGATTTGCGGTTGGGCACATTAATTTGTGAAGTATCCATGTTAACCTATACGGAGACATTGAGTTGAGCATTGAGTATAGTTGCTGGAACTCGAACAGTTCCAGAACAGACATAAGGGTTGGAATAGACATTTGGAAGGTTCCTGACACTTTCGTGGTAATTG
This sequence comes from Martes martes, assembly GCF_963455335.1. Lineage (NCBI taxonomy): Eukaryota > Metazoa > Chordata > Mammalia > Carnivora > Mustelidae > Martes > Martes martes. Next base: position 3,593,818 of record NC_137889.1, on the reverse strand, counting down.
GAATGATAGGACTAGTTTGTTCAAAGGACAATCTGAGAACCATCTCCTTACTAAGTAGAGAAGATCCAAGGCCAGTCAGGACAAAGGGAACAACTGGTAGAGAGAAATAAGCATCCGGAGTGGAAGAAAGAAAAACATGGGAATGTGTGCCAAAGTAAAAGAAAAATAACTCAAAATGGATGGACTGATGGTAAGGCAATTAATAACGTGACCACTGAATTCCAATGCATTTGGCAGTAGAAAGATCGGGGCCTGCCTAGGAAGAGCACCTGTCATCAATTAATTCTTTATTCATTACCAATTTATTCCCCAAACAAATACTTATTGAGCATCTACTATACCATGTATCCTTCTGTTACACTTTAAATACTTCGGAGACACAGATCGTGCCGTCTTTAATTTTGTGCTGCTTAAATCTTACAAATAATTCAATAAACATTTATTGAACTCTTTGTAAAATGTAGGTTTACAAATGGCCAAAACAAAAGCGTTTCAATGCAATGAAAGCTGACAGAGAAAAGATCTTTGTGAATATAGGGGTGTCCAAGATGGCCTGATTGTACACTGGCATCAAGGGATACAGAGTGGAGATAACCGCTGGAAGAATCATTAGAAAATCCCTTTTACTAAAGGGAGAAGAATTTCAGTAGTACTGTGGGTTCAGAAGCTCATCCTCAAGATAAGGAAAGGGGAAAATGGCGGGGAAACAAGACATAATTATACGTCACCTACCATCCATTCCACTCCTAAAAATATTTTATTTCTTTAATTAATAAAGAGACAGAGAGAGCACGAGTGTGGAGGGAGAGGCAGAGGGAGAGGGAGAAACAGACTCCCCACTGAGCAGGAAGCCTGACACGGGACTCAGTCCCAGGACCCTGGAATCATGACTTGAGCCAAAGGCAGATATTTAACTCACTGAGCCACCCAAGTGCCCCTCACCCAGTCCAGTTCTAAAACAAGTCTCATATGGGATGAATAGTTATGTAAATCTGAGAATAGTCAATAGAATTCTAACTAAAACATTTGGAAAGCTTACTGTATGATTATATTTAATTTTAATGTAACTAGTGTTCTTAATAACTTATTAACATTACTGATTATGTAGAATTCCATAGCCCTTATAATTTACAGGTTAAACATTTATGTAGTTAGGAGCTCAAATTATGAACTCTCTCAATTTCCATTACATCTGTTCCTAAGAATTTAACATCAATTTTATTATATTTATCTACCTTGCCTTTCAAGGTTTAACATTTCAAATATCACCCCAACTAGATTCTTTCGTTCGTGTTGGAATTAAAGTGAAATTAAACATCATATGAATTTTCTAGCAGAGGTATTTAAGGCAGAATTACATGAATCTTCTCCCAAATTTAGGTAAATGGGCTGAATGCATTTTAGTGGGGTTCATAAGATTGATACAATGCAATTACTTGGGAAATGTCACCGCAGACAGAAGACAAATGAGCAACATAATACTTTGCTTTTCAAAGTATCTGCTTAGGAAATGTCTTTGACTCAATGATTCTGTCAAACAAGGTAAGATGCCAGTAAATTTCACTGAAAACAAAGTACTAAACATTCTACTACTACAGAAAAATGAAGACAACAATACAATGGTGAAACAGTGACCTCCAGATATTGCCAACAAACTCATGAATGTGAGTAAGACAAGGAAACCATACACCCCAGGAACCCACGAGACATTCTGTAGAGAATGCCCCATAGCGTTCCATGGTCCTCAGAACAGCTTTGGATATTTAGATCATGTTGTGGAATACTCCCCCTCTACTCTTACTAGTTAATTCCATGATAAAATCACTCTAAATTTATTTTTTTAAGATTTTATTTATTTGTTTGAGAGTGAATGAGAACTAGAGAGAGAGAGAGAGAGAGCGGGAGAGCACACACAGAGACAGAGGGAGAGGGAAGCTGACTCTCCACCCGACTCAGGACTCAACCCAGGACCCTGGGATTGTGACCTGAGCTGACGGCAGACCCTTCAGTGACTGAGCCACCCAGGTGCCCCCAAATAACTCTCAATTTCTCAAGTTATTTTTTAAAATGTTATTCTTCTAGAATAGCTTTAGGTTTACAATAAAATTGAGAGGGGGTTACGGAAGTTTCCCATGTGCCGCCTACCCCCACGTATACAGAGGCTCCCTCTCACGATATCCCCAGCAGGCGGGCCACTTGTTACCATCAATGAACCGATGTCAACCCATCATTATCATCCAAGGTTCATAACTGACATCAGGGTTTGCTCTTGGTGTCATGAATCGCGTGGGTCTGGACAAAGAGAAAATAACATGTATTCATAAGTACAGTGTCGTATAGACTATTCCCACTGCCCTAAAAACCCTCCATGCGCCATCTGTTCCTCCCCCCACCCCAACTCCTGGCAACCAGTGATCTCTCCCCTGTCTCTACAGTTTTGCCTTTTCTAGGACATTATAGACTTGGAATCATACCGTAAGCAGCCTTTTCAGACTGGCTTCTTTTACTTAGTGATACGCATTACTCAGGGCTCTGACCGTTCTGGGTCCATTCACGGCCTCGTTTTTTCTAAAACCCAAACTCAATTTTCTTAGTAATTATCAGCAAAGCCCACGATTCTTGAAATGAATAAATACTGTCATTTTTCCATCAAAGATGCAACATCGTTTATAAAGAAGTTTGAATCACTGTGTTGTACACCCATAATTAATGTAACATTGTGTGTCAACTATACCAAAAATGTTGTTTTAAATGTAGATCGGAAGATGAAAAACAACTCAATTGAGAAAAAAGTCACAATTATTAGCTCTCTATTTGATGGACTTAGAGGAACCTTTGGTAGGTTACGGATATTATTATTGATAGGTTGGTATTGCCATGTGTTGTTATATGGTAAGCCAAACACACGCACGCGCACACACACACACACAATTTGTGCTTGGTCCAATTTTGTTAATCATCATGGTCCTCAACATCATCATCATCATCATCACCACACATTTGAATCTAAAACCAGTAGATAGATATGACTTTTTCTGTTTCCAGTTGCTAACTCTAAGTGACACAGATGTGCATTTCTTCCCCGAAGGGGTTTCATGTGGGCGGCATTGATTCTCCAGGCACATTCGAGTTCTGATCATAGACAGGGATTTGTAACAAGGCACAGAAATTTGATTCTCATGTCTTAAAATGACAGTAAGGATTTCTCTCGTACTTTCATTTAATATACTAATAATGGGCCTGCTGTGATGCTGTGTAAGTCCTCACATTGTTACTAACCATGACCATTTTAACCTTTGCAATAACTAACTAAGCAAACTTGTAGTGCTTTACTAGGCTACGTTGAGTTTTCACCATTTCATTCTTTAGAGGAAGACTTACAGAATTATTCAGCAACTCTAGTTAGATGACTTTATTTAGGAAGAGACTAAAAATATTATCTATAAACTAGAGTATTAACATGCATTCACAAAATAGGATGGTAGTATTTCATAATCTGTATCACATTTCTTATTACAGTTTTATACATTCCTTAAAAAAAAGCAAACGCTAGCATGCATGTGTCACCTTATTCCCCAGCTTCGGGAATAGTGTAATATACAGTGAGTATAACTGAAATTAGATTTGGAGTCGGGCTGTCCGAGTGTGAGATCTGAAATGACATCCATGAACCACGTGTCCACAGCCCAGCCACTAACTCCCTCGGACCCCGTTTTCTCATGTGCAAAACGGGTATGAGGATAATATCTACCTCAGTATGTTCCTGTCAGGGTTGCATAAAATAACATTGTAGGTGCACTTGTTGTCTGTATTCCTCAGGCATCCCTTTACACACATCCTTAAAAGCAAGAATAATCTGTGGGTGTGAAAGCGCTTTCTGACTCTAAGTCACCGTCTAGCTGGACGGCCCCTTCTGTACCTGGAGGTGTGGCTGCATCTCCTGCTGCAGGGGCCTGGAGGGGGGGACTGAAGTCATCCAAGGGGGCCCTTTGGTAGAATGCAGTGAATGAATGAATGGATGAACCACTGGACGTCAGGATGGAGGTGAAGCAAATGGCCGTTCCCATTCCTCTTTGTTGGGAAGGAGGCAATTCCCAACCTTTTCTTCAGCTTCAACCATGTCCCCTGCTGTGTGCCCTCAGAGCGAGAGTCCCTGGGGGGGTCTCCAAGCCCAAGTGAGGGTTGGACAGGTGCGGAGGGTGGCATGCACCGCTCATGGCATCTTCACTAGTGTTGCTTACTCTTGTAATTTTTTAGCCAATTGCTATCCTAAAATTTTTCAGACACCCAGGAATATTGTAAGGAGCACTCTAAAACTGAGTCTGAGGAGTACGAATCCATCCAAAGGATCCTCCCACTTGGTGGCAAGCTACTTGGCTCACTGTGTGAAGTTAAGATTTTAGTCAAAGACCCATTCTTTTTTCTTGGGCTAAGGATCATAATTTTCAATTCATGGTGCAAGGACTTTATAATTCTATGGAAGGAATTCTTCCCCCCCGCTCTTTTCTCAACTACAATGCTTCGATTTGTGTAAAATAGAACGATACTATTGCATTCTAGTCCTGCTTTGTGTAAAATAGGACAGTAGCATTCTAAAGCGTTCAAAGTACCAAAAATTCAAGTTCTATGCCTGTACTTTAAGAGCATCGAGGGGAGGGATCTCCCCCAGTCACAATAAACCAGTGAGCAGTGTGGGGGAAAGAAAAAGAACTTCGACCTTTCCCATACAAGGCCCCCATTTTCCTTTTGAATATAACAGAGATTTTTAGTTGTCTGAAAGCTTATAATAATCTGGAACTACCAAGTGGCCTTATTACAACAATTATTTCTTTATGTAACTACCTGGAAAATCAGTATTTTTCCATATATTCATGGATATTAATATTGTCTTAATTGGCATTAACCTCTTCTGATAAGCTGCCCTTCTACTTGATTAATAATGATTTCGTTTTTCATGTGAACACTTGTAAATCATTTAGAAAATAATTGAAATTCATGAATTGGCTGCAACATGGGAGAATCCTGGTTTTCTGCTAATTTAATCGATTTTGAACATAAAGTAGCATCAACATGAGGCTGTTTCATCTACAGCTTTCAGATTCAAATATCCATAAGAAACTTTATCTTGTAAAATTGTGTATAGTTCTTTTTATAACCCATGACCATTTCTTTTCTTTCAAATCTCTCCTGTTGAGCTATAATTAAGTTCACTTGTAATTAAATGGGCTAATATTCTGCAAACTCTGAACTCAAAAATGAGGATGCTTATGCTTAATGTTTGTAGGATGAAGTCAAGCTTCTGATTCCTATCCTAACTCCCCAGTGCCTCTACTCTAGTCACAGCTTATCAGTAGGCTAACAGCCCAACAGTGATTTACCACAACTCCACAAGACACTATTTAAGTCCCGGGTCACCAACAGGGGTGCCTCAGGGCTTGGGTACTTCTGATCATTCCCTCCATTATGGCTTCCATCACAAACTCTCACCACCCTACTTCTCCCTCTCTGTCTCTTAAGCATGAACTCTTGCCCTCTCCTTCTCCTCGGGAGGTCATCCAAGCCGTGGATTCAGTTGCTGTGTGTCCATCCGAATGACTCCAAGATCTTTGTCTGTGTTGTTCGATCTCCTCTGATCACCATGAGAATGAACCCACTATTGACGGGGCATCACCCCTCAAACGTCTCAGAGATACCTCCACCCCAACGTGCCCAAGATAGCACTTGTCATTTCCCATTCCAGCTCTCTCTCAAGACCTGGTTCTCTTCCACCGTCTACTCTCAGCAAGCAATGGCGTCACGTGTCGTGTTATGCAAACCAAGGGCCCGGAGTCACCTTCTCTGCTCACTCTCTCCGTCGTCACACACAGCCCAACTCTGAGCTTACTGATTTCGGCCTCCTAAGTACATTTCCATCCCTCTGCTGCCCCCACTTCAACAGCCACCACCACAGTGCGAGTTCTCCTGCATCCCAGGGGAGGGCTGCAGCCGCTGCCATCCCTAAACTGCTTCCATCGCCTACTGTTCAACAAGGCTTCTCAGAGAAATCCTTTTGAAATTTCAGTGTGCGCATGACCTATACCTCCTATCTGCCTTCAATGTTGTCCAGAGCAATAAGGAATAAGAATATTTTAAAAAATAATAATAATCCTTGGCACAGACTATGAGGCATCCCACAGTTGGACCCTACGTCCTTTTCCAAGTTCCTAAGGCATCCACTCCTTTTAACTCTCAGCACCCAGCACCTGGTCCTGGCTCTCAGCTGTCCCAGGTGGCACGGCCTGATGGTCCCACCCACTGGCTAGAGATATGGGTCCTGGTCAGTCTCAGTGCCTGTCAGCCCTGTGCTGGCCACAGATTGTCTGTCATGTGTGTGGTACCTACAGTGTCAGCCTGTGGCCACTCAGACCTGCCTGTCTACACTGGCCACAATACCAGCCCGGGCACAAAGGGTTGTGATGCTGGTGCTCTGCTGACAGACTTACACGGGATTTAAATCATCTGCCACTAGCTCTGTTCATCCCATGAGCCCAGTTATTTCTAATGTGTAACTTTGTGGGACACAAGGGTTTTCCCTGCGTGGGCTCCACTACTTCTGTGCCCCTGCTGTCTTCACAGAAGATATGAGTGTCTGACGATGGCCCCTACCCCTGCACAAGATGATGGGAGGGGTAAACAAAGAAAGCAAGTGGAAACATGCTAAAACTTTGGCAAAATTTAGACAAATTTAGGCAAAAAGTAGGCAAAAGCAGAATGCTGGTTGCCAGGGACCTGAGTGACAGGCAACAAAGGTGCTGCTGTCCAATGAATATGAAGTTTTATTATTTATTTATTCTTTATTTATTTATCTTTGTTATTATTATTATTATTTCTGAGAAAGAGAGAGAGCAGGGAAGTGGAGGGAGGGGCAGAGGCAGAGGGAGAGAGAGTGCGTCTTAAGCAGGTTCCACGCCCAGCACAGAGCCTGATGTGCAGCTCGAACTTAGGATCCTGAGAGCCTGACCTCAGGCAAAATCAAGAGTCGACGCTTAACCCACGGAGCCACCCACATGCCCCAAGATGGGTATAAACTTTTAGAGGAAAGAGCTCCAGAGACTTATTGTACATTACTGGGCCCATAGTTAATACCATATTCCAGCTCACTTATACATTTGTTTAGAGCATGGATCTCCTATGTTACGCATGTTTTTACCATGATTAAAAAATAGGGGGTGGCCTGGGTGCTTCAGTCAGTGAAGCGTCTGCCTTTGGCTCAGGTCATGAGCTCAGGGTCCTGGGATCGAGCCCGGCTCCCTGTTCAGCGGGAATCTGCTTCTCCTTCTGCTCCTCCCTGCTGCTCATGCACTCTCTCTTTCTCTCTCAAATAAATAAATAAAATCTTAAAAAAAAAATCACCTACTTCCATTAGGTCTGTTGTGGTATTAATGTGTCACTGCTGCCCCTGAAATAAGGTTCTTGTATAACAAGATCCTTTATTTGGGGACGATGTCATGTCAAATAAATAAAATAAATCTTTAAAAAATTTACTTCCTGATGTCTTTTTGGCCATTTACTTCCCATAGGCCAGAAGTTTAATAAAAGCAGACTTAGAATTAAAATATATATGCCAGTAAATAATTGCCCTTAACTTAAGAACAAGCAGTGAATTAGGATTCAGATGACTTATTCTATCTTACACTGCATTATAAATTTGCTTTTCATGTGATACAAACCTCCTTGGTGTCAGATTCTTCCTGTATTAAAAAAGGCATTATATGACCCCTGAGTTCTTTACGGTTCTCTAACTTGGTTGTTTAAGTTACCAAGTTATCCGTATCTCTTACAAACACATAGTAAGTAGACAGAAAGATAGATTAATTGACAGATACTCTTCAATTATACCCTAAAATATCAAAACGTCTCCTTATCTTATCACCTCCTTCTGAAACCACTTACCCTTTCTTTAATGGAATTGGTATTTGAGATTATAGTTCTTATAAATGAGTCTATTAAAATTAGAGAACGATCTTAGATGAGAAAATGTAGCGGGAAACACCACTGAGCAAATGGGTCTAAGAAGAACAGAGAGAAAAACGATCAAGACATGAGCTGTTTCACGGGGACATTCCCTACCGTGTGTCCATCGTGTAGTGTCCTGACACCACCACCACCTCTGCAGGCCGCTGCTACCACCTCCACAAGACAGAGGCGCGGTTAGAGGCACGGTTCCTCCCAAGCACCTGCCCTGCCCATTGCATGACAACCATTTCTGTGTAGAGTTTCCTGCCTGTGAGCCTGGAGGGGAAGGTTGATGGGTATTGGGGAGTTCTCCTTGTCAGTGGGTGGTAGATGGCCAGATGGTCCATGTCACCATGTCCACAGTCACACACCCGAACTCCGGGGCCGCGGGGCTCCCTTCCCTCCATCCACAGTCCGTGGGAGGGCAACCCCTGGATGAGGCAGCCCGCAGTCGGCTTGGCGACGCTGCAAGACAGACTGATTCCACGGAGTGTACCTCGCAGAATAACATGCCGAGCGGAGAGACGCGACAGCCACGCAAACGTGATCTCTCCCAACTGAACGCGTAGGGAATGAAAAAGTAAATACACGTATGAACGCTTTGTTGGCATTATGCATTCTAACCGACGGAAATTAGCAGGTGCACTTAAGTTTCAAAACTTCGCCTCAGTGACCGACCTCGTACTTCTGGAGAGGTAGATGATGAGGAGCTTTGACTTGTTTCAGCACCTTAGCTTGTGAGCTGCCAGAGGGGTGAGGCTGGGTCTTTTCCTTCTCCCAACAGCACACGCCCCACACATTCAATAGGTTCATAACTATCTGTCGCTTTTCCGTATGATTTGATTTAAATTTCCTTTATGAGGTCCGCCTGGGTGCCTCGGTGGTTAAGCATCCGCCTTTGGTTCAGGTCATGATCCCAGGGTCCTGGGATCCAGCCCTGCATCAGGCTCCTTGCTCGGCAGTAAGCCTGCTTCTCTCTGTCCCTCTGCCTGCCTCTCTGCCTGTTTGTGCTCGCTCTGTCAAATAAATAAAATCTTAAAAAGAATTATATAAAAAAATAAAAAAATACATTTCCTTTATGAAATACTGCATTCCAAGTTGTCAAAGGAATCATCATGGATATTTTTGGGGCAAGTAGACAAATATCTCTAAAGCCCCCTCTTTTACATTTAGAAACCTATGATCTTATCAGAGTTCTCTAGGGGCACCTAAACCCCTGCCACTCTCTGCAAATCTCAAAATATCCAATAAACAGAGAAAATTATTGAGGAAATTGTTTTGAGGAAGAACACGCGGGCCAGCTGATTGAATTACTTTCTTTTAGATTGATCTGTCTATAAGAATGCCACCAAAGAGATTACATCGGCTTTATGCGCAAAGCACCATCACATTCCACACGGGGCTAGAGACTTTTGTTGTCAATCGAAATGGTCAGTAACATGGAAAGTGCTTCATTCTAGCCTCTAGTGGCCAGGAAAATGTCCAGCTTGGTGTCAGTTTTAGCAAATTATTAGATGACTTTATGATTTGTGAATTATTACCAGTGCAATTCGAGATTACCACGAAAATTGGCTTAATGGAATCGTTTCTGATACTGGCTTTGGGATCTGATTTGGAACCATTAAAGTTGTGAAATCCACTTTTACTAGTGAGTCAGCAGTGTTTGTCATGGGTACTTAAAAGGAGATAATTAAGGACCAGGCAGCCTCTTGATTGTGTGCAGTGCTTCCAAAATTTTATTCTGACGAACAACTGTTATTTTAGCGCCCTCATTTGTGGCCTACGAACTAATTGCTTCACTTCATCCGTGGTGGTTCTGAGTCAGAAGGGACTAGACAATACTGATTTGATTAATCCTGGTGTACTTACATAGGGAGATAAACGGTGCCATTCACTTTGAACTTCTGATATTTGATTTGTGCGTATGAGTTTTTATCTGGAGGGCACAGCTCTGTATCAGACCAACCCTAATTATTTAATACTGGGTGGTAAGGCAGGAGGGTTTAAAATGATACAAAGAAGGGTTGTCACAAAAATAAAAGGAGGACGTTTTTATTTTGAAATTCTTGAAGTTCACATTGTTTTGGTAAAAATAAAATAAAGAAATCAAAACATCTCAACTTTCAAATATTTAAAGATTTGGAAAAAACTCTCAAAATATTCAAGAACATTTGAGCAACGATTTTTCTTGTTCTCTGTTAAATATATCTTGACATTTGACTACTCAAAATTTCTGGACATTAATCTTTTTTCTGGAATAAGCACAAAGACTTAGCTCAGGATATATTTCAAATAACTTCAATATATTTCTATGTTCTGCATATATATACATTAGAGAATCTTATTATGCCTGTTTTTTTCATATTCCAACTCATATCATGACATATGTGTATAACTAAATGCATGTAACTAAAATATTAACCCTGTCATCATTTATATTTTATTAAAACACCAACTTATTCACTAACATAATTGCTTTTGGATATTAGAGCATAATTCACTGCTAATTTGCATGGATCATTTACTAAGGTAATTTTACATCAAGTATGGAATGAAATCAGTGAATAATATAAAAGATTATTCTAAGACATATAAAATCCTTTTAAAAAATGACGATTTAAACAATCTCTCCCTATGCTCCTAATTGGCATCCATCCATTACAGATTTTTTGAAGCCATTTCTCTACTGTGGATCCTTGCAATTTATAGCTCAGCTGCTATTTTTAAATAATGAGCACACTCACAAGTCCGTAGAAAATCCGAAGCCTGGTTTCTTAAAAGCGCAAGCAGATAGATACTGCTCTTGCTTGTGGTCATGTTAGGAAGGATATTGTCAGTGCTGCTGCACGTACCCTTAAATATCTTACCAAAAAGAAGTAATGAAAACATTTTATATCTCCAAAAGCTAGATTTGGAGAGTCTTTTAACGTGTATTACATTTGGAGGGGAATAGAAATGGTAATTTGTTATAAAAATGTTGATCATGCAAACATTCTGGTGTCTGTGCGCGTATATGAGCCCAGAAAACGAGCTGGGAATCAAAGGGATACAAGCCAAGCCTAATTGTCCTCCCAGAATCAGCATTTTTAAAGAAAATCTTCCTTATCAAGGAACTCCTGCCCTACTTTTCTTATATATGCCTACAAGCAATACATTTTCTCAACTGTACGTTCAATGCGAAATCATAAACATGTACAGCCATCAGGAGAAATGTGTTTAGAACATAAAACAAGACTCCAGGATACCTAATCCTAAGGAATGATGTTTAACCCAGTTTTTAAAGACCCTGAGAAGAGGAGGGGGCTCCTGAGGAGTCAAGGCATGGACAGGTCTGGAGCTGCAGGGAGCTACCGTCTAGATACAACCTGAAGACAGAGGGAGGCAGAAAGGGGAGAAATGGAACGGGGGCTGGGCAGGGTAATGGTGTCTTTTCTTCTATCCGTAGCCTCAGGCGGTGAACTCTGGGGAGTCTGCATACCTGGCATTAATCACGAGGAACGTAGTAATGGGGGGGTAGGGACCAGAAGGTCCCGCAGACGGAGTGTGAACTAGGTGAGGGGCTCTGTAATGGACTAGATAGGGGAAGATATCCTTATGGGTTGCGTTCTGTCATCATCATGGGTTTGTGTCTGTCCCTACCTTATTACAAAGTGATTTCAGGCAGCTGGTGTTTGCATATACTACCCTCCTTAGAGAAGCGGTAGTAAGAGAAAGAAGCCCTTTCAAATGTATTTTGACCTGAAAGTCGAAGTAGGACAAGACAGCAAATGTCAGCTGAAGGAATACAGTAAGATTCATCAACTTCTGTGGAACAGATGGTCACTTCCCCCCTTCTCGTGCCTTCTGCCCCTGTTCCTAACTGATCCTGATGTCACTTCTTGCTGGTCCCAGATTGAGTCTCAAAGTCTTTTTCTAGCGAGTGTGTCAGGCCAGTGATTCCCCTTCAGTTTCCCCAGGAGTCAGCTGGCACGCGTCTCCGTTATCACATGGTCAGGTTCTGATGCTGCAGGTCTGGACAGGGCCAGGGAATCTGCATTTTAGAGAAATTCCCTGGAGAAGTGTACGTTCTAGTTGGGCTGGAGGTGGCAAGGAACCTGACTCTGAGAACCCTCCTTTAAGACACTTCTCTCCTGTTGACTGGAGCAAGCATGGGAGATAAAGCCTTCCTGCGCAGAGGATTTTATGGCTCCCAGAGCCTCTCAAGTCCACCTTTGTTCAGAAGAGCAGGACACCGGGAGGAAGTCTCCCTTTGTTTAAGGACAAGATCTCCCAGGCTCAGAGCTCCAGTGGGACCTTAGCAGTGCCCTGCAGGGACCAGGCCACCAGGAGACACTACTGGCTGAATTATTGCAAGAGCAAGACTTTCCCATCATCCAACAAATACTGAGCATCTACTACTCCCTAAGCAAAAGTCAAACTGAAATCCTGCCTTCAAGGAGCTCATATTCTATAAGGGAAGACGAGTTTCAAAAATTAAATAACAAAGTGTATAGCATAAGCAAACACATAGGTACTTACGTGTGTGTATACACACACACACATCTGTGTTTATAGAAATGTGTGTAGATATATCTATATCAGTATCTATATCTGTATATAATCTTTATAACTATATCTTTTTTATAAAGCTTTTATTCATTTATTTGACAGACAGAGGCACAGCTAGAGAGGGAACATAAGCAGGGGGAGTGGGAGAGGGAGAAGCAGGTTCCCGGCTGAGCAGGAAGCCCGATGAGGGGCTCTATCCTAGGACCCGGGGGTCACGACCCAAGCTGAAGGCAGACACCCAACCGTCTGAGCCACCCAGGCACCCTGCAATCTATTTTGATGGCATCATGTCCGTCCCTCCCCCAACTGCTCAGAGCTTGTACTGAACTCTACATTGACATTAGCACAGAAGTCTGCATCAGGAAACATTGTAAGATCCTCTTCTAAAAGTTAGTTCTTCTCATTTTTCTTCTAAAAGTTTTCCTTGTTGTTAGCATCCCACTGCTGATATCATCTGTGACCTCAACCAGTGTCCTTTTCAGGATCATCATTAACTTAATGCCTCTTTTCTTTTGTCCCCCAAACGTGGTTGGTTTTTAGTTGATGTGCACATTGAAATAAATCCCATTTCCTTTTCTGCTCTGTCTCTGAAAGATTCAGATCCAAGTGTGCGGGAGCATCCCTTCAGGACCCGGCTGCACTCCTGGGTTCATCTTATCTTCACCTGTTCTCCCTTCCCCTTCACTCCTCCAATGCACGATATGAATTTTTGTTTTTAACTTGTTTTGCAATGTTTCATACATACCTCCCAAATCCCTTTTTGACTTAAGTTTTATGTGAATAAATGAACCCTAGTTTAGAAATTGACCCTGTACCCCCCATATGATGTTGATCAGAACGGTACCTAGAAATCCTTCCGCTAAAATTTCAGTCTAATTAGCAGAAATCAAGATGTTATTCTTTTTAATCTTAGCACCGGTCAAATTGATTTGTTCAAAAGTCTCCAGCTATGTGTTCCATAGTTCAAGAAGGAAAGTGAGAATTTGAAATCTATTCAGAACTGAAGATTAATGAGGCCAATGCAAAAAACACTGGCATTCTGACAGCTTCCGAGGGAGAGGAAAGATTAATACTGATTCTAATACACAACAGACACGTATGCATGTATCGAAGCTTCCGTATGCCCCGTGGGCAGTGCACGGCAGCCCCCAGCAGGGTACCCCAGAGGGGCAGCAAATGCAAGGAGCAGACAGCACGTTCTCCTGCTGTGTCATGGTTGCATCCTGGGGAGAGGACAGACACGCAAACAATCAGCGGTGGTACAACATCTGAGGACCATTTGCTCCGCTAAAGCTCAGATGCTGGGGGAAGGCATAGGAATGACTTTCTAATGGGGGGAATCTGTAGGAATTTATAGGGAAGGTGACATTTGGCCCAAATCTCAATGGATAAGAGACAGAAAAAAATTAAGGTTGGAGAGGGAGGTGAGGCCGGTGATCAAAGCTTTTAGACAACATGCTAAGGAGGGAACATTTGTCCTCAGGGTCTGGCAGGAGATGGATGGGGCACGTTTTGAGACATGGAGTGGCATGAGTCAGTCTGTACTTTAGGAGACCAGTCAAAGCTCGGGCATCACCGCTGATGCTGGCGGAAAAGCAAGTGCACAGTAAAAGCAAGGGGAAGGGGTCGGTCCTCGGCTTTAATTCGGGCTCAGGCTCTTCTTAGATTTGCAGCAAATTACTCAACCTCACAGATCCCCAGGTTTGTTTTTATGCTTAACGTTAATAATCCCTGCATGGAGGAATTGATGACTACGTTGTGACAAAGCACAGAAATGGGGCTACACTTGAATCCTTTATTCTGGGTTAACTATTACCTCCATCATCACCCCACCATCCTCATCACCATCACTTTTAGAGAGTAGATCAGTTAAGATGCTGTTGTTCTCAACGATCGAGTCAACAGTAAGTCCGAAATCTAGTAAAACTGCGAAAATACTTACATGGCACTTACCTGGTATTTGCTAGCAATATGTAAGGCAAGTCCCGTTTTGTCCCCAAGGGACACAGAAGGCATCTAAGGCTCAGGCTAGCTGCGTGTTTTGGGGACAAACGGGGGAGGCGCAGGACACGGGAGGGGCTGCTGGCTGGCTGCAGGTGCTTGGGTCACGCCGGGGTTGGAGCAGTGGACTGTGATTCGTGGCTGTCACAGGGCCCTGTGGACCCTTCGGTTTTGCGGGATGAATTTTTATTTGGTATTTTCTCCCTTCCAAGGATACAGGGATTGTGAAAAAGAATCATTCAGAGTTTAGCTCGGCTTCGTCTTGACTGCGGAGATGAAGAGTGGAGGGAAGGAGCGGGATGCCAGGACTCGGGGCGTCTCGCTGGATCCATTAAACGAGGGCACAGGTTCTCACCAGCCGGGAATTGGATAAATGCTGTAATTACCGGATGCCAGTGGATATTACGCGGCTTGTTGAGTTGCCTTCCGGCTATTTTTATCCTATTCATATCTGGGTCAGATCGGGGTTGTGGCGGCTTTGAATGTGGGCAAATAAGGACAGCAAGAGGGTACCTGAGAACATACCCAACCGACGCGTCTTCGCAGAGAAAAGGGATCCCAGAGGACTTCTGGAACGGGGAAAGTGCCTGATGCTGTCGTTTGGATCACGTACTGGATGCCACTGAGGCCAGCGTTCACTCTCCCTTTAGCTTGGGCCACCGGGCCTCCCCACCCAGTCCCCCACCCCGGCCGAGCCCTCTGGGGAAATTTTAGGGCTGGCGATGTCTGCGTCCCTGACCTTCAGCTCTCGGGGCTTCCGGGGGCTGCGGGGGGCTGCTGTGTTTCTGCCTTGGCGGTGGCCTATTCAAGCGCCCACAGCCCAAGTGCAAAAACGCAGAAGTCTTGGTAAGGGGAAGCTGGTGACGAGGCGCGGCCCCGCTTGCCTCCCCCAGCAGCAGGGAAAAAGAACCTAGTCTCCTCTGTACACAGCGTTATGGATGCAGATTCTCCCTTTCACGTGGTCTGTGCAGAGTCTGAAGCAACGCGGCCTGAATTTCCGTGTGTTCTTTGTGCGCAAGCGAGACGGCCGCAGACGGAGAGGGACGCGTGGACCCGGGCCGCCGGCAGCACCTGCTGGGAACACCAACAGGGGTGGCTCCAGGGAGCCAAACGCAACCGATTTGAAAACAGGAAGTAGCTGGCCCTGAAACAGGCATTATTTGCCCCCAAATGTACCAAGTCATGTCATAATTGGCGCATAGTAGGTTTTTTCAAAAGAGAAGTATGTTTTGTTTTGTTTTTCAAGATTTTATTTATTTATTTCAGAGAGAGAGAGCACACAAGAAGAGAGGGAGAGAGGGAGAAGCAGACTCCCCACTGAGCAGGGAGTCCCAGGGGGGGTCTCCGTCCCAAGGCCCCGGGATCATGACCTGAGCTGGAGGCTGAGCCACCCACGTGTCCCTGTAGGTTTTTTCAAAACGTTTTGGAGAGAACCTCCCAAGTTCCTAAGAATACAATATCCTAGTGGTCCAGTGTCCCCATAGGCACACACATACATGCACTCTCCACATGAACAAGCCGGGGGAAAGGTTTGGTCACCTCCCACCAAAAGATGACACTCACGTGGCAATCTGAAAACAATCATTTTCCTCCCGAGAAATATGTCTGATACTAAAAAAAGATTGGCACTGCAATTTGTGTTTTTTTGTTTGTTTGTTTTGTTTTTCCTTTGTTAAAGCCTGGAAAATATGGCATGGTTAAGAAAATGTAAAGAAAAATGGAATTATGCGCAGGTTTTGTAGCAGATGGGGAAGGGCAGGGATCACAGCCATAGGGACAGAAAGTTATGGTTTTGTGAAGATCTGTCAGTAACAACAGGGAAAAAACCCCACAAAAACACATTCCAAATAATTTCCTGTCTGGCTCCATGATGGCTGTTCTGTGTGTTAAGAGTCTCCCAATGATTCCAAGCATTTCCTCGTTAGGAAGGGAAAGAAGGAAGGGCGCCTGGGTGGCTCAGTGGGTTAAAGCCTCTGGCTTCGGCTCAGGTCATGATCCCAGGGTCCTGGGATCGAGCCCCGCATCCGGCTCTCTGCTCAGCGGGGAGCCTGCTTCCCCCTCTCTCTCTGCCTGCCTCTCTGCCTGCTTGTGATGTCTGTCTCTCAAATAGATAAATTAATTAAGGAAAAAAAAAAAAAGGAAGGGAAAGAAGGACTACGTAGACAGATGTAGTAGGGAATCCCGCCCGAGGGGCCTCGTGCTGATACAGCGCGTGGGGTGGCTTCAGAAAGCTTTGCATCTCCAAGTAGAGACAGATGTGGTAGGCGGCAGGGCGGATGAGAGAAAGACCAGAGGAGTAACTGAAGAGTAACAAGCTGTTTGGGCACTGAGTTCTCTGAGAAAGGGCAATGGCATGGCATGTAAAATAAAAAAAGTAAAAAGGTCGTAGGTTAAATTCAGAGCATGCTTTTGAAACACTTCTTTCCTAAGCTTACTTTTTTAAAGGACAGTTTTATGACGTGCATACAAAAAAGGCCTTGGGGAAGTGCATCTTTTTGGACCCCTAAATTCGACTTCTAGGAGTTGATCGTAAGGAATTAAAAGCACTGATTCAAATCCTTGTAATGTGTTTTATTATAAAATGTATTAAGCTCGCAGAAATAATACCAAAGAGCTACACTGGGGCATTGGCCCATAAGTAAAGGAATATTCGTTCAGTGGGGGAGTACATAAAATTGAGAAACTATGTGTATGAATGCAGTGGTAATGAATGCTCTCTTCGAGAGAAAAAGGAGATTTTCAAATACTAGGTAAATAGGCACACGCTTTATCTACACCTGTATAGGAAAACACTTAGAACAATAGATGAATTGTAGTGACTAATTTTAATTATTCATTCATTTATTTATTTTTCTTTGGGAGAAGTTTTTTGTTTGTTTGTTTGTTTTTATTACATCTGTATCTTTGGGGTAAATACCCAGCAGTGCAATTGCAGGGTCATAGGGAAGCTCTATTTTTAATTTCCTGAGGAATCTCCACACTGTTCTCCAAAGTGGCTGCACCAGTTTGCATTCCCACCAACAGTGTAAGAGGGTTCCCCTTTCTCCACATCCTCTCCAACACACGTTGTTTCCTGTCTTGCTAATTTTGGCCATTCTAACTGGTGTAAGGTGGTATCTCAATGTGGTTTTGATTTGAATCTCCCTGATGGCTAGTGATGATGAACATTTTTTCATGTGTCTGGTAGCCATTTGTATGTCTTCATTGGAGAAGTGTCTGTTCATATCTTCTGCCCATTTTTTAATATGATTATCTGTTTTGTGTGTGTTGAGTTTGAGGAGTTCTTTATAGATCCTGGATATCAACCTTTTATCTGTACTGTCATTTGCAAATATCTTCTCCCATTCCGTGGGTTGCCTCTTTGTTTTGATGACTGTTTCTTTTGCTGTGCAGAAGCTTTTTATCTTGATGAAGTCCCAGAAGTTCATCTTTGCCTTTATTTCCTTCACCTTTGGAGACATATCTTGAAAGAAGTTGCTATGGCTGATATCAAAGAGGTTACTCCCTATGTTCTCCTCGAGGATTCTGATGGATTCCTGTCTCACGTTGAGGTCTTTTATCCATTTCGAGTTTATCTTTGTGTACGGTGTAAGAGAATGGTCAAGTTTATGATATCACGTTAGTCACCATACAGGACATCATTAGTGTCTGATGCAGTGTTCCATGATTCCTTGTTTGTGTAGAACACCCAGTGCTCCCTGCAGTCCGTGCCTCCTTAATGCCCACCACCAGGCTCACCCATGCCCCCAGTCACCTCCCCTCTGAAACCTCACTTTGTTTCCTGGAGTCCACAGTCTCTCATGGTTCATAATTATCTAATTTTTTTAAGAAATTTTGTTTGTTTGTTTCTTTGTTTGTTTGCTTATCGACGATTTACTCATTACCTGTGGCAGAAACAATAGTTTGGGATGTCACTACAGGCTGAATCTCTCTAGAATATGCTTTTGTATCAGTGAAAGCTTTTTTTTTTTTTTACTAATTATTGTTATTAACATGTAATGTATTATTTGCCCCAGGAGTACAGGTCTGTGAATCGTCAGGCTTACACATTTCACAGCACTCACCATAGCACATACCCTCTGCAACGTCCAACACCCAACCACCTTCTCCATACCGCCAACCCCCCAGCAACCCTCAGTTTGTTTCATGAGATTAAGAGTCTCTTATGGTTTGTCTCCCTTCCAATCCCATCTTGTTTCATTTTTCCCTTCCCTATCCCCCAAAACCCCCACGTTGCCTCTCAAATTCCTCATATCAGGGAGATCATAATTGTCTTTCTCTGATTGACTTATCTTGCTCCGCATAAAACCCTCTAGTTCCATCCACGTTGTTGCAAATGGCAAGATTTCATTTCTTTAGATGGCTGCATAGTATTCCATTGTGTATATGGAACATGTCTTCTTTATCCATTCATCTGTTGATGAATATCTAGGTTCTTTCCATAGTTTGGCTCTTGTGGACATTGCTGCTATAAACATTCGAGTGCACGTGCCCCTTTGGATCACTACGTTTGTATCTTTAGGGTAAATACCCAGTAGTGCGATTGCTGGGTCATAGGGTAGCTCCATTTTCAACGTTTTGAGGAACCTCCATGCTGTTTTCCAGAGTGGCTGCACCAGCTTGCATTCCCACCAACAGTGTAGGAGGGTTCCCCTTTCTCTGCATCCTCTCCAACATCTGTCATTTCCTGACTTGTTAATTTTAGCCTTTCTGACTGGTGTGAGGTGGTATCTCATTGTGGTTTTGATTTGTATTTGCCTGATGCCGACTGATGTGGAGCATTTTTTCATGTGTCTGTTGGCCATCTGGATGTCTTCTTTGCAGAAATGTCTGTTCATGTCCTCTGCCCATTTCTTGATTGGATTATTTGTTCTTTGGGTGTTGAGTTTGATAAGTTCTTTATAGATTTTGGATACTAGCCCTTTATCTGATATGTTGTTTGCAAATATCTTCTCCCATTCTGTCTGTTGTCTTTTGGTTTTGTTAACTGTTTCCTTTGCTGTGCAAAAAAATTGATCTTGATGAAATCCCAATAGTTCATTTTTGCCCTTGTTTCCCTTGCGTTTGACAATATTTCTAGGAAGAAGTTCCTGCAGCTGAGGTCGAAGAGGTTGCTGCCTGTGTTCTCCTCAAGGACGTTGATGGATTCCTGTCTTACATTGAGATCCTTCATCCATTTTGAGTCTATTTTTGTGTGTGGTGTAAGGAAATGGTCCAGTTTCATTCTTCTGCATGTGGCTGTCCAATTTTCCCAACACCAGTTGTTGAAGAGGCTGTCTTTTTTCCATTGGACATTCCTTTCTGCTTTGTTGACAATTAGTTGACCACAGAATTGAGGGTCTATTTCTGGGATCTCTATTCTGTTCCATTGATCTATGTGTCTGTTTTGTGCCAGTGCCATACTGTCTTGATGATGACAGCTTTGTAATAGAGCTTGAAGTCTAGAATTGTGATGCCACCGACTTTGGCTTTCTTTTTCAATATTCCTCTGGCTATTCAGGGTATTTTCTGTTTCAATATAAATTTTAGGATTATTTGTTCCATTTCTTTGAAAAAATTAATGGTATTTGATAGGGATTATTAAATGTGTAGATTGCTTTAGGTAGTGTAGACATTTTCACAATATTTGTTCTTCCAATCCATGAGCATGGGACATTTTTCCATTTCTTTGTGTCTTCCTTAATTTCTTTCATGAGTACTTTATAGTTTTCTGAGTACAGATTCTTTGCCTCTTTGGTTAGGTTTATTCCTAGGTATCTTATGGTTTGGGGTGCCATTGTAAATGGAATCAACTCCTTAATTTCTCTTTCTTCGGTCTTGCTGTTGGTGTATAGAAATGCAACTGATTTCTGTGCATTGATTTTATATCCTGACACTTAACTGAATTCCTGTCTGAGTTCTGGCAGTTTTTTGTTTTTTTTTTAAGATTTTTATTTATTTATTTGACAGACAGAGATCACAAGTAGGCAGAGAGGCAGGCAGAGAGAGGAGGAAGCAGGCTCCCTGCTGAGCAGAAAGCCCAATGCGGGGCTGGATCCCAGGACCTTGAGATCATGACCAGAGCTGAAGGCAGAGGCTTAACCCACTGAGCCACCCAGGCTCCCCTGAGTTCTAGCAGTTTTGGATTAGAGGCTTTTGAGTTTTCCACATAAAGTACTGTGTCATCTGCAAAGAGTGAGAGTTTGACTTCTTCCTTGCTGATTTGGATGACTTTTGTTTTTATTGTTGTCTGATTGCTGAGGCTAGGACTTCTAGTACTATGCTGAATAGCAGTGGTGAAAGTGGACAGCCTTGCCTTGTTCCTGACCTTAGGGAAATGCTCTCACTTTTTCCCCATTGAGAATATTTGCTGTGGGTTTTCATACATGGCTTTGATGATACTGAGGTATGTTCCTTCTATCCCTACACTGTGAAGAGTTTTGATCAAGAAAGGATGCTGTACTTTGTCAAATGCTTTTCCAGCATCTATTGAGAGTATCATATGATTCTTGTTCTTTCTTTTATTAATGTATTGTATCACATGGATTGATTTGCGGATGTAGCCCTGTAGCCCTGGAATAAATCCCATTTGTTCATGGTGAATAATCCTTTTAATGTACTGTTGGATCCTACTGGCTAATATTTTGGTGAGAATTTTTGCATCTGTGTTCATCAAGGATATTGGTCTGTAATTCTCCTTTTTGGTGGGGTCTTTGGTTTTGGGATCAAGGTGATGCTGGCCTCATAAAATGAGTTTGGAAGTTTTCCTTCCATTTCTATTTTTTGGAACAGTTTCAGGAGAATAGGAATTAATTCTTCTTTAAATCTTTGGTGGAATTCTCCTGGGAAGCCATCTGGTCCTGGGTTCTTGTTTGTTTGGAGATTTTTGATGACTGCTTCAATCTCCTTACAGGTTATGGGTCTGTTCATGTTTTCTATTTTTCCTGGTTCAGTTTTGGTAGTTTTTGTGTCTGTATGAATGCATCCATTTCTTCCAGATTGTCAAATTTGCGGGCATATAGTTGCTTAACGTGGGTCCTTTCTCTTTTCTTTTTGATAAATCTGGCCAGGGGTTTATCAATCTTATTAAATCTTTCAAGGAACCAACACCTAGTTTCATTGTTCTGCTCTACTATTCTTTTGGTTTCTGTTTCATTGATTTCTGTTCTGATCTTTATTATTTCTCTTCTCCTGCTGGGTTTAGGCTGTATTTGCTGTTTTTTCTCCAACTCTTTTAGGTGTAGGGTTAGGTTGTGCGTTTGAGACATTTCTTGTTTCTTGAGAAAGGCTTATATTGCTATATATGCTTTCCTCTCAGGACTGCCTTTACTGCATCCCAAAGATTTTTGAACAGTTGTGTTTTCCTTTTCATTTGTTTCCATGATTTTTTTTTAAATTCTTCTTTAATTTCCTGGTTGACCCATTCATTCTTTAGGAGGATGTTCTTTAGCCTCCATGTATTTGAGTTCTTTCCAAATTTCCTCTTGTTATTGAGGTCTAGCTTCAGAGTATCATGGTCTGAAAATATGCAGGGAATGATTCCAATCTTTTGGTACCAGTAGAGACCTGATTTGTGACCAATGTGATCTATTCTGGAGAATGTTCCATGTGCACTAGAGAAGAATGTGTATTCTGTTGTTTTGGGATGGAATGTTCTGAAAATATCTGTGATGTCCATGGTCGAGTGTGTCATTTAAGGCCTTTATTTCCTTGTTGATCTTTTGTTTGGATGATCTGTCTATTTCAGTGATAAGGGTGTTAAAGTCCCCTACCATTATTGTAGATATGTTTCTTTGATTTTGATATTAATTGATTTATATGTTGGCTGCTCCCACGTTAGGGGAATAGATATTTAAAATTGTTAGATCTTCTTGTCGGACAGACCCTTTAAGGATGGTATAGTGCCCTTCTTCATCTCTTATCATAGTCTTTGGCTTAAAATCTAATTGATCTGATATAAGGATTGCCACCCCAGCTTTTTTTTTTTTTTTTTTGATGTCCACTTGCATGATAAATTGTTCTCCACCCCCTCGCTTTCAATCTGGAGTTGTCTTTGGGTCTAAAATAAGTTGATTGTAGTCAGCATATTGATGGGTTTTGTTTTTTTATCAATTCTGGTCCCCTGTGTATTTTGATTGGGGCATTTAGCCCATTTACATTCAGGGTAACTATTGAAAGATATGAATTTAGTGCCATTGTATTGCCTGTAAGGTGACTGTTACTGTATATGGTCTCTATTCCTTTCTGGTCTACTACTTTTAGGATCTCTCTTTGGTTAGAGGACCCCTTTCAATATTTCCTATAGGGCTGGTTTGGTGTTTGCAAATTCTTTTAATTTTTGTTTGTCCTGGAAGCTTTTAATCTCTCCTATTTTCAATGATAGCCTAGCTGGATATAGTATTCTTGGCTGCATATTTTTCTCATTTCGTGCTCTGAATATATCATGCCAGTCCTTTCTGGCCTGCCAGGTCTCTGTGAATAAGTCTGCTGCCCATCAGATATTTCTACCATTGTCTGTTACAGACTTCTTGTCCTGAGCTGCTTTCAGGATTTTCTCTTTGTCACTGAGACTTGTAAGTTTTACTCTTAGATGACGAGGTGTGGACCTATTTTTATTGATTTTGAGGGGGATTCTCTGTGTCTCCTGGATTTTGATGCTTGTTTCCTTTGCCATATTAGGGAAATTCTCTATTATAATTTGTCCCAATATACCTTCTGCCCCTGTCTCTCTTTCTTCTTCTTCTGGAATCCCAATTATTCTAACATTGTTGCGTCTTATGGTATCTCTTATCTCTCGAATTCTCCCTTCGTGGTCCAGTAGTTTTTGTCTCTTGCTCAGCTTCTTTATTCTCTGGCATTTGGTCTTCTATATCACTAATTCTCTCTTATGTCTCATTTATCCTAGCAGTAAGAGCCTCCATTTTTTATTGCACCTCATTAATAGTTTTTTTTTTTTTTATTTCAACTTGGTTAGATTTTAGTTCTTTCATTTCTCCAGAAAGGGATTTTATTTCTCCAGAAAGTGTTTCTCTAATATCTTCCATGCCTTTTTTGAGCCCAGCTAGCACCTTCAGAATCATCTAGAGCTGACATATTACCAATGTTCATATTGATTAGGTCCCTAGCCCTTGGTACTGCCTCCTGTTCTTTTTTTTTTTTTTTTTTTGTGGTGAGTTTTCCACCTTGTCATTTTATTCTGATAAGAATATATGAACAAGAGGGGCGCCTGGGTGGCTCAGTGGATTAAAGCCTCTGCCTTTGGCTCGGGTCATGATCCCAGGGTCTTGGGATCGAGCCCCGCGTCAGGCTCTCTGCTCAGCGGGAAGCCTGCTTCCCTTCCTCTCTCTCTCTCTCTGCCTGCCTCTCTGCCTACTTGTGATCTCTGCCTGCCAAATAAATAAATAAAATCTTAAAAATAAAAAAGAATATATGAATGAGAGAATAAAATACTAAAAAGGTGGCAAAGACCCCAGAAAAATGTACACTAATCAAATCAGAAGAGATCCAAAACTGAGGGGAGAAGGAAGGGGGGGAGACAAAAATTAAAAAAATAAAAAATTATATATATATATATATATACACACATATATATATTTATACATGACTGGTGAATAGAACAGAGGCACCCACTTGATTTTGGGTGTATTTTGGTCTCTTAGAAGAAACTACTTCTCAAAATTTTAAAGAAAGAAAAACTTATATATATATATATATATATACACGCACAAAAAAATAAGGGTAAATACGATGAAGAGATGGAATATGACTGTAAAGATGTAAATTTTAAAAAGAATTCTAAAAAAGAATTGATAAGTCGGTTAGAAAAAGAAAAAAAAAAGAGGAGGGAATGAGCTCAGGCTGGAGATTAGAACAAAGCCATGTGCTACATTAGGGTATATTTTGATCTATTAGAAGAAATTGTATCCCAATGTTTTTTTTAGGAAAGAACCCACCTATATGTATATAAAAAATAAGGTTAAATACAATAAAGGGATAAAATATGACTACAACAATGAAGGTTTAAAAAGATTTTTTAGAAAGGTATTGTTAAAATAAACTAGTTAAAAAACGTTAAAAGAGGAAAGAGGAAATGTAAAAAAAAATAGAAAAAGAAAAATAATAAAATGAAAGAAATTTAATTTTGCAAGACTAAAGGATCATCGGGAAAAAGCCATGACTTCTACGGGTTGCTTTCCCCGCTGGGGTTCCTCTGTTCTCCTTGATCAGTGAGCTTGGCCGTGGCTGGCTGGTCTTGCCGATCTCCCGCAGGAGGGGCCTCTTGCCGGGATTCTCAAGTGTCTTTGCCGGAGGCGGAACTGCGCCGCCCTTGCCAGGGGCCGGGCTAAGTCATCCGCTCGGTTCGCTCTCGGAGCTTTTGTTCCCTGAGCGCTTTCCGTAGAGTCCGGAGGGCGGGAACGAAGATGGCGGCTGCCCAGTCTCTGGCTGGAGGAGCCGAGAGCTCGGGCCACTCCTCAGTGCGCTCTCGGAGATGAGCCGTCAGTGCCTCCCGTCTCCCTGGTCTCCGCCGCGCTCCGAGCTCACCCGGCCTGTGACCAAGCATCTCTGTCTCTGGCGCGCGGCCTGTTTGGAGTCTCCAAACCCAGCAGATTCCTGCAGCGCTGCTTCTCCCAGAGCAGGAAGGTGAGTCTCCCCACATCTGCCACTTGTGGGGTCCCTGCACAGCCCCCACCTGTGCCACAGGTCAGGGTTTAAGGTAACCCCGAGAGCGGAGAGCTCACTCCTCGGCTCCGTCTCTGCTGCCGGCGTCCCCTCTCTGATCCCTGCGAGCACTGCCGCACTCAGACACCCCCATCCTTCTGTGACTCTGCAGGTCCTGAGGCCTTGCTGTCCCCGCGAGGGCCCCACCCCTGCTTAGTCCCTGGAGCGATGTCCCTCCATGGAGCAGATAATAGAAGTTCTGATTTTGTGCTTCGCTGCTCCCCCCGCTTGCCGGGAGCCGGCCCCTCCCCCCCACAGTTTATCTTCCCGAGGCTTCAGATTCACGTCTCCGCACGTCCTACCTTCCAGAAAGTGGTCGATTTTCTGTTCCTAGAATCGCTGCTCTTCTCTTCGATCTCCTGTTGGGTTTGTAGGTGTTTGGAATGATTGGATACCTGTCTAGCTGACCTCCTGGGATCTGATGTCATTTCAGTCTGCTACTCTGCCACCATCTTGCCTCTCTCAAGCTCATCAATATTTTTAAAGTGAATGCTTTTTAAATATAATAGTTAATAGATATTTTTATTCAATTTGGTACAACTTTCTTTTAATAATATTTCAGTTCTTCTCAAGACGATTGTAGGTACAGACCAATATTTGACTATGGTTTATCTTGTTACTGACTTACAGGGAAGAATCACAGTGAAGATTTAAATTAAATTAGAATAATTGCCTTCAAGGGGGTAGAGTCTCACTATCATCTCTACAGATATTTAAAAGTTTATAGAAAAATGACAAGAGTCAACATATGTATTCATTGATTTTTAATCAATTGAACTTCAATTTTAATCAATTGAACTCTATAGTTATTAATAAGGAACCATTGTATGGTTAATGAGTGCCTCCCACTCTACTTATCCACACTGACTTTCAAAACAAATGCCATTCCTGGTATAAAAGCAACCGTGTTCTTCAGGTGTGGTGTCAATAGGCTGGCAGAGAAGCCACATGGCCTCCTGTGCTGTTTACCCTCCTTCAGCACATAACAGATGGGTGAAATGCTATAGGGACCAGGCAGGCTCTCCTTGGATAAAGTGATATGCATAGATTCATACATACATAGGCAGCACATGCAGGCAGTGTGTGTGGATACACATATGCAATGTGTGTGAGGATAAGTACAGGCTACATGCAATGCAACAGCACTCCGCCGTGAAGGAGATCCTGCCATTTGCAACAATATGAAATTCTCTTGTGGCATTCCTTCCACCATCAGCCTAGAAATAGACTCACAATCCTAAGGATGCTTCTTGAGTTAAATGGCTTAAATGAGATATTGAATCCTACCAGCAAGGAGGACAGCTAACGGGGAAGAGGGATGGAGGTCACCAACCCTTGCTCGGTGCGAGGGCAGAGCAACGTGTCCTGCCTGACTGAACAAGGAGGCTGGCTTGAAGTTTTCTGGTAGCAAGTCCTCTGAGGTCACCCAGACTCACCTGTCACCTGAGCTCTTGTACCTTTTCAAGAAGCAGTTGGAATCTGGCTCAGTGGGCAGAGGGGTTGTAAATTGGGATATGATTTGTCTTTGACCTATTCCCAGAGTCCCACAGACTTGGACTGATGTGCGTCCTCAAAAATTTAAAAGTCCGTCAACTCACTAGTCAACAATCATTAGGTAAATATACCTGTCAAGGACTGTATGCTAAGTCCAGAACCATACTCCATATCTAGAGGCTTAGTTCCTCATCTGTAAAATGGGAGGAATGATAGCTATTCCAAGTCAAACAAACACATCACAGTCCTGGGTGGATGAATGGCTCTATCGCCTATAAGACCATGAAATGATGAACCTGAAAACATTGTCTTGAGCCCAGTAAGCCAGACACAGGAAGAGAAATACCGTTGATCTCACTTTTATGTGGAACAGAGAAAAGCCAAACTCTGAAACAGATTGAATGGTGGTCATCAGGGTCTGGGGAGGGGAACCTAGGGAGAGGTTTGCCAAAGGGTCTAACCTTGTAATGATAGAATGAATAATTTCTGAAGACCAGTATACAGCATAATGACTGTAGTTAACAAGACAATATGATTTACTTGAAAGTTGCTAGAAGAGTCGATTTTAAATGTTCTCACCCCAAGGAAATGTGACTGTCTGAGGGGATAGATGGGTTAATTTGCTTGGAATGATTAACCAACAGCAATGAAATGCCAAGTCGGTCCTGTGAAAAAGAATGCATTTAGTATCTCTATGGTCCACATTTCCTAAAGCCTGTGTGATTTTATGTTAGATTAATATTCATGAGAATACTTTTTTAAGTGAAATTATTGGCAAAGCTTAGGACAAGCCCTACCATTGCTAAGACTGTGCCAGAAATGTGTGATACATAAACTTGCTTTATGTACCAGTAAGGTGATTATGTATCTTTTCTAGAATGGCTGGAAGGAGCAAATTCACAACTACCAACCCCAATCATGGGACCATGTACAGCTCAAGATTCATCTTACCCCATGATGAAGGGGAAAACAGTTTTGACAATGTCCTAAAAAACACATATGCTAAAAATATCAAAGAGAAAATGATCAGTGATCTGGAAATCAAAACGATTTTTCCTTTTGCTACTGTTGTTGTTGCTGGTCTTCACGTATTGACTGTGCATGTGTTTATTACGGAAATCTGTAGACAATGTCTTTTTTAATTATTAGAAAATGATACTGATATTCGTCCATGTCTAGCACCAAGTGTTAACTGTTTTGAAAGTCCAAGTAATACAGGAGACAAAGAACGTTTTCCCTGTTGGCAAAACCCAGACACCTGTCTTCACAGATAGTTATAAAACAACCCACCAGGACATTGGACAGAGCAGAGGATTAGAAAAAGGTACTGGAGGTTTCGTTTTCCAGGTCACTGACTTCGATCCAGACTAGTCTGCTGCCACCGAGACCTGTAATTCAGATATGACCTTGCACCGCCGGTGGACCAGTTCCCCCTGCCCTGAAGGGCGTACCCCGGGTAGGGTGGGGCCACTCTTCAGTCTAGGAGGGAGATGGCGTCCAGCAGGTGATGCTGCTTTCCTGGGTGGGCCTCCTCCCCCTGTCTGGAGGGTGGCCATGGGGCCCAGAGGACTTCCCACGGAGGAATGGTGTCAGAGCCCGCTGCCCCTTGACTGTCTTATCCTATTACTCGTCTGTCTGAGCCGATTCCTGGGCTTTATTCCGAGCAATTCCCTGACATTTAGTCCTTAAAAGCGTTAGAGGACAGGATTTGTCACTTTCTCTCCCAAATGATCCTTTTTGCTTGACCTTTGGGTTAATTCCTAATGCTTGGCTTGCTGAGGTCATGGACATGTTCATGACCCTCTCTCAAGTCCCTCTTGTCTGTCCTGGGCCCCTCTGCCCCATCTCTAATAGACTCAATTGTCTTCCTCCTGCTCCTTCCTTGACATAGACGGATGTTCTCACGGTCTTAAGTGAGCCCAGCGTTACTGCTTTGGGCCCCACGGTTATTCTAGGAGGAATACAAAGGAGATGCCACATCTGTCCCATTCGACATTCCTACTTGGCAGAGAGATGTCTGTGTGCAGAAAGGTAGGAATGGCCGTCTCTTAATGACCTTAACTTCTGACCGTTTTACAGCCCGGAGCTGTTCAGTTTCTCACGTCATGAGTGAAAAATAAAAGCATAGAAACCATTTAATATGGATTTATTGAGACTTTCCTGTATGCACAGTAATGCAAGGATGAGGGAAATTAGTAAAATGCTTGTGATGCCCTCAACGGGCTCCCAGTTTGTCAGGGAAGCAGATATCTGCACAGCCACCGAGAATACCAGACAGATTCGTACCTTTTCCAGGAGAAGAACATGAGCAAGTTCTGATGGATCGTGAAGGCAAGCGTGGTCGGTCATACCTCCGATAACAAGGGCAAGAATTTTAGAGGGAAAATCTTTTCTGAAAGCTTTGAAATTTCAGAAGAGTGTAAACAGGCAAAAGTCAGCTACAGAGTTCCAGATGGGGGAGTCCGGGAGGCGTACGCGTGGAAGCCCGGTCACACGGGACAGCCAGGGAGCAGCCGTGGTCTCTTGTGAGCTGCACAGGACTCAGGAAAGAACTTACAGGAGATAAGGCAGGTGATGGTTGGAGTCTCGTCAGGAAAGACCTTCAATCCCATGCTAAGAAAGTTGACTTCTTTCTCAGACTGACTTAGGGTCATGAGAGCATTTTTATAAAAGGGTGTGGCATGATTGAATGTGGGCATCAGCACAGATTGTCATTGTTCTTCCCAGTGGTCCTTGTTATCTCCTTAGCTGACAAGTCACAACTCAGACATCACCCAATGTAGGAGTGGCTTCCCCCCGGGAAGAGTGGAGAGCCCCTCTTGTGGGAGCATATGGCAATCTGCACCCCCCATTTGGTGACATGTGCCCTGTGTCAGCACTGCTGATGCACGCTGGGCACCGAAGCCGGCTCCAGCTCTGTCTGCAGGGCCCGGGATGCTGTTAGGCACATGCAGGTCATTTGTAATGTTGATTTGAATTATGTCTAGGGCCGTTGACGTCAGAGTTGCACAGAGTGGATGAGGGCATAGGGAGGGAATGAGACCTATTCAACAGTACGAGTGAAGGTTTCAGTTTCGCCAGGGCACAGGCAATGCCTGGTTAGAACAGAGGTATGTAGCAGACATCACCGGGTTGCAAGGCCACGGCTTAGCGTCTGAATAATTTTGCACTCAGGTCCAGAAGGTGTCTGTGAGATGAGGATATGTTGCACGCTCTGATACCTCCCTTAGATACACGGCTGTCATGACTGTTTTGGTGTGGCCAGAATTATACATCTGAGAGCTTGCCACTTACAGAAACCCATGGGGCATGCATGGTGTGTCTATGTCTAAGCATCTGCCCAAAGGGCTTGATGACCACCAAAGGCTGAGCTGGGGGTGGGTGCTGAGGACATTTCTGGAGCAGGTGAACGGTGACAGCTCTGTATATCCTAAGGGGTTCTTAAGTTGAGGAGACACTAGGTTTCCTGTCCGGGTTGCAAAGACACGGAGCTTTGGGAGAGTCCATGCAGGTCTGATACCCTGGAGCTGTGTTCATCTGCGTGCAGAGACGTTGGTCTTGGGGCACAAAGAGAGCCACTGCTGTTTCCTGGCACCGATTCTCCTCTCCTTCTTTGCTTTCCTCCAGTGCCATGAAGGTATATGTTTTATCCAATGAAGACAATACCTACACCCAGACACATCCCAGCCTGGCAGTGTGGCAGGAAGGGTTGTGTAGAGTAATGCACACTTCGTGAAAGTTGCTATTCTATTTTGGTATCTGACGTGTGTTGAGCTTCTGTTATATGCCCAGCACTTTGCTAGGTTTCAGAAAGATAACACAAGGTTCCTGTGGGGAGAATGGAAGCTTCCTGTGCCACCAGCAAGACCACCATTCGGTAAATAATCACACAAATAACCAGGACATCACTGAAGTGTCTGCATGAGAGGTGCCAGAAGACATTATCAGGGAGGAACAACCTCAACTTCACAGTCAAGTCAGGCTTCCCTGACAATGTGAACCATAATCTGAAACTTATAGGAGGACCAGGAATGACTAGGTCAGTGAAGAGGAAAGGGCACCGGGGTGGTTGGGTGTCCTGGCTCAGGGCAAGAGAGCAGTATGTGCAAAGATCCTGAGGAAGGAAGGAGCACAGATGGGGCTTTCCATGGGGGGACTGAACCACAGACAAGCACATCCCACTGTAGAAACCAAAGGGAAGGTATGGAGCCTGGAAGTAGGAGCCAGAGTTCTGGAAGGAGGACAGAACACTCAAGAGACTAGAAATCATTATTGTAAACAGCATAGAATATACAAGGGGAGCACAGACACAAGAGTGGGTGAGGTTTGCAAGACGGAGGAGAATCGGGGCACCTGGGGGCTCAGTTGTTAAGCATCTGCCTTTGGCTGAGGCCATGATCCCAGAGTCCTGGGCTCGAGCCCCACATCGGGCTCCCTGCCTGGCAGGAAGCCTGTGTCTCCCTCTCCCACTCCTCCTGCTTGTGTTCCTGCTCTCAATCTCTCTCAAATAAATAAATAAAAATCTTAAAAAAAAAAAAGAGAGAGAGAGAGAGAGAGAGGGAGGGAGGGAGGGAGGAGAAGGTTATCAGTGTTTACACCTGAGAGAATCTTCACGCGTGCCTTGAGCAAAGAGTGAAGCCAGAGAGAGAAACTGGCCCGGAGAGAGCAGACCTATGGGACGGCAGGTCAGGAACGCCGCCGCAAGCGGAAGAAACGCCAGAGTGAACTGATTGTAATGAAAGGAAGATCGTTCTCCTGCGGAGGTCTTCTTCTGTGGCGTGATTTTAAAGAGGCTATGGGTGGGTGGGTTTTTCGTTGGTTGGTTTGTTTCTCCCAAAGGGTAGATGTGTGGGTGTAAAACTTTTGGGATCAATTTCTAGAAATCTTTGTATATACATATATGGTTGGGTCCATTATCAAAGAAACGAGACTGAGACAAAGTGAATGTTATATAAAGCTTTATTCTATGCCAAGCATTAGAAGTCAGACTGACCGGCCAGGGCCGCCTCCGAAGAGAGTGACCCCCCCTTGGTCTTACAGGCTAGTTTATATAGGGCACAACCGCAGACCTCTATGTGTGTGGCTTTGGCTGATTGGATGTCTTTTACCTGTCTGGCCTTATTTTAGGTGTGTGTTTTAGCAACGGTTACCCGGAACCGGTATCACTAACTGCTGAGGCGTTTATTAAACTACAAAATGGCTACCTAGGCAACATGGCAACAACAAAATGGCTACCTAGGCAACATGGAGTCACCCTGGCTAAGCAGGTCCAGGCAGGCCCTAGGGTTTTAACAGGTTTTAACGTGGAATCGGCCCCAACAATATAACTATTGTGTTATACGTGTTTCTGTGTATATGTATATTTATTTGTGCACACACACATGCACAGACTTCTGCCTCTCTTCTTTCCATGAACTCCCATTTGAGGAACTACCTTTAACTTCCATTGTTTCTTTCATCAAAGTCTAAAATAAAGCTTAGAATAGCAGTATGAACTCAATATATATTCATAAGACAGTGGTGTTCCCTAGTAACACAAATAACACTCTATCAGAAACATGACATTTCAGGAACCCTTTTTGTATCAGATTCTCCCGTTTACTTTTCATAAAACAGAGATAAATGGAACACCACCCTCTGAATCATGTTGGTTACGTGTCCATGAGAGCACAGGAGAATGTAAGGACTTCTCTGGATGTAATAACTTTCTCTGGATGACAAGCAATCAGCTCTTGGAAGTAAAAGGTTTATGAAATTCTTCAGGCTCCTTAGGGAGGGTGGGTGAGTTACAGTCTGTGTTGATGGTATTAGTGCTTTCTGGCTTCTTAGTCATCACAGTTAAAGAGGTTTAACTACAGAGAAACTCCCAGCAATTTATATGATGGTTTTCTAAAGACATAAGAAATCTGACTTAATGTCAAAGAAGTGCTCAGACAGAGCTCTCTTGAGAACTTTAGCATTTCCAAATGCATTTTGGAAAATTATCTCGATAAATTGACTCCATGTTTTTCAAGTTACATAAGTAAAATGAATGAGTCACAGACACAAGGCTGTAATATTTGAGAAGAACAACGTGCTCAAACCCCTCATTTTATACTTGGGAAGTGTGGGGCTGAGGGAGGTTAGGTGGGAGAGGAAGTTGTGGATGGATTATAAATAAAAACCTGAAATTTATGGTAAAGCTATTTGGAGAAAGTGGAACAGTCTGGTCAGTTCTATTTTGGCTCAAAGAAGGTCGTCTTTACTTTAAGTACCCTGTGGGTCCTACATCTATTTTTACTGTTGGCAGGAGCAAAACCTTGTTGAATCTTTGAAAGAAATGAGTTTGCCAGTGGATTAGATTGTCTAATTTGGCAATCTTGGGGGGAAGAGTGAGAACTATCAATTCCTTTAGCCATGTCTAAAGGTACCACTCAGTATTCTCACTGTGAAGTTTTATGGGTTTTCTGACCTAGTTTGAGATGTTCCAGAAATGAAATGCATCTAACATTCCCTCAGAATGGGGAGTCTTTCTGAGGGAAAGACTCTTTCCTGACAGGTCACGTTGCGGTGTCCTTTATTTTTTTAAGTCCAAATATATTTGAATCCCCTGATTTCTCCAGATTACTGTCCTGTGTTTTTCTATGTTTAGGATTAAAAAAAAAAGTAAGAATACATTAGATACCCTCAGCTAATAGGCAAAGGCATGTGTTGATATATGTCATTATTAAATCCTTTCTGAAAAATGTTTCTGCTTTGTATCTTATGCTCACTGTGTATGTCCATTTGAAAACCAAATCCAGCAGACTTTGAAGACATAGAGCTAAGAACTAAGGAAGACTTTTAAGAGAAAAAAAGCCAATGATGATGCATACTAAGTCACTGATAATTTTACAGTGTTAAACTGAGATTAGAGGGATGACATGGTCTACTAAATTTCTTCTCTTCCTGGACTAAATGCTTTAGAATGAAACATTTAGTATATATATTCAAAGGGTTGTTTTCCATTGTGGTCATAACGAGTTGACACAAACATGGTGGCTTAAACCAACACAAATTTATTATCTTATGGTTGTATAGGTTATAAATCTTACAGAGACTCTGCTGGAATAAAATCAAGGTGTCAGTAGGGCTGAGTTCCTCCTCAAGGCTCCAGGGGAGATGCATGTTTTTGCCTTTTGCAGCTTTGTAAGGTCACTCACATTCCTTGGCTCATGGATCCTTCATTTGCAGGGTCAACCACCATGGTTACAGTTCTCACATGCATCCCCCGCCCTCCTTGGTAGGTTCCTTCTTCTCCGTGACTCTCTTCTTCTGTCTCCCTCTTCCGTTTGTAAGCATGTTGGTGATTACGTTGGGCTCCCCCATAATCCAGGATAATCTCTCCTTGGTCTGTAACTTTATCCTATCTTCGAAGTCCCCTTTATCCATGTACGTTGATGTAGTCACAGCCTCTAGAGATTAGGATGTGGGCACCTTTGGGTGCCATTCTGATGCCACAGAAGTTGGCATCGGTTGAATTCTTTACTTCTAAATTATTTGCATCTAAATCTTCTCTAAACCATCCAAGTTCTTGGTAAATCTATTATAACATCCACTGGCTTGTCTATTAGTCAACTTCCTTTAAATTCGTGTGCAGTGTAGGAACAATTGACTTTATAATGTAAGTTTACTGTTAAATGGCAGCTTTAAGATTAGCACAGCCCTGTGGAAGAGAACCAAACTCACAATTCCCAAAAATATGTCTGATATAGAACAACCACCAACTCAACACCCCAAAGAAAGAGGATGTGAGTATTTGCTATTTTCCACGGACAGATTCAGAAACCCGTGCATATTAATCCATTCTGGAGTGACTCATTTGCATGACTTGGCTCTAACCATGGGCAATGAATAATATAATTATTAAAAATCCTCACATTTGATTCTGTGTAAAATGAATCTGTACAGAAAGTAGATGTTTTTTCGAAGCTAGTTACACGACCTTGATATACATCATCTAATTATCTATCAGCTCAGTATTTTTACAAATTGCCTTCTATATATCAAAGCAAGGGTCAGCAGACCGTGGTCCATCAGCCAAATCTCACCTATACAGTTTTTACATGGTTCAATGTTTAAAAAATCATCAAAAAAAGAGTAACAGTTATCTTTCTCTGACTGACTTAATTTCACTTAGCATAATACTCTCTAGTTCCATCCATGTCACTGTAATAGCAAGATTTCATTCTTTTTTATGGCTCAGTAATATTCCATCACACACACACACACACACACACACACACACACCCTTCTTTCTCTGCTCATCAGTTGACAGATTGTTGGGGTTCTTCCCTATAGCCAGTAGTTTGTCTTTGTAGGTAATGCTGCTATAACCTTTGGGGTGATTTCACTCATATGTGTGATATAAAATACAAAACAAATGAGCAAAGGGGAAGGAAGAGAGAGTGTTGGAGGGCAAACCAAGAAACAGACTCTAAACTGCAAAGAACAAACTGATGGGACCAGAGGGGAGACGGATGGGGGACAGGGGTCACAGGTGATGGGGATGAAAGCATGCACCTGTCATGATGAGCACTGGGTAATATACGGAAGTGCTGAATCACTATATTGTACACCCAAAACTAATATCGCACAGTATGTTAGCTAACTGGAATTTAAAATATAAACTTGAAGAGAGAGAAAAGAAAGAGTAACATTACGTTTCTCAGGAAAATAACATGAAAAGCGAGTGTCTGTCAGTGGACTATTGCTGGAACCTAACCTTCCCTGCTCTGTGGCTGCCTTTGAACTCCAACAGCAGCACTGACAGCTGCAGCAGAAACCGTGTGACGAGTAAACCGTAAAATATGTGTGTCTGGCCCTTTACAGATGAAGTGTGTCGATTAACACAGAACTGGCATTTGGGGTACGGGGTTTGGTATGTGAAACACGTAGGAAGTGAAGAAGGGATGTATTTCCGTGCATTGCTAATGTTGATATACTACTAAAATGCTATCAGACCCAGCTTTTGAGATCAGAACCATTCAAAAAGAACCTAATAAAGAAAAAAAAATACTGTAAAATCCATAACAAATAAACGTGGGATTCAGTTATGAAACTTCCAGTAAGTATTTGTAGGTAAGCTGGATAGATTCTGGGTTTTTGAATCCAGAAGTTACTTATCTTCTGGTCCTTGCCAGTATTAGGCAAAAAGGTAACCTATTTCCAAGAGAATCTGTAGCATCAGCTCCCCAAGGGAAAACAGGTGAGAGGGGGCGGGAGCCTTCAAACAAAATATCAAAATAATGAAATGTTTCCTGGAAGCAGCTGTATCCGACTTCAGCAGTCAGAGCTACAGAAACCCAAGCAAACAGGCAGATCTGAGTCGTGCGTTTCCTCTCACAGACGATTATTTCAAACAGTGACGTAGACACTGTTGCAATTGGTTCCAGTCAAGGTTTGCTTTTAACTGTAAATGGATCCTGCACATTTTCAAACCTGAGAGTTTAGATTGAACACCCCGACATCAGAAAGCTTGCCTACATATTTCATTTGATGCTGGTTTTCCTCCAGGTAATGGAGTAAGGAGGGAAACACTCCGCACACCCACCCGGGCCTGGTAATCTGGCGCCCAGAATGCAGTTTCCAGCTGACCAAGAAGGTCCGGTGCCCACAGGGCAGCCCGCAAGGGGCAGCACCGGCTTCAGTAACAAGCAGTTGCTTAAACCTTTTCTGATCACCCACACTAATGCAAGTCATTTTGAAGACAGATTTGGCTAAATAATTACACAACGCAGAGCCATTGATGACCCTTAAAATGTGG
The DNA here is from genome assembly GCF_963455335.1 of Martes martes. Lineage (NCBI taxonomy): Eukaryota > Metazoa > Chordata > Mammalia > Carnivora > Mustelidae > Martes > Martes martes. The sequence continues at coordinate 3,557,298 of NC_137889.1, read as the reverse complement.
GTCAGGGACATTTATACATGTATCAAAATCATTTCTCTCAACCCCTTGCTGGGGGTACTTTCAGGTCCAGTTTACAGACTGGCAGGTGGAGGTTCAAAGAGCTCCTGCAAGGGAGCCGCACACAGCTGCGTCCCTGAGCACCCCAATCCAGGGATCCTCCTGCCATCGGCCCAAACTGACCGTGCTGCTGAATTCACAGGGGGAACTTTTATCACCTGGGAGGCCTTTCACTTCCTAATGATGCAGGTTTTCAGAAGTAAATTTCTCACTTTTTTCCTGACAACTAAAGCACACAGTGTGAAGGAGGATGGGGAGCTTACACAGCTCAGCCAGAGATGGATTGTGCCTGATTTTGGAAGATTGAATTGTGTTTAATATACTGCTTTCCCCCAACATAATTTTATTTCATTTCAAATCTCCCTGACAGTGCTTGTCACCACTTCCCTATGTGCCGCTCTTCTTCGCGCGGGTAGGAGAGGCCCGTGCTGTGAACTGTGGGATGGGCCCCTAGAAATACGGGATGCTGTCCAGCGTGATAAACGGCGGGTCTGAGGGCACTCACAGGGAAACCGAATCATGAAGCGTTCAAAGAGTGAAAAGCACAGTGTTACCATTTGCCTATTTCTTGTCTTTTTATAATTCATTATGATTGAGGTCCTGATGAAAAGGAACAAGTGATCCAAAGAATATCTTCTCATGGATCCATCATTAATAAGGAAGAATAAACATGTCAAGTGTTGGTGAAAGCCTTCGCCCCATCAAGGGTAAACACAGCACCAATAGGTGAACCCACATGAAATTGCCCGGGTCTTTTCAAGGTTTCGGTGCAGCTCTGCGATGATCTCAAAATAACGACTGTCTGTAGTCAGTTGTTAGCATGGGTTTGCTATAGGACATTCACTCGGTTGGTTTACAAGGGAGATTTTTTCTGTTTCTTTCTTCCAGGTTGACTGGCATGAACCTTCCTTCTCCTGTTATAAGTAGCAAGAATTGGTTACGACTCCATTTTACATCTGACAGTAACCATCGACGCAAAGGATTTAATGCACAGTTTCAAGGTAGGAATGCCCCATTTTCTATATTAAAAAAAAAGAAGATATTTTGGTCTTTTCACCCTCAAATTTTAAGATTCTCTTGCTAGAGATAGAGCAAGATATATAAGCTTAAAAATACCCTCTAGCTCTTTTATGCACAATTAACTCCGGAAATTCTGCAGATACTCCTAACAATTTCTCAGTAAATCTTTATTACTTTGACAGTATATAATGTATTTTCTTGTTTTGCTTTAATTATTACTGAGTTTTTATCAATAAGTTAGTAAATATATATTAGCATTCATTTTAATTCATATACAGTTAACCAGAAAATATCTGTAGTTGGCTGGTTGTTTTCTTTACACACTCATTAAAACTGGTACAGCATGTAGGTTACATGAATATGCATAAGTGTATCATCCTATCACTTCCAGATATACAATATATCCACAGTACATAAATCCGGCTACCTGCTTTAATAATTTACAGGTAAGTGAATATCAAAAGAAAAACACGAGATTTTTTTGGAGCTGAGAGAAACATGCAGATCTGATTTTGAAACTTCCTCTTTGTATCAAATTTTTAGTGTTTATACCTGGATAGTATTGTGTCACTGTGTGTATGTTTTGTTGGGATTTTTTAAAAAGATTATTTACTTAATTTAGAAAGAGAGAGAGAAAGAGAGAGAGCAGGGGGAGGGAGGAGGAGAGACAATCCTGAAGCAGACTCTCCGCTGAGAGCAGAGTCCCCCATGGGGGACTTGGGGGCTCCTTTCTAGGACCCTGAGATCATGACCTGATCCGAAATCAAGATTCGGATGCTGAACTGGCTGAGCTACTCAGGTGCCCCTCCCATGCGTTTTTAATAATTAATAATCCTTATCAATGCCATAAAAAGTATTCAGTTTATTAGGCGATCCACTGAAAGCAGTCCACTTTGCATTTGCAAGGAACAATAGTATGACTGTGTCAGAAAGCAAGGTGTGCTCCCAGGAAACCTCTCATCCTCCCCCAAATCATGACTGTGAGAATGTTGGGAGTTCAGTTAAGAGCACATTCCCTAAGCACTCGCTGTGTGCAAGCCAGGACCCCAAAACGAGGAAATTATAATAACCCCCATGTCCAGAATCTCGTAGGTCATAAAAACAGTTTGCAAACAACCCCCATGAAAGGCAGAGTGGAAACCAAAGTCGTGCCAGCCACTTTGGGAGATTTTAGTAATGTTCTAGCAAATGGTCTGAATGTGTCCTGTCTAAAGCACAATTTCAATCCCATAATGGCTTCGATGTATCTTTTTGGACAAGAAGTAGAAAACTAAGAGTAATTTGCAGGAAATTAAATACAGATGGTGCTGCGGGGCACACGTGGAGGTGAGCAGACTTTATTTGCCACCTGCTCCCCGGGGCACGCCAACCTTCGCAGAATGTGCCTGACTTTAGAACACAGGGCCAATTTTGTTTCACCAAAATGCATCTGGTCCATCATCAGGAGCATTGCCCATCTCACATTATCTGTGGATGTGCCAGAAAGTTCCTTATTTTATCTACTTGGACTGCAAATGGACTGCCTTCCAAGTTTTACAGGAGTCATACCAGTTTGTTTCTTATCCTGGAATCTAGACAAGGCTGAGCTCCTTTTTCAGACCTGCCTCTATTTGCCTTTATCTTTTAAGACCATATGCTGTATCTGCAGTGCTAACAGGGTGCCTGTGGCATACGTGATATGTATGCCTGGTGTGGATGGACACATGGGTGGGGGAGGGGAGGTCACACAGGGACGTGGTAGGCTGGGTGTGAAGTACTCCATGCAGTCTTGTAGGGAAATCCATCTGAGTTTGGTCTCTATCAATCCCCATTCACTGATACATCTATCTCTAACATAGAACAATCATAAATTAATATTCCAAAGGCAAAGTGACGGACCAGTAGGTAGGCAGGTAGACCAATAGAGTCCTTTCTAAATGGTGGTTTGATCTTCAAAGGACCCGATGTTGATTAATAGATTGGCGTTGAACTGCTGAAAAAAATTCAAGGTGTCACTCCTCCAACCTGGTCAGTGAATTTGGCGTCTATACCAGTGACTGGAAGAGAGGCAAAAAAAAAAAAAAAAAAAAATTGAAGACAATCCAAATTGGCAGATATAAGTAACATTCTGGTTGACAGAAAATTCTAATAGTTTAGACATATTAGCCATTGAGAAATATATATATATGTTACATAATTATTTAAATATACGTGTGTGTGTGTGTGTATAAAATTAAAGATTATAAGTAGAAAATTTGTACATTGTCCCAAAATATAAAAAGTTGCAGAAATATAAGAAGGTATGAACAGGGCTTACCAGAGTATGTTAGAAAACATCTTCAGATTGACTTTGAAGTTCATCTCCAAGACAAGATGATTTCAGGGAGCTGCCATTAGCACATTAGCACATAGACTTTATTTCAAAGGAGGCATCGTGCCTAAGGCCGTATCTTGGCACACCATATATGGAAGTTTGGGGTCAATACCAGATGTCACCTTTTTGAGAAGGAAACCAACCAAATGGAAAGCATCCAGGATGATGTCAAGAAACCTTCAAAAGAGAACACGAGCACACTTAGAAGGAGTGTCATAAATGTCGTGTAAGAAGGTATTGCATTTTTTTTTTCTGGTCCAGAAAGCTGACAGAAATATCACTCATAAATGGAAGCCACAGGTAGTCCTTCCTGCGATTCTAGAACAAGTCCATGGGCACCAGAAGGCAGGAGATGGGGCCATAGCTCAGAATGAGTTGGGTTCCCTCTCAAAGTCCCCCATCAACCGCCCACTTGACCATCTCTGCATGACTTTGCAACCAGGAACATTCATGGTTTTCATTCCACAGGCCAATGGGAACCTTCCCGACACACAGGGAAAAACGGATTTTTCACCAAAGTCTTCCCTTCATCCCCTATTGACATCTGTCCTGTACTTTTGTTTCAACAAAACAAAACAAGGTTGTGGTTACCCACACAAAGGAAAAAAAGGAAAGCATGGTAGACGAGCAATCCAGAAAACCAACAAGAAAAACAACAATAGTTACAGTGAAAATTCCCATAGTGTTTGCCAAATGCTATTTTAATATCTATGCCCGTATTCTGTCGAAGACTCTGAATCTTGGATCAGTCGGTGGAGGGGGGGGCACCTTCTGAGAAACACGCCTGTCTGTGCCTGCTGCCTTTGAAACATAACTGCAGTCGCATTTATCACTTGTGGTCATGATTAAGGATCCATAAAGACTCCATCAGTGTTCCTTGGCGTAAGAATATGATTACAGACTAGGTGGGATCCCTGTAGAAACCCCAGGGGTTCTAAGCCGCTGACAAAGTCTTCTAGTGGTAACCCCTGTTGACAGAGTGCTTTTTGTTCAAGAGTGCTATGCCTGTGAAGAATTTCATAACTTCTAAAAACAAAGAATATCTTCTTTTTAACGTGGTGCTCTTCTCGGTCAAATAATCAACCACAGCTATAAAATGTGTTTTTGACTTTCATGTCTACGTCCTTTATTCTTTAAATTTCACACTGTGTTCTTTGGCTTTTATCTCTTCAATCATGCCGTCAAATTATGCCCAAAGTGGTAGTGTGCTTGACTGACAAGTAAGACGGCTCTGTGGCCACTCTTCCTAAAATATATTCGCTATCAAAATAGCATTTTGAACAAAGGAGTGGCAAATGCAATAAAAGCCACTGGATATATTTGCAATATCTTGTGTATATATATATTAGGTTCTTGTGGAATGACAGATTTATGTGGGACACATTATTTCTTTAAATCAGCTGAAAATTGAGCCCATTCTTTATATGTTGCCTCCATCATTAATTATAATTAAATAAGTGCCTTGTTAGCACCATCAGTCATGTAGACATTTTTGATGTCTACAAGATGGATTTTTTAAAGATATATTAATACTGAACCACAAATGCCTCTTCGCTATTAAGTAGCAGTGTGTGTTGAGCTGCACTCTTACACATGTTTACCGGCTATGCATAAAAATACAATTTTTACAAAATGCAATTCCCATTGATTTCTGAAACTGCTAAGTCATTTTGAGTGTTTGTAATAAAATTGCAGTTTATATAGAGAGCACCTGTCTCGTAAATCAAAGGAAAACCTGACAATGGATTTAAAATGTTGGGTTGACACAAATAATTAGCTTTCTCTTTAAGTGATACTTCTATATAATTACTAATTTTACTTTTTAGTAAAATGGAGACGTCATATAAAACTAAGGCTTTCATGTTGTTAAAATGTATCTTGGAAAATTGGGAACTTCATCTTTTTGGATTAATTCAAATTCGGATGACATGTACGCTCGCCCATTCTCCAGTGCTCCCTGAGACACAATCGCAAAAGCTCTACCTAAGAGATGATAGACATGGTCTATCCTAGCACTGGTGCATGTGTCTGTCTCTCCGTTTAGAACAGAAGCTCTGCAAATAGTAGTAAAGGCCGTAATCTAGAACCCAGAAGGCTCTCAATTAATATATGCTGATGAAAAAAAGGAAGTCAAATGAGCTTCTCCTACTCCCCCCAGACCCCAGGGACGGCTGGTGGGCAGAAGTAGTGAGATGCCCTGTAGGTGACACTCTCGCTCACTTGCATGACATGGATGGGGGCTGCTCTTCCAAGGGGACTTTTCAGGTAGGTAGGGACACATCAAGTTTAAATCAAAACGAGTTAGCAACCTCTAATCTTATCACCTCTAAAAAATTCTGAAAATGTCTAAACCTCTAACAGAGAAACTGCTCTTAATAAATATAACTTCACTCAAATCAGATACACAACCACTTTCCCTAAACATGTAAGTTAGCTTCTCTTGGAACCAAAGATTCTTGCAAAGTGCCAATGCTGATCCTTTAAAAATTCGAAAAAGATGCCAGTTTCTGTGTTCCAGGCTGCTGAATCTTGGCCTCCTCTCTTTTGTCAAGTACTTTCTGCCTCGTGTGTCTTGCTGTCTTACTCTACAAAGTCAGAATAACATTGACCTCACAGAATCCTTGCAGATAGCTAAGAAAATCACCAGTGTAACAAGGGCTCTCCAGGCCACACTGGAGTATGAGAGCATTTGTTACCCGTCCATAATCCTTCTTCGTGCCTGGTACATGCCCAGCCCAAATTAACTAACAGAGCTTCATATTGCAAGTTTTAAGAGATATTTTAAAATTTCAAAAATGGGCAGATGCTGTCGGCAGAAAGTTGAACTGGTGCACCGTTCTCTCGAAGACTGTTTTACGGTGAAGCTGAAACGAGACATTCTCTAGAACCCAGTGTCTACACTCCACATCCGAGCTCATCAGAAGTGAGTGCATCTGTGCGATGAACGGCTTATGTGAAGACAACTCAGATGCTTCATTCATAGTTGTCAACATCATGACGCTGGAATTAACCAAAGTGTCCATCAGCAGTGGATCAGATCAGGAAATTATACATGTTCATACAAGGGAATACTAAAGAAAAATGAAAAAAAGGCAAGCTGACTGTACACTCAGCAAGAGTGAATCTCATCAGCGTAACACTGAGTGAGAGGACGCAGACACAGAAGCACAAACAATGCACTGTGCACGCAAATGTAGTAATATAGGGGTGCCTGGAGGGGCTCAGTCAGTTCAGCGTCTGACTCTTAGTTTTAGCTCAGGTCATGATCTCGGGGTCGTGATATCAAGCCCCGTGTCGGGTTCTGCACTCAGCACAGAGTCAGCTTGAGGTTGTCTCTCAAATAGATAAGTAAATCTTTAAAAAATGAATACAGTAACACAATATAAATAATAATTCGGGGCTATATATACGTAGACAATTTAGGAATCTAAAAACTAATTATTGAGTGCATGCTCGTTACCAAAAGAGTATTCTGCTTTGTGTGTGTGTGTGTGTGTGTGTATAATACTTAAACTTAAAAAGTGTTTTTAAAAAATGCGCAGAACAGCCCCTTTCCAAGAGGATGGCAAGTTCTTCAGAACTTTTTTTACAAATAGGATCAGGCAAAAATACCTAGAGAACTCCTACTCACTGTCATGTTGCTAATCATTGTCCAAATTAGAAGCTACATCCTGCACACAAGGACGGGGGGATCGTAAGGCTGGTACCCCACGCCACACAGCTTGTAGATGGCCGCATCAGGACGTAAATAGAACTTTGTTCTTTCTTTTCAGCATCATCCTTTCCAACCCTATTTTTGCAATTGACTTGTTGCACTGCTTCTACTATTTCCAATCACAACGTCTTTCTTTGGGGAGCAGTGATTTATTTTTGTAAAACAGAAATCCCAGTGAAGAAAGCAATACTTCAGGGCAGCTATAAGTGAGTAGCAACTTAATCTGCTTTCTCAGGTTGATCTGTTCCAAGCAGAAAACTGGCAGACCACTGGGGGAACAGGTGCCATAATGATGGGAGGGGGTTGGCAGAAATAATGAATCTGGAGCTTGAAGCCTTGGATAACTGACTGAGTAAATATATTCATGGGAAATGAATGTGTGTGTGTGTGTGTGTGTGTGTAACGAAGGGACAACATGAAAGCAGAGGGTAGTTCCAGCAAAAAGCTAAAGAGCAGAGAGGGAACAGCTTCACAGCATAGCCCAGGGCAGTCCTGGAGTAACAGAAGGGCTCCCGGGACCTGAGGGGGCCACTCTGCAGACAGGCGGTCCACCGTGTGAGCCCTGCCCCTGCCCAGCACGGCTGCGAGGGAGTGGGGATTGGAGGTAGAATTCCCTGGTCTCAGTCCAGCGAGGAGTGGGTAAATGGAGAGGAGTCCCGCTAGACAGGAGGTGCTGCTAGAGCAAAGCCTGTTGCTGTTCTGTATCTTGGGGGAAAGAACCATCCTCCCCTGTGCACAGAGGCGTAGATCAAATAGAGAATACTTCTGAAGCATCTAACAGGGTGCCCAGAATGGGATCCCCTGCGTCTCATGAACTTGGGGAACATACCTGTGTTAATCTGCTGATGCGTCTTACAGACTTAGCTTAAAACATCCAGTGATTGCAGGATGGTGTTGCTTCCACAGACGTCCTGCAACTTCGTGGCATGGTTTTCACTTCCCAGCTGCTTCGTTTCTTACATCCCTGTTTACCCTTTCCATTCACCCTACTCCCCTGTCCCAAGTACAGTGACCATGCATTGGATGCCACCTTGATGTCCCAAGTACAATGACCGTGCATTGGGTGCCACCTTGAGTCATTTGGAAATCATTTCTCTCCAGTTCCCTTACTGGGTCTCTGCTGTGTGGCCCACAGTGTGCCAGGAACATGGAACCCAACAGGACGAGTCATGTTTCGGCCCAATGCCAGCAAAGAGGTCAAGGGAGACACATAAACGGAGAAGTCCTATACAATGTGGGTGAAGTTATGCACAAAATGCCCTTGAATTAGAAAGCTGCACCTCAGCTGACTGGGCAGGGAGCGGAGGGCATTTGTGGGAGGTTTCCCGGAGGAGAGGCTGCCCAGACTGCGTTCGGTAGCCAGGAAAGAGGTGGGAGAGGATTCCAAGAAAACAGGGTGAGCAGACCTGGAGAAGCATGACACGCACGGTGTGTTCAGGCTCCTGCAAATATTGATGGTTCAATATTGAAGTGTGAAGGGAGTCGGACAGAGCACTGAGAAGTAAAGCTGGAAAGGGATGGCTGGATCTGGGAAGGATTTTATGCTATCCGTAAAAACTTAGCTGCACCATGGGCAAACAATAAAGATCACCGGAGTGTTTGAGAAGACGAAGACGGAGAACAACGCGTACAGTTTTATCGACAGTGCCGCTGGTAGGTTCCCCTTTGTTAGCTTGCAGGGAGTGCCCAGGGATTTCTCAGAAATGAGGGCCATGTACTGGAATGTTCTAAAACACTGGCCATGGGAACAAAGATTGTCCCCAGACCACCATATTTAAAGAAGGGGAGAATGTTGCTGAGGTATATAAATTTGCCCTAGAGGGATCAAATGCCCTTCAGTCAAAGGCTTAGCCAAATCAGAGTTGATGAATTAATATATTTGAGAGAGAAAGTGTCCCCCAGAAGTGTGTGTATGTGTTTGTTTGGTGGGGAGACTCTTGGAAACTTCTTCAGAGTCCAGTGACCCAGGTGCTAGACAAGATTGTGCTGCGAAGCCCGGTGACGTGCATTCCCGGGCTGGGCAACTGTGGTCCGTGAGCAGCCCAGCTTCGTCTTGGGGATGCATGCATGGACGGGATGAATTAGCACATTCATCCAACAGTCCTGGTATGCCCGCTGTGTGCCACCACCCCTCCAGTTACCGTAGCGGACAACGAAGGGGAGGCCTCTTTTCCCAGGGAGTGGACATCCCAGAGAAGATGAGAGAATTGATCAAACACATTGAAAAAATAGCACGTGCCAAGTACAGATGGGAAACTTCATTCAGTCATGAAGGCCCTTCTGAGGGAGGAGCACCTCCCCGAGATCTGAATGGCTTATGAAGGTCAAGAAGATGAGCAAATCACACAGAGAAAGCAGCCAGTGCCAGTCCTCTGGGAGGGGAGGGGCGGCAGAAGAACAGGGAGGTGGGAAGTGGCAAAGCACAAGAGACACACTGGGGCAAAATCCTGTAGGGACTCGCGAGGGTGTTGGCGGGGCTACGCTGGGTTTAGGTATAAGGGGAGGCTTCAGAATATCTGATTTCCATTTTGAACATGTTGGTGTTTCCTGCAGAAAATGCGCTTCCATACATTAATATTCTGTCCCCGTGATGAATTGTAGCATTCATTGTAAATTAATAAATAATCATTGTGGTTCTTCCTTCTTACCTCTAACCTTGGTTACCTGGCCACATCCTGAGATAGGGAACGTGTCACAGTACTAGAGAATTACGCTTTCTGGTCCACAACGTTGAGGGCACACCTGCGCTAAAGTGATTAGTTAAGCTGACCTTCCCAGAGGTCACCTGCCTGCAGGGCTTTGTCCTGGCTCAAGTGAGAGGTACCTTTAATGCTCTCCTTTGTCCAAACTGCCATTTGGCCAAAAACTTTTGCCTACTTCACAGTGTGGTCTTGGGCTAGATGTCTAACAACAATCTCTTAGACATGCCCCATGTATCTTGTAAAAGAGGATAAATAAAACAGGTATAATTTTGTGTGTCTCTCCTTGTATTAAAAAATCCTCAATGTGGGGCGCCTGGGTGGCTCAGTGGGTTAAAGCCTCTGCCTTCGGCTCAGGTCATGATCCCCGGGTCCTGGGATCGAGCCCCGCATCGGGCTCTCTGCTCGGCAGGGAGCCTGCTTCCTTCTTTCTCTCTCTCTGCCTACTCCTGATCTCTGTCAAATAAATAAATAAAATCTTAAAAAAAAAAAATCCTCAATGTAAAAATCCATTCCGAACCGCTGTTTGATGTCTACTAAGGATAGAACGAAGAGAATGCGCTTAAACTTCAGTAGTCATTATTTTGACTAGACATCGAGGGTGATTTCTTACTAGTGTTGAAATAAAGTAATGTATTTCCTAAGGAAAGTATGAACTTTTATTCCTCAGAGATGTTCAATTAATAGATACAGTTCTCACCTCGGGGAAGCCCTAATGGGGTAAATGAACTTTTGAGTTTGTTCCAGACTTTTGATTTAAGTCTATGCATTTTCATGCACCAATTTATTTTAAGGTTATGTTGGCAATATTAGCCCATGATAAATCGTAGTCCTCATATATAAAACCACTTAAACTAAAAACTCTCTTTTTCTAAACTTCAAAATGTGGTTTACCCTGGGAAACTGAAAGCCAACAACATTACTCACTGCATCACCGCTGTTTACAACAGACTAATAAATGGCAACAGCTGGTTGATGCCCAGTTCTTTTTTTTTTTAAGTTTTTATTTATTTATTTGACAGAGAGAGATCACAAGTAGGCAGGGAGGCAGGCAGAGAGAGAGGAGGAAGCAGGCACCCCACTGAGCAGAGAGCCCGATGCGGGTCTCGATCCCAGGACTCTGAGATCATGACCTGAGCCTAAGGCAGAGGCTTAGCCCAGGGAGCCACCCAGGCGCCCCTGATGCTCAATTCTTACGCTTGGAGACTATAAAGGCTTAGGAGGGTTATTATCCCTTTGGTGAATTCCTACAGTTTCTGCTTATGCAATATCAAGATGGAAACTGTTCTGGCTTTCCGTTGAACAAACCCCTCACCGCACTCCTTCTTCAAGCCTTCTCTGTCTTGCTGGCAGTGTGATCGGTCAGATTTGAGGACTGTGTCTGTGCTTTGCCAAACGCACATACCACCTCTCGCAGGTAACAAGCGGCCTGGAAGCTGAGACAGCACAGTGTACACTGCCCGGGCAGGGAGGCTGTCCAGCCAGGGCGTCAGCGTTCACCTGGAGAGCGGAGTCTCCTCGCGCGGCTTCTTTCCCGGAGCTGCTGCGCCACCCCTTCCCCAAAGCGCTTACCACGTGTGGCTGTGGGGTGCCCAAGGGCCATGCCGGCTCGCTCAGAGCCCCGGGAAGCCAGTCGGCTTGGGAAGCCACACCGCTTGTTCTCGTCCTGGTCTGGGGCGGGTTCCTCAGCTGAACAGCCGAGCAGTGGCTCAGTCCACGTCCTGGTCATCCGGGGCGAGGCGGTGACCCTTGGTAGTCCAGGTGACTGCCGCGTCGCAGACTGCCCAGTCTGCCACTGGGGCAGACGTCTGAGTCTACACAGCCCCCAGCACGGGTGCAGATGTGAGTTTAAGTGGGTTGGAAACAGCATGTAGCGGGGGGATGCCTGCGGTGAGCCGCTGAAGAAAGTGAGTGTTGGGTTGCGGGCGAGTTCGTTTGTGCGCGCATCGCTTCAGTGCCCCGCACGTCTGCTCTCAGCTGCTCGTGTGAAAGGCCTTTCTGGACCACGACAGCTCCCGGCAAGTTTCTCCAAGGGTCCCTTCCGCCTGGGAGACAGCCCCGGAGGTGGTCTCTAAGGGCTCACAAGGCTCTAGCCAGCGTCTTTGCACAGCGGACCACCATGATCTTTACCATTGGAAAGGCCGTATATTTCCCTCCATGAGGACAGGAAGTTTCCTTTTTTTTTTTTTTTTTAAGATTTTACTTATTTATTTGAGAGAGAAAGAGAGAGAGAGCATGAGAGGGGGAAAGGTCAGAGGAAGAAGCAGACTTCCCCACAGATCTGGGAGCCTGATGAGGGACTCGATCCCAGGACTCCGGGATGATGACCTGAGCAAAAGGCAGTGGCTTAACCAACTGAGCCCCCCCCCACCACCCCGAAGTTTACTTTTGACCATGACTTGTGCACAATCTGTTAATCCCTGGATATATAGGGAATTAACTGAAGGGTATATAATATACGAAGGATAGAGTTCTCCTATCCCATAGGTATTTTGGAATTTGCCTTGAAACTAATAGGGACTTAGTTTTTACCAGACATATATTGGGCTGAAATTCAGCTTATCTGACCATGTTTATTGTTAAAATATTGACTTACGAATTATCTGCATGAGATGACAATAGCCACAACCTATTTATCTGAAGGGCCTCCTGAATGCCTCCTACCCAGAGTGCACTGGGCTCTCCTGCAAAATGCCTCGGTGTTACCTCACAATATTCCTTAAATATTTAAGGTCTAGACCTTCACAGCTGCCCGGAGGGAGGGGACCTAGCAGCTTCTGCTCTGGTTGATTTGTGCCTGCTATCTAGGAGCTAAAAATATTTTTAAATATCATGCCTGAATATGGTTATAAGAGCTGTATGTGACTATTTATTAAACATGCTATTAAGTTCTCTAAAATATGCAGCAAAACAAGCATAGATGTCCTTCTAGAGAAATATACATCAAGGCTTGTGAATACTTATGTTAATACGTGTTTCTAAGTCACCCACTCTTCACTGTAATCCAGTGGTAACTTTCTTTGGCTGTATGTTTTTTTTCCCTTTGTTTGTTGTTTTGTTATATTTTGCTTTGTTTGTGTTTTGTTTTGTTTTGTTTTGTTTTTTACTTCCAAAATGTTCAAAAGACTTCCATACCAAATCTTCTCATGTTATAAAAGCCCTTATACTTCCTAAGCCTGGGGTTCAAACCTGGTCACGCGGAGTTGCTCGGTTAGTGTAGCGGTAGCTCCCGTTATGCACAAGCTACTGAGCAGACACCAAAGCTCCTGGGGACAACGCTCCATCCTCCCACTTCAGACTCATCTTTTCATCCACATTCCAGACACCCCACACACCGAGTGCCCCTGGACGTGTCGTCACCCCCCTTCCTGGCCGTTCATTCCCACCACCAATTGTGGCCTCTTGGTCTTTATCATTTTTCCTCTCTGAAAAAGCCTTCCCGGACTCCCTAGCCAGCACCAGCCATGCATTCGTATGTACCTGTACAGCCTTTAGCCTTTTCTTACAACTTTTGTTGTGAGCTTCATTGAGGTATAGTTGACAAAATTGTCAACATTCAAAGTGTGCTTTAAGACGAACTCCGCACAGTAGAGAGGATCTCCTCCGGCAAGCTAATGAACACACATCCATAACCTCACATACTTACCTTTTTAAAAAAATTTTGATGAAAACATTTAAGTTCTACTCTCTTAGCAAATTTCAGCTGTACGATGAACTGTTATCAGCTGCAGTCGCCACGGTACCCATTAGAGCCTCAGACTTTTTCATCTTATGACCAGGGGCTGGACCTTTCCACTGACCTCTCATGATTTCCCCCACCTCCAGTCCCTGGAAACCACCTTTCTTGTTGTCTACAGTTTCTGAGTTCAACTTTTCTTTCAATATACATATCCCACATTTGCTTGCGATGTTGCTATACCTGGTTTGTATTTTGTGTTGTGTTTTCAGAGCAGACACATTCTCTGGTGTCTCCATCACTGGACAGTGATCTTTTTTTTTTTTTTTTCCCTTAAGATTTTATTTATTTATTTGTCAGAGAGAGAGCACAAGCGGAGGGAGTAGCAGGCAGAGGGAGAAGCAGGCTCCCTGCTGAGCAGGAAGCCCCATGCAGGACTCGATCCCAGGACCCTGGGAGCATGACCCGAGCTGAAGGCAGACGCTTCACCCACTGAACCACCAAGGTTTCCCTGGACAGAGTGATGTTCACACACAGCATTCACTCCCTGTTGGCTGAATGGATGGTTCGGTGCCTCAACAAATCAAAAGCCCCAGAAACAGATATTCTGCTCTGCATTCATTAAGATGGTAGCATGGCATAGGGGAAGACACTGACCTGTGGAGTCTGAAAAGCACTGTGACCTTGAGCAGCTCTCTCAGCTCCTTCAGACGGCTGCTTGTTCATGTCTCCCACCGTGCTAGCTATGCTCCTGCAGGAATCTCATGGCGCGCCGATGGAGAAGCTGCCCAAAGGCCTCATTCTAATGTGGCACAGATCTGATTGCTTTAGCGGTGCCGTGCTCTGTGCTTGGTGACCCATGCAGGGAGATGGCTGGCATACGGAGTCCCCTGGGCCCTCGCAAGATTTTGTGGCCTCGGTGTCACCCCTCCCCAACTGGACGTCACTGCCTCTACACATGATGTGTGTTACCTGGGGCAGTCAGGACAAATTCAGAAAATCAAAAGCAACTCTTCACAGGGAAAAAGTTGAGTCACTTATATCGGGAGTTCTCTCAGTCTCTCTCCTTCTGACCCTTCACAAATGCCCCACGAGAGGCTAGCCCTGAGTGGTGACCCTGGTAGACGGAAGGACAGGCAGGTGCTCTGCTACCCTCACGGCCACAGAAGCAGGAACGGAAGCTGTGACCGTTTCGGGGAAGCTCAGATGGCTCTAGTGAGTGTGCCACTACCTCTGTGCCCCGCAGTACCTCTGGGCACTGGGCGGGCCCTTCTGACCCTGGATGCCTGGGACTCCGCGGAGTCTGGCCGGGTGGTAGCTGTGTGCACCGGTCCGATGGTGATGGTCATGTCACCATGCACACGTGCTTCAGAACAGCAAGTTTTACACCTTAAATATAGTTTTTGTCAATTATACCTCATTAAAGCTGGGGGGGGGCGTAGATAAAGATAAAAAAAAAGAATCAAAATTGAAGTTGGACAAATATAGACCAAATGACCTTTTTTCTAAAGCTGAGTAATCATGTTCGTCCTCATGGTAAGCCAATTGTGCTTACACACTTTAGTCCCCTGTACGGTAAGACTGCCCAGATGAGTAGAGCAATTTTTTTTTCTAATTCACAAAAACTATTACAGATGCATACATAGGCAACATCCTTTTCATTGATCCCTTTTTTCAGAAAATTCCAGTATTTATCTCTGACCCATAAATAATTGACTTAACTTAAAAACCTCAACCAAGTTAACATTAGAGGTCTCTCTTACTTCCTGTTGTCTACAGGTTGAGTTGGTTGTGAAGACCAGTATATCCCACTCTCCTTAATTCATCCATTAGAAGCCTTGGCTATGTACTAGTAAGAGCTGGAAGGTTTTTTTTTTAAATTATTGTTATTATTTTTAAAGATTTTACTTATTTATTTGACAGAGAGATAGACCACAAGTAGTCAGAGAGGCAGGCAGAGAGAGAGGGGGAACCAGGCTCCCCGCTGAGCAGAGAGCCCGATGTGGGGCTCGATCCCAGGACCCTGGGATCATGACCTGAGCCAAAATTTAGTCTGGCACTTAACCGACTGAGCCACCCAGGTACCCCACCTTCTTAATATTTTGAAATCATTCTCTGTAGTCCTACAAACTTTCTATCATCATTATTTTAACTTTTAGTCTTTAGAATGACTTAAGACATTACAGCTTATATTGGTTAATTCAACATTTAACACAAAGGTACAAAGATCGGTATTTTTCTCAAATTATTTTTGAGAATGTTCTCTTCTTTGCTCTGAGTAATTTATCTTTTTTTAAATTCTAAGTAGTCTTCATGCAATTCTAAATATTGAGACCAAAGTTTATAAAATAGGTTATATAAATGAATGCCAGTGTTAACCTTAAACCTGTATTAGTTGCTACCATAAATATAAATAAATGTGGTATTTAATTGATAACAAACATTCATTTAAAATCTAATTTAACTTGGTAACTCAAACATAATATACATTAAAAAAATCCTTACCTGTCATATGATAAATATAAATTTTGTAAATGTATATTGTGTAAGCATGGGGTATAAAAATAACTCACTGTCTCTGACTTCAGGAGTTTATAATCTAATTAGTAGCTCTCAATATATATTTGGGTCAGATTCCCTATTGAAAATTTAATACAGATTATGGACTTAGAGTTCATACATACCCGATTTAACATACATTTTTGCAAACTTCCTGTTTGTATGAAATCCTAGAGGCTACGAATAGATTGCGGGTTAAGAATTATATCTGTAGGAATTTCAGGGTCAGAACTGCTGCTTTCAGTTAATGTTGGACTGGAGGAGACACATTTAATCGAAAGATGATAGATAGAGAGAGGCGAATAGATCGATAGAAGGTCAGGATCTCGGAGAGGGATATATCGGTAGAGCAGGCAGAAAAGTGAAGGAGATAAGAATGTGTCGGGGTGAAGCTGGGAAGAAAGGGGGAAATCCAGCTCGAAAGGGCAATTTGAGAGGAGAAAAAAATCAAGAGTGCTTGGAAAAACTTGAATTACATTTGACATTTGTGGAAGATAATGATGGAGAAGTATGGGTTGGCCAGCATGTGACTGACATTATAAAGAACCTGAAATTTATAATTGGGGTCTTTAGAGGTTGCTGAAGGATACCTGAACAGGGTTTGACCTCAGAGAGAGAGGACACTGGGTCTGGGTTAGGTCAGAGAAAGAAAGGATCATGGTGTTGTCACAAACATATTCAACTACTCTAGGTCACACAGTTCTTTCTAAAGATGACTCTCCATTCAGAGAATAGAAATTTGGCACGGTGTTCCTGTCCTACTTGGCAGTTTAGGAAATCCTTATTTTTTATTATGCGGGAAGTTACCTGTCTGTACTCTCTGACTGCACTGAATGAGTCAGGTTTTACCAAGTTAGTCCTAAAGTCTCTGAATGCATTTAAGAGAAATAAGTCTGCCTACTGAAAGTGTAAACAGACCGGAACGGAATCACATTGCATTTGCTGATCTACTGGGTAAAATTGCGATCACATCTATGGGGAGACGTGACAGTCAAATGACGAACAAGAGAGTTTGGGTTAGAGCACCAAGCCATGTAAGGCCTCCTGTGATACCGGTCTTCCCGATGCCTCTGTGTCAAGCCTCCTGAAAGGACGCCTGGCAGAAGCTCTTCACATGCATCCGGCTTTGCTGTCCGCAGCCTCTGAACTGCCAAACCCTGTCGCACTGACTCACACCTCCTTTACCTTCTTTGCTCAGTGTTTCCCTCCTACTGCATAACTGGGGGACTTGAATAGGGTTCTGCCCTCCTTCCCTATTTCTGTCCTCTTACCCTGGGCCGTCCCGTCCTTCCAGAGCCTTGCTAAGGTGGTGCTCAAGATAGGAACTCTCTGCCCCCTCCTTCCTCCATTCCCTTGTGCCAGTAGACACCTCTGGGTGTTGCTTGGTTCACTTTGCCTCTCTTCTCTACTATGTGCCATGGAACTGACATCCCAAGTCCATAAACTTGTCTCTGCACCTCTGCCTCAAATCCCAACACCTTCTCCCCCTCCTCCTGTCTTCCTTTCCCATAGGGAAACCCTCCTCTCTTCATGCCATCTGTGACTCACAGCGTCCCCTGAGTCCTCTGTCCTGCAGCCCCCCACTTCTGAGAACTCCCATCGAACCTGCTCTTTTTTCTATCCCAGTCACATGGCTCTTGACTAGGACTGCCTTGTACTGTCAATGCCTCCTTCAGGGTGAGCTGTGGGATGCAGGCGCTGTGACTCCGTGGGGCTGATTTAGATGGAGATGAGCTGCAAATGTAAAATACACTAGGTCTAAAGGCAATAGGGGAAGAGCACTGTGAGACATTGTATGTGAGGTTGGTATCTTTTATCACTTTCTTTACGTTTTTAGTTTTTTTAATGTGTCCACTAGAAAATTTTACATTACATACATGGTCACCTTTGTGTCCCCTATTTTATCTCTATGGACGGTGCTGCCATAGATCATTTTCAGTTCACAGTAAGATTGGGAGGGCTGCTCCAACAGGACCCTTCTCAAGACTGTTCTCCTACCAATTCTGAATGTCTGAACACCTCGTGCAAAGGACTAAGTCTGGGTGGAACATTTTGGCTTACAGTGCAGAATCTTTGCAAACAGTAAGAATTGCCATTTATTCTTCATTATCAGTGAGTTTTCTTGCTGCTTTTTTGGAAGTAAACAAAAAAAGGGGGGTATATACTATTTCCCAGTGATTAAGAGAGAAAAAATAATACCGGGAAAGAAACAGTAAACACATATGGATTATTATTATTATTGTTGTAATTTACAAGATTGCCTTGGACCAGTCTTTGATATCCTGATTAACACCAGCGTGTAGGAGAGCCTTGCTGCCACCCAGTAGATCGGCAAGTACTGCAGTTTCCTCAGTTTCAGTTGTTGCCATGTTGAGGACAGTGACCGAAACCAGTATTCGGGGGGGGAGAGTAGTAACAGACAATTGCCACCTGCAGACCTAACACCTCTGAAAGAAGAAAGCCGCTTGCAATAGTTCAGAAAACTGCTGTATGCAGGATGATCCGAAATCAATATTCAAAACTGAAATCTTTGTGTTTGACAGAGGGAGGAGAGCTTCATTCAGCAGAGCCAATGTTTGGACTCGTACTAGAGATAGAGGAGGGGTCTTATACCTCAAACGCATGGCTCCCCGCCTAGGATGACCTTAGTCAACATAGGCTTCCCACAAATTAAAACCTGATTGCAAAATAGGTGATAGGATTATTATTTTTATTAGGAATGATCAATTATTTCATTTAAGTTTATTTTTAAAACTTTCTGTGTCCATGTTTCTTGGAAAACCCCACTTGGATTATCATGGTTTTTAATGTGCAGAGATGCTCACACCCGGGCATGAAGCAAGCATGCTATGGAAATCATTAAAATCATTACTAAAAGCTTTTGAAAGGGCAGTTACTATGGAGAGCTAAAATAATAAAAAAATGTAAATCCAATGAAACTTACTACCTCTGTTGCATTTGTCCAGTGTGTGAGAGAAGAGCATTTTGAACTGGTTCTGTTCTTTGCAAATCCCTTTGTGTTTCACTGATTCACTCAATGATACCCAGAAGAGTCCAAGGGAATTTTAATTACAAATAGAGCAGCGATAAAGCAGAATTCTGGGTTTGCCTTTCTTTCATTTTTAGAGAAAATGCCATTATTGCTGAAAGACTACATTATTTATCCCCTGAGATTCTACTGAGACCTACTTCTCGGAATCACACCCTACTGTAAAATGTCCATCGTGTTTGTTGCTAAGAAAATTGAAAATATTTTAACATTATACCTTGATCTCACCCAGTTATGAAATCTATTGCTATTGTCTCATTGAGTACGGACCAGTAACTTAGAACTTAATAATACAGATTGCACCAGGGTCCTTTCAACAGGCCTTTGTCAAATCCCTGATATGATTTGCAATTTTCTTTGCTTAGGAAATTCCATCTTCAGAGTCATTTCAGAGTCAAATAAAGTTTTAAGTCAAATGACTCTGTAGGGACTACTCTTCAGGTTTTATTCCATTAAGCTATTTTTAATCTGATTAGTTCTAGTCAGGAGGCTTATATTTTGAATGTTTCTATAATTTTCTTAGCAACAGGTATTCAAGGAACCAATAGACAAAGTCCTTTGTGGTATTTTGTCTCGAGTTTAAATGACAGGTGTTGAAAAATTGAAAAAAAAAAACCTACTCATCGAGAGTTCATAAAAATTTCACTTCTTCTAGCTATATTAAGGAATAAATGTTTTCTTTGTTCCTTGAGAAATTGAGTCATGTTTTATAGATGATGAACAGGAAGTTTATTTGTAGCAAACTTAAAGTCATGCTCAAAAAAGATTAGCTTAAAGTAGCTAGGAGAAAACTCATATATAATACATCTTACTTCAAGTAACAATAAAAATATGCCTATGCAATAAATACATAGTCCTTTCCTGTTCCATTGGTTGAAGATATTCTACATCACATTGAATCCAAGATGAACTTGTTTTCACATTTTAGTATCTCCATAAGGAGAATTGTGTACTTGGCAGCATCCTGTCTTTGTCCTTTCTTAGCCGTGTGTAACACGAAGTAACTCTCTGCCCTACACCTGCCGTGGTCTGAGACTTGATGAAGGACTCTCATGGTACTTGTTGCTCTGATTACAGACCCTTCTCTTCCCCCGGATGCCAAGACTCTTTATGTGTATTGCTTCTTCTCATTCCCTGCCTGCCGTTCCTTCCCTGGGCTCCTGTGCAGATGCAGAGTTCTGGAACCTTCTCTCAGCTCTGCATGTGCCCTCCCTGAGGGGAACATCGAGGACACAAAGAAGACAGGGAAAGAAGAAATATGGGGTCTGGGTGGGGTCAAAATTGGCATTCCTTAATTTTGTAAAAGTAAAGTAAATAAGTTAATTTAAAATTAACATTACGTTGTATGTCACAGGCTTACAATATAAGAGTCTAAACATGAATAGATCTGACTGGGAAATGCAGATGTTCAGCAAATATATTTGCTTGAAGGACTTAGACATGGTAACTGACAGGAGGGTGCATGTTCACAGATGGAATCAGCCCTTTAAGATGACAGGAGACGAGGACGTCCAGAGAGAAAAGCAGGAGGAAAGAGGATTACATCCTTTGGGTCTAGTAGGCATCAGATAGTTCAATTACAAATATTTGTTTACAACTTAAAGTTGAAAAGCCTCGTCAGGAATAACGGCTAATGGCTGGATAGGAGAGCCCAGCCCTGTTGATCCACTCGCCAAATGCATGTGTGCACACGTGCGTGTGTGCGCACATACGTGCGCACACACACACACACACACACACACACACACACAGAGTTATACAACTACCCACCAATACCAACAGTCCTTGGACAGCTCGGAGTGCACTTAAGCTACAGCAAGGCAGTAGAGTGAAAAACCCGAGGATAACTTCACCAAGAGAATAAGAGGGACGGCCGCCTGCGCCGGCACCCCCACCTGCAGCCGGGTGTGCCCAGGGGGAAGAGGAAGGTCCTCCCCAGGCTCCCCTTACAGGGAGAAGTGAGCAGCTGGAGGTGCAGGTTTCCTGGGCTCTGTGAGCCCCACATGAGGGACCTGCTTTGGTTTCTCCCCACCCAGACTGCTGGGACAGTGGTGTAGATGAGGTGTCTGGAGATGGCCATGAATGAAGACAGGGGAGGCTGTCCCCACCAGCCACATAGCAGGAGCAACTGTGGTCCCCTGGGCCCTGGTCTGTCAAGGACTCTAGCAGCCTTCAGGATAGAGGAAACTGACAGCCAGGTGTGCTGCCCACCCCTGATGGCTGGATAGGAGTGCTGCCCACTTTCCAAGCTAGGAGCCCCACGATTTTCTCCCCCCAGCCCAGCTGTCAGGACCCCAGGTGGTGCTGGTCCAGGCACGCAAGCCTGACACACAACCCAGAGACCATGCATGTGCCTGTAGCGAGCGCAGGCCACAGCCAACGGTGCCGGCCCTCTCCAGCACACGTGCCCACGGTAGGCCCTGCCATCATACACACCCTCGCAAGCAACTCTGCAATCCAACAGCTGACACTCACTGTAGTCCCTCACTGCTGGACCTAGGGTGCTGCTGAGGACCCCAACAGCTCCCCCCCGCCACCAGGCATGCCCCACAGCTCTGGCCACTAGGCAAGGACCATGCAGTTGGCAACCCTACAGACTACAGCTATTTGAACAACTGGGACATCATGCCCCCCACACACACCTGGAGCCACACCAGGCTCCAGCGTGCACCCCTAGCAAGTGAAAGTGTCTCCTCACTGAAGCCAGTCCACAAAGTCTGGAAGAGAGGACAGCTTCTCCAAATGTGCAACACCTGTGCAAGGCTATAGGCATCACAGAAATCAGGGAAATACAACGTTGCCAAACAAATACAATAAACTTCCAGGAACTAGCCCCAAGAGAGCTGAAGATCTATGAATGGACTGACAAAAGATTCACAAGAATTGTTCTGAAGAAGCTTAGTGAGCTATAGGAGGCAGAGATCAACATTTAACAGGAAAACAATATAAGAAAAAAAAAGTGAGAAGTTCAGCACAGAGATACAAAACATAAAAAAGAAACAAACTTAATTCTGGATGTGACTGACCTAATTCAATGACTGACCTAAAAAAATGGAAGAGGGCCCCTTCCTTCCTTCCTTCCTTATTTGTTTATCTTAGAGATAAACAGAGAGAGAGAGAGAGAGCGCGAGCGAGCGAGCATGAGCCAGGGGAGGCAGAAGAAGAGGGAGAGAGTATTTGAAGCTGACTCAGCACTGAGTGCAGAGCCTGATGCAGGGATCCATCTCACCACCCCAAGATCACCACCTGAGCAGAAGGCAAATGTTGGACACCTAACCAAGGCACCACCCAGGTACCCCTGCATGAGTTTCAACAGTAGACTCTTCACACAGAAGAAAGAACCAAATACCTTTGGAATATATCCAAACAATAAATAGGTGTGTGAAAAGGTGCTCAACACCACTGATCATCAGGGAGAGAGAATCAAACCACAATGAGAGATTACATCACACCTGTGCATGATCTCAACTGTAAGTGAAATATTTAAAAAAAAAAAAAAGATTAAAAGAAAAAGTGAAAACCTTAGTAATAGAGAATAGAATGGTGGTCGTCACGGGTGCTAGGTGGAGAAATGGGGATTGATCAGACGGTACAAACTTTCACTTATATATGAATTAGTTCTCAAGCTTAGTGACTGTAGTCAATATGTGCTGTACACCTGAAAGCTGCTAAGATAGTAGATCTCTGGTGTCCCTGCTATGCACACGTATCTGAGGAGATGCATGTGTCAGTTAGCTAGATCGTGATAATCATCTCACAGTGCGTGCATATGTATCAAAACATCAAAACATCATCTCATACTTGCAGTTGTTACATGTGGTCATACACATAAGCTGGAAGAAAGCTTAAAATTAACTTTATCTAAGTAAAAGAGTAACTTTGTAGACTAAGTCCCTAAGTCTTCTGAGTTTGTCTATTTAAGTGAAATATATACATATATATTTATATTTTTAATATATTTATATCTATGAAATATACATAGATATTTATATTTTAATATATTCTTTGTATAAGTATACATTTATGTATTCATATGTATATACATACAAGATATAATCACATCACAATAAAATGTATCTATGGAAATTGTTAGTCTGAACAAGTTTGAACATGCCTTTTGTGTCTGCTTATACGTCCACTTTTCAAGGCCAGAGGGATCATCACTGAGGCTTTACCAATTTTTAGACCATGTAGTATTAATGCGGTAAAATTTAAACTAAATAAGCATCACTTACCGATACCTACTTCACATAAAGAGAAGGATGGCATCCTTCGCAGCAGCAGCAGCAGCGTCTGCCAAGTTGTAGAATGTCCTCCCCTCCCATTGGTTGTCTTCTGTCATGCCACCTGACTCTGTCTATGTCTTTGGAATGAGCACTGATGACCAGACTATCAAGTCTTTCGTACCATCACTTGCATTCAGTAGTAGGACTCGATCTACGGCATCATCTAGGGCGCATTTTCCCATAGCTTATGCTGAGTGAGGGTGTTTGCCATTTTCCCACGACGGAGTGTACAATTCCAACGAGGGGACTGCTCGTTCATCGTGGTCTGAGAGACTGATACCTGCATTTCTGATGGTCATGATCAACGTTCAGATTTAAATAACACATTAGCTCCAGGTGTTGGCTTCAAGTGTGACTTCAACCTGCATTTGAAAGAAATAAAATCTGTGACATCCACCATGAATAGTTTATGAGAAGAATATATAGCTGCGGTTATTAAAGCCAGGCTCTGTGTGTATACATGGTAAGATGTATTGAAGTGTGAACAGTACATGTGAAAACACCTTGGACTGTTCTCTACTTGTCAATGTGGGATTCATTTTTCCTCTTAGGGCGCTCTCTATCTCTCTCTCTGTCCTTAAAAAAAAAAAAAAATCCTTTGTTATTTTAGAGCAGGTTTAGATTACCAGTGATACTGAGCAGGATATACAGAGACTCCCCACATACCCTCTGTTCCCACATATGTACCCCCCACTATCAGTGTCCCCCACCAGATGGTACCTTGGTTATAACTGATGGGCATACACCGACACATTATCATCATCCATTATCATTATTAGGGTTCACGCTTGGTGTTGGACATTCTACGAGTTTGGTCAAATGTATAAGGACATGTATCCATCGTTAGTTAAAACATCACCAGACTAGGTTCATGGCCCTGAAAATCCTCTGTGCTCTTGTTTTGAAAACTGTGTGAAAGTCACAACTTCAAAATTATTTCTCTATCTATTGAACTCAGAACAAAAGAGCTGAAGTGTTTTTACGCATACCTACTAAGTGTATTTAGTAAATGTGCATGTTAGAGTCTGGATGACGGTCATGGAAAGAGACTGTAGCCATCATTCCCTTTAATGTCTGAAACACTCGAACACCAGCAAGGGAGACAGGGCGCCCCTGCCCCTTACCGGTTGGTCCCAGTTGCTTCCGCAAGCTCTTGTCGTTCATCTGCCGGTTTCTGATAAAATTTCCCTCGACAGTCATCTACCTATTGTATTAAAATGCAATGTTAGAGTTCAAAGAAAGTCTCACTTTGCAAAGATTAACTATAGGCTATCATTACACTAAATGGATTATGTTTCTTTAGCTTTCAAGACTATAATTCGGCTATTATTTTTTATTTTCTCCTTTGATTTCAAGTTCTCTCATGCAAATTCAGGAGGTAAAGTGAATAGTGACCAAGAATCTTGAATGAAATGTCACTGTCTAAATTTGGAAGTCAGAGACCTGAAGAGGAGAAACTATCATCGATTTTCCTGGACAGTGTAAAGAGATTGTGGGGCATCCAAAGTAGCTTAAGAAAATCTTAGTAAGTAAGAGGGTATGCTCTGTTGGCCACATTTTGAATTAACTTAAGAGGAAATGTACTATTCTGTGCAAGGAGGTTGGTAAAAAGAAATCAGTAACAGTGTAAGTAAAAGATATTAGAATCAATAGAGGGAGTGTGGCCACAGGCAGAACAAAATGATGACAATTAAAAATTATAGTATAAACCTTTCATTTAATAGCAAAATCTAACTTTTTTGTTACTAAGATAATTACACAAATTTTTAAAAAAATACAATTTTCCATGAAGAACGAGATTTAGAAGGTCAAATTAGGAAGATTAGGTTCATGGCAAGCTGGTATCTGTTCCTCCTGGAAGAAAATCACTGGTCTACCTTAGTGAGAGAAACATAGAGGTCATTACCGCTAATCGGTTTATCGCCAGACAGAAAAAAAAAAAGAAAGAAAAGTGATTATATCTGTAGATAGCCATTGTTTGTGATAAGGACAGCAACACACGCGTAGAGGAAATGCAATTTTTACTAAAACAACAGTCCTTGACCTCATCCAACAGAGGGTCAAAATACAATCTATGACTACTGGTGATTATATAATTATTTAATATAAATAGTCCTGCGACTCAGATCCTGGGAGGAAAGGTCTGGGGTGGTCACCCCACACGGTGCTTCATGGAGAACACCCCGATATGACTTAGAGCACATTCTCGCACGGGTCCTATAGGCATTTGGAGACAGAGGGAGCTGTTGATACTGCTGTCACTCTGCCCGTGAGGAAATGAGGCAGGGCAAACGCAGGCAGGGTACGAAGTCACCGCCAATACGTGAGGGTGAATTCGGATCCAGCCAGTGTGTGGCCCACTGGGCCTTTCTTCGCAGCCCCCCTCCTGAGAACCTTCCAGATACCACGGTGGAAAGGCTCCCAGGTCTAGGGCAGGAGGAGGCCGGGTCAGCGAGAGCCAGACCACTGGGCTGATCGGGAGGCGACCGGAGCCGGGGGCAGGGGTGATGACTGGGGGGTACGGGGCTGACCTGAAATTCTTCTCAGACCTTGAGAACGAGAAGTATTTCTGTTGTTACCTCTAACTGCTGGGGAGCAGTCCGTCGTGTGACGAGCACGTTATTTACCCGCCTACTACCCCTTTCACTAGCGAATGGGGGGACGCTGCCAAGTTTTGTTCCTCAGAAGATTGGTGGAAAAGCAAGTTGTGTTAATACACGTAGACAACGGCGCATCTAGTGTGAACCATTATAAATATGCGTATGGATGCGTACAGATGCGGTGGCATGGAAGGGCTTTGTGGGTGTTAAAACGGTTTGTCACGTGTAGAATTGTACTCTGCTGGACACCGCGATTGTATGATGCAGCCGGCTTCACAGCCTCGGCAAAGTAGCTCTTAGTACTTCTCCTCTCTGTTTATTTGCTTATTTATTTGTTTTTACCCCAAATACTGTTTCCACTCAAAACCCACATGTTTTAACCCATTTATTTGTCTTTTGTTTATCTCTTTGCCCTGGAAGGAAGGTTATGGGAAGGCAGGAATTTTTGCCTGTTTTACTTAACAATTTTATTTTCAGTACTTACAGCAAGGTTGAATATAGATTAGTCACTTAATACATATTCCCATATTAGTAGTGATAGAAAGTATCATTATAAATTCTTTGCAAGATTAGCAAGGAGCTTGCATTTTATCTGTAATACTGGTATAAGGCTAACTTTGTGCTCTTATTTTTTTAAGGTGTATTTTTTTTTTTTCATTGTGCCTGTATTTAATACCAAAAGCAAGCCTGTTCAGGAGGTAAACCATTTCTCAGCCGAGTAGATCAGGGCACCAGAAGGTTAAAATCTGCTCGTGGAGAGAGGTAAATAAGTAGTAAACTCGGGAACTGAATTGGGCTCATCTGACTCACCTTTTTAAAAAATTACTATTTTAATTACTATTCTTAATGACTAATATTTAATCACTATTTTAAGTATAAGAATTCTCTGTAACTTAAACATGCAGAAATTGTCTTTTACTCGAGAGCTGGATAGAATTATTATCCTTGCACACGTGCACGAGACGGCATTCACACATTTAGGAGCATGTTCTACGATGTGCTTGTCCAGGTTCTCCACAGAAGTAGAAGGGAATGGAGAGGATCCTGCTGTGACGTGGGCACTTTCTGTCCCCTCACTCTGCTAATCAAATGCTGACTTAAACACGCTCACAGAAGCACCCAGAAATAATATTTTTCCAACTACCTGGGCCTCCTTAGCCCGGTTAAATTGACACCCAAAATTAACCGTCGCTGGGGCTCCTGGATGCCTCAGCTGGTTACGTGTCCAGCTCTTGATTTGGACTCGGTTAATGATCTCAGGGTCCTGGGACTGACCCCCAGGTCAGGCTCCCCCCTCAGAGTGGAGTCTGCTTCTTTGTCTCCCTCTGCTCCTCTCCTCTTTCTCTCTCTTTCCCAAATAAATAGATAAATAAATTTTTTTAAACCACATGTGTTTCCTAGATGCATTCTAAAACCCAATCCCAAGATTAGTGACTCCGAGTCTGTATTTACAGAATGTGCACTTTTTTAAAGCTTGCCAGTTAATTTCGATGTAAGGCAAGCTTGGATCTTCGTTGGGTGATGTTGCTTAATATCCACATTAGGCAAGAACACAGAACGGGACCGTCAGCGGCGTGCCAATTAACACACGCCCTGCTAGAGGGAGACCTGACCTGTGCTTGTAGCAGCGGAGGGATGCGCCTTACAGGCACGCGCTGTGCAGGTGGGCTGTGTACCCACAGGGCCCGAGTCGCTGGCATATTTCCTTATTTCCTCTCACGTTCATACCCCTACCACCTATTAGAAGAAGTAAAGACGTAATTTCCCTCCTTCCCCCTACATTAGGCACCACTGGGGAGTGCTTGTTCTTAGAACAAGAACAGAGGTAATTCTGCTGGGCTCAGCAAAGTAATCAAGAGTTCTGTTTCTAACTCCGAAGGTAAAATTGCTTGAGAGTGTCTGTCTGCTTGTTACTGTAGCAGTAGGTGCTTCAGACGTATTTTCATAGTAGAAACCAGGGGCACGGGATCTTTGTAACCACTATCTGCTGTCCCCCATTGCAGTGCACAGGGCCGGGGTGAGGAGGATCCTACTATCCAAGAAACGCCAGCAGCCTTAAGCAGGTTACTATAGAAAATCCTTTTAAATTGAGCAATACTGCCAGTGTTTCTTTTCTTTTCTTTTTTTTTTTTTTTTAAGATTTTATTTTTTTGAGAGCAAGAGAGAGAGCAGTAGCATGGTGAGGGTCAGAGGGAGAAACAGACTCCCCTTGGAGCAGGGAGCCCAGCGTGGGGCTGGATCCCAGGATCCCAAGATCATGACCTGAGCCAAAGGCAGACGCTTGGCCAACCGAGCCACCCAGGAGCCCCGGCAGTGTTTCAGATCAGAGACAAAACCATCAGCCTTTGCTAATCTATTGGGTAATGGTGATACAGTAAGGTATAACAGACACTGTGTAGAACCCCAGGACATGCCATTAGGGGGAGAACATGAAACCCAAGACTGCAGCCCTCCACATGAAACACAGCCTTCCAATCACACGCGTCAAGTACATGTAAGCAGTGGACCAGTTGTGCCAACAATCCTTTGTAATGAAGTGACTTTATTAAACACCAGTTGATTATGTCATAACCCAACAATGACAAGCTCTTGTGAAACTCTTCATCTCAAGTAGTGTGTGTATATTTCTGAGTTTCTCCAACATCCTATGTGTGTATACACACATTCATGCACGTGCTCACACGCTTGACCAAAAATAGATTTTAAAAAAAACAACCTGAGGGTTTTGAAGGGGCGGGGTGGGAGGGTGGGGGAACCAGGTGGTGGGTATTAGGGAGGGCACAGATTGCATGGAGCACTGGGTGTGGTGAAAAAACAATGAATACTGTTATGCTGAAAATAAATAAAAAATTGGAAAAAAAAAATTCTCTACTACCTGAAGCAGGTTGTGAGTAGGACATATAAAATCTACAATACATTTCTCCGTTAACATCCAATTTCAAACTAATTTTGGAATCACTTTATGGATAATCATGTGAGGTAAGGCAAGATGGACTGGAATGTGTGGCATCTCTTAAAATCCCTGGGACTCCGATGCTTAATCCTGACACGTCAGTGTTTGGCTTCCTAGTTTTCACTCCTGAAGGTTTGATTCATCGGGCAGTGTGTTTTGTCTGTTTCTCTTCCTACCTTTAAAAAAAAGAAAGGGTCAATTTAGGATCCAAGGTAGCTCAAGCAAGCAAACAAACAAAAAATGTCTTCAACACAAGCGTAGGTGAAACGCAGTTTCCATGGTGGCTGCCGGAGCACAGAGTCAGCCTGCACACGGAAAGCTCTTAGTTTTCAGATTTCCAGGAAATATTGCCCATTGGTCACTACTGGGTTTATGATTCTCTCTGTTGTCTTGGTGAAGCTGCTATCTGTAGAGTTTCCTCGATCCAGAATAACTAAGGTGCCGTTGAAAGGTACAGCTGAAAAAGTCCTTGGAAAGACAGCCTCATCAGTTCATTGACCGGGAGCCCGAAATTCACCGAGGTTACATGACTTGCTCAAGGTCACTGCAGCAAAAGGTTAAGCTTTCCTAAAGATTAGTGTCGCTCTCGATCAAGCGTTTGCCCTGCAAGGTGGCCTCAGGCAAACCGGCTAAATGATAGAGTTAATCTCCTCCCGGAGACTCCTGTTCCCAAGGCGACCACCACAGGGGACGCTCACTCGGAGCCTGCCCGGGGCTCCGGCCGGGAGCTGGGTCCTCCCTGGCCCTCCTTCCCTGGTGGTATCCATCTTGCTAAGTGTTTCTGGCCCCAGGAATGGAAACGCATTCAACAAACTTAGAGAGAGGGTTCCGCCGGGCGAGCCGGTGCGGTTTGTCTGGAGCAAGCTTCGGCCGCGCCGCCGCACCTTCCAGGATGTTACCACTGCTCTTCGACGGTCTGAGAAGGTCATTGAGAGCAAGGTGTGCCGTCGGCTGCCCCTCGCACCCCCACTCATTCCCCAGTGGAGCTGAACAAGGCTGGCAGATTACTCACTCGCCAAAAGGCTTTGTCCCCTCATTTACAAAACAGGAATAAGAATGGGAATCTACTCCCAGGTGGTAAGAAATCACGGAAAGGGGGCACCTGGGTGGCTCAGTGGGTTAAGCCTCTGCCTTCGGCTTGGGTCATGATCCCAGGGTCCTGGGATCAAGCCCCGCATCGGGCTCTCTGCTCGACGGGGAGCCTGCTTCCTCCTCTCTCTCTGCCTGCCTCTCTGCCTACTTGTGATCTCTCTCTGTCAAATAAATAAAATCTTAGAATAAAAAAAAAGAAAGAAATCACGGAAAACCTTCCTGTCTAAAATATAGGTACCCGCTGTATGTCGTTATTATTATTATTACAGATGATCCCACTGCCTCTCTGTACCCTGTACGTGCAAACCCTCTGCTCTGTGAACGACTCCTCCCCACCCATAATTCATGCTGCCTCAGTTTGTGCTGCCAGGGTGGTCCTGACTCTGACATGTCGTTTCTTTCAATATATATTTACAGCTTTACATTCTGTTCCTGAGGTTTGCACTCATTTAATAATCCCATATTAGGGACACCTGGGTGGCTCAGTGGGTTAAACGTCTCCCTTCAGCTCAGGTCATGATCCCGGGGTCCTGGGATTGAGTCCCGCATCGGGCACCCTGCTCAGCAGGGAGCCTGCTTCTCCCTCTGCCTGCCACTCCCCCCCCTTATGCTCTTTCTCTCACTCTGATAAATAAATTAAAACTTCAAAAAATAACAATCTCATGTTACATTCTGAAGAGCTGGACTCTACCAGCCCCGTGGTCCAGGAGGGCTACGACGCGCTCACCTGTCGCGGGGTGCCTGTCGGGTTCCTCACAGTGACTGCGCTGTCAGGTGTTACTATCAACATGACACTAGTGGATCCCAAAGTCTTCCCGACGTTCCTCTCCAGTCTCCGCTGCGCTCCCACTGGAATTTCCTAGTCCTTCACCCCCTGCCTTCACAGGCAGACATTCAGGGAAAGTCTGTCTCTGTGGAGAGAGAGGGAACACAGACTGGAGGTTGCCAGGGGACGGGGAGAAGTGTGGGGCTGTAGAGAAACTGTTTCATGGGTAGGGGGCTTTCCTCTGAAATGACGGAAGTGTTGTGGCACTAGACATGGTGCTTGACAATGCTGTGAATATACTACATGCTATTGAATTGTTCACTTTAAAATGATTCGTAGTATGTGAATTTGAACTCGATACTTCTTTAGAAATCTGTATTACAAGAGCACTAGAAAGAGCCTTCCATATATTATCACTGCACCTCTCCCCCTCCCGCCAAAAAAACTATTCTTCTTAAGCGAAGTGATGCACTAGAGCTCATAATGGCTGTGGTAAACATAGGTACACATAGGGAAGGAAGAACTTCTATCTACCCTCTTAGGTTCTGTAACTGAGGCCTGGAAATTAAGCTGACCTAAGACATATTAGTAGGAGAAAAGCGTATGCATTTTATTTAATATGTTTATGTGCCTATGGGAGCCTTCACAGGAAAACTGGAAAACTCAAAAAAGGGGTTAGAAGCAAGAGCTTATATACCGTTTTAAACAAAGAGTGGTACATTTGTGGAAGAACAACAAGACAAAGGAAAAGAGAGGCCGTAAATTGCGGGCGAGTGATGGAAATACTCAAGGGGAACCAGCTGAAGATACAGGTTATTTCAGGAGATTTGTTTGTTCATGTTTCAGGGTCTGGTGCCAAGACTGGTCTCTTCCTGGTGCAGAGAGGGACCTACTTTATGGGAAATTTTAGGACCTGCTTTCAGGTAGAACCACCCTGTCCTTCAGCTGCTTTTTCTTAGGTGCCTTCAGCTTAAGATAATCAAGATGCCAAAATGGCATATTTTGGGGTAGCATGTTCTGAACCCCTTCATACACAATGCATCATGGCATCCAAGCTTGATGCAGCCTTTCCTGCATGCCGGGAACTACGAGCAGTGTTGTACAGGCAGGCAGAAGCCATTGTTCATGCCGTCATGTCCCTATAGCCCACATCTGGACGTTCCTGCAGCCAAGGTCGGAAGTCCTCGTGCTGATGGTGTCTCTTCTTAAGGTTTTCTTCTCTGCTTCTTGGCCCGAGGATTTTGTTCTCTTACTCTGGGAGTTTGTCCAGCACAGAGTGGCCTGGAAGCTCTGGGAACACAGTTCCCTGTCATCCAGGAAGGGGAAGGAATGGGTGAGGAAATCTGCCCATCTTCGATCCCTCACAGGTTCTCCTACAGGGAACCTCGGTGAACTGCAGGCCAGGTGCCCCCCAAAGTATCTCCCTCATCACTGAGTATTTCTTCTTGTTTGACTTTCTCATTCCCTTACTTGTGCTTCCCAGGACCATTCCCAGATAAATGGACTGCACCTGAGTCCTTATTTCTAAATCAGTTTTTGAAGAAATAGAGCGAGCATCACCTCATGAAGTCCTACGTAGCAGCCTTGGAGGTTGATAACAACTATTACACCATTTTGCATTATGACACTGAGAGGAATAGAAACTTTAAGTGATTTTCACAAGCACGTGCCATTCATTCAGTGGCAGAACCCAAATTCAGGATCGATTTGTGGAACTCCCAAGCTCATAGTCAGAAACCCAACATCAGCGCACCTGGTTGTGATAATATCTAGCTTGGTTGGGAGAAAGAACATCACCGTGTTTTAGCCCCTCGTGAAATAATGGTCCTACATAATGGTCATCAGTAGCTCCTAAGATCACAGAAGGAAACACAAGCCCGATACCATGTGTTTCCTGTTAGAAACAGGGAATGTATCTAGGAAGAGTTCTTGCCAGAAAAGCAAGCCTGAATCTTATCAAGGCTTTATCTGACCGACAATTTAAAGGACATCAAGGGACGGAGAAGCACACGGAAGACGTGCACCGGACTATGATCGCACAGCCCATGTGTGGGCTCTTTGCAACATGCTGCTTATTTTGTTCACTAAGTAAATTATAAGGTGGATGGGGAGGGAAGAAACAAAAAGAGAACCTACAGAATTTTAAGAGACTTTAGAGACATAAAAACCAATTCTAATCGCACACCTTATTTGAATCCTAATGGGTAATTACTTTTTAAAAATAGATAATTCAAGAAATTTGAATCCTGACTGGATATTGGAGCATACTAAGGGATGATTGTGAGTTTACGTGCAATCATGGCATTGTGGTCATTTATCTTAAAACAAACAAACAAACAAACAAAAACCTTAATCTTTTAGTGATGTACTCTGAAATACTTATGGACTTTATGGTCTGAGGTTTGCTTCAAAATAACCTGGGTTGGGAGGGAAGGCTATAGATAAACAAAAGAACAACTATGAGTTAGTAATGACTGCACTTGAGTGATGCACTTGAGTGATGGGTACATGTGGGTTCAATACCCTTTTATCTGTAATTGTCTTTATGTTTGAAATAATTTTTTCATCCCTAAAAGATAAAGAAAACAGCCACCCTTGGCAAGAAATGAGACTTTGAAGCAATAAATTATTCTACCTATCATAATAGCTAAAAGCACTTTCTCTTATCACCTCTAGCATATTTTTTTAATATCCAGCATAATATAAACAGGGTTGTTTTTGAACATGTCATAATATTCGGTTGAGAACTTCATCTCTGAGTGACCTCCTAGCTGTTTCTATCAACATGGAACAATGGAGAACTTTCTAGGTCCACAAAATGGAATAAGGGCAGAGCCTTTTGGGGAGGATAGTAAACGCTAGGGAAGGTCACTGCCTCAGAAGGAAATCACAGAGTTTGGGAGCGTGGGGGAGCGGAAGTGCATCTGTAGCTGCCGAGAGCATGTAGCACACAAGGCCATTCACTGGTGTTCAAACTATCAAGTATGCTGGCCACTAACGTGTGGCCGGAGTGAGAATCAGTCATTAAAGGAGAATGCATCTGTAAAGGTTTTGTGGATGAAATTCTTTGTTCTGAACACCCAAGGAATTGCTCTGTCAGTGCTCAGTGGTGGTCAGGCCCAGAGCAAGTGAATCCCACTAATTAAACTGTCAAAGAGCCTGAGAAGACGCCAGGATGCTCATTTATCTACAAAAATAAATGGCTGTGTCAGGGACAATAAATGCAAGGGAGTGCGTGTGATCAGGATATCTCCCCTCTCATCTAACATTTTGGGTCGCCAAAAACACAAACAGGAAGCCACATTATCTCCTTCTCCGGTAGAATCTCTTGTTTCACAGAATGGAAGTTACTAGAAGCTGCGTAATGACCACACCCTCTCCTTCCAAGTAGATGCATTGGCAAAGGGTCTCACAGGCAAGGGAGACACAAAGGCTGGAGAGTCGGAGGGATGGAATGGGCCTCAGGGAGAAATGCTCGAAGCCCTGGACCAAAGATCCCTCTCCTCCGAACACTGGTGGGAGAAGTGATAAGAGATCCTGGAAGAACTTTTAGAAAGCTTTGTCTCCTCTTCAGATAACCCCTCCGTCTTGCCCATTCTCCTTTACTAAGACATGCTGATGAATTCAGATACGTTATCACAAAGTCTGGTGGTCTGGTGGCAGCCATGGTCGCGTTCTGAGCCCTTTGGTGCTGAGTCTGCAATGCACTTTGCTCGGATAAGCTCCTGCCCCCATTTCTAAGAGCGTGCGAGGCATTTACCCCAGTTGCAGATGTTATTTCCATTTTAAGATGTGGATGCCTGGGCCTCAGGACTGGTGAAGCATAGCGGAGCTTAGGGCTAGTGAATGATTTGAAAAGTCTTGTTCTAACGTCCTCCAGAAGATAGTCCTGAGACTCCAGAAGATGTCCTGGGGTCCTTATGCCAGTCGGTTAAAACGTTCCCTATGTGAAGGCTTCTTTATGCAAGCAAAACAGAGCAGAGCATTTCCATAACCTGCAGTGGCTTTAAGACTGCAGTTACACCTTGAGTGGTGATAAATCATATCATGGAAGTATTTGTCAAGTGGTCAGTAATGCATTTTCTGAAATGTTGTCCACTTTAGTGCCAAACTTGTATTTCTCTGGTGGGCTACCTTAATCTGCATGGAGGATTGCCACCAGCTGGTTGACGTGGAGCTCTTTCCCTAGACATATTCTACCACAGTAGCCTTACTAATATTTTGATGACGTCAATTCACATTAATTTATGATTCATGATTAAAAATGCAGTAGATGGCATATTTAAAACTGTGGGTACAAATAGTCCTGATTCGGCCCAGGCATCTTGAATATAGGGAATAATGATACTTCAATGATACTTCAAAAATTAGTGGGGAATTAACAGACAGTGCTCCGAATCAACATCATATTTGACATTTGGAATGATGCATTCATCCTTCTGCTCTGTGACTAAAGGCTGATCATTCAGGTTATTTAAAATTGTATGATTTGCAAGACTAAAAGGGAGCTGATTCCATTTTTTCCCTTTCCAACTGAGTTCCATCTACCAGTGCTATGAGGAAGAGACGCACAAGCCAATCTTTCATTGCAGGAGATGCACAAACTAATCACTCCATTGAAGAGCCATTGGACATAGCCAAACCTGTGCCCACATTTATTTTGAAAGAAAGGAATTGAGCTGCATTAACTTTTGACTGTTACTTTTAATTGTAGTGCAATAATACAAACATGAAATTTACCACTTAACCATATTTAAGTAGGCAGGTCAGTGTATTAAGTCTGTGCAACCGCTACTACCATCCAACTCCAGAACATTTTCATCTTCCCCAACAGAGTCCCTGTCCCCTGTAAAACACCAAGACCCCACTTCCCCCTCCTCTAGCCCTTGTATGAATTTGATTAGCTATCTCATTCAAGTGTAATCAGACAGCATTTGTCTTTTCTTGAGTGGTATAATGACTTCCAGGTTCATCATATTGTAGCAGGTATCAGGATTTCCTTCCATTTTTAAGGCAGAAATATCCCCATGAATGGAGAGACCATAGTCCATTTATCCATTCATTTATTGTTGGGCACTTGGATTGCTTCTGTCCCTTGGATTGTGAGCAGTGCTGTTGGGAACATAAGAATACAGATATGTCTTTGAAATTCTGCTTTCAATTTATTTGTATCTATGCTCAGAAATGGAATCACTTGATCATGTGTACTTTAATCTGTAATTTGTTGAGGAGATGCCACACTGTTTTCCATAGCAGTGCACCATTTTGCTTTTCCAAAACAGTGAACAGGGTTCCAACATCTTAAGCTTCTTTCCGTTTTAATACAGTACTGGTTTCGGCCCCTTGTTAGAATGTCAGACAGAAGAAGCCCGCAAGTGTGAAGGTATCCAGGGGAAGGGAGCTCCCACCCAAGGGAACAGAATGCCCCACTTTCACTCCCGTGTTCTCTTCCAGTACATCAGGACCGATGGAAATGAAAATGGCAGCCCTGCAGTCCATGCACCATATCTATGTAGGTCTTCGGAATAAGCTGAACTAGTTTATGTACAATTCCCTTTGTGAAGTGAGCTTTCCCATCTGCTAAACTGTCAACACACAATACTGGAATAAACTAAATTTAAAATAAAACATTCAAATCACTGTATGAAAGTAACTATCTTTTTAAAATGAAATACTTTTGGGGTCACATACATGACTCAGTTGTTTAAGTGTCCAACTCCTGAACTCAGGTCAAGTTTTGACCTCAGGGTCATGAGTTCAAGCCCTGTGTTGGGCTCCATGCTGGGTGTGGAGCCTGCTTAAAAAAATATTAATTACTGAAAATTAAAAAACAAATAAAAGGAAAGCCTTTTTTATCCTAAATATTATAATAACAATGGATATTTTGGAATAATAATGTGTTATAGTTATAGGTTACATTTTATATTCATATTAAATGTTATTACCTTTATAATGAGAGCAAAAAGGCTCCAGGCTATTGATAAATAAAATGGAAAAAAAATAAGTTCAAATACTTAGGGTGTGAGCTCAAAATGTTCTCTAATGGAATGTGCATCGTAAATGTAATACTACACAGCTTAGTAATTCTTTGGTTACCTGAATCAGCCCTTAGGCAGAGGGCTTCTGAGACAACAGGGTCTCTGTCTTTGGGCTAGGGATACAGTGCTTGGCAGTAAGTCTTTAACTGATTTGAAAAAATACATTAGGTGCTCACATAGCTGCCTATTTAAATCAGAGGCACAGTGATGAGTAAGCTTCAGGAGGCAGAAACAGGCAGGCCCGTTCCGCCAGCTCTGCGAGAGCCTGTAGGTAACTACACACCTTGCACCTCTCATAAATCAGAAACACAAGCTGGTCAGTTTCTGGTATAACATAAAAAAGTAATGGTTGCCAATACTTATAAGAAACTTCATATAGATATCTAGGTTTCCTGCTTCTCTTGAAAACATGAAGATTCAGGACCACTGGACTCAAATTTGGTAAGAGAGCATCTGTTGCTGAGGGCTCTGCAACACCCAGCTTAACACACCCCCCCGCCCAGCTGCACCTTCAGCTGACGGCAGGCCCTGGCACTGTCAACACTCCTCCGGCTGCTTTAATCACAGAGACCAAAGTCACAGGCGGAGGGTGGGGTGGCGTAGTTCCATTGCCATCTAATACACGATCCTAAACTTACTCACCTAAACCCAAACATTCCTTGTTCCGTATATTTTGTAGCTTAGGACACTAGGAAGAGCTGGGTCATTCTGGCTCAGAGGTTCTCATCAATTTTCAGTCAAGATGCTGACCAGGGTTACTCTCCGAAGGCTCAGCTGTGGCAGGAAAGCCTGATTCCAAGATGGCTCATTGGCATGACTGTGGGCAGGACACATCTGTGTCCTGATGGCTGTTGACAGAGTAGCTCAGGTCCTGACTGGGTGGGTGCTTCGGCCAGTTTGGGCTGAGATAGCAAATATCATAGACCAGGTAGCTTAAAATACAAACATTCATTTCTCCCTCAGTTCTGGGGGCCGGGAAGTCAGGATTTGAGGTACTGACATTGCCAGTGTCTGGTGAGAACACTCTTCCTGGTTTGCAGATGGCCACCTTCTTTCTGTGTCCTCACGTGGTAGAGGGAGAATAAGCTCTCCAGTATCTCTTTTCATAAGGACACGAGTTCCATTCTTGACTCCAGTCTCATGAGCTAATTACCTGCCAAAAGCCCCATCTGCAAACGTTATGGGGAGTTAGGGTTCCAACATAGGAACACGACGGGACATTCAGTCCATGGCAGTGCAACTGTCTAGGGGCTGCTTGGGGGTCTTCAAGACATGGCGAATCATTTCCCAAGAGGTGAGATATCAGAGAGAGTCAGAGACAGAGCTACAGGCAGACAGAAAGAGACAGAGAAGAATGAGCAGGGGGGAATCTGTGTTGCCATTTTGGGGACCTAGTCTCCAAATTTATGAATGATTACTTCCACTTCCTTCTTACTGAGCACAAGTGAGTCATAAGGTCCTTCCCACCATCAAAGGGAGGGGAATTAGTTTTCACTTTTTGATGGAAGTGTTAAACAACTTGTGGATGTATTTGTGTGTATGTGGGGGGATATACTTTTAAAAACCCTTACAGATAGGGGCGCCTGGGTAGCCCAGTGGGTTAAGCCTCTGCCTTCAGCTCAGGTCATGGTCTCAGGGTCCTGGGATCAAGACCCAGATTGGGCTTTCTGCTCAGCAGGGAGCCTGCTTCCCGCTTTTCTCAGTCTGTCTCTCCGCCTACTTGTGATCTCTCTCTCTCTGTCAAATAAATAAAATCTTAAAAAAAATACATTAAGAAAAAAAATTAAAAAACCATTACAGATAGATAGGTGATTGAGATAAAGTCAGAGTCCTTAAGAGAGTCCCTGACCCATCGTCTTCATGTCCTCCCAGGTTCTCCCAGTGTCCTCACTAAGAACACAGTGGCACAAGATCTCACACTGTTGTCCCTACAGTTGTCATGGCAACCACCTCGGCTTCCTCTGAGACCAAGCTCTCTAGTGGTACACCGAATTCCATCTCTTGCCTTATTCTAGGACATAACCACTTCTCTTGACACCTTCTCTGTTCTGAATTATCAGTGTTCTCTTCTCTAGATCATGTCCATTAAACACAAACTTGCTATATGGTGTCAGGGGAACACTAACACACATACAAGTGGAAAAAAAAAAAAATCATTCCCCTGACCCCATAATCTTCACCAACTATCACCCTAACTCTCTGCTTCTCTTTCCAACAAAAATTTTCAGAGTTGATGTCGAAACTCGTCATCTAGAATCTTCCTATTTCTAGTCCCATTCAGTGAAGCCTCTGTCCCCATCATGGGGATGAATCTACTCTTTTCAAGGTCGCCATTGTCCTCCACTTTGCCAAATCCAATGACCAATTCCCAGCTCTCAGTTTGCTGGGCCATCCCTGCAGCACTTAGCTCTCTTTATAACTGTTTCTTCGAAACATTCCCTTTCATAGGCGCAGGCGTAGAACCAGCTCCCTTATTGCTTTCTTAGCTTCTCACTCCTTAGCAACCCTTCCTGAAAACTCAACTTCTAACCACCATGCCAGGGGTTCTTAGCATTGCTCCCGGGCTAGTCCAGTAGTTGGAAATGTTTATGGTCTTATTCTCAGAAAATCATTTATATGTGTATAAAATAATGTAACAGGAGGCCGAACAAAACTAGTTTATGGAACTACAGTCATCAACGTATTTAAAGGATAATTTGTA
Organism: Martes martes; assembly: GCF_963455335.1. Taxonomy (NCBI): domain Eukaryota; kingdom Metazoa; phylum Chordata; class Mammalia; order Carnivora; family Mustelidae; genus Martes; species Martes martes. The sequence goes on along the minus strand of NC_137889.1, from coordinate 3,517,734 downwards.
AATAGTGATGTAGATGTATCTTTATTAAACAGGACCCAGTGGTCTAATAGCCATGATATTCTGAATTAAAAAACTCATATTTTAAGGTATCTGTGATAATTGCTCAATATGGTAAGAAAATATCTGTGATTTCTCCTGGTAACGAGGTACAGCTAATGTTGCTATGGTTGGTTGCCTTTAGTCATAAATGAAGAGGAGGCTTATTTTCAATTAGAAGTTAGTTGAAATAAAAATATAATATTTTTCCTTATTTGAGTTCGTGGACTCCTGAATTCTAGCCATGACCCCAGTGTGAATGCCCTATTTGCACGTAAAGCATGACTCTGAGACCAGTTCTCATCCTATTGTCTGTTTACTTTTATAGCCTGGAGCAGTGGGTTTTAAGCCCTTAGACTGAGGATTATTGATAATCCTGAACACTTTAATGTGTAGGCATTACAGCTACTGATGTTTTACATATTAGAAATTATATTTAGAGAAATTTTAAAATGTTCATTCCATTTAAATTGACTGTAATAAACCCATTAAAATTAACAGAATGACATGTTTTAAGAGAAAAACTACATTTGCCAAAAACAAAGACCAAAAAAAAAGTTGTTTTCTATTTTTGCAAAATATCTTACTATTGGGCTAGGAGGAAGCGGCTGCTGTTCCCAGCTCCTTCTGTATTAAACGCATTGTACCATGTTGTTTTGGTTGAAGTCAAAGAATGAAGAAAATCAGAGCAGCAAACAGGTAGATATTTGGAAAGTAGAGAAATACTTTAAGTATTTTTATTTTTTTTTTTAAGATTTTATTTGTTTATTTCGCAGACAGAGATCACAAGTAGGCAGAGAGGCAGGCAGAGGCAGGAGGAAACAGGCTCCCTGCCAAGCAGAGAGCCCCATGCAGGGCTCGATCCTAGGACCCTGGGATCATGACCTGAGCTGAAGGCAGAGACTTTAACCCACTGAGCTACCCAGGCACCCCTACTTTAAGTATTTTTATTTTATTTATTTATTTATTTATTTATTTTAAGATTTTATTTATTTATTTGACAGATAGAGACCACAAGTATGCGGAGAGGCAGGCAGAGACAGAGAGGGGGAAGCAGACTCCCTGCTGAGCAGAGAGCCCGATGTGGGGCTCGATCCCAGGACCCTGAGATCATGACCTGAGCTGAAGGCAGAGGCTTAACCCACTGAGCCACCCAGGAGCTCCTAAGTATTTTTAGATAATTAGTAGATATTCTTTAATACTACACCAAACTTAATAAACAGGTGTGTCTAAAAATTAGTAGCTATGTGGAATCTTAAACTCTATAAAGTTTTATACTCTATTATGATAAAATCCAATGATCAATTGTGCCTTTTGAGTGGATCTTTTTCCCTTGCGTGGTTTCATTGTCCAACACCCAGATCGTGACACAGTTACTTGTTCACTCGGTTTTTCTGACTTCCCATTTGTTGGCATCAATATCTAATTAGATACTGGACAGTATCTTTAAAAAATTGTGTTTGTTAATATCACTGATTATTTCCTCAGACAACTCTAAATATTGAAAAGTTGTAAAGATCGAGGTAGATACCGAATTTCTAAAATTCTGGTATTTGTTTAAAAACTCAAGTTTCATCAGCAGCAAAAATGTTATCCAGTTCTCTTACAGGGACAATAGTGGACTATTCATTTTCAAGTAAATGTCACCTAGTTCTCAACTGTGAAAATCTGAATGTCTGAAGATCACCCTGATTGTACGATGGCCTCAGAGATCCATGACCTTGTCTCACACACACCCACGGAGTGAGTGTGAGTCTTCCCGCCTCTGATCAGGGTGCACTTTATGGAGGAGCTGCCTTCAAAAAGGGGACATTCCCTTCCTTCCTCACCTGAACCCTTCCCAGGGTTCCTATCTAGGACAAGACACGGTGTGTGTGAGAGATTCAACATGGGTGATTCTCCATGGCCTTGGGTGGATGGGGCCCCATGGCAGCGGATGGCAGGTGACCATTAGGAATCCCTGCTCAACAACAAGATGGGGACCTAGTCCAGCAACCACACATCTTGATTTCACCAGCACCCTGACTGAAGCTGGAAGAAGGTTCTTCCAAGGGCTCCTGGGTGAGAAGTCAGCTGGGCCTCCTCCTTGAGTATTAGAGACCACGGTGAGCTGCAGCTGGATTTCAGACCAAGAGAACTGGGAGCCGATCTATCATAGCTGGGATAAGACACGGTTCTGGGGTAATTTATCATGTTGCAACCACAACTAGGACACTCAGCATAGTCTGTTAATCTTCCTTTCAAGTAAAGATGGTGCTCCATGGAAAAGCAGGCAGGGCATCTCCAAAATCAAAGGACTGAGCAAGTGTTTCTCCACAAGACCAGTGTCACGTTCTGTCATGCAGCAGAAGTTCTTAATCAATACTTTGCATTTCACCGAGCAGCATGTTAAAAGGACATACACCGAAGTGCTGAGATTTAATGAAATTAATTATTTTCCTTGCCTCATCCTTGGCATTCTTAAGTGAACCGCAGTGTCATAGGGCACACGGTGGTCATGAGGGCTGTTTGGTGCCGTTGTCGTGATTCAGACGGTCGCAGAGCAGATTTAGGTAGCTCCCTCTGCTTTGGTATGCGGTGAAACAGGCAAATACATCAGTATGAATGTGGAGCCTGCTTTGATCTGATCCGGTCCTGGAGCAGTCCTGCTGGACTCCGAGTGTGCTTTGCTCCTCGAGAACAGTTACCAGGATGCATCTCATCTCTTCTCAGCTGCGTCTGGAGGCCGGCGAGTGCCCCCCAAGTCGGTCCCCTGCCCCGGTCTCACGTAACCAAATTCTTGGCTCCGCATCTGGGGGTAGGCGTATCAACCTCGCCACACCCAAACCACGTCATTTTCCTACACAACCTGGCTCTCTCCAGTCTGCCACATTTCATCATAGGGAAGATTTTTCTTCCACGTGCTCAGAACACAACCCAAAGTTAAAAAAATTCATATTTTGCGCGGTGATCTAATTAGAAAACCTAACCTAAAAGAACTTTAGTTCATAACCTCGAGTCCGGAAAAAAGTTGCTCTGGGGCAGCTCAGAAAAGCCTGTGCTGCAACATAAACATTTCATACCTTGGTTGAACGGTCACAGGGACTTTGCCCATTGTGGGTTTTTTTTGTTTTTTTGTTTTTTTGTTTTCCTAAGGTCAGTTATTAATGGCAAAATTTGGGGGTATGTTGGCAGGAGGTAAGAAGGTAAGAAGATTAGACAAAAGGTCAAACATGAGGGAGCAGAGACTTTTCACGCTGGATGGTTTTAGATTGTAGGTTGGGGCACATACTGTCTTAGATTGAGGCTAGATGAGTGATTTCAGCTGTGGGTCGACTCCTCAGCTATTGTGGCTTCAAACTACTAAATCCACTTTCAGGTTCTTCTTAACTTTTATGGAAGTCTGATGCCATTATGTTTAAATTTATCTTTGCCTTCAAGTGTTTGCCTCCCCAAAATGAAGATATTTGCATTTCCATCCCTTATAACTGGTTTAAAAACAAAACAAAACAAAACAAAACTCAAGCTTTTGACAAATCCCTACATGTACAATATACTTTAAATCCTCCCCCACCTTTTTTTTTTTTTTTATTTGTCAGAGAGAGAGGGAGAGAGAGCGAGCGAGCACAGGTAGAGGCAGAGGGAGAAGCAGGCTCCCTGCCAAGCAAGGAGCCCGATGTGGGACTCGATCCCAGGATGCTGGGATCATGACCTGAGCCAAAGGCAGCCGCTTAACCAACTGAGCCACCCAGGCGTCCCAAATCCTCCCCTTTTAAATAGGCTTTTGTGGGTTTCCATGATGGTGGGAGATGAAGGGCAGAGGATGGTGTCTATGTGAGTCTGTGGCATTTATGTTTATCAGTGTGTGTGCATCAGACAGTGTCCACTGCTCCCTGGGGTTCTTCATGCCCTGCTGTTTCCCTCATCCAGGATCTCTCAGAAGATGCCCTGTGATTAATTACTCAAAAGTGGCTTAGGATGGCTCATTCAGAGAAAAATTTTATTATTTGCATGTAAAGATTTTACAATTCTGTCCCTTTTTATCACCACATTAAGTTTGATGTAATAGACCATTTAATGAAATTAATGAGGCTTTCTCAAAGCATTGGGGGAAAACAGCAAAATAATAGTACTTACAAAATAAGAAAAATTAAGGTGAACGTAAAGAAGGAGGAAACCATTTTAAGCAGATAACACCATTAGAATTCATAAAGAAAAATTCTTGAACAAGATTTCTCTCTCCTGCCGCACACTAGAATAATGGAGGTTGTCCTATTCTCAGTAGCTGAAGCCGAACTGAGACATCGGGGTTTGTTGGTGTGATCCCGGTAAATAACTGGCCAGGGCTGGCTGTTTAAAGCCGAGTAGGGAGGTTGTCCAGTCAGTTCCCGCGCATCCTCACAAGGGAAGGTCTACAGGCCTGCGCACACATGCACTCTCCCCCCTGGTCTGAGGGCAGACGGGCCACTGGACTTCGGAGTTCCAGTGAAAGGTGTGTATTTGAGAACTGGAAAGACTAGAGAAAGAAATCACGGTTTTCAGGGCTGCTCATCCTTGCCTTATTCAAAAGGACAGATGTCAGATGCTCACCACGCGTGGGCTGCTGCGAACAGAGCCCGCCTCTGGAGGCTTTCCTCCTCCGCCCCATGAAACCAGGCCCCCCGCGCTCAGGTCGCATGTCTACCACTAGGAACCCTTTGAGCTTCCCCGTGGGTTATGGAAGACAGATACGCTTCGCTCCAGTCCTTTGTGTGGAAGAATAAAGACTTGGGCCACAAGTGCTGTGAGCGTACCCCACCTGCAGATGCCCTCTGGCTTCAAGACTTTCAGCTCCTGCTGGATGCTGTGCGCCCCTTAGAGGTACTGAACAGTCCATTGTTGCAGGAAGAAACGGGGATCAGAGAATTTCTCGTTCAGTGTGCTCACCTGGTCTGAAGGGAAGCCTGTGCCTGTTGAAGAGCTTATGCAAATAGTGGACACTGACCTTCATCTAGTAGACAGCTTCTACCAATCCTACGAATGGGGAGTCGTGGGGGGGTACCAGGAGTTGCCAGAGAGATGGTCCAGCAGGTTCCCTCCTTTTCTCTATCTAGTTTCTTCTTCTGTAAGTAGCCAGAATTAGGATCCTTTAGTCAAAACTCTGCACCCACAGAAGTACATTGTTTTTTAAAAAGCTTCACTTTGTCTACCTCACCAGTTCTATATAAGAATATCTTGACGGCAGTACCTTTGCCAACATTGAGCTTTAACATATTAAGAAATATGTTTACTGACTTGGTAGTTGAAAAGTGCTATCTCATTTTTATTTGAATCTATTTTTTAAAGATTTATCTATTTGAGAGAGAAAGAGAGAGCATGAACGGGAAGGGCAGAGGCAGAGGGAGAGAGAGAATTCCAAGCAGATTCCCACGCAGGGCTCGATCCCAAGACCCTGAGACCACAACCTCAGCCAAAACCAAAAATGGGACGTTTAACCAAATGCACCACCCAGGTGCCACTTACTTACATTTAAAATGATTAATGTGCTTATTTATTTATTCTTTAAGGTTATTTCATTATTATTATTTCATGATAATTTATGTAATATTTATTATAATTTAATTATAATTTTAATTTAATAAACTATAATTTTATGTGGAGTTTGTTCCTAAAATGTATTTTTTAATCTAGAAATAATGGGGTTGTCTTTACTAGGTTGTTTTATTACTTATTTATTTTTATCTTTTTAAAAAAATGATTATACCTATACCAATTACTGTGCTAGAAATTAAGGTGGTAAGACCTGTTCCCAGTTCTTTGGTGACTATAGTCAGGGTGTTTACAGTTTGCTGCCCAGCTTCCTGCCAGTGGCGAAGCTGGGAAGAAGCTCAGGAAAGGAGACATAGTAGCACTTCACAAGGAATGCAGTCCGGAGCTGGAAGCTTCTTCCTTCTGCTACAAAGTATCGTTCAAGCACTTTGCATGCCGAGGAGACCAGAAGTCCCGCCCAGGTGCTTGTATGTATCTCATTGACGCTCACAGCTCTGTGAGGCTAGAGACCTCATCTTTATTAAACAGAAGAGGGACCTGAGGTTTGGAGACATCTTAACCTGTCAAGGTGACAGCAATAACAAGCTTCCGAATGATGATTAGATCTCACATTGAACTCCAGAATCAATGTTGTCTTGAGTGCGAGTGCTTTCCTATTAAAAGAATCACGGATTAGACTAATGTAAACCTGGAAATGCCCTCAATATGTCTTTGTCTGTCCAGGCTGCCCTAACAAATTACCATAGTCTTGGGGAGGTTATAGCCACCAAATATTTATTCCTCGCAGTTCTGGAGCCTGAGAAGTCCAAGACGCAGTTTCTGGTGAGGGTGCGTTTTCCGACTCGCAGAGCGGGGCAAGGGATCTGTCTGACCCCTTCAGTAAGGACACTAATTTCATGCCCTGATCACCGACTGAATGCCTCGCCTCCCAACAGGAGCACTTTGGGGTTAGGACTTCCACATATGAATGGGGAGGGGCAAGCATTTGGACCATAGCAGTATATAGTGTAGGGCACACCGGGTGCCCAATACCAGGAGACAGTGTATTGTGTGTGAGCAAAGTCCACACCTGTTCAACTTTCCCCGGCAGCTTGGCCCAGCTGCATGCTTTCCCCTGTGTGTAGGGCGTGTTCTTAACTCCTAGTACTGCTCTTCCAAGAGACACAGTCGATCAGGAGGGAGACAAACCATAAGAGACTCTTAATCTCACAAACAAACTGAGGGTTGCCTGGGGGAGGGGGTAGGGAGAGGGTGGTGGGTTATGGCCATTGGGGAGGGTGTGTGCTATGGTGAGTGCTGTGAGGTGTGTAAGACTGATGATTCACAGGCCCGTACTCCTGGGGCAAATAATACATAACATGTTAATAAAAATAAATAAAAAAAAAAAGAGAGGGACACTGTCACTGTCACCTTCCAGAAGACGACGCAGGAGTCCACCTTGTAATAAACCGTAGAGGGAAGGCTGAATTGTGTTCTGCCGTAAATTCCATCTGCATTAGATGCCGAAACAAGAACACGGACACAAAGTGTCAGGCTCATGGAAATTCGAGCCCTTCATTTATTTGGTGAGGAAAAAAAAAAAAGAGGTCTTGGCTTAGGATTTCAGAAAATCTCCAAAGTGAGACTGAACTTGAGAGGCCTGGACTTCAAAGACAGTCGGCCATTCGGCTGAGCGGGACATTTCACACAGTGGTGACACACACTACCGAGACAGGTGGCTTCTCATGGCCGGCTGGGAGCGCTGGGGACGTGGCAGTGGAGGGTCTCCATGAAGTGAAATGGAGGCATGAAGAGTGTGTTAAGGGGAAAAGACACAAAATCTGTATTGGGGGTTTCTGAAATGACTCTGCTCCTAACAACCCTCTGGATAAGTTCTACATCGAACACTTGGAAGATGTGTCTGGGGCACAGGATGCCCTCCCCTCCCTCTCGTGCCCCTCCCCCTCGTGCCCCTCCCCCTCGTGCCCTCCCCCTCCTGCCCTTCCCCCTCCTGCCCCTCCCTCTCGTGCTCCATCTTCCCTTCCCCTTCCCTTCCCTTCTCTTCCTCCTCCTTCCTCCTCCCCCCTCCCCCTCCTCCCCCTCCTCCTCCTCCTCCTTCTCTTCATCCCCCTCCCCCTGCTGCTTCTTTCCTTCTTCAGAACATCTCCAAAAAGTGCCCACCTTCTCCCCTCTTGTATCCCTTACTCCTCCCCATCCCTTCTGTTTTGAAGGAAATGGCCTAAAATAACTTGTTGGGGGGGGGGCAATAAATCACTACAGAGCTAAGGAAAAAGTCTGTCAATCCCAATGTGGCCCAATTAAATCCTGAATGTTCTTTTCCCTGATAACTTCAGTTACACGGAAGTACATACTTACATATGCAGTACACACACACACACACACACACACAGATATATGTGTGTATATATGGTATATATATATAGTAGTACGTGCATATGCACATATATATTCTATATATATAGTAGTAACAAGATTCCCATAAAATAATGTATGGACCATGAGATAATGATAGTAAGATTTATCTCAAAGAATAAATGAGTAAGCATATTCATTAATTTAAATGCATCTATAATGGATAGCATTTTCAACTGCCAAGTTGGTAAACATTTTTTATGCTAAAATTCAACATTGGCAAAGGTGCTATAGTCAAGATATTCTTAAATAAAGTGCTGAAATTAACTGATGCAGTTTTTCTAAAAATCAGTTTAATACTACAGGGTAAGTGCTTTGACTGAAGAATATTAATTCTAGCAATTTATTCCATGAAAGTGGTCAGAGCTTGCTGATATGGTCAAAAGGTGTTTGGTATTATATACAATTGTAAGAAGTGAGAAAAAGCTAATGTCTGGTCATAAAGGAACTAAATATATGGAAAGCATTTTTTTTTTTCAAAACTAGTTTTTCAAAACTATTCGGTGACCTCAGTAAATCTGGTTTAAAAAATAAACTAGTGACAAGGAAAAATGCTCAGAGCATTTACAGTGTTATTTGTATTCTGTAAATATCACATGTGTGTTTTTACCTCTATAGCCCAACTACTTACATATGCAATACATAAAGATAGAGTTGGAAATAAATACATTAAAAGTGAAAACAGTGGTCATCTTTAGATGATTCTTTTCAGTCACTTTTGTTTTCTTTCTGATAATTTTTAGGTTTTCCCAAATGTTCTGCCATGTCCACATATGACTCAGTCATAAGTAAACGTATCCTATGGAAAAGGAACACTAATGTGTGTGTGTGGCTCACTGCATATCTTTTGTTGTAACAGGATCGCTATTAACAGACATTGAAGTTTAAGCAACTAACATAGAAATTTATTAAACGATTTCTTCAGTAACTACTTAAAGAGCAAATCACATTCTGATTTTGAAAACTTAATGTTTTAAGAAGACACATCTAGGAATGCCTGGGTGGCTCAGTCGGTTACGTGTCTGCCTTTGGTTCAGGTCATGATCTCAGGGTCCTGGGATCCAGGCCTGCATTGGGCTCCTTGCTCAGCGGGGAATCTGCGGGTTCCTCTCCCTCTGCCCCTTCCCCAGCTTGTACTCATGCTCTCTCTGACAAATAAATAAATATCTTTAAAAAAAAAGATATGTCTACTAATATACTACTATTTAAGTATTACATCTTATGATAGAATAACAAGAAAAATTTGAAATGTACAGAGTGGTTAAAGGAAGTGGCGTAATCTATAAAGGAGGAAGCTTTGGCTCCAGAATCAGATTCAGCTCCAATAAGAGCGGCACCCCTCAAGCCGCAGGACGGAGGATAAATTATTTAACTTCATTGTGGTATTTTTCTGGAAAGGACTGTAACTGTAGTAGAACTCTTACAACATTGTGATGGGATGCACAGGATGTATATACAGCATTTTGTGTAGTGTCAAATGTGTATTGATTTTACAAATTATTATGCAGGATTAGTAACATAACAGTAAGGATATTTTAGTCCACGAACTCAGTACTTCTTTTGGGTATGTGGCCAAGGGAGTTACAGGGAAAGTTTAAGTACAAGACGACAAACCAGGAAGCCTGGGGACAAGGATGGCCAGTGGGTTAGGGGACGAGCCCGGAGAGTAGGGCTCTCTGGGGGTGTGGGTACTCCGTGTGCAGCAGGAGCTGATGGTCCCTGCTGCAGTGGGGATGTGCCAGTGGAGAAGTGACCAGAATGTTTAGCGACAGGGAGGTAGAGCTCACCTTGTTCAGGACTGATTTCAGACTCCAGAGGGGATGGGGGAGGGGGCTGCACAGCAGTCCCCCTTCTCTGGAGCCTGGCTTTCTGGTCTCAGTCCCCTGGGGAGCTGAGTGGGAAGCAGAGGTCCCCCCTCCTGAGGCCCCCGCAGAACACCAGCAAGCAGCCTAGGTCACAACACCTGGGTCATTCGTGTCCCTTCATCTCTCCACCCAGGCGTTTTTTCATCTCACCTGTCACAGGAGGGGTGAGCACAGGACAGTAAGATGTTTTGAGAGAGAGAAAGAACACATTCACATAGCTTTATATAGGTATAGCTGTTCTGTTGGATTACTAGTTATTCTTGTTAATCTCTTACGGCGCCTAGTTTATAAATTACACTTTAACATAGGTGTGCGTGTACAGGAGAAATCATAGATTGGACAGGGTTCTGTGCTATCCGCCATTTCAGGCATCCCCTGGGGTGGTGGAACTAGGCCTGCAGGTAAGGGGAGGGAGGGGAACACTGTATCAATATAACAGTTCGTTTGGGGACTTTCCTCTCCCTGCTCCCCAGGAAACGACAGAACAGGGACCGTGGCCTCTGCAGGGGAACGTGCACCATGAAACTCTTCAGTCTCTTTGCACGCTTACTTTCTTGCTGCTCCTTCATTTTGTTAGGGTTATAATCATGGGAAGCAAAGCAAAACAGCATGATAATGTAATTGATCCAGCAGAAAAGGAAAAAAAAAAGGTTATGCGAAAGGAGGAAAAATTATGGCACAGTGTTTTTGGTGCTGAGCTCTAGAATGGATGTAGAGATTCTGATTTTAGACGGGAGAACATCTCCATTCTCCGTGATAACAGCCATAATTAGTGTATGTGCCGTCCACATGAACCATAATTAACAACAGGAAACTGAGTAAACACTTACATATTTAGTGAAACTTAGGTTTTTTAACTCCAGATGCATTTGCTTTGTAGTTTAAAAAAATTTTAGGGTTGCTTGGGTGGCTCAGTTGTTTAAGTGTCCGACTTCAGTTCAGGTCATTGTCCCAGAGTCCTGGGATCAAGTCCCACATCAGGCTCCCCGCTCAGCGGGAGTCTGCTTCTCTCGCTCCCTCTGCTGCTCCCCCTGGTTGTTCTTTCTGTCTGCCGAATAAATACATAAAGTTCATAAATAAATAAAGAAATATTTAAAAAATTTTAAAAATAAATAAAAATCTTTTAATGTGTGTTTAAACTAATTTGAATTTTGAGCACTCATGACAAACAACGGTGAAATCTAATGAAGGAATGTTCAACAATTTGGCTGGGGGTGCTAGGTGATTAGATCTGTTAATGAAGCAATTGAATATTTTGAAAGCATTTTTTAAAAAATTAGGGTATAAATGTTCTTAGGGGGAAAAGTGAGCTTTATAATAAAAGCATGCAAACCACTGGAATCCCTCAAGATAAATTGCTTTCAAAACATTTATTTTTCTCTTCAAAAAACATGGACAAAGCTCCGAGATAGTCCAAGTTTAGTTTTTTGTAAACAGAAAATATGCCAAACAACCCACGGAGCACAATCTCTTTTAAAGAATGCTGTTGCTGGGGGCGCCTGGGTGGCTCAGTGGGTTAAAGCCTTTGCCTCCGGCTCAGGTCATGGTCTCAGGGTCCTGGGATCGAGCCCCACATCGGGCTCTCTGCTCAGCGGGGAGCCTGCTCCCTCCTCTCTCTCTCTCTGCCTGCCTCTCTGCCTACTTGTGATCTCTGTCTGTCAAATAAATAAATAAATTCTTAAAAAAAAAAATGCTGTTGCTGGACTGTGGCAAGTTGGCGGAGGAGTAGGCGACCCTGTTTCAACCGGTCCCCTGAGTTGAGCTAGCCATCCCCCAGAGCGCTCTGGACCCCCATGAAGTCAGCCCCAGAGGAAGATCACACAGTCCTGGATGTCTGCGGGGGCAGAGGATCTCCAGGGAGAGGCACAGAGGGGACAGACAGCGGAGGATAGACAGAAGGAGGAGGGAGCCACCAGAAGCCAGCTGCTGGAGAGTAACACTCCGGTGGAAAGGGCCCTGTGCTTGGGCACCCGCCTTAGCTTGGAGACCGGTGGCTGCAAGAAGGGAAGGGGCTGACAACAGCGCTGAAACAGAACAAGGGGACATAAGGCCTAATTGTTGGGACTGGGCGGCCACAGGCGTGGACCGAAGCCCACAGTCCCAGGACAGACTGTAGCTGCCGCCGCCCACACAGGTTCAAGTCCACAGTCCCTGGGGCTGGTGGCTGCCGGACACCGGGGCTGAGGGCATTCGATGTGGGCTCCAGTTGGTGGTCCCTGGGGCTGGCAGCTGCCATGGCTGAGAGTACCCACCCTGGGCTTGAGTCAGCGGTCCCAGGAACAGCAGCCACTGGAACTGGGCTCACTCGGACCACCATCCCTCATGGTTTTGGTAGTACGGGGTGCAGAGGTGACCGGGGCCTCGGGCAACCCCTGAGACGTGGCCGGGGGTGCACACCACCTCTGCGAGGCTACAGTGTTCAACAGGGTTTGCAGAGGGGGAGTCTGTGTGTTCTGGACCATTCAGAGCGGGGCAGCCTGAGGCTTCTCTCTGGGGCGGAGGCTTGGGTACAGCCGTTTACTTTGCTCCACTCTCCAAAATGGTGTGAAAAGCTGCCAGAGAACAAAAGCCTCCAGAAAACAAAAGCCTGAAAAACTGATTTCCAGGAGCCCAGCCCCTTGGTAAGGGGCAAGACAACTGAACCCAATCAGGACTGACTGAAAAGCAACGCAGCACTCCCCCACCCCCACCAGAAGACAAGTTGAAGGAACAAGAGGACAGCAACCACAGGGTCCCCATGAAACGTTAAAACCCCAACACCAGCGGAAAACAGAATATTAAGCTCCTGGTATTGCCTCCCAGCCTATATATTTCTTAGATTCAATCTAGCTCTCTATTTTTTAAATTCTTTCTCATGATTTTTGTTCTTTTGTCTTCTTGGTTACTTACCATTTCAAATAGATGTTACTACAACATATTGCATTGTAACATTTTCACTTGAACTTTTATATACACAGACTTTTTTTTATTTTTTAGATATAGATATAGATATAGATAACAGCTTCAATGTAGTCCTTTTATCCCTATTCAATTATATGTATGTGTGTGTGTATATATATATATATATGTATATATATATATATATACCAGTTTTACTTTCTCTGTATCTCTGGAGAGTTGATTTCTCTAAAACAGATAACAAGATACACCCAGGAAGGACTGAAATACCCCTCCTCACCCACATCGAGGGATTATAACCACCTTCCTGTCATCCCCCCCTTTTTATTTTGTGGTGTTTTTTTCTTTTCTTTTTCTTTTGTAGGTCTTTCTCTTTGTTTGTTTTGTTTTTGTATTTTATAAATCTTACTCTTGGGGCTCATTTGTGTCTGTCTGTCTGTCTTTCTTTCTTTCTTTCTGGTGGTGACTTCTGATTGCTCCAAACCTTCTCAGGGTTCACCTTGCCTGGATCGTGGTTGATATTTTGAGCTGTACATCCCCTCAACCACAATTAACAGAATGACAAGGAGGAGGAATTCCCAGCTTAGAAAAGATCCAGAGACAATGGTCTCTCCAGCAGATCTAATGGTTATGGATCTAAGCAAGGTGTCAGAAATAGACTTCAGGGTAGCAGTTATGAAGACAGTAGTCAGGCTGGAGAAAACTATTAATGGCAACATATATTCTTTAAGAGCAGAAGTGAGAGCAGATCTGGAAGAACTTAAAAATGCTATCAATGAGATCCAATCTAATCTAGATGCTCTAACAGCTAGGGTAAATGAGACAGAAGAATGAATTAGTGATCTTGAAGACAAACGGATAGAAAAGAAGGATCAGGAGGTGGCCTGGAACAAAGCATGCAGCTTAGAATCCAGGAAAAACAGAATTAGTTAAATAAATGATGCCATGAAACATTCCAATGTCAGAATTATTGGGGTCCCTGAGGGAGTGGAGAGAGAGAGAGAGAGGACTAGAAGGTGTATGTGACCAAATCATAACAAAGAACTTCCCTAATCTGGGGAATGAAACAAGTAATCATGTCCTAGAGGCAGAGAGGACACCCAAAAATCGATGAGGGGAGATCAATCCCCAGGCATGTAATAGTAAAATTTGTCAATTTGAGAACCAAGGAAACCATCTTAAGGGCAGTTAAGGGAAAGAGATTCCTTAAGTACAGAGGGAGGAACATCAGAATAACGTTAGACCCATCCACAGAGATCTGGCAAGGCAGAAAGTCCTGGCAAGACATATTCAGGGCCTCAATGAGAAGAATACGCAGCCAAGAATTCTCTATCCAGCAAGGCTATCATTCAGAACGGTGGAGTGATAAGGAGCTTCCACAACTGGCAGAGATTGAAAGAATATGTGACCACCAAGCCAGCCCTGCAAGAAATATTAAAGGGGAGTCTATAAAAGGAGAAAGACTCCAAGAGCAATACAGAACAGAGATATACAGACACAATCTATAGAAACAAGAACTTCAGAGACAACATGATGACAATAAATTCTTATCTGTCAATAATCACTCTCAATGTGAATGGCCTAAATGCTCCCATTAAATGGCACAGCATTGCAGATTGGATAAAAAGAAGGATCCATCCATATGCTGTCTACAAGAGACTCATTTTGAAATTAAAGATACATCCAGACTGAAAGCAAGGGATGGAGAAGCATCTTTCATGCCAACAAACTGCAAATGAAAGCTGGGGTAGCAATTCTCGTATCAGACAAATTAGATTTAAAGATTAAGACTGTAGTTAAAGATACAGAAGGACACTAAATCATTCTTAAAGGATCTATCCAACAAGAAGATCTAACAATTGTAAATATCTATTCCCCCAACATGGGAACAGCGAACTACATAAGCCACCTCTTAACCAAAGTAAAGAGACATTTTGGTAATAATACATTAATTGTAGGAGACCTCAACACTCCACTCTCAACAGTAGACAGATCAACTAATCAGAGAATCAATAAAGAAACAAGAGCTTTGAATGACACACTGGATCAGATGGACCTCATAGATATATACAGAACATTCCAGCCTAAAACAACAGAATACTCATTTTTCTCAAGTTGACATGGAACTTCCTCCAGAATAGACCACATACTGGGTCACAAATCAGGTTTCAACTGATACCAAAAGATTGAGATTATTCCCTGCATATTCTCAGACCACAGTGCTTTGAAACTAGAACTCAATCACAAGAAAAAGTTTGGAAGAAATTCAAACACTTGGAAGCTAAAGACCATCCTGCTCAAGAATGTTTGGGTCAACCAGAAAATCAAAGATGATCTTAATCAATTCATGGAAACCAATAAGAATGAAGACACATTGATCCAAAACTTATGGGATACAGCAAAGGCAGTCCTAAGGGGGAAATACATAGCCATCCAAGCCTCACTCCAAAAAATAGAAAAATCCTGAATGCACAAACTGTCTTTACACCTTAAAGATTTGGAGACTCAACAACAAATTGAATCTAACCCATGCACGAGAAGAGAAATAATTAAAGATCAGAACAGAGATCAATGAGTTAGAAATTAGTAATATAGTAGAACTCATTAATTAAACTAGAAGCAGGTTCTGTGAAAGAATTTATAAGATTGATAAATCACTGGCCAGATTTATCCGAAAGAAAAGAGAAGGGCCCCAAATTAATAAAATTATGAGTGAAAGGCGGGAGATCATGACTAACACCAAGGAACTAGGAAAAATCATCAGAAATTGTTATCAACAGCTATATTCCAAAACATTAAGTAACTTAGAATAAATGGGTACATTCCTGGAAACCTATAAACTTCCAAGATTGAAACAGTAAGAAATTGACAACCTGAATAGACCAAAAAATGGTAATGAGATTGAAGCAGGGATCCAAAATTTCCCAAAAAACAAGGGTGCATGGCCTGATGGATTCCCTGGGGGATTCTACCAAACCCTCAAAGAAGATATAATACCTATTCTCCTGAGGTTGTTTCAAAAAATAGAAAAATTCCAGATTCTTTCTATGAGGCCAGCATTACCCTGATCCCAAAACCAGGCAAAGACTCCATCAAAAAGGAGAATTTCAGACCAATATCCCTGATGAATATGGATGCCAAAGTTCTCAACAAGATCCTGGATAATAGGATCCAACAGTACATGAAAAGGATTACCCATCAAGACCAGGTAGGATTTATCCCTGGGATGCAAGGGTGGTTCAACATTGGCAAATCAACCAATGTGATAGGACAAATTAGTAAGAGACAGAAGAATGGTCTTCTCAAATGATGCAGAAAAATCATTTAACAAAACACAATATCCTTTCCTGATTAAAATTCTTCAGAGTATAGGGATAGAGGGAACATTCCTCAACTTCATAAAATCCATCTATGAAAAACCCACAGTGAATATTGTTCTCAATGGGGAAAAGCATAGAACCTTCCCATTGAGATCAGAAACATGAGAAGGATGCCCACTCTCACCACTGTTGTTCAACATAGTACTAGAAGTCCTAACAACAGCAATCAGACAAAAAACGAAAGAAGGAGGGAAGGAAGGAATGAAAGAAAGAAAGAAAGAAAGAAAGAAAGAAAGAAAGAAAGAAAGAAAAGGTATTCAGATAGGCAAAGAAGTCAAACTCTCTCTCTTCACAGATGACATGATAGTTACGTGGAAAGTCCAAAAGTCTCCACCCTCAAATTACTAGAACTCATACAGCAGTTCAGTGATGTGGTATAAAATCAATACACAGAAATCAGTTGCTTTCATAAACACCAATAATGAAACTGTAGAAAATGAAATTAGAGAATTGATTCCATTTTCAATAGCACCAAAAACCGTAAGATATCTTGGAATAAACCTAACCAAAGAGGTAAAGGATCTATACTCTTGGAAGTACAGAACACTTATGAAAGAAATTGAAGAAGACACAAAAAAATGGAAAAACATTCCATGCTCATGGATCAGAAGACTAAACATCACTAAAATGTCTATGCTGCCCAGATCAATCTATACTTTGAATGCCAACACAATCAATATACCAACAACAACATTTTTCAAAATGCTGGAACAAACAATCCTAAAATTGGTATGGAACAAGAAAAGGCCCTGAATCACAAAGGAAATCTTGAAAAGGAAGAACAAGCCTGGGTGCCTCACATTGCCTGATTTCAAGCTATATTACAGCATGCTATTGGCACTAAAACAGATATATAGACTAATGGAACAAAGTAGAGAGCCCAGATATGAACTCTCAACTCTGGTCAAATAATCTTTGACAAAGCAGGAAAAAATATCCAATGGAAAAAAGACAGTCTCTTCAATAAATGGTGCTGGGATAATTGAACAGCCATATACAGAAGAATGAACCTGGACCATTCTCTTACACCACACACAAAGATAAACTTTAAATGGATGAATGACCTTAATGTGAGACAGGAATCCATAAAAATCTTAGAGGAGAGCACATACTGCAACCTCTTTGACATTGGCCACAGCAACTTCTTTCAAGGCACATCTCCAAAGGCAAAGGAAACAAAAGCGAAAAAGAACTTTTGGAACTACCTCAAGATAAAAAGCTTCTGCACAGCAAAGGAAACAGTCAACAAAACAAAGAGGCAACCTACGGAATGGGAGAAGATATTTGCAAATGACAGTACAGACAAAGGGCTGATATCCAAGATCTATGAAGAACTTCTCAAACTCAACACCCAAAAAACAGATAATCAAATAAAAAAATTGGGCAAAAGCCACAAACAGACCCTTTTCCAAAGAAGACATACAAATGGCTAATAGATTAGAAAGTCTTCATTATCATTAGCCATCAGGAAAATTCAAATCAAAACCACATTGAGATACCACCTTACACCAGTTACAATGGAAAAAGTCAGCAAGGCGAAAAACAACAAATGCTGGAGAAATTGTGGAAAAAGGGGAACCTTCTTACACTGTTGGTGGGAGTGCAAATTGGTGTAGCCACTTTGGAAAATGGTGTGGAGTTTCCTCAAAAAAAGAAAAATAGAGCTACCCTATGACCCTGCAATTGCACTACTGGGTATTTACCCCAAAGATACAGATGTAGTGAAAAGAAGGGGCACATGCACCCCAATGTTCCTAGCAGCAATGACCACAATAGCCAAAATGTGGAAAGAGCCAAAATGCCCTTCAAGAGATGAATGGATAAAGAAGATGTGGGCCATATACACAATGGAATATTACTCAGCCGTCAGAAAGGATGAATACCCAACTTTTGCATCAACTTTATGGGACTGGAGGAGATGATGCTGAGTGAAATAAGTCAAACAGAGAAAGTCAATGATCATATGTTTTCACTTATTTGTGGAACATAGGAATAGCATGGAGAGCATTAGGAGAAGGGAAAAATGAATTGGGAGAAATCAGAGTGGGAGATGAACCATGAGAGACTATGGACTCCAGGAAGCAAACAGACAGTTTTAGAAGGGAGGGTGCTGTGAGGTGGGTGAGCCTGGTAATGGCTATTAAGGAGGGCACAGATTGCATGGAGCACTGGGTGTTTTATGCAAACAAAAAATTCATGAAACAGTACACCAAAAAGTCATGACGTACTGTATGGTGACTAACACTACACAATTAAAGAAAAGAGAAGAATGCTGTTGCTACTAATTCAAGAATAAATTGATATAAAAATGAAATTTGAAATAAATCATATTTACTAAGGGGAAAATATGAAAAGACAACATAGATACAGAAGATTAATAGCTTACAGGATATAATTGCTTACTTATCAAATTTAATAAAAACCTTTTTTTAAAAAATTATTTAATTTTTTATTTAACAGAGAGAGAAATCACAAGTAGGCAGAGAGGCAGGCAGACAGGAAGGGAGAAGCAGGCTCCCCGCTGAGCAGAGAGCCCGACGCGGGGCTCGATCCCAGGACCCTGGGATCATGACCCGAGCCGAAGGCAGAGGCCTAACCCACTGAGCCACCCAGGCGCCCCTAATAAAAACCTTTTGATTAAATAATTGCAAGGTGAACAGAACAAGAATAGTTCTGACAATAAGAAAGCTCCGGTAGCTTCATTTGTATATATGTTACAAACTTAAGTCTTTTATATAACTATATATATTATATACACTTTTATATTAAATTAATAAAACTAATGAAATTATGATAATCCCCAGAGTCAATAATAAGTGTAGTTAACAGGGTTTATATTTTTTTATTACAAACCTTGAGTTCCTCAGATGTGTCCGTGGTTGATGTGTATGCACGAAACAATTTCTTCTGTGGTTGGTAAGATTTCTCAATGGTTTCTGGTCCCGACTTTAGTAAACTAATTTTTTGCACTTCTTTTACTTACTTGAAATGATCTGAGCTCTTCCTGACAGGTAAAGCAGTGTTTTAGACACTGGTACAGGAAGCTGAGGGGATATGAGTCTTAGAAGATATGACTTGGCTTCCTAGTAGAGGTCTAATAAGCATGAGCACCTCCGTGATGTCCCATTCCCGGGACAGGGGAGGGAACCTGGGAAACATCCACCACCGAGCTGGATTAGGAAGCAGTCGTGGACACAGGCGGGAAGGACGTTCCAAAGGGAATGGATAAGGAAAGCAGCTGCATTATAAAGGAACAGTCGTATTTATGTCTCAGCTTTCCACCACTTTAAACGTGGTTATGAAAAGCCATTGGCATTTCAATAGGGTGGTGATTCTCTCAAATCTCCAAATGACCTGAAGTGAGGTTTATCCTAACCCTGATAGATTAAAGAAAAAAACAAAAAGAGCGAACATATGAAACAAAATAACACATCCTTGCTGGTGCTCCTTCTCAATCTTTTCCATGCTTCATCTGCAAATATTGTTGCTAGAGTTTTACCTTCTTAAATTGCCTTATAAGAAAGGAGGGACTGATGTATCTGTTTGAGGCCGTAGCATCTGAATTACTGAGGAATAATCTAAGGGAGATAGACCAGTGACTCTCAGACTCTAACCTTGGCATTTGTCCAGTTGCCTCCCCGCCCCAAGAAGAAAACAAACTCATGAAGAGGAAGGAAAACAAAGCAAAAAGAGAAAAACAAAGCAAAACTGCATAGCCAAAAATATGAAGTTTGAAGATGGGGCTTATCTCCAGGGTTCCTGATTCCGTACGGCTTGAAGTTGACCCAGGATTTAGTATTGTTATCCATCAGGAAGTGTGATTTTATGATTCCTTCTAAGAATTGAGAGCAAATGGGGTAAACACTTAAATCCGTAGACAACTTCAGGCTATTGGCAGAGATTGTCCTGGGAGAGCCATGATTCTGGGAAGCCCCATCTGCCTGCCTTACTCTCTCCCTCACCTCCTGCATCTTTCCTGGTCAGAGGAACTCTGGGTTCAGGTCTGTGGGGAGCTGGGGGAGGAGAGGAGGACCCTGGATGGAGGAAAAGAGGGGACCGCGGGAGGAGGGACCCGTGGAGGATGCACAAGTCAACCGCCCTTTCTTGACAATGTTGCCAAGAGCCAGTGCAGTGCGATCAGAAGACCAGTGATTTGTCATAAATCAGGACTCAGTGGAGCACACTGGCATCAGCAGTGCATCAGCGTTTTATTGGGGGAAAACCCCTTGGTGGATTTAGCTTCATAGAACTACAGAGACTTATTCACAAAGTCCCCGAATCCATCAAACTCCCGATCGGTCCCATATATTTAGACGTCATGATTGTACCTTGAAAGCTACTCTTCTTACTTCTCTTTATTTTCCGAGTGCATGGAGTCCTGTTTGTTCTGTCTGTTTATTTGGGTGACGTTTGCTTTAGTTTTATGTTCGTTATTATCTCCCATTGATCCCTGTCCGTTATTTATTGTGTGCTCATCGCCTCTCTCTTGAGTAACTTCAAGACAAAGTTATTTCAGCACAAGACAGTGGTTATGATGGGCGACACACATGGAGGTATTCACCAGTTCAAATTAAAACATTGTTCCAGGGAGTCTGACAGACATAATCACTGCAGCCACCAGCACTGTGATGAGAGCAGGTGCCAGACCTCGTTTTCCCACCACACGGAGATAAGGATGAGCAGAAGGGCAGATGAGGAGGGAGCAGGCAGAGAGGACTCATATTAGAACGTCAGGAAACCAAGGCTCACAGATTTGTTGAATGTGCACAGGGGGTAAGATGTGTGACTAGGATACAGATCTTCTCACTCAGAACCCAAGACCCTCCCTGTGTTCTGCCAGCTTGAGTGTGGGAGGCACGAAGGTAGAGTCCCCCTCACAGGAAGGAGGCTGAACAAGGAAGACAGCCTTGCCCCTGGACTTCAGAATCACCTGAGTATCACCAAAGTTGAAGGAAAAGCATAGTTTATGGATACTTTTACTTTTTTTTTTCTTTCTGAAATGGAATAAAAGCTGATTCTCCATCATCTCCCACCTCCCCCTTAAAAAGAAAGATTTTACATTTGAGGAAAGAGGCAATTCCTCCATGTTGGCATTGACAACACCTTTTCCGGTAGAAGGCACTTTGCAAACACCTCCCTTGAGGAGGGAATCACAGGAAGTTTCTTCGGAAGAAACACGGAGTGCTGGCCGCTGAGCAGACTCAGGATTCGGGATTTGGGAGTGGACAAGACACAGCTGCCATCAGATGGGTAAAGTGAGGGGCGGTGGCTTTCGCCAAAGCTGAGAAGCACAACAACCATAGGTAAGATATGGTGGCAGTCCTCTCTGCCTGCTCCCTCCTCATCTGCCCTTCTGCTCATCCTTATCTCCGTGTGGTGGGAAAACGAGGTCTGGCACATGTTGGGTGAAGTTCTGCACAAGACATACCTGAGTTGTGGGAGAATTAAAAATCATAGTGTTTGAAGATGCTTCCCAAAATGTAAGCTGGCAGCCAATGTCCCTGTGAAGAAGGAGGTGAGAAGTGGGAGGTGGGACTCTGAGAAGCAGAGCTGCAGAGACCTGGTAGCCAGAGGGTCGGAAAATAGTGTGGCCAGATGGTGGCAGAGTGGAGAAGGAACAGAGGTTCACTGACATTA
Source organism: Martes martes (assembly GCF_963455335.1). Taxonomy (NCBI): domain Eukaryota; kingdom Metazoa; phylum Chordata; class Mammalia; order Carnivora; family Mustelidae; genus Martes; species Martes martes. The sequence continues at coordinate 3,495,998 of NC_137889.1, read as the reverse complement.
GCCATGGGAGGACAATCCCAGAGGACAATTCCTGGGGCCACAGGTAGGGCAAACATCTGACCACGGAGATGGGGAAGTAATAGCAAACACCATTATGGACTGAATCTACTATGTTCAGGGGCATCTGCTACCCTGAACATCTAAACCTTCCTGCACAGCGTCCATAACTCTGCCTTCAATATCAGCATCCCATTGTATTAGGGATCTCCAGAGAATCAGAAGTAGTAAGGTGCATGTGACTTTTTATAAGAAACTGGATCTCAACAGTTATGGAAGCTGGATCTGCAGAGTGAGTGGGTAAGCTAGAGAACCGTGGGAGCTGGTGGTGCTGTCCCTGTCCAAAGGCTGGTAGGCTCAGGATCCGGGAAGAGCTGGTGTTTCGTTGGACTTTTAAGGCGGGAAAACAAAACAAAACAAAACAACAAAAAACTAATATCTCCAAATGAAGGCAGGCAAGCAGGAAGAATTCTTTCCTATTCAGGAGAATGTCAGCACTTTTTTCTATACAGACCTTCTACTGATTAGATATGGCCCACCCACATTAAGGAGAGCAATTTGCACTCAATTTGCTCTACTCAGTTGAGTAAATTTTTTAAGATTATCTATCTATCTATCTATTTAGAATGGAAGAAACAGTGGAGGGAGAGAGAGAATCCCAAGCAGACTCCATGCTGAGCATAGAACCCAACATGGGGTTCAATCCCCTGACCCTAAGATCATGACCTGAGCTGAACTCAGAGTCAGACCCTTAACTGGCTGAGACAACCAGGTGTCCCAGATCTAAATGTTAATCACGTTCAACAAACCATCCCACAGAAGGTCCCAGAATACTATTCATCAAGTATCTGGAAAGTCTGTAACCCACTCAAATTGACACATAAAGTTAACCACAACATACCACTTTACAGATAGTTTAACAGACTCTGAGTAATTTATCCAGACCACATAGCTAACGAGTTGTTAGCAAAGATTCAAACTCAGGTCTGCATGCTTTCAGCTACCCTAGGTCCAGGCTCATTTATGTAAATCATAACTGTTTAAACTAAATATTAATTTCATTTATTATAAATAGTATTAAACTGTTAATTTAATTAAAAAGAATACAACTTTAATATTTAAAACATTAAATGTTTAAAGTAAAATATTATTTTCTAGTTTCTTCCCGTAAATGCCTCCTTACTTTTTTTTGTTCCAGAAATGACCAGAAAATAGAACTTCTTTAAATGTCTGATGTGGGACCTAGAATAATAAAGTTACTTAAATTTAAACCTGAGAACTGTGACTTTAGAAACTAATTTCATAGATGATTTTTTAAAAATATTATCTATAGGTAATAATTATCTGGAAGGATTGGCATTCTTTTATTTAACATTTTATTGAATATTTTATCCCCAGTATTCAGAACGTGCTTTCCCATGTTTGCTCCCCGTCAATGCATATTTGCTAAACTTTGCATGGTCTGATAACTATGTGAATAAATAAATGAGCAACTCTCAATTTTATCTACAAATTATCATGAATGTAGCAGATTTAGAGAGCTCTATAGTCACCGCACATACACTGAGAGAGCCATCCCCTTGAGTACCTGGTGAATGGTCATGGTTTCTAGACTGGCCATTGCTACTGGTGAGTAACTTCAGATGGAGAAGCTACACTGTATCACTTATTATTTCTAGCTTTTGTCTCTGCAGTTACAAGATATGATCTTGCTGTCTGATAGCCTTGCATTAATTATTCACAAGCTCTTATACTTCATTTTCTTTGCATCATTAACCTCGTAGAACGTGTCCCATTTTCCAGAGCTTGGTAGGCAAGCGGTCATGACTGGAAATGCTGTGAGGATAAAGCACTATTTTATGGGATCTCTTTGAGTCGTACCTACTAATGGCTTTCTTTGGTTTCTTTCAGTGAAAAAGGCAATTGAACTGAAGTCAAGAGGAGTCAAGATGATGCCCAGCAAGGACAGTAGCCATAAAAACTCTGTCTGTAAGTCCGCTTTCTTTTTATGTGAGGGTTGATATGTCAATTGCGGTGAAACAGAGGAGAGAACGGATGGGTTCTGCAGAAGTAATTCTATAAACTGCTTTTCTCGCTTCATCTCTCGCTACTTTTCTACCTCTAAAAGTATTTTCTGGTAGAAAGAATACGCGTTGGCTTCACGTTGTTGGGGAAGAACGTCATGCTGACGTTCTCCTAAATGCATCTCAAATCTATCTTTACTCTGTGTCCTCCTTAGTCATCGTGAGACTGGACCTTTCAATTTCCCCCTTAAATAAGTGTCCCACTGTCAGGGGTTTGATCCCGGTTTCCTTTTCCATACCTGTGTATACCAACCCCACCCAGGTCAGTGTGTGGGATACAGGAGGCTTGTCTTATCATTTTCCTATTAAAATGTTCTGAGGAGCTGGTCTGGAGAATAAAATAGCTTCGCTGCTAGAGATGCCCTCTCTCCTGCCACTGAATGCAGAATTCCAAGCAATGCTTAGAGCACCCCCCTGGCCCCACTTGGAAGCGTTTGCTGACACAGGCACGGCTAGCTTTTCCCTGGTTTTGTTCCCTTGGTGTCATGTTCCTACCTGTTACAGTCTTTATTTGTCACAGTTTCACTGTGGGTTTACCTGTCCCACTAAATGCACATCAGCAGGCTCCACCAGCTGGTATCCAAGTGGGTATTTCCGGTGTGGTCCTTTCCCATGCGCCATGCCATTTTTAAGCTGTTCAAGCTGTCGGGTTGCCTTTTCTGTTCTTTCCGGTGACTTCTTTTGGTGTCCCTACTTACCCGCTCTCTTGGTGCTCCTTAGGGAATATTTGGGAACCATGCATCTTATCTCTTTTCTCACTGCCTAACACTTAGTAGACGTAGAAGGCTCAGGATGGACATCTGGAGTTCCTGCAGCTCAATTTACTCTATTTTTATCCTTATGATATATTGGGCTTCTGCAGCAAGTTTTATCCGTGAGAAATACTCCACAAAAACTAATAAACAAAAGTAAAAACAATATACATCATTTAAAAATCACTTTGTAGGTTGACCTATCTCTGCTTTCTTGATATCCCTATTCTATGGTGTCCTTCTCATTGTTTATGTAACAATGGTCCATTGACTGTTTGATAGCCCTGTTCCCTGGCACTTGAAAAAGGCAAAGAAACAGACACAGACCCCCGGGTTGTAGGGGTTGAGTACTGGGCATGTCTTAGATCTTTCAGGCTATCATAGCGAAGTACCCTGGATTGAGTGGTTTAAATTTATTTCACGTGGTTCTAGAGGCTGGAAAGTCTGAGATAAAGGCAGATTCAAGGTCGAGTGAGGACTTGCTTCCTGGTTCAGTGATGGCTGTCATCTCATTGTCCCCTTGCATGGCAGAAAGAGAGAGCATCTCCTGTCTCTTTTTATAAGGACACTAATCTCATCATGAGAGCTCCGGCTCATAACCTACTTACCTCCCAAAGGCCCACCTCCAAATGCCATCACACCAAGGGTTAGGATTTCCTTTTTTGAGAATTTTGAGAGGTGCAAAGATTCCGTCTATCAGATGGTGGATACCCTAATCTCTGACTAGCTCAGGCCCTGAGGTACCCACCTGTCCCCCCAAGTCGATTTGTAAATATCTTCACTAGACTTTCTTTTGGATAATCATGGAAATGTCATTCAGATTAAATTGGACTAAAAAAAAGGATGGAATCCAAACAAAGGCAGAAAAACAACTGAGAGGCAGAGGAAGAAAGGAAGGGCTTTAATAGTAAAGTTTTAATATTTTATATTGTTACCTTCTAATTCTGGATGTTCAACAGGGTGGGGCTTGTGGTTCTTATAGTAATTTTGAAATTTATTTCTTATAGTTGAACTCCTTACTAAAATGACCCACAGCGATGTAGAACCACACGGCAGGTGAACCCTCTATCCAATCCATCTTAGGCCTGGCGTTGAACTCACCTGCTAGAGCCACACTTAGGCAGAGGATTTCTTTGTAAGGAGAACATCTCTTTCCTTATCTGAACAGGACATGAACTGACCAATACCTGCTTACTCATTTGGTACGAGAAAACATTCTGTCCTTTCTCCCAGTGGTATTCAACTTGTTTTTGATCAGACATGAGACTAAATTATTAGGAAAAAAAAATGAGGATTGAACAACCTGACGACCTTCTAAGGTCAGTGATGTAGTAAGTGATAAAATGTTATTTCCATGGAAGGTGTGGCTGGAAAAACAAGGGGTGTGTTTCCTAGAGAAATGGACATGGGTTTTGAAGCTAGAGAGACAGGATTCAGGGGCTGTAAATGCATGGAGGGTTGCCAAGTCCAGGTTTCATCATTTATGAAGTTACGGCCATAATGAGTTTTGTCCAGTAGATAAAGCAAGGTGTTTGTAGATTGTTCATTCCAGGATATGGCACAGCAGGGGCATTCAGCAGACCAAATCCATCACAAACTTTCCATCTAGAAATGGGAAGAAGAGACAAATCCAGGAATTTACATGGCTTAGGGGGTCTTATTCTGCAGAGGAGGAGGTAAGATTGAAACCACTGAACTTATTTCTGTGATCTTAGATAATAGTTTGGCCAATCATCAGAGGTAAGCCTAGGACACAGAACTCTCCGGCTTCCCTGCTTTACCCCGAGAGCCAGTTTCCATGTAGATCACAGCCTCCGAGGTTCTCGAAATTAAATCCAAGCACACAAGTATCTGTTGTACAACTTACACAGTTACCCTGACCTTGGTTCCTCCATTTGAGAGTTTTGGCAAATGGATAACAAAGTATCCATCACAGATGTTTAGCACAGGGTTCAACAGCCATGGCTGGTTCTTGTCCCAGCTCATCCTGTGCTGACCTCTGTTTTAGTGTTTTACATTGTATTTTGACATGTTTTGATGATGTGCCTGTGTCTCTCTTCTTCGTGAGACCCAGCACAGAGTAAGAGACGTGACAGCCATGCCTGCGTGATTACCTTTTTAATTCCAGAATCTTCGACGGGGTGTGCCGTGCACACATGCTCACCTACGGGATGCCAGACACGAACAGACACAGGGACAGTCACCTGCTCGTACACCCAGCTCATGTCCATAGCAAGGGGCATCGAGCAGCTGAAGGAAAGCAGGAATGTGAGGCCTCCTGTTACGTCCTTGAAAGTCCCTTCCGCCGGGTTCTGCTGCAAGGTGCAAAGGCCCAAGGTCACATACCTTCCCAGACAGATTGATCCTACCTGACCCTTTCCCTCTGGATTAGGCGCTAATATTTTTTCTCCTTGTTACTTCCAGCCTAAAGGCTGATAACAGCCCAGCTCTTAGTTACAAGGTTGTGAGGGACCAGACTATGCCTGGTGGCGTCTCTGGATCTCCTCTGAGATAAACAGCCCCCTCGTAAGTCTCCTGCCTCATAGGATTCTTCTCTGGAGTGACTCCTGTTCCTTCATCTTCCTGTTGAAGATGATAGAAACTGCTCAAGATTCTGGTCAACCACAGAGGGAAAACCACCCAGAGATTCAGGTGTTTGAAAAGAAACAAAGGCCACGGTCGCCAAACTGTGGAAAGAACCAAGATGCCCTTCAACGGATGAATGGATAAGGAAGATGTGGTCCATATACACTATGGAGTACTATGCCTCCATCAGAAAGGACGAATACCCAACTTTTGTAGCAACATGGACAGGACTGGAAGAGATTATGCTGAGTGAAATAAGTCAAACAGAGAAAGTCAAGTATCATATGGTTTCACTTATTGGTGGAGCATAACAAATAATATAGAGGACAAGGGTAGATGGAGAGGAGAAGGGAGTTGAGGGAAATTGGAAGGGGAGGTGAACCATGAGAGACTATGGACTCTGAAAAACAACCTGAGGGTTTTGAAGGGGCGGGGTGGGAGGGTGGGGGAACCAGGTGGTGGGTATTAGGGAGGGCACGGATTGCATGGAGCACTGGGTGTGGTGAAAAAACAATGGATACTGTTACGCTGAAAATAAATAAAAAATTAAAAAAAAAAAAGAAAGAAAGAAAAGAAACAAAGGAACACAAACACCAGACAAGGCAAAGAGTTCTGCTTTCTGGCAATGTCAATCCAAGTCTCACCAAGTGCCGGGAAGAGAGAGGCCCTGGGTACAGAAAGGGAAGGATGTGACAGACGACCTCAAGGGACTCATGGTTTGATAATAGAAGGCTGGTATCATGATAGCAGTGAGATCATGGCAGTGCTGAGATGATGTAAAGGTACCATGCTTTATAGCAAGAGCAAGCCAGGATTTTATAATTTGTACATTAAGAAAGTTTATGCCAATATTTAGTAGCTGGTATGTAGGTTCAGATAACCCATTTTCTTTTTTTTTTTTTTTTTTTTTTTTTTAAAGATTTTATTTATTTATTTGTCAGAGAGAGTGAGCACAGGCAGACAGAGAGGCAGGCAGAGGCAGAGGGAGAAGCAGGCTCCCTGCTGAGCAAGGAGCCCGATGTGGGACTCGATCCCAGGACGCTGGGATCATGACCTGAGCCGAAGGCAGCTGCTTAACCAACTGAGCCACCCAGGTGTCCCCAGATAACCCATTTTCAAACGAAACAGATAACCCATGTTTCATTTGAAAATAAATGGTGCATATTCCTGGATACGTCACAGGGTCCAGTGTCCAGCCTCCTAGCTCAACTCCTCCCGGGCCAGCATGCATTTCCTCCCTACACCTGCCTGGATTATCCATTTGGTCCAAGAGGAGATCCGTGAGAGAAGAGTGGTCCTCAGGGAACCCCCCCAGCTGCCCCCTTCACGGGGTCACGCACTGCACTTCCTCACCGATAGCCCAAACGAACATGCACTTAGCATGGATCTACTCCTTAGAGGAAGAAAGGGAAGACACGGGAAAGGCCCGTTTTCCCCGTGTGGAACAAAAGCCCTACCCATTCTCTGTTCTGCTCTTCTCGACGGAATTGAGTCTTCTGTGGATTTTGCTCCGGAATCACTGTGTTGGTCAGTTTGTTCCTCCAGCCTGGACTTCATGTGCCAGCAAACCCTTAGTGATTCACCTTCATCCTTCACGTGCATAAGCTTCATCGCAGAGGGTGGGGTGATGGCACGAGCTATGGACATGTCTCAGCCTCTACGTAATGAGGGCGATCGATTTCCTACATTACTCTTAGAATTCAATGACAGAGGAGTTTATGTTTTTTTATCAGGCTCATTAGTTATTGATTAATAATGTTTTCAGAAAATCTCCAAGATAATTAAGGTGTTAATTCTGGCTGTTGCTCTAAATTTCTAATTAGTTTAAGCTTTGAAAAGATTGCAGCCTAAATGGGGGCTTCATGCAAAGAAGGGCATCTTTAATACGCTCAGTGAACATCCTACCCCGAATTCCTTGCTCTCCCTCAGTGACGACGGGCTCGCCCTTACTCTGAGATTGGATCCTCAGAGTAATTTAATAATCTTGGATTATTAAATTGCCACTGCCTATGGTAAACAGTAGACATCGTTTCTTCTCCCTCTTCTCTTTCTTGGCTTTCTCCTCGGAAGAATACAAGTTTAGCGACCCCAAGTGTGAAAACCCTGAGGCTAGATAATCCGTCGGTACCCTCCTAACGCCAAAATATGACAATCTGCAGGAAGGATGGTCAACGGAAGCCTCGGTTCTTATTTTCAGCTAGAGATTGTTTTCCCCATGTACCGTTGAAGACAAGCAGCTTTACAAATTCAATATCGATGTGTTGCAAGTCGCTCAGATGAATTGATGGCACATGCTGTGTATTGGTCTCTGCAGTCACAACTGTTCTACCCAAGCAGGGCAGGACATTTAGTGCAGAATCATTATTTAATGTAAAGTAGAATGAAACATTGCAGAGAAACTGAACACTATCGTGTGTTGTCTTATAAGCACTTGGGTAAAAATAACACCAGAAAATTATAAAATAAATGACCCTAGAATTCTTCTACATTTGACTATAAACCATTTATTTCATTGACTTTTTCTTTTTGCTATGGACAATCAATATTTTTTCTACCTTGAGAAAAAATACCTGAAGCAAAATAGTCCAAATTGCCCAACAGACCATCCCGCTAATGAAAAGCGATTGATCGAACATCGTCTTCTGTGATGACGCTAAGTCGTTCCATCTTTCTCTGGTTTTTCTTTTGTCTCAAAAATAATTATTTCGAAGGGCACATTTTAAAACTTATGCAGCTCTGTTTTTAGAATGACATGGCTGACTGTATACAGCCGAAGATACAATCACAATTACATAAAGTCCTAGTTACCTTTTTAACACCCTCTGACGGCTTCATCAGTTTTCTAAAATACAGCGTCATAAATGATTTTCTATCTGCCTGGGGTCATACTGCATTTATCCACTTACCACTGTAATTGCTACATTCATAAACTTCACTTTTTGTTAAGTTTAGAAAATTTAAGAACATGTGGAATATGCTATTTTAACATTCTCTTTCTACTTACATTCAGATGTGCTCAAAAAAAAAAAAAGATTAACCTTATGCCTCACACAGTTTCTTCTTTCTTGTCAGATTCTACACTAGTAAGTTTATCGCAAACAAAGGACTCGGTCCAAGAAGAGTCTCTCGTATCAGCCTTTTCTGTAAATAGTGACTCATGGAAATTAAGGGAAAGGAAAAGTGAAACCATTAATTCTTATTAATGGGGTTAAAACAAGAGATTAAAAAAAAAGTCATGCGATCCTAATAACTATCACGTGGAAAGTAGTTCCTGTATGATCCGCTTCTAGAATGGAATGAGACCTGTTTGCTTTCTGATCCCGGACTTCTCTCTGGATTTGCAGACTCGGACATCCACCTGCCCACCCCACATTTCTATGCCCTTTGTAATAGGCATCTCTCCCTCTTACCAGATCACTCCTTTTCCTCACCCAGGACCTGCAGCTGGTCCCAGTCCTCTCTCCAGGAGCCATCAAGCCTGATCTCTCCCAGCACACATCAGAGGTCAACCATGTCTGTTTGCCTCCCAGCTGCCATTGTCCCTGGCATGCAGTACTGTGTGAACCGCATCCAGCCTCCCTATCTGCCTGTTTCCCCGTGGTGACCTCCACGTCATCACCAGAGTCATCTAGGAGAAAGAGCAGTGTGTTCTAGTCATTCTGCTCTAAACCCTTCAAAGGTTTCCTTCACAGCCCCAGAAAATCCAAATTCCTTTGGAAGTCCCACAAGACCCCCTTACGCCCCTGCTCTATCCCTTCTTCTTACCCTCATCCACTAGTTGGGAGGTGTTTTGTAAAGACCCCAGACCCTCTTCCACCTCTCTCTGTTCCTCTGTTTTTTCATTTGTCCTCAAGAATTTTTTCCCTCCCTTCCTTCAGGTCATTTCTCAAAATTCACCTTCTCTGAAAGACTTTCACTGATCATCCTAACTTCCACACGCCTTGCCCACCTACCACTTCATCCCTCTTGTTTCTCGCTCTGTGTTTCTTGTCCCACTTACAAGATGTCATATCCGCCATGCGTATATACTTATGCTGTGCGTGTATATTTAGTGTGTACACTTGTATGGGTATGTGCGTGTGCGTGTGTGTGTGTGTGGGGGGGGGTTCCTTAGTTACTTCCTGTACCTCCACTCCCCCTACCAGGATATAAATTCCTTGAGGATAGAGTTTTTTTCTGCTTCTTCACTGATATTTGCCAAGTACCTAGCAGAGTCATGGGCACAGAACAGTTGCTCAAGTTTTGTGCATTGAGCGACTGTGGTTCCTAGTTAATGTGGTAGCCTGGAGTAGTGTGGCCAAGTGAGGCTCACATTTTTCTTCAATTATGTCTTGCATTTCCCTTCTTATTCATGCGTTCAGTCATCTCACATTGAGGAAAGACCAGGAGTGTAGGGATGTTCAGAATATATCCCTTCCCTAGAGGAAATTACAAACTACTGCTATTTCTAGTTATGTAAGTGTTTACCAAAAAATGATTGCTGTAATAAATGTAGCAACATTTATTGAGGTTTGAGTAAGGACAGAAATTTATTCCTCCCAAATAGTAGCAGATCGACCCATAAGAAAGGATCTACAGAAAGAGAGGATGTAGAGCAGTATTAAATTAAGCAGGTGCTATGCCAACCAAGTCACCAGATCTTCTATATCAGACCTCTTTCATGGCTGGGTCACTTGAATATCCCATTTATAGACATTTGCTCGGCATTGGTCAAAGGAGGAGTATACTTATCATCAAAATAATGTGTTATATTAAAGAGACAAATAATTGAATGACACATCCATTAGAATAAAATTCTGTGTTCTTAGAACATGATACCTACTTCACATAAGGAAACATTAAAACCATGAGGAATTATTTTTTTTAAGTTTCTGTTATGAGTTGATAAGAGTGTGTAGCGAAATCTCACTGTCAGTCCAGATTTTGTGCTCTTGGAGGTCAGAAAGCACTCTGTGATACATGACTTTCCCTCCCTGCTGCTGCTGAATGAGTCTGCCCATCAGTGAATTACTGAATGGGACAGGCCTGCTTTGGGAGAGGTCATTGGAAGAATGGCATGAAGGGCGACAGCCTTTCTCCAGCGTGCTTGCCAGAGTCAGAGCCAGAGCGGGGCTGGAACGGAGGGAGGGGTGAGGGAAAGAGAGGGGTGAGGCAATGAATAACGCTGAATAGCCCACTTAATACAACCTCTAAGACAAGGCTACCCAGGGAACAGAATCATCCCTCATCCCTTAATCTTACCAGCTGTCCAAGATGCTATGTGCCTCCTTACACTTGAGATTTTGTCCTGGAATAATTTTCATCCGGCCGTGATTTCCCAGGTACCTGCATATGCTGCTGTTCTATTAATCCCCACGGGAATCATCTTCAAAAATTAACACAATTTGCTTTACGCATTCTGCAAAACACGGTTGTGTTTTGTTTCATAATAATATTGTTGTAGTCATGATGCTTGCTATTAATTTGCCAGCAGTGGTACTCATCATTGGGTTTTGTTTTTAGGGGACCTTCCTGCGGTATTATTAATGGGTGATTTATTTAAATGGTAGTAGACTACAGTGATTTGTAATAGCGCTACAGAAAAAAGCCAAGCCTGTTACTCTCCGTGCTGGATTTCTGGCACTAAGTGCTCTAGATCTTGCTTTGAAGCAGATTTTGACAGTAGGAAAAATAATAGCCCCATTAACCTCTAACAGTCGTATAAAGGTTTAATAAAACACAAGGGATAATTGCCCCAATCTACTTTGTTCTATCATAAAATGCAATAATATGGAGTTTTACAATTGTTAAAGATCCTTGTTTTCTTAACAAAGACCCATCCCCATATAGCATGAATATACTAGATTGCATAAATTGCTTCATAAATCAGGTAAGTAAATTATGCTTGCAGTTTCTAAATAGGCCTTTGTCACTGCAGGAGCTAAAATATCTTTCAAAACGTTGTGGAAACTGTTGCAGCCAGGGAAATGCTGTCTGGATACATGGAGAGGGATAGCATCATTGGTAACTAGAAGCAGAAGTAGGTGGTTCATCAATGATTTAACACACCATTTACATATATAATTTCTTAAGTAACCAGAAAAAAAGATCTATTAAAATATGTAAAAGGAGACATAGCTTGATTGGATTATAGACAGTTAAATTGTAGTGAAACCCTAGTAGGAAGTAGAATCCTTTTTAAATAGTTTCAGCATACATTTATGGAGCGGAATTGATTAACTAAGGGAAAAACCCACTTTGCGAGATGACTAGAAAACGCATTCTTTTACCGTGAAGGGTGAGCGGCAAACAGCCTACAGATCGTGCAGGACTTGAAAGGACAGGGTGCATTTTAGCATTTCCGTCACTCATTTTTTTGGAAGCCCAACATATCACATGAGTTCTATTCCAATTTTATAAAATAACCTAATCTACCCCAAATAAATGGATGAAAAAAATTCTGGAGCTCTGGAGAATTGTGGGATTGTTGGTATTTCCAGTAGCGTTGGAAGGAATCACCGTTTTGTTGTACTTAAATCACCTTATATGATTGAATGTTTGCCGGTGAGTAACTTTGTTCAGAAACTCTAAGGATGAAACTAATTAATCATGGTATTTTCTTTATAAATTCAGTAAAGCCCTCCATTTTATACACAAGGAAACTGAGTCAGTGAAATACATTATTTAGCCTCACAGTGAAGACAGAGCTGGAGTATCATCAAGGGGAATTCAGAGAAAAGGTACATATCCCTTAAGCATCATCATTTTATCTAAATCATATTTTAAAGGTGCAAGGATAAAACTGAAAATATTTTCAGATGAAGTCCTCTAATTTGAGTGCTTATAAAATGACAAGATCATGACATTGAAATTGACTTCTGGTTTTCCAGGAGAAATCAGTTTGCCCAGACTTGATAACTTCGCCTCACAAGTGATAAATTTGGATAAATGAACTGATGTTGGACAAATGGTTATTACGTTGATAATTTATGTTAATTTTTAGGAAAGCAATCAGTGTGTTCAGTAGGAAAATGTCGGAAGAGGCATGGGTGCTGTGTGTGTGTCTGGTTTCAGGAAGACGGGGGGACACCTCCCCCCTTTCTCCAGTTACTCAGTGAGGACCTATCCAGAAGACACTGGTGCTTTCAGATCCATATCCAGGTCTGGTGAACTCATGGCCTACGTGCATCACAGGGGCACCATAGACTCTCCAAAGACTAGAACACCTGACATGTGCCCTACACAGTGTCTTCCTAACATTTTACTTGTTGCCAATCTCTCTTTTTAACTATTTGTTTGAAATGATGATAGATTCTGAGGAACTCGCAGTAAAGTTGACGAGCAGATCTCGTCCCTTCTCCTTTGTCCTGAATGGTGACATCTTTCCTAACTATAGCATAATATCACAAAGGGTATATTGATTTTGGAGAAACCCACAGAGCTTACTCGATTTAATCAGTGTTACTTGCACTCATGTGTATGTGTGTGTGCAGCTTGGTGCCTTTGTGTCATATGTGGGGGGTCTTGTAACCACTACCATAATCAAGATACAGAACTGCTTCCTCCCCACAAGGTTCCCCAGTGCTACTCCTGACCACCACTCCTTTCTTCTCCATCTCTCAATCTGCTTTTGCAAGAACATCACATAAATGGGACCAATCAGTGTGTAACCACCTGTGACTGGCCTTTTCCCTCAGCACAACCTACTTGCCATCCGTCCGAGTGGCTGTGTGTTAAGTCTGTTCCTTTTCCTTGCTGTGAGGTGTCCCGTGGCCGATATACCAATTTGTTCAACCATTGTCCTGTTGAAAGATAGTGGGTTTGGTCCAGTTTGGGGCTATTAAGAATAGGCCAGCTATGACACGGTGTGATGAATGGCTTCCATGTGAACATGGGTTTTATTTCTCTTGGATAAATACCAAGAAATATAATTGCTGCATCACATGATATTTGCATGTCTAGTTTTGTAAGAATCTGCTAGATCTATTTCCAGAGATTCTGTATCATTTTTCACCCTCACAGACAATGCTTGTGTGATCTGGTTTCTCAGCATCCTCACCGGCACTTGATGTTATGACTTAAAAAAAAAAAAAAAATAGCCATTCTGATAAGTAGGTAGTGATGTCTCATTATGGTCTTAGTTTGCATTTCCTCATGGCTAATGATGTTGAACATCATTCCATGTGCTCATTTGCCATCTGTACATCTCCAGTGAAATGTTTGCTCACATATTTTGCCCACTTTCTGTTTGGATTGTTTTTGTTTGTTTGTTTTTCCTGTTAAGTGTTGAGGGTTTGTTGTGCATTCTAGATGCTCATCCCTTGTTAAAAGTGTAGTTTGCAAATAATTTCTCCCCATCTGGAGGTTATCTTTTCATTCTCTTCAAAGGGTCTTTTGCAAAACCAATCTCTCTCTCTCTGCCGTTTTAGCCGATAGAGTTCTATCTATAAACTAGTAAATTAATTAATTAAATCGATTCTAGTTTCTGCAGTCACACATGGCATGGGCAGGAACAGCTGGCGGGTGGCTTCCCTAAAGAGGAAAGGTGCGAGGCCCATCCCCCCAACCTCAAGAACTGCTTGGATCCTGCAGGCTGTTTGCAATATTAAATCCTACATTCTAAATGCCCTAAACATAGAAGACAAAGAAACTGATAAAATGTCCTCATTTATAATCCCACAACTGATTAGATATTTTCTTGGGGATTCAAATGAGCAATAAAAATCTTAAGAGAATTTAAATTATAGAAATAAAGCTTAATTCAAATAATAAAGAGTAAAATAAACATATTTTACAAATTCTTACTGATTTTTTCCCAAAATTCCTTATCTTTTATTTCTACTTTGACCATATATTCTTAGGTTTGAAATGGACAAATCTGTTTCCCTTACTTACTCTTTTGTCTTGGCTGCAAAATGAAACAGCCTTAATATAAATCATCAAAGAAATAAAACATTTAAGAAAAGAAATTTAACAATGATATTTTAACTTCAAAAGTGTTTACCATTTTTTTATAAATCTACCCAAATTAATTATCATGGTAATTGGATTAAATTAGAAAAATTAATCATGATAAATGACTATTTATTTGATACAGTATATATTTGATTATATTCCTTGAGTTCAGTACATTTACATGATTTTTATAAAGAAGCAGCATAGGGAAGGGCTCCTGGGTGTCTCAGCTGGTTAAGCATCTGCCTTCAGCTCATGTCTTAATTCCAGGTCCTGGGATCGAGCCCCGCATTGGGCTCCCCACTCAGTGTGGAGCCTGGTTCTCCCTCTGCCCTTCTCCCCTCATGCTCACTCTCCCTCTCAAAATAAATAAGTAAAATATTTTTTTAAAAAGAAGCAGCATTTGGAGAGATGTGATACATGGAAGTTCATGCCAGAGGAGAAAAATAAGTTGTGTTTTAAGATATGTATATGAAAATATATGGCAAATCAAGGAGATAAGAAGCTAAGATTAACAAATCAGGTAATCCATAAGGTGCTTTACAGACAGACAGCACTGTATTTTGCAAGTGTTGTATGTTGCAATTATTATGAAAATATTTTCAGGATTTCAGTTTGCTTATTTAAATCGCCTGTTTTATTTTTATTTTATTTTTTTAATTAAAGATTTTATTTATTTATTTGACAGAGAGAGATCACAAGTAGGCAGAGAAGCAGGCAGAGAGAGAAGAGGAAGCAGGCTCCCTGCCGAGCAGAGAGCCCGATGTGGGGCTCAATCCCAGGACCCTGAGATCATGATCTGAGCCGAAGGCAGAGGCTTTAACCCACTGAGCCACCCAGGCGCCCCGAAATCGCCTGTTTTATAGTTTGATCTGTCAATCTGAAAGGCATATAAGATGGTACAAACCCTGTGATATCCGGACAACATACTTTCCTTATGTACCTGGGGAATCATAGCTTCAAGTAAAAATTCAAGTATGATAATTAATATGTAGGAAATTTTCCAGACACCTCTCATGTCCCATGAAAATCTTTACAGCTTTCATTTTGTGCAAAGGTAGGCATGATAAGGATTTTGCAAGACTTGGACTTTGGGGAAAATGATCCCATGTAGTTATGTGCACTTTTCAGAAGGGTTGATTCACCTGTTACCCTGAAAGAGATAGAAGACAATTGGGAGAATATGAAATGCATTCGGTAACTGTATCACGTAGTGAATCCAGCGGTAATTTCTGTGAAATGAAAAAATAATCCTGTTATAAAACAAAGAAGTATTTGCTGATGGATCAATAACCTACATCCAGCTGGTCATGTTTGAATATGCTTAGAATAGTGCTTAGCCATCATCTCTCCCACCAACCAACCAACACGCCTTTTTATTTACTTTCAGTCACAGTTTTCTTGTATCCATATAAAAACTATTTGCGACAGATTTGGACCCAATTTTTTTTTCATTACATGTTCTTTACATCACAACGGCATGCTTAAACTTGCTTTAGTTGAATGAAAAACTTCACTCTTGGTTTTTATTCACTTTAAAAACAAAAATACAAACTAAAACCTCTTCTTTTTTTTTTTTTTGATGTTCTTGTAAAATATATGAACTTTTGAGTATTTTCCTCCAGGATTATCCTTCAAAATAACATATATATCTTTAAAGTCTGGTAGAAAACAAATGAACAATATCCTATCCATGTTCTCTTCTGTATCTGCTATAAACTGCGATGATCATAACCTACACCTGACTTGTGTTTCTCATGATTTGTACATTAATACTCACTCTATTAAGAGGGGTAGGTGGAATGCACTTTGTTAAAATGAGACCAAGTATACCAGACATGTCATGAATTTCAGTGAGCGGTAGTTCCTTCCTCCCCCCTTGCATGCCTCTTTGCTGATTCACAGTTTTCCTTAAGTCAATCACAGAATTTTCAGCTCAGTGACAGAGGGCTGGGACTAACCATAGACCAAGGCTCCACAAGATGACCTAGTGAACTCCTGTATTGCCCTTCCCACATATCATATTAGGAAATGCCAGCATCTCCTTTCAATGAAATATTTAGGAAATTAAGTGTATGGGAAGACATTTAGAAATACTTATAAATTATTTCTTGAAGATGACCAAGCATTTTGTCCTCACTCTAGGTACACCATTTTGCTTTTGTTCTCAGAAAAAAAAGCTTTTCATACTGATTACTTCCCTGAAATGCAGTTAAGGACAGTTCATCTCAAAAGTCCAGTGACATGAATGTCTTTAGCTGAGTTACTAGCCACTTGCCGGAGGCCCAATAATTCTACCTTGGTCAGCTAAAAAAAAAAAAAAAAAAAAAAAAGAGAGAGAGAGACAGAGAGAGAGAAAAGAGAAAAAGATCTCTAAAAGAGATTACTGTCTCTAGCATTTCACATGGATAAAATTAAAATTAAATAAAGTTGCAAAATAATCAAATTAAGTAATAAGGATGTTATAAAATGACAGTAGTGAGTACTTATACATCTTAGCATGGTGGGAACAGGGTCTAAATGGAGTTCTTGCATTAGGAAACAAAATAATATAAACTCAAAACACAAACCTCAGAACTATTAGGCTTGTAGGAAATATTCAGGAACATTGTGCATTGCCCACAGATGGCCCCTTACAGGCATGTTTAGGGATTTTCAACCCGTGATACAGCACAGTGACTGAATCAGGTGAGGGATGTGTTCAAAATAGGTTGTGGGTAACCATGCACGTATAAGTCAGCCAGCATTTGCCAGGTTTTTACACCAGCTAGATTTGACTCAAGGCTAGCCCTGTGATAACATCACTGCTCATCTCAACATAGACTTTTATTTGACTAGTTTTGGTTAAGAGATGAGTGGAGTCACGTGAAAGCTAACTGAGAATTACAGACAGCTTGAAGCTGATTTTGTCTTGGCTACAGCTTGGGCTGAGCAACATTTCACGTGATACAGTTCAATTTCTAAAAAGAAAATCTAGAATAGCCATATTTTTATTTTATAAACTAGCACATTTTGAGACCATTAAGTGGGTGACTTAATTACCCACATGCATGAATTTTTAAAAATAAATATCACATCCAAATAAAATAGAAGTCAGACACATCACGTGTGTGTGTGTGCGTGCATGAGCATGCGGGTGTGGGGTCCGTAGGGAGGGTGCTGAGGGGTTTTGTTCCTTGGCGTCTTCCCTTCTGGACCATACGTGTGAACATCACTTATAAAATATGTCTCAATAGAGAGAAGATTAAGAATTTACGGTGTGTAGTTTATAATCTCCCTTTAAATGCAGGGCATTTAAAAGATGATTATTTCAAAGTAAAATGATCATGATCTACCCGAATGAAGGTGAAAGTAGAAACATTACTATATTCCCAGTAACTCTGCCCAGTGCCCACACTTTGGTTTCTGTCCTAACAAAAATATGTGGTAACAATGGATATTGTTACTAAGTGCCTATTAGTGTCAGGCACTGGGCTAAGTGTTCTCTATGAAGTGTGATAAATGATTAAAACGACCTAACAAGGTAAATACTGCAGTATATTTCTAAAGCACCCAACAAAAATAAATTTATTAATCCCTTAAAAAATGTATTGTTTTTCACAGGTGTCCCAAGTTATCTTCAATATATCATTTGCATAAACCAGGATCTCAAATGTCTGTACTCTGCATTCGATTGATGTATACCTCCAGCTTATGTATCTTAATCTCTCTTCCTCTCCACATCTGAACTTCTTTTCTTAGTTTTTTCAAATGCCCTTCACAAATGTTTGAAGGGGAGCATATTTCACATGGTTGATATTTTCAGTATCAAAATGCTTATGCCTCTACCTCTTTGTTTGCTTGTTTTTTTCTCCTATCTTCCCATTTTACTTTTGGGCTAACAAGTGGTTTCAGAAAAGCCTGACTAAAAACCCCCTTCATATTACATTTTTAACACACAGTTTGGGAGCTGATTTCAAGTTCAGTTGTGCTATTTAGAAAGGAACTAATTGGAGTAAGTGTGTCTTGATATTGATAGTTTTCTCGCAGGTGCTGACGTGTGTCTGCATTCCTAATCCTATATTTGTTTCTCACGTTGGCCAGCATTCTTTTTGTTTATTTTTATTTGGTTTTGTTTTTCCTAGTGCTCATTTTTTTAAGTAATAAACAATTATTTTAGAATAGCTGTTAGATCACAGAAAAAGTATGGAAAGTATACCGAGTTCACATATATTACCTATATATTATGTTTATTATATGTATATATTACCTACATATTACCTATCACCCAAACACACAACCTCCTCCTAGAGTGGTTGGTACTTCCGTTAGAACTTATAAACCAATAGGGACACCTCATTATCAACCCAAGTCCACCATTTATGGTTCCCTCTAGGTGTTGGGCATTCTCTGTATTTGATTAATGCATAACGTCAAGTGTTCACATACAGAATCGTCTTATTGCCCTAAAAATTCCCTGTGTTCCACTGGTTTATTGCTCCTCTCCCCACTAATCCCTGAAAAACACTGGCCCTTTTACTGACTTCATTGTTTTGCCTTCTCCACAACGTCTTACAGTCGGAATCATACAGTACGTAGCCTTTTCAGACTGGCGTGTTTCGTTTGGTGACATGCAGGGTTTTTCCCACGTCTTTTTGCGGCTTGATAGCTCATTTCTCTTCAGTGCTGAAGAATGTTCCATTGCGTGGATGGACCACAGTCGATTTATCCATTCACCAGCTGAAGGGCATCTTGGTTGCTTCCACATTTTAGCAATTATGAGTAAAGCTGCTATTAAGGGACACGTGGGTGGCACAGTTGGTTAAGTCTCCGACTCTTGATTTTGGCGCTGGTCATGGTCTCACCATCATGGAACAGAGCCTTGCGTTGGGCTCCCCACTCAGCTGGGAGTCTGCTGGAGATTCTCTCCCTCTCCTGCTTGCACGCTCTCTGTCTCTGTAAAATAAATAAATCTTAAAAAAAAAAAAAAAAGATCCTATTAAAATCCACACAGAGGTTTTTGTGTGGACCTAAGTTTTCAACCCCTTTGGGTCAATATTGAGTGTAATTCCTGGATCTCGGAGTAAGAATATGTTTGGTTTGGTGAGAACGCACCCGGATACCTTCCACAGTGGCTGCACCATGTTTCCTTGCCACCAACAACGAATGACGGTTCCCACTGCTCTGTATCGTCACTGGCCCGCTTCGCGGTGTTACCAGCGTTCTGGGTTTTTCTCATTCTAGGGGATATAGAAGAGTATCTGGATGTTGAATGTGCGTTTTCTTGGAGCATCTTCTCGTAGGCTTTTTGCCATCTGTGTGTCTTCTTTGCTGAGATGTCAATCCCGGTTTTTCGCTCATCTTGTTTGGTTTGTTTTCTTATTGTTGAGTTTTAAGAGGCTTTGTGTATTTTGAATAGTAGTTTTTTTTTAATCAGATACGTATTTTGCAACTATTTTCTTCCCAATCGTGACTTGACTTTTTATTTTCTTAACATCACAGAGCAAAATATTTTTAATCTTAACAAAGCCCAACTTTTCCATTTTTTAATGGATCATGCTTTTACTGTTCTGTTTAAAAAGTCACTGCCAGGGTGTCTAGGTGGCTCAGTGGGTTAAGATTCTGACTTTTGTTTTCAGCTCAGGTCATGACTTCAGGGCTGTGAGTTGGAGCCCCGCGTTCAGACTCTGCACTGGGGGTGGAGCCTGCCCGAGGTTCTCTCTCTCCGTCTCCCTCTGCCCCTCCCCACCACCTGCTCTCTCTCTCTCTCGCTCTCTCCCAAATAAATACCATGAGAGACTATGGACTCCAAATAAATAAATCTTTAAAAAAAATGTCATTGCCAGATGCAAGGCCATTAATTTTTCTCCTGTTACCTTCTGAGACTCTTACATTTTGCATATTATATTTAAACGTATAATCCATTTTAGGTTAATTTTTGAAAGGATGTGAGATCTGTGTTTAGAACCCATGTTTCCTGTGTGGATGTCCAGTTGTTCCAGCACCATCTGCTGAAAGGTCTGTCTTTTCTCTGTTGAATGGCCGCTGCTGCTTGGTCAAATACAGATCGGTTGACTGTATTTATGTTTCTGTCTTTGGGCTCTCTGTTCCCTTCCAGTTTATTTGTCCGTTTTGCCAATATGGAACTGTCTTGATGACTATAGCTTAATAGTAATCTCCATTCTGTATGGTGATTCAGATCTCAGTCTTCTACACTTTCACCCAGAATGCTCAAAATGGAAATTTGTTTCTTAAATTGAGAAATCTTGGCCTAGGGAGATCTCACAAGAGTGACGCTAAAGGGACGCCTGGGTGGCTCAGTTGGTTAAGCAGCTGCCTTCGGCTCAGGTCATGATCCCAGCGTCCTGGGATCGAGGCCCGCATCGGGCTCCTTGCTCGGCAGGGAGCCTGCTTCTCCCTCTGACTCTGCCTGCCACTCTGTCTCCCTGTGCTCTCTCGCTCTTTCTCTCTCTGACAAATAAATAAATAAAATCTTTAAAAAAAAATAAAAAAAAAAAAAAAAAAAAAAAAGAGTGACGCTAAATTTCAGTGCACTGAAAAATCTAGAATTTATGGGGCGCATCTGCCTTCTCCTTTGGTCATGATCCCCTCCTGGGATCAAACCTGCATCTGGCTCCCTGCACAGCGGGGAGTCTGCTTCTCCTTCTTCCCTTCAACTTGCTTGTTCTCTCTCTCTCTCTCTCCTCTAATAAGTAAATAAAATATTTTTCAAAAATTCTAGAATTTATATATTTTTCTCCAAATGGGCTTCCCCACCAACATTTCACTTTGTATATAATAGTTACAGATGGTTGCTAGTATTGATTAGGCACATACAGTGTATGAATGTTTTATGCATATTAGAAAGAGTAGATTTTATTATCCTTCTGAACAGTAATTACTACCCCTTTATATTAGGGAACCAAGGTCCCAAGTGCACTTAGCAGATCCAAGGCCTATTATCTGAAGGCCACGCACATCTACACACTACATTATCTCTTCTTTATAAGAATCACTGGGTGATTAAACTCTCTACTGGCTTTCATAAAAAAGAATTTTAAGACTTTCCGTATTTAAAATCAGTGCTTTATATTTTATTATATTCCGTTTCAAAACAAAGAGACAACATTTGTAATTTTGGATAAATATGCACCATTGTGCTCATTCACTTTCATGAAACACGTATTTATTCTGGCCGACTTATGGCCACCGCTGTTATGTACTTTAATTGTATCAGAATATAAGGTATTGAAATACTTCAAAATAGTTAAGTAGACTCCATGTTCAATGGTCTGAACCCACGGAACATCTTTATAAAAAAAAGAAGTGGAATAAATGAGCGAAGAAATCACTAAAAATTGATAGTAAAATTTTTCAGATTTAAAAGGAAGAAGTCTTGAAATTCAGATAAGCAAAGAAAGTGGTTGGCTACGGGAGAAGAGGGACCCGACTAAGGGGGAGAAGTGCTCAGAACCGCTCTCGCACCCGACCGCGGCGGGCAGTTCCGGACCCTAAGCCCACACTCTCTTTTCCTCTCCTAACAGACTTCAGTGGAGCAAAGGCTTTTGCAGGTAGCACCTTGCTGTAACTCACGGTCCCAAAGTCTTCATGAGAGCTGCTTGTTCCCAAAGGCCATCAGCCCTTCATTAAAGAAACAAGGCCCAGGGTATCACCAGCCCTGGCGTGGGGCTTTCAGAGCAAAGTGTAAACAGTGCTTAGGGTTCCCTGAACTCCTCAGAGGGACACCTCCGAGACCGGTTTGTTTGAACTGGGAGAAGAATAGCAATTGCACTGAGAAGGTCTGCAAGAAAATAAACCCGAGTCATTTTTCTTATAGATTTCTCAGTGATGATTCTGCTTTATAATTTATTTTAAAATTCGGTGTTAATAGCTTTAAATTAGAAATAGAGTAGATTTCCTTTTAGATGTGGCTTTCCTACTCATCGTACATTGAAATGATAGACAGAGTTGGTCTTATCCATCTATGAACAGGTGACAGATAACTTTTTTCCACCTATCACATGTAGAATAACCTTATACTTTATTACCAAACAGGAGCATCTTTTGAAGTCGGGGGGGGGAGGGGTCTGACACAAATGTATGAATTGGAAGTTCTCCTGGATACACCACGATGTAAGGTCCCGTGCACGGCACCACATGGACGTTCCAGGAGAGAAGATTGAGCCCATACATTTGTAGCCATACCTTGAATTTGTGTAGGATTCTGTATCTATTGGATGTGGATTGGATACTTTGTTAGATTCCGTAGTGTGCTTCAGCACATCTCTTCACCCCCACTCCATTTCTCTGTACCCCTCCTCATGGCCTCACATGTTTGAATGAACTTCTGTGGGGAAATGGAAAAGGCACTTGTTCAGGGATTTCTGGCTAGACCGCCACATAGACGGATGCCACACACTGATCCTGTGATGTGTATGGTCTTACCTCTCCGTTGTGCAAAATCAAAAACAAGCTTAGAGGTTCTGAGGCTCTTCCCTGAGGTCACACTGTCGCCCATGAAAGACAAATCTTGGGACAGGGGCTTCCTAGCGAGTACTCCATACCGCTGCCATCATCCATGAAGCCAAGAACCCAGGTGGATGAGCCAAGCTCTGATTTCATAGAAACGAACCCAAGCTTAGCATCAAATGATACTTCCATCCTGGGTAGGACAGTTTTAAGGAATTTCTACAATGGAAAAAACAACTGGACTGCTGAGTCATTAAATTCAATGTAATGGATAAAGTGAGCCCTAGGACAACTTTATTTTGTAGCCACTCTTGGGGAAAAGCAAAAACCAAAAACAGTGGCTTCACTTTTCTAAGTCAGGCTCTGATTTTATCAGTCAACTTAAGCGTCCCCGAAACAAGGGACTCTGTCATTATATTTTTTGTAATGAAACAAGCAAATTGATTTATAGCTAATATATGTCTTACTTTTACTTCAAGAAGTGAACTTGAATTTTTTCGTTCCTTTTTTCTTTTTCTTTGTTGGGATATAACTGGCATATAACATTGCATAAGTTTAAGGTATACAACGTGATGTTTTGATACATGTATATATCGTGAAACAATTACCATAATTAGGTTACTTAATGCCTTCAGTGCCTCACATAATTAACTTTTTTGGTAGGAGGGAGGGTGGTGAGAACATTGAAGATCTACTTTCTTAACAATTTTCAAGAATATAATGCATTGTTATTAACTATCCATGCTGTGTATTAGGTTCCTAAACCTCATTCTTCTTGTAATTGGAAGTTCGTATCCTCTGACCAGTCTTTCTGGGCCATTTCCCCCACCTCCTGGAACCTGGCCATCACCATTCTACTCCCTATTCTATGAGTTCTGCTTTTTCAGATTCTAAGTATAAGTGAAATCATACAATATGTTTCTTTCTCTGTCTGACACATAATGCCCTCAAGGTCCACCATATTGTTACAAATGGTAGAATTTCCTCATTTGTCAGTGTTGAGTCGTGTTCCATTGTAAATATAAACCACATCTCCTTTATCCATTCATCCATTGATGGACACATAGGTTGTTTCCATGTCTTGGCTATTGTAACTCAGTGCACATGGGAATGCATATATCTCTTTAGACAGTGAATCATTTCCTTTGAAGATAAACCCAGAATGGGATTATCTAATCATATGGGTATAGTCCTATTTTTTTTTTTTTTTTTTTGTTCTTTGAGGAACCTCCATACTGTTTTTTATTTTTAGGAACCTCCATACTGTTTTTGGTAGCAGCTGTAGCAATTTACATTCCCACCATATGTTGCTCCTTCTAAGTGGAGCTGGTCTGAGTCTAGAAATGTTGGTTCCAAAATGAACTCGCTTGCTGCACTTTATTCCAAAGATAGCTTAAGGGTGAAATTTGGCCAAGTTCTTCTCCACAATGCAACAAATTCAAATAGAAAATTTAGAACGGCATAAAATACGTAGAAATGGTGACTATAATAAATGCTTTGATGGAAATACCAGAGCCAGTTTGGAACATGATCTGCGGCATTCAGAATGAGGGTGAGTCTGGGAGCTGTGGTCATGATAGGACTATTTTAACTTCTGTATCATTATCCCAAACTGGATTCCAGAGAGAACAAAATATATGGGTAGGAGAGTGAGGTCTGATGTTGGATGGCATGTAAAGAAGACGGAATATATGCACAGCATTGGCAAGCAAAGAAAAATCCCCAAATCTGCATCTAAATAGGAATGTTAAGTATCAAAGAATCATTCAGATGAAAAAATATTTAAAGTTGTGAATTTTCCACATTTAGAATAAGCCATCATTAAATTAAAATCGAGAAAACTTTACTCATTTGGTGTTCATCTGTTAATTCAAATGGGTTCTCAAGAGTTCAGGTCGTGTTTTTCCTTCACATCAGACAAAAAATTTACATGATTCCAGGTTTTCCAAAACTTTATATTCTGATACACATTTCAAATAAATAATAACATTAGACAAAAACAAACACACTCTCTGCTTAAAATTTAGGAATATCCTTTATGTCCTGAAAATTCTGACAAAATATTTTGGTATCAGGCCACAACAGAGCAGACAGGGCTTTGCTGGGAGAACACTGAGTCTGAAGTCTGCAGAGCCGGGTTTGAATTTAAATCCCGAGTGGTAAGGACGCTGGTAAGTCACTGAGCCTCTGTGTCTCGAATCCCTCATGCGGAAAAGAGATGACAACCTCAGGAAGTAAGAACAGGAATTAAATTAAAAGAGTATGTAAATGTTTTCAGTAGAAGAAAGATCAGGCATAAAAAATGATACTCAAAAAAGTGCTTTACAGGTATTTCATTTTTTTTTTTTTCAGCCTAAAATAATCCTTTACCGCAGCACTGAAATGTCCCAGGGAGGGAGAGGTTGACATGCCCATATGGGCCGCGCTCCGCCAGCGGTGGTTATAGTTCTGAATTCCCCGAGACAGCTTCATACCATTATGTGCAATTGCTTTAGCAAAGAAGTGGTGACGACATGATGCCCAGCGTTAACTGCTCACTGCTGATCTTGTGGGAGACTGGGGAGGAGACAAAATGCGAGAGCTCCGTCTCGCCAGGTCCACGGGCTCGCGCCGGGGAGCACCAAGATTACGTATGCACGAAGTGCTTTAGAGAGTACCCCCTTTGAATGGGGGTAGTGGTCCAGCTTTCCTGGTGCTCGAATCCATTCCCCTCTTCCTTGGCCCCATAGAGAGTTGTTTGGGATGATGCTATTTAATGATGAAAGAAAAGGATGGGGCGGATAAGGCAAGGTTTTTCTGAAATTGAGAGTTTAATGGAAATACTGAGTTTTGTATGATCCACTAGTTTAAAAAACATGCATGTAGGATATGAATAGAGGTTTATGATTCAGTTTTGCAAAGATCAGTGCTTTTTCATTAGGGCAGATTTCCACAACGACATACGTGAATTTTCCCCAGCCCGGCCCCGGGAGCCCTGGGTGATAGAATTCCCGTATAGACAGCCAGAGTTCTGCTTGGAAGGCTGGGGCTAAGCAGAGGTGGCCAAATTCTCTCAAGCTTGCTTCAATCCCAGGCCTCTCCAAAGCCTCCAGTGTTACTTCCTGACAATGGTCACCATGGCGACCCTGGGCTGTTGTCTGAGGTCCCTCCTGGGGGGTGTTTGATGGTGTTCTGAGGGCTGTGCTGACCCCTGCTCTGCCACTCACATTACGGGAGCAATGAGAGCTGCGTTTTTTTGTGATGGCCTTGGACGGGGTCTGTGCTTATGTGTGGGGGCTTATGGGGGGTAATTAACTGCATATCTAGTCAAGAATTACTCTTTAACAGCCCGGATGATTACTAAATCTCTTTGTTACATGAATAATTAGCTTAAAAGATAACTTTTCTGAGGGAGCAGTATTAGATGCATACCATTAATCTTGTACTTTTAAAGGGTATTTTTCCTTTGTTTATTTGGATGGCATTTATATACCCATTTTGGTTATCTCACAGTTGATAGAAATGGACACTCAGCCTTAGGGTACTGATTTTCATCAACACACTATACACAGGGGCCAACCTTCTCAGGAAGCAGGTTCCCCACGTCGTGTATGATGTGAGTTATTTGGAAGGGCGTACGTCTCATTAGTATGTATTTAAGATATACGGGCTTCTGAGATACAAAAGGTTTTCAGACAATTGATGAAACTGGGTGAAATTGAAAATGAAGTAACTTCTACAGGGATTTCGTTAACGTACTGTGTTGAGTGCCAAGGGTGTGCTGAGCGTGCTGGGCAGTACAGATTTCTATCAATCCTGACCAGTCCCAGCACAGAGAGCTAAGGTGGCACACATTTCAGGAATGAACACTCGGGTCAGCTAACTTGCCCCACGGTAACACAGTGCTTAGGGCCACGGATCAAAGCCACAGCCTCTGACTCCACAGTCACTGTTTATTTCTATACATAATGCAGTGTGGATAAAGGGGGGAAAGATTATAAAGTCCAGCAGAAGGAAGTAAACGAGTTATTTCAGGTAGAGCTAAAGCCGAAGAGAGAATGAAATGTGTCAGTGCGAGTGTCTGAAAACAAGCATTCAAAATCATCCAGACAAATAAACGTTTTTTTTAGATCTCAAATGTAATTTACTTCCTGGTTTCTTAAGATATTTCAGAATATATAAATATATTAAGAGATACAGGTGCTAGTCAAATGAATATTCCTTATGTCTATATTTGTCATCAGAGATAAAATACTGAAGCCCAAAGGGTAGATGATGACTTTGTCTGTTTGGCAGGAAGCGTGGCAGGCAGTGGGGCTGAGGCCGTACAGCCCAGGACTTTCCTTTCAACAATGGGTCACTGGGAGACGAGAGCCTTGCGTGGTGAGAGCAGGCAGGGTTGTGTGCTGGTGTAGACAGCGTGAGCTGCTGTAATAAAACACGATATGCTGGGTGGCAGGACCCACAGACACACGTTCTCACAGTTCTGGAGGCCGCGACGACCCCATCAAGGTGCTGGCGGACAGTTTCTGGTGAGGGCTCTCTGCCCGGCCGGCGCACGGCAGCCCTGTCACTGTCTGGTCAGGCCGTGAGGAGAGAGGCCTGCGGTCTGTCCCTCTTCTTGTGAGGACACTCATCCCAGCTGGGGCCTACCCCCATGACCTCATCTAACCCTGTTTACCTCCCAAGGGCCTCACCTCCAAATACCACCATGTTGGACGTTAGGGCTTCAACGCAGGAAGGCAAACATCCGGGCCAAGCACCACCTGCTTTTAGCCTGTGGTCTTCCCACCCCAAGTCTTCACGTGCTCACGAACAGCGAAACCAAAGACAGTAGCGCCCCAGCTCCATATCTGCGGAGTAGCACGGGCGTCGTGTGTGCTGGACTCTTAAGGGCACGGAGCCGTCTATAACAGCAGCATTTCCCCGGGGAGGAGGTGGGCCAGGTCGAGGGTGTGCGCTAGGTGCCGCGCTGACCAGGAGGGAGGGGTCTGTCCTTCTGCACCTGGTTTAGTGGGGGTGACGAGAAAAGGCCCTGTTGCAGAAGACACGGGGGGAGGACGGCGCTCGAATGACCGTTGGTGGGCAGTGAGGGGAGGCGCTGGCGTCCCTTTCACAAGGGGTTTCATGGCCGAAGAGATTTCCCAAGTGACAGAAACACAGGCAGGGGTGCCAGTGTCCTCGGGATCCCTGCATCCCTGAGCACGAGGACCCTCCCGTGCAGACGGCTTGGAAGCCGTGGGTTTCTGGCCTGTTTCTGTTTCCTGCCTGCATGACAGCACGAGCAAATGCACTGCATGCATTCACGGTCTTTGAGGACGTAAAAAAGGCTTCTCTGTTGATTTGTCCTGAAACCACCCTCTTGAGCTCTACTTGTCTGAGAACGTCCTGGGAACGTCACTGTGCCTTTATTTTGGAACCAGTTCCACGGTTTGGAAACCTTACTTACCTTTTGTTTTACTTTACTTTTAAAGATTTTACTTATTTATTTGAGAGAAAGAGGGAGAGGAGGGGGAGGGGCAGAGGAAGAAGCAAACCCCCCGCTGAGGAGGGGCCCTACTGGGGACTCGATCCCAGGACCCTGAAATCAGGACCGGAGCTGAAGTCAGAAGCTTAACCAGCGGAGCCACCCAGGCGCCCCCGTACTTATCTTTTAATTTCAGAAGAGTTAGCGCTGTGATGAGTAGCACGGGCGACTGTAGCAGCAGGACTGGGCCCCCCCCTCTCTCCTCCCCTGCTAGCTGTGTGCCCAGCACCGGTGAATCTTCTCGACTCGGTTTTCTTATCCGTGAAATGGGGATAATACTACTGAGTATCTGGGATTACGATGGTATTTAATGAAACACTCTTTTGAAAATGCTTAGCATGGTGCCTGACACGTAGCAAGCATTTAATTAGTAAAAGTATCCCATTAGCTAACAAATCACATACACTACCCGCTCTATTTAAGACTGATTATTATCTTTTGCTCTGTTTATAGTAATGGTAACAACCATGACAGCATTTTCTATTTGAAAATCTCTGATTTCAAGGAGACCTTCTTGGAAAATGATGGCTTCTACAGAGCTGGTATTAATCTGTTCCCCTACTGCATAATATAGCATATGTGACATCCTGTGTGAGGAGTGGTTTCCACATCCGTGTTTAAAGAATGTGGCATGTCTGCTGAATTATCAGTTTGCAGTCAATTAACACGGGTTACATACAACCAACAGAATGAAGAAGACCATAGTGCAATCTGCTTTTGACGTGATCGAGGACACTGCCAGATCTTAGATGGTGTCAAATCCTCATTAGGAATGCCAGGCAATGTGACAAAACGTCAGTTTGTAGCGTTCCTGATGATGGCATAAGCCACACCAGTGGCGACTGCACATGTCTGTGCCTTTATTCTCCGGAGAATGGCTCCGATTTCTTTGCAGGCTAAAATCCATACTCCTGTTATGCAGCAAGCCGGCTGATTGGGTGTAAGTTAAAAATATCTCACACCATAAATGCTTTGTGTATAAGTTGCCAGTGCCCCCTAGGTCGAGGGAGCTCAGTTATTCAAGTTAAAATTAACTTCTGAATCAAGTATGTGCATACTGAGAGGGCAGGCTCTCGGTGAAATATTGAAGATGCGGATGCTTTTCCTGTAAAATGTTTATGAGCATTGCAATTGGGTCGGTTGTTAAACAAGTTCCTGCTTGTCATGAGGCAAGAGCCAAGTTGTGCCTAGAGACGGAGGAGAGATGAGGCTCTTTCTGCAAATGCTTTCATCCCATGTTCTTGCTAAGTAATTGTCTTATACTAAGTCATGAAGCTGTGTCTCTCTCTTCCGGTACCTGCCTTGTTTTCCATGTACCTGTTACGCTGGATTGTAGAGGATATAGACCTGGCAGGAGCACGTGGAGAAGATATCTGATGCACATCCCTGTGGGAGTGTTTATTCTGGTTCAGACACATATGACATGCATGACAGGGTGATTATCTTCTCTCTCTGAGCCTTTCCAGGCAAGCGCCGAAATCCTGTTAGTCTAACAGCACAAGAATTTCCTTTAATCTCTTCCTTCTCTGTACTAATTAATTGATTCATTTACTATTAACTCTGTAAACACTTAGTGAAAGTCCACAATATATTATACTGCGAAAGAGAAATAAACGTTAAGTAAATAAGTAAATTAAAGCACGATATGTGTTGTAATAGATTTACAAGGAGGTATAAGAATTAAGAAGGGGGGAAGATCATCGACTCTCTTTGGGGTGCAGTGGTTGGAGAAAGCTCGATAAAAATGAAACGTATGGGTTTGGTCCTGGAGAGTGGAGCGGGAGGTTTCTGTCTGTCTCTTGTATTCAGTGGTGTGCTGGTAAATAAATGTCTTACCATGAGTTATGTGAGGGGTAGAGCCTGATTTGGAACATTGCTCAAATGGTCTGGTCTAAATACTTCCAATTTGGGCAGTTTCTTGCTGTCAGTATGACGTCACTGGACGACAATATGCAGTACAACTCCCTTAGGGCGTCTCTCCACCAGATGAATGCTGTAGCTAGCCTCAAGGGTGCAGATCAAGGCCAGATACAATGAAATGACTAGAAATGTGTGAGATCTAAGGAGTGACTGCATCTGATTTAAAGTAATGGATTTAATTTTACATTTATATAATTTAACCAATAAAGGCTATGTTTAATGATCAGTCTTCTTGCAGACTTTATCAATACTTAACGTTCACCTCTCACATGCTGATATAAACATACCATTGAATTTTTTATACTCTTTCTGAGATGCGGTAACCAGAATATAAGAGCATATCCTGAATGTTGACACACACACGCACATTACAACATGTGAAATGGATAAGATGATTAGTGGTCAGTCCTTTGGGGCAAGAGCTTCAGAAAGACTTTAAGATTCTCTGTCAACTTCTTGAGTTATGGTCTAGAGTCCTTTGATTTAATGTTTAGAATTTTGTTTTAAAATATTACAAACTTTATGAAAATGTTACGTATATGTCAGGCTGTTTTCTGTTAACTTCTACGAAGTTCTAACTGCAAGATCCCTTTCCTTGAATTTCATTAAGATAAAAAGATTTTGAAAAGAAAAAAGAGTAGACACTTGCAAAATCTCTAAAACTACATCAGCGCATTTGGAATAGTATACTTTGAGAGGAATGAAAGGTGTTTGCTTTCCTTTATTTCCTTCAGGTTTTGTTTAGCCTCTTGTATTTTTGCTTTTGAATTTTTTTAGTTTCGTTAACATGGTCAACCCAATGAAACTAAAACTATACTGTGATAAACACTCTGGTATGATTATCACCATGAGAACAAGATAGAAATAAACCATTTATACGCATTGGGAACTTTGTTGCGAATACGACATTATAGAGTAAAAATTTATCTTTTTTTTTGATCATTCAAAACAGTTGACTTTTATTCCATTTTATTGTCAATTTTTTTATTTTTTAATTTAATTTTATTTTGTCAGTGTTCTAAGATTCCTTGTTTATGCACCACACCCAGTGCTCCATGCAATCCGTGCCCTCTATCATTTTAAAACACTGCAAAAAAACAAAAAAGTTGGGATGCTTTGTAAATGACAATGGCCGGAATAAAGCATCCTTGTACAAATTCACTATGTGTTATGGCGTCTCATCTAAAATGATAATTTTCTGAGCCTTCTGAGCTATAGGAGATTGTGCCTAAAATACAATCCAGAATTTCTAGACACAGTTGTAT
Source organism: Martes martes (assembly GCF_963455335.1). Taxonomy (NCBI): domain Eukaryota; kingdom Metazoa; phylum Chordata; class Mammalia; order Carnivora; family Mustelidae; genus Martes; species Martes martes. The sequence continues at coordinate 3,464,506 of NC_137889.1, read as the reverse complement.
ATACAGTGAGTTTTGAAAAAAAAAATGAAACAAAAACAAAAACAAAAACAGGCTTCCCTCTGCTTGCTCTTACTCTGTTGAAACTATGTTTAAAATCCAGTCCTTTGGCTGAAGTGACTCCTCTGCCCAGGGCCCATCTTCTAAAGCGAATTCAAAAGAAAATAAGGATAATAATGATGACGATGATGGTGTTTACTGTCATCTTCACATTAACCTGAATTCATGCAGCAGCAGGTTGTCGTCCCTGACGAGCGAGAGCTTGCTAGGAGATGAGGAGAGACCCCGTGACACTGAGCAGAGCAGCCCGGGAGCAGGGCGCGGAGAACGGCTTCCCCGCCTCCAGCACTTCCCTGGGCCCGGCCTGATTGAAACACATTTCTTGTAATTGAAGCACCTGATGCAATTTGGGGAAAATATGTGCGCGCATCAATTTTTGCTTCAAAATGAAAACAAAAAATAAATCAGAATCTTACTATGCTTTGGAGAAAAATACTAGCTATAAACAAAGGATATAAAACTAGAATTTTAAAGGAATTTAAACCACTCAGTCTGATGAAATCAAAATCCTAAGAGGGTTTTGAAAGCTGATTACTACTGCCAGTTATGACGCCTAAAACCTCCATAAAATATATAACTATATTGTACCTGAGATTTTACAAAGAGCTTTCCTGCCTACCATTCTCGGTACCACAGAAAATTTACCATGGAGCTAGGGAGGTCAGTAGGGCTTCCTTTCTGCCTAGAGTCACCTGGGGCTCAGGGATTTCAAACAAATTTATTCCCATGGACACTCATTTATTGGGTCAGCAAATGCTCATTGGATGCCTTCTGCATTTTTGTTGTAGTTCTGAAATCTCTGGGTGTACCACCAACCTTACACAGCTTGTGTTCTGGTGGGCTGAGTGCCGATGAACAAATACGCCAAGTAATGAAGAAGGATATCGGGATCAGAGGACAGAAGAGGGTGGTGGATATTTTTGTCCATTAAGTTGGTCAAGGAAGTCCCATCTGTTCAACCAGCTTTGGCAGAGTCTGGTAGACGGAGAGGGCTTGAGCCCAGAGGAGACTGACCTTCCAGGAGGGTGGCTGGCAGGTGATTGGTCTCTTCAAGAGACAGTCACGAGGTCAGTGATACCAGAGCAACATGAGGAGGGAAAAAAATGGCTGGAAGAAGGAGGGAGGGTTTAGGGAATTGGGTGGCAGTTCACATGGGGTCACTGGCTGTAGTTTTTATTCTACCCGGAGTAGTAAATCTCTGAGGTATATTTATTGGGGGAACCAGTCTCATCTTGCTTAGGTTTTAGAAACACCACAGGCAGTGCTGCTGGGAGAGTGCACTCTTCCCGGAAGACAGGGGAAACAGGGAGATCAGGCAGGGGGCTACTGTAGGGTTGTAGATGAGAGACGAGGGTGCACCAGTGAGGAGGACCTGTGAATCGAGCAGCTGCCACGTCCAGCAAGTCCTTGACTTCAAGCCCAGGTCTGTCCTTCAGGATACAACAATAAGCAAGCAAGAGAATCTCCTATTTTCTAGGATTTTGAGTACTTGTTTAACATACCAACATATTTATGCCCTCTAATGTCAGGAGAGGAGGATGAAAGTCATACATTACCCAAATGCTTTGCATCGTTGATGGTCTAATGCCAGTGTCACTTTCTCTGAATTGGCCAGAGTAGCAGCAGGAAGCCTGTGATTGATTAAGTCAGTGTCTGTTACGTGCTGTGTCCTTTCCATCCTCTTTATATCCAATTCCCGGTGCAGTGCCTCACTCAAAACAAGTGGTTAGTTAATACCTGTTGAATGGATAAATCATACAACTAATGGGTATGTCAATGAACAAGCGATGTTTCTTTTCTTTTTCTTTTTTTTTTAATTATTTGACAGAGATCACAAGTAGGCAGAGAGGCAGGCAGAGAGAGAGGGGGAAGCAGGCTCCCCACTGAGCAGAGAGCCTGATGTGGGCCTCGATCCCAAGACCCTGAGATCATGACCTGAGCCCAAGGCAAAGGCCCAACCCACTGAGCCACCCAGGTGCCCCACAAGTGATGTTTCTAATAGGTCATGATTTTCATGTCACTGAATACTGTCATTCAAGTTGCCTTCCCCTCTGCCTCCTGAAAACTCAATTTTCCTTTGCTCAAGATTTGTGAACTTGGGACTGTCACTGTCAATATTTGGTTGGGGGAAAACCATTGGTTGAATGAGTGAATGAAGTACAAATCAGTGTTTTATCCGTATGCACGTGGCAATGCTGTGCCTTGCCCAGTCAAGCCCTCCCAGCTGAGAAATGCTCTGAAAAGTGGGGCCAGAAAGGAGATAACTGGTATGCAAAGAGGCAAAGTGATAGCAAACTAAAAAAAAGAAGAAAAAGTTTTACTTCAAATTGTGTAATATGCTATCTTAAATCTTAGTTGTTGTTGTTGTTTTTAACTTGTGTTTCCAACTCTTCAACTTTTGCTTGTTTGTTCATATCTATTTATCTAACCATTCTGACTTTGAGGAATAATTACCAATTTTTCTGTACAAAATGGCTTCCACAAACGTATGTACATTAGGGTCAGTCCTTGGTCTTTGAAGAAAGGTTGGGGTCAACTTCAAAGGTATGGATTCAGTTGAATGAAACATTTTCAGTGAAAGTCTATGCTAGCCTGTTTCATGATGGTTCCGTGCCCCACCTGCATTTATCATGCCTTCAAGAGCTATGACAGTGAGAAAGTACAATTCAGTTTACCATTGTGATGAAGGTCGGTAGGTATGAGAGCAGTGTGACCATGATACCTGTAGGTCTGCAGTGTGCCCTGGGATTTCTGTCTCCATGACTGCCAAGGCTGTGTGCTCCCTGACGGAGAGTCTTCGGAGCTCCTCTTTTCTTTTATATGAAGAGCTGTTGATCCTCGAGAGCTCAGCTCAGATAGGACCTTGTCCTGAAAGCTTTCTCTTACCCCCAATCTGGTTAAAGGTCTGGGTCTTCAGAGCAACCTGAACAAAGACAGACCTTTCTGTCCACTCCTCTCATCCTCCCTGACCTCATCCCTAACATCCACCCTCTCTCACTGGGCTCCAGCCAGTTTCCCCGTGACATGGCACATAAGACGGCACCCACAACCTTCACTCTCCTCTTACGCCTACTTTATTTTTCTTGTAGCACACGCCATCTGACGTATCATGGGATATATTAATATACATCGATATAAGAACTAATATATATGTATATTCTATCTCTGCCCCTCTCTCTAATCTGCACATTGGTCTGTCTCCTCACCAGAACGTGAGTACACGGAAAAGCCCCTTCTTGCCCTCGACACAACATGCTGCTATTTCCCAGTGTCTGTAGGATTGCCTAGCTCACACCAATCGCTCAATGGTTATTTCAAGAATGAAGATATGAGATGATCGGAGCCCTTTCAGGACTGTGTAATATTTATCTGTTTGCTCCAGTTTGGGTTCTTACAATTAGACTATTCACTTTTATTTCCATATTTTTTACACCTAAGAAAGCACATGGAATGTAGCACACATTTAAGAGTTGCTTATTATTATCATTATTATATATATTTTTAAATAGTCTCCACACCCAATGTGGGGCTCAGACTGAAGACCCTGAGATCAAGAGTTTCATGCTCTACTGACTGAGCCAGCCAGGTGCTCCCAAGAATTGCTTATTGAACGAATACATTTGCTGGGCACTCTGGTCATATATATGTTAATAGCAATGGTTAATCATGATTTTATCTTTATCAAATATATTATGAATCCAAATAGTAACATTAAAGTCACACATGAAGCTTTATAATCAATTTTTAAAATTGCATTGAATATATGCTTAATTTTTTATGAGATGTAGTTGACAAAAACAGGAACCTTTTCCCAGATTTGGGTGTCGTCCTGTGTGGAGACCATTCTACTGTTCTCTGTACTGTTCCAGCTTCAGGATGGTCCTACTGAGCTCCGAGAGGAACCTCCAAAGAACCAATGTATATTTATGTCATTTAAGTTACGTTTGAAGCATATTCTTATGTCACTTCTTATGAGCTCCAGAGAGAAGTGGGTGGGATGGCACTAAAGAAACACAAGGCGTACGAACAGGAGCCTTGTCCAGTGTGGATCAAACAAAGACAAATCATCAGAAAACCATTGCTGAATTCAGCCACAAATGAGGAGGTCAGTCTGAGTCTCTGACCTTCAAAGCATTTCTAGGCTTGTGCTGAGAAACAGTCTGGGTCTCAAGCTGCCCCCTTCCATGAATACTTGACTATATTTTAGTGCTTACTTTCATTCATTTTAAATTGAATGAATTTAATGCTTTGAGGCATGCCATTGTGTGTTTATCCCCATTAAGCGGAATTTTTCAGTATTTTTCCCAGGAGTTATTTAGAACTCCACTGAGTCAACTACTTGATTAAAAGTAAGTTGATAACAAAGAATCCTAATCCTGATTATTTTTCTGATAAATTATACTTTATTTGGTCAAACCAATACCTAAGTTAGAGATATACAAAACTATATATATTGTAGCAAAACTGTATATATTGTAGCAGTAATTTTTAATGTATTAGTTAATATTCAGGAGGTAAAATTCCTTATCAAATAGAAAAATTCATATTATAATGATTATTAATCCCTCAGACTGTATACATTTTTTTGGGTATCATTTAAAAATCAGTCAGGTGTGTGTGTGTGTGTGTGTGTGCATATACAAATAACTCAAACAGCTTTAAATATATATATTGAATTCCTTGATGCACAGGTAGACAAAACAAAACTCTGGTGAAATGTAATATTTTTATGGATTTTTTTTGATGTCACTGGAATTCAGTCTGAAGAGTGGTTGGTACGTTGCCTTAGGGATAAACTCGTAACTAGTTTAATCCTGATCATCTTGATAAGTGCTGTGGATAGTTCTAAGAGTGTTTGACTGTGTCTCCTGTTTTAAATGTTAATCTGCACATTTTAATTAGGAATCTGTATTCAACATCATGATGACACAAAAGGCCATTTATAGCATCTGGGTATAATGGAGAGGAGAGAAAATGCTCCTGATTTTCGTGGTGTCACTGAAATGGTGTGGTGACAGCTAAAATAACGCAAGACAGGTGGAAATCCAGATCTCTTATCCTACTTGCTTTTCCCTCGGAAAAAAATGATGCTTTTGACCCACCATCAATGTGACATCCCCATGACGTATTTTATAGGTCCTGAGCATGTTAATACTGAGTCACTGGTGCTTCCTTACCAATCGCCGTTTTATCCAAAATAACATGGTTTGGGGATAGACTTGATTCAGATGATTAAAATGGAACAGGAGCAGAAAAGCCTTCATTGTATAATGACAGAAGTTGTAGTTTTGAGATAAAAATTTTGGTTCACTAACTTGTCTGACTATTGGAGATTTATACTCTGCTTCAGTGAAGCTTAACAGAGCTGCCGTCTCCATGACGATCCCATGTATGTCTGAATCTCATCCTTATCGTGCGTCTTATCCACGTGTCCTTTCACTACTTACAGAAAACTTTTGCTTAAATATCTCTTTGTCAGATCCAACTTGTCATGTCCCAGCCTGAACGTAGGACCTTCACCGGAGACAAGGGTCTTCTCGTTTCCAAATTTCCTTGCCTGCCTGCAGTATCAGGAGCCTCTCACTCCATGGAGAGAGGCCTCTTTAATCTTCCTTCAACAAACCATTCCTTTCCCTGCATTGGTCATTCCTTTCTGTCTGTGTCGAGGATAAGAGTGTATCGGCCACTCTTCCTGCTTCCTGTCCTCCTCCTCTTCTGAGGATGCTGTTGGTCCTGGCCCCCATCCCCCACACCTCTGTAGACTCTAGTCTTCCTCATGGATTTTTTCCCCTTTATGTTCCGCACATTTTCCTTTATCACTGTTTCCGACAAATGAAGTGGAGTCTTGATGTCCAACTGTTTAATTTAAAGAGAGGTGGACGGAAAAAGGGAGACACAGAGAGAGTATTTAAATACATCAGACAATATTCCACTTTAGCGGGTGCAGGCTGAGTCCCTGCATAAGCGTAAGCCCCGGTGAGCATGAGAAGAAAAACACAACTCTCCCCTTCTCCTGGCGGATGGTCGTTGATTAGGCTGTATTTCCTAAACTCACTGTTAATCCCAGGCTGATTCAGACTGGACACATTTTTTTTTAAGCTTCATGACGTATGTCTGGAGCCTCACTCTTGCACTCCACCAGTGTCCCATTAAGCATGTTGCTCCCTTGTTTAAACACAGCTACAAAACAGCTCTTTTTCAGTATTTTCAGCCACATGGAGTAAAGATTCTTCTGCTTGTCTGTGAGGGTTGTCTTCTCTCCTAAAGCCTCCTCTCTCCCGCAGCCCCTGGACACTACATCCACGTCTGCTCTGTTCTCCCAGGCCTGGTACTCTCCATCACTAGGGACACGCTGTCGTCCCCCTCTAGGCTGCGGACCCTGCACGGTCTTCAGGACCCACCCAGAGTGTTGCTCACTTTGGAAAGCCTGTTCCCTCCCCTCCGGGTCTCTGTTTTCTCTTCTCCGGCTGTGGTGGTCGGCACAAACACAGACGAGCCCAGGGGCTAACCGTGTGGACTTTGATCATGTCCCTCAGTTCCATGTGGCCGGTCTTGCCTCACTGTCTCCAGGAGCTTCTGTACGTGGGAAGTAGACTTGCATACAAAAATGTGTGCCCTTGAGTCTTAACCAAGGAGGTCACACACTGGCTCCATCAGCGAGAACAAGAAAAAGCCCCCTGAGCCACACCTCAGTCTGCGGATGCATCCCGACTTGTGTGTTTGCTGGAATGATCTAACAGCCACAGTGAGAATGGTCCTCAGCCCCCTGTCACTCTCTCTGTGTCAGGCACTGTGATGACCGGTGATAGCTCAGGCCTCCCACGGGAGGAGCATTATTCCTGCTGCGACCATCCCTGTGCTACACGTGGGGAAACAGAAGAACACAGAGGTCAGTGAACGTGTACAAGATCCCCAGCTTAGGTGAGGCGTGGAAGAGGAGCCAGTCTCATGGTCAAATCAAGTAATGCCGGTGCAAGAATTTTACAAGCTGAGAGTGTCAGGCACATATATGACCAGCACGTCTTATTTCTGGGCCGCATGGTGGAGCACACAGTCAGTACCGCGTAAAACCCGACGGTTAGAGAGGTGTTGTTCAAAATGAGCAATGTGTGACTCGGTTTCGTTCTTACGAGTTTGGAGTTACTGCTCTTCCTCCGGATTACACCACCGGGATCTGCTCCTGCTTCAAACTTTCATTTTCATATTTCAGATTCATATGCATTATTTCTCTAAAGAAGTTAAGATTTTATAGTCCATTTGGGAATGCTATTTTATGCCCTATGATTTTACTCCCTAGTTATATAGCATATTGAGAATTCATTATATTTACTGATTTTTTTTTCATAAAGGTGTTAAGGGAATTAATATAACAGAGTTTATAACAGAGTTTGAAATGGATTTGAGCTTCTTTGAAAAGCCCATCCTGTTCATAAGAACATTGTTTTCTTATCTGCTTTACAACCTCACCACTATCGTTCTCTTACAGTGGGAGACCCCAAAGGGATCAACTCACAGTTAGTTCCATTGTGCAGAGAAGAAAAAATAGGGTTACCCAGGGGTGGTTGATAAAGGGAATACTTTCATGGCTTAGGCTTCTCTTTGTGTAGGCTACAGATTTGAAAAATAAATGGAGTTCTTGATAATCATAGAATAATTCTAGACACTGAGGCAAATTACATGTGCTCCAAGTTTAAAAAAATAAAATAGAATGTCATCAGGACAAAGGGTACTTAACTAGAGCACCGAGCCTGAAATCAATTTTTCTTTTTTGTAACGACAAGAACATCATTTATCAACAGAGGTGATCATACGTAGAATTTACTACTATTTGTTATCAGTTGTTCCAAAGGCCTTAGGAGTAAATATGCATGATTTTACTTCCCAGAGCCTGGTGCCATGTCACAGGAAACAATTTTTGCATTTTAGTTCTAATTTCTTGGATCTGCAGCAAGTAATACTTTATTTCAGGAATTTGTGCTATTTATATAAATTTTTCTGAAATACTTACATTAGCTTTGAGAAAATTAGACTTGTTTCTAGTACAGTTGACCCCTGAACAACATGGGTTTAGGTTGGTCCATTTGCACACAGGTTTTTCAATAAATAAGCCCAGTATTATAAAGGTATTTTCTCTTCTTTATGATTTCCTTCATAACATGTTTTCCTCTAATTTACTTTATAAGAATGTGGCATATAATACATAGAACATGCACATATGTGTTAATTGACTCTTTGTGTTATTGGTAAGGGTTCCAGTCAACAATAGCCTAGTAAGAGGTTGAAAAAGCCAAAGTGATCCGTGATTTTCAGCCCTGCGGGAGTCAGCATCCCTAACCCCTGTGTAGTTCAAAGGTCAGCTGTAGATGTGGCCACCCCCTATTGAATTAATGACAATGTCCTGAAGACCTAGCATTATTTTAAGTGAATATGCTGCGAATATTACGTCTTCATGGCCTATGAAACTTATACACACTACACATGCACACACTCTTTAAGAAAAATATTTTATTTAGTTAGTTGACAGAGAGAGAGAGAGAGGGAGCACAAGCAGGGGGAGCAGCAGAGGGAGAGGGAGAAGCAGGCTCCCCACTGAGCCGGGAGCCCGATGTGGGGCTCGATTCCAGGAATCCAGAATCATGACCTGAGCCGAAGGCAGAGGCTTAACCCTCTGAGCCACCCAGACGTTCCTGTTTTTTTGGTTTCTTTATCTTTACTTGTTTAATTCTTGTTCTTTTTTTCAAATGTTTAGTCTTATGCAGATCTTTGATATGATGAGGATATGATTTATCATCAGTTTATTACAGACATTGTGAGCAAGAGCCCAAGCAAAAGTCCGAGAAGGTCAGGGGGTCCTCAGTGGCGCCTTGGTGGGCTAGCGTTACCCCTCCAGTAGCTTGGAAACCGGGCTTCATGCAGGGGACCTGGGGGCCGGTACTGTTCGGTGGGGTGTGCCCTGGGCTCAGAGCCCAGTCTGCATGGCCATGTGGAAAGGGGGAGGTTTGCGAAGGGAAGCTGAGACACTTAACAACTGTGCAGCAGTGGACAATGGGCTGCGGTGATCATTTGACCCACTTAGAACTGTTCTCCTTTCTTTTATTGGTTAATTTTCTCCACACACAATGGAATGAAGATGTCCCAAGCAGGGACAATGTTTGCTTAGTGGCCAGATGCTAGGGTAGGGGTGCCTGCTCTCATAAGACCACATCATCGCAACATTTTTCTAAAACCCTGGACAGGACGTCTGGGTGGCTCAGTTGGTTAAGCGTCCGGGTCTTGATTTTGGCTCACAGTCTCAGGGTCAAGAGTTCAAGTTTCCCATTGAACTCAGCGCTGGGCATGGAGCCTGCTTGGGGTTTTCTCCTTCCCTCTGTCCCTCCCCCATCTTTAAAGGAAATAAATAAATCTTAGAAAGAAGAAAAGCCTGAAGGCAAAATATTTCCCCTCAGTACACAGATGTTGGGCGGTTTTACTCCAGCTCGTGGCCGACTGACACTTCTTTTACTTGATTGCTTCTTTTTTCTTTTAATAGGAAGATTTATTTACTATATGCAGGTTCATATGACATAGAATTTAAAGAGCCAAAACATGCTTTTAGAGATTTTATTTATTTATTTGACAGAGAGAGTGAGAGAGAGCACAAGCACAGGGAGCATCAGGAGAGGGAGAGGCAGCCTCCCCGCTGAGCTCAGAGCCCCACGCAGGACTCGATCTCAGGACCCTGGGATCATGACCGGAGCTGAAGGCAGAGGCTTCACTGACTGAGCCACCCAGGTGCCCCGAGTGTCAAAACATTTTTATTTATTTATTTTTTATTTCTTTTCAGTGTAACAGTATTCATTGTTTTTGCACCACACCCAGTGCTCCATGCAATCCGTGCCCTCCCCAATACCCACCCACTAGGCCCTCCCAACCTCCCACCCCCCGTCCCTTCAAAACCCTCAGGTTGTTTTTCAGAGTCCATAGTCTCTCATGGTTCACCTCCCCTTCCAATTTCCCTCAACTCCCTTCTCCTCTCCATCTACCCTTGTCCTCCATGTTATTCCTTAATCTCCACCGGTAAGTGAAACCATATGATAATAGACTCCCTCTGCTTGACTTATTTCACTCAGCATCATCTCTTCCAGTCCCGTCCATGTTGCTACAAAGGTGGGTATTCGTCCTTTCTGATGGAGGCATAATACTCCATAGTGTATATGGACCACATCTTCGTTATCCATTCGTCTGTTGAAGGGCATCTTGGCTCTTTCCACAGTTTGGTGACTGTGGCCATTGCTGCTATGAACATTGGGGTACCGATGGCCCTTCTTTTCACTCCAACTGTATCTTTGGGATAAATACCCAGTAGTGCAATTGCAGGGTCATAGGGAAGGTCTATTTTTAATTTCTTGAGGAATCCAACATTTTTACATAAGAGTTAAAATGAAAGGCAATACTGGACTATAAGTGGACACACACCAAGGAGGAAAGAAAGAAGGAAGCATAAACACGTAAACCTTTAAGCATTTTATCTGAAAGTAATGATATCTGTCTTTGTGCCAGTTTAAGAAGGGTCACTCTGGTTCCAGAATTTGCTCGCTTTCTTTTCCAAATGGTGTCCACTGACTCTAGGAGGCTAGGTGGAGGAGGAACCATCTTTACTGCAGCCCAGGGGGCTACCCCTGTTTGGTCCCCAACCACTCCCCTTCCCCCACCAAGGGGTCTCCGGCCGTCCCAGCAGCACTGACCGCTATCGGCGCCTCGGATGTAGAGGGGATATAGGTGGTCCTTCTTGACTGGTGGTTTCTCCTCGTGCCCTCCCTCTTAGGAAACAATCTTTCCTTGCCCAGGTAATAGCAACATGTTCTTTTTTCTGTTTTTAGAGGGGGAGGGGCAGAGGGAGAGGAGGAATCTTAGGCAGATTCCGTGACAAGCATGGAGCCTGACCTAGATATTGATCTCATGACCCTGAGATCATGACCTGAGCCCAGGTCAAGAGTCTGACACTTACCCAACTGAGTCATCCAGGCACCAGCCAACGGCATGTTACTTTTTAAAATATTTTTTTCCAGTATCACAAGAGTGACGTAAAAGGATCATGAAACCCTGTGTACCCATCACCCAGCTACCATAATTACCAACATCTTACCAACTGCAATTTAAGAATAGAGTGTTTTAAAGCAAATCACAGATACACTCTTCCACCCACAAATCCATGTCTCTAAGCAATACTTTTTTTAAAGATGTATTTATTTATTTTAGGGAGAGAGAAGGAGCATGAGCCATGAGTAGGGGAAGGGGCAGAGGGGGAGAGAAAGAATGTCAAGCAGGTACCCTTCGGAGTTTGAGCCCAGGATCCCACAGGTCAGATCGTGACCTGAACCGGAATGGAGAGTCTGAGGCTTAACTGACCGAGTCTCCCAGGTGCTCGTCCAAGAAATTCTTCAGAAACTTAACTACAACAGCATCATTGTACTTAGCACAAATAATGTTTATTATTACATAATATCCATGACATATTTTTTGTTGTCTCAAAAATATCTTGAGGCATCAATCTATTCAAATTGGATTCAAATGAGCTCTACTCATTTGCATTTGGTTTTTACATCTTTAAGGCCCGTTGAGTCTATCAGTCTTCTCCTCCCGCTTTCCCTCCTACTGCTTATGTGTTGAGGAGGAAGAGTCATTTGTCCCACTAAATACGTCCCATTCTGGACCAGTCTGATCGCATCCTCTTTGGTCATTGTTTTCCTGTCTCCTTTATTTCCTAAAAGTTGATAGTTCTATCTAGGGACTAAGTTGACAAAAGACGTGTGTGTGTGTGTGTGTGTGTGTGTGAGAGAGAGAGAGAGAAACCCTCCGTGGATAGTCCTGTGTACTTCCTATCAGCTCTATATCCAGAACTGATCATGCTCGGTTGTCTTCCTCGTAATGGTGGTGTGGAACGGGGCTCAGGACTGTTAGTACGGACACGCCATTGCAGTTTTCTCTACCAGCACCGACCTGGTGGGCAGATACCTCACGGAACGTTCTCACCTTGTCCAAGGGCCCACCTGGTAATGTGCTTCAGTCATAAACATTGCTTTGTCCACTTCCGCTAAATCCAACGGGCAGAGCCCCAGGAGATTTTCAGCCAGTATGGTTTCCCTTTGCTCTCTGGACTCCTGGAGAACGTTTGGATCAGGCCCCAGGAATGTCAGTCTCTCCTGCAACTGTGGAGACTGGACGCCGCACTTGAGACACCAAGCCCAAAACGAAGGAGGGCTTCTCTCATTGCCCGCACATCAGAGGCTGTAAAGCATGTTCAATTTTGCCAATCATGGAGATAATATTGGGGCATATATACTTCCAAAAATAATGCTTGCCATCTTTTGCCAGTGTGCTGAAATCCCTGTGTATCACAGTCACTGTAGGACATTCTCGTGTAAGAGCCTGAGTCTACATGTTGTACGCACCCCCCCCCAAAAAAAATCTAGGGTACAGTGGAGGACACTGGGCCAAGGCTCTCAGGGACGTGAGATTTGGCTGGGTGATGTGAATGCCTACACTACGCACCTCTGCCGCTTGGTTCAGAGTAACTTCACGTACTGTGTTACTGGATTGGGCCATTTTATTTTAATTTATTTTTTTTAAAGATTTTCTTTATTTATTTGAGAGAGAGAACAAGAGAGAGCATGAGAGGGGAGAAGGTCAGAGGGAGAAGCAGAATCCCCATGGAGCTGGGAGCCCGACATGGGACTCGATCCCGGGACTCTGGGATCATGACCTGAGCTGAAGGCAGTCGCTCAACCAACTGAGCCACCCAGGCACCCTGGATTGGGCCATTTTAACAAAATACCCCAGACTGGCTGGCTTAAACAAGAGAAATGTATTTTCTCACAGTTCTGGACATGGAGAAGTCCACAATTAAGATCCTGGCCAATTCTGTTGAAGGACAGATGGCCCCTGCCTGCTCTGTCCTCACATGCAGAGACAGGGAGAGAGCTCGCCTACATTTCCTCTTACAGGGACACTAATGTATTAGTGTCAGATCAGGGACCTGCTCTGAGGATATCATTGAACCCTCACTACATTCTTATTGGCTCTGTCTCCAGATTCAGTCCCATTCCGTGTATGAATGTTGGCAAGCCACAGCTCAGCCCATGGCATACCTGTGCAAATTGCAGCACCCACCTGGGACCCTCTCTGCCATCAGACTCGCTACCTACCGGTGGTCGTCATGACCATGGCAGGAGTTCGCGCTGGCAGAGAACCCAGAACCCAGAACCTCACAGAGCACAGAGCTTACTTTACCCACAGTGGTGGGTTGCAGTTGCAAACAAGGAGGGTGTTGTCGCTCTAAATCCGACTCCTCCTCATCAGACAGAACACAAATACTTCCAAGTTTGAGCAGTGACATTGTGGACACGTGTCACCTGCACCTGTTAGTTGCTATCTCGTAGCTCCTCATTCAAAATACAGTTTAAAAGTACTAAGAAGAAGATAAAATGCCAAACTAATCCAAGTGGGATTTCATCATTTGCCCTATTAATAGTTGCTTATTTTTTTCACGGCTATGCATTATGGTAGGTGTTTTGACCCTTTACAAAACCAGCCTTACTTTTAAGTCATATAGTTTTATGTAAGAGTCATAAAAAAATCCGTTATATTTTATGTTAGCGGAAAGAATATTTTTACTTTTTAAACCATATATAGCTTTGCTTGCCTCATTCTTGAGTAAATATGACATAACGCATTTAAGCCATGAAGTAAAAGTAGCATGCCTTTTCTTAGGCATTAAATATAGTTTGATCTGATGTCTTATAAACATAAAACATCACAGAATAAGCATGCCCATTCACAGCAACTTTCTGAAATAAGAAAAGTAACCACATCACATATACCATATTCCACAAAAATTTCTGCTGTTGTCAGCAAAGGCACATAGCTCAAATTCTTGGCAGTATTTGTTTGAAATAAAATGTCACATTGACTTCAAGGCTAGAAGTATTTTTGCTAGAAGCAAAAAAAAAAAAAAAATAAAATAAAATAAAAAAGGCACTTCTCTAGTATTCACTGAATGTTTAAAATTTATTTTAAAGTGTCAGAGATGATGGGATGCCTGGGTGGCTCAGTTGGTTAAGCTGCTGCCTTCAAGTCGGGTCATGATCCCGGAGTCCTGGGATCGAGTCCCGCATCGGGCTCCTTGCTTGGCAGGGAGCCTGCTTCTCTCTCCGCCTCTGCCTGCCACTCTGCCTGCTTGTGTGCTCTCTCTCTCTCTCTCTCTCTCTCTCTCTGACAAATAAATAAATAAAATCTTCAAAAAAATAAATAAATTGTCAGAGATGGCACGTGTTGGGATGAGCACTGGGTGTTACATACAACTGATGAATCACTGAACACCACATCAAAAACTAATGATGTAGTAGGCTGGCTAACTGAACATTACAAACAATAAATAGTCAGAGATGTTTAAACCCTAAATTCTAATTACAGGAGAGCATACATGTTTTCGTATGGTACTTCTAACCCTTATATGTGTATAGATTGGTGTGGGAACTGTGGGTACAGGGTGGTAATCGTGAGGCTTCCAGAGTTTCGAATGGGAAATGCTATTTTTTCCATGAACTCAGTATTCTGTGTGGCTGTAATCATCAAGTCGTCCACGCCCCTCTGAGCCTCTCTAACCCTCTGGGCACAAACCTACTAGTCTACACCACCTGCAGTCTTCGTCCACCTCTTGTCCTCCCCGTACCCTCAGGTGAGCCCTGGGCTCACAGAGGATGGGGCGGTGCTTTCCTTCTTGCAGAGAGTCGAGGGCAGAGCTGGTGTGAATAAGTGTGGCGTGAGCTCATTAATCCCATGTTTGTTTTTTATATTTTGGCCTCTTTCTCGTGGCCCTCTCCATTGCTCAAACAGTGCCTTCCCTAGGCGGCCCCTCACAAGGATATATTTCCTTAGGAAATGCAGTTTGGGGATTAACCCAAATATTCGGATCGTTGCAGAATTCCCTTGGGCGTCCAGGTCTGCTGGAGGCCCCTGGGCTCCCAGGTGCGGCAGGCCTGTCTGGCTTGGCCTCTCTGCTCTGTTTATCCTCTTTCCCAAATGCCTGCGGTCCCTAGAAATCTCAGTTTTAGGTAACTACGTGAATGCTCCATTTCTTCTCTATTTTCCTGCTTTCAGAGATTGTCTTGGAAGGAATACTCTACGACCTAAAGTGGCTAAAACAACAGAGGTTTGTTTCTCTTAATGTCAAGAAGCCTAAAGATAGGGATCCCGAGATCCCTAAATGGTGCAAATACATCAAGCTTCTGGGTCGATTTCAGAAGCACGTTTGTGGCTTGCACCTCCTCCGGGAGGTCCTGTCCTCCCAAGACAATGTCTAGGGCAGTGAGAGAGGGCTGGGGACTCATCGTGGAGGAACATGGGTCCAAGATATACCCCCACAGACTTTCCTACCTGTTGGACTAGCCATGATTGGGTCATATGCCCACATCCTAGAAATTGCCGGCTGGCTGGTAAAGTGAGTCTGCGATGTCTAAAGCCTTTGTTATAGGGGGAGACCTGCACCAGCACGAGGAAAAGTGGCAAAGCCTCCACGTAATGACCCAAACTGCCCCCTATCTGCTCTTACTTGAGCTCATGCAAATTATTCTCAAGACAAGGATGGTGAAGCTTGCCGTATTGCCTAGTCAGCGTGTCCAGTGCAGACTTCTGTGCACCAGGGATTAGGTTTGACTCTCGGAGAGCTCAGAAGTATCGTGGCTCAGTGATCCACAGAGAGCAGAAAAGAGGAAAGAGCAGGTACAGCTCTTAGAACGAAAGCCTCTGCTCAGAAAGCTTTCCTGAGCAAGCAACGCTGTGTTGCTGCGCCCCAGCCTCCACGACCCTTGGCTCCATCGGCACAGAACGTCCTGTGTCCAGAGCACTCACACCGGCCTTTCTCTTCCCTGTCCTTCTCGGTGATGCCCAGGCTCCTCTCCGCAGAGCCCTTGCATTAGCTGGTAGGAAACATTCTCACTCGGGCTGCAGACATCCCCTTCCTCCCAAGGGCTTCTCTCCAACATGCCCAGTCCGTACACCCTGCACTCTTCTCGAAGCAACTGCGTGCATGGACATCGTTCAAGTGCAGCACGTTGTGTTTCCCAGAAGGGTTTCCACCAACCCTCTTCAGGAAGAGGGGTCCTGGACCAGGCGCCAGAACCCGTTGGCACACCTGGTCCTTCCCGGTGTTCCTGGCACCACGGGGAGAAGGTTACCCCTGTCCTTCTTCCTCCTGAATTGAAGTCTGGTGCATCATCTCTCTCGGTTCAGTCTCGAAAATATTGAAGGATGTGGTTTTCTTTCTTGCTCTCAGAACCAGCCTCTCTTGCTTTCTAACATAGTAGCTAACTTTCTAACTGCAAGTTTATGCTAAGTTATTAATGATGTAGAAGGTGGATGTACAATAGAGGGGTGTGTGTGTGTGTTTCATACTTTCCGCTTAATCAACTGGCAGGATTAACTGTCTCCTTTGTTTTTTTATTACTATGTGCCGTTAGCCACTGCATAGTGCATCATTAGTTTTTGATGTAGGGTTCAATGATTCATTAGTTACGTGTAACACCCAGAGCTCATTGATGCCTCCTGCCTCAGACACCCGCAGGCTGGGCTCTCCCCTCCGGGGGCTCCTCCCAGGACCTTGCTCCCTTGGGTTACACAACAGGTGTGTGGCAGGCTACTCCGGAATTAATGGTGTGTTTGTACCACAGCTATTATGGCCTGTCATTTGCCACCATAATTATTTAATTTTGACAAATATTATGTAAGCCAATGAAATATGAGTTTAATTAATTAATTAATTAATTTTAAAAAAATTTATTTATTTATTTGAGAGAGAGAGATGACAAATAGGCAGAGAGGCAGGCAGAGAGAGAGGGGGAAGCAGGCTCCCCGCTGAGCAGAGAGCCTGATGCGGGGCTCGATCCCAGGACCCTGAGATCATGACCTGAGCCGAAGGCAGAGGCTTAACCCACTGAGCCACCCAGGCACCCCTGAAATATGAGTTTAAAAAAGAGAGCTAGCATATTTATAGAAAAATAGCAAAAAATAAAAATTGCTCTCAAGTTAGCGGTAGATAAGATGACTGCAAACTCTTGTCTCTGAAGGGAACTTTTTAAAGGATAGGAGGATAATGCACTCAGTTGCTTACCTTATAGTAATCAAAAACTGACTGTTTCAGATGAAAACTGATGAGTTATTTATTTTATTGTTATTATTTTTTAAAGCTCTTGTCTGTGAACCAGTACTCAAAAGAAAGGGGTTAATGTTAGAACTTAAGTTTGAATCATTAATGTACATTTTCACGTGTGTAGTGAAAGTGAACTGGTCAGAAGAAATACGAGCTATCTTTTATGCTTTCTCTCTTTAATTGTTTTTTTTTAATCTGAAGAAAATAAAAAGGCAAGAGAACATTACTGTGTCAGTGTCCCTACACGTGGCATTTGCACTTTGAGAAATGCATCAAGACCACAAGATGGTCAATGCCAGACCTGAGGCTCAGGGGCTGTCTGTGTGGAGGCCAGGGCATATCTCCCAGTTCACAGAGAGCCCGTCCTCCCTGCGGGTTATGAGTATGGGTGGGAAGTAGGCCTGTGGGGTGGGACAGAGCTGTATGGATTCCAGCCACCGCGAGGCTCTGGGTCAACTGGTAGACCTGTTGAGAACACCCTGAGTCCTGTTCCTTTCTCCTCAAGGACCCAAACTTTCTGTCACCTGCTGGGATGCCCAGTGCCCCCTGTGTTTGCTCTGACCTGGGACTCAGCCATTCTTGCTTGGTTTTCCTTGAATGGATCTCTCACACCCAGCAAATCAAAGACTGACATGTTGAGAAAGATGTGTCGGTTCTCTGAGTATAAGCAGAAATTTAGCTTCTCTCTCAAACTACTCATATAATCATTACTAATTCATAATTTTCAATTTAATTTCTCTTAATATTGTAGATTTGGAGTTTTGTTTTCTCTTAACGTTTTTACAGTTTTATTTATTTATTTTAGAGAGAGAGAGAAATAGAGAGAGTGGTCATGCATGTGTGAACAGGGGCAGGGGCAGGGGCAGAGGGAGAGAAAATCCTCACGCGGACTCCCCACTCAGCATGGGTCCAGATTTAGGGTTCATTCTTATCACCCTGAGATCATGACCTGAGCCAAAATCAAGAGCGGGACATTCAAACCACTGCACCATCCAGGCACCCCTGTTTACTCTTGATTTTTTCAAATGCTATTTACCCTTCTGTCTGTAATATATTTTCCCTAAACACATGCCCATATGTACACATACATATATATGTACACTTAACATTTATACACACATGTGATATGCACGCTGATCTAAGCAAAAGATATTTCAACTTGTCAACAAATACTTATCTTTCCAAATTGCACTATGAAGTATTACATAATTTTATAAATCTTCATATTTCTGTTACCTCTAAGTTCTGGCTAGTAATGCCGTTTTAAATCAGTACCAGAAAGTATACTGTTAAGTCAAACTGAAGATGAGTACACAGATGCTAAAACTGAAAAGGATGTGTGTGTGCATGTGTGTGCATGTGTGTGCGTGTGTGTGCGTGTGTGTGTGTGTGTGCGTGTGCTGTAGAGATGATTGGGAATGGGTGGTACCATAGCTTCCTGAAGACACCCGCTATTCTAACGCAAATGAGACGTGATCATGGCCATTTCTGCCTCGCTGGGTGTTACTTACTGCCCCCTCTCTGTGCAGCAACAAGACTTTTCACATCAGTGATCCAGGTTCAGATCGTGTATTTTATGTGACAATGGTAGGCTGTCATGGGTGAAATGAAACTGTCGGTTCTAGACAAGAGAGCAAGTGCTGGTTGTTACCAGGGATGCGGTCAGGGTGGAGACTGTCATTCCTGGGAATGAGGGCGAAAGTAAATACAGAATTAAATCTGTCGGATGTGTGTTGGTCATTAGACTTGTGTTACTGTGTAGGGATGGGTCATCTTCCAGGACCCTGAGGGGCACCACTGAGACGTGGCTCATCCCTGGGGCCGCTGCTTTTCAAACTTGGCACATGAACGCTATTGCCTGTGCGGTGAAGAGGGGCCTCACTGGGCTGGGTGGTCTACAGGGGGAGCAATCTAGAAGCACTATTACCTCACTCCTTTAAACCATTGCTGGTATAAAGTGCCTTTGTTCTTACACAGGACAAATTATCAGTAAGCAACCTGTAGACATAGAATAAGTTTGTGAAAATATGTTTTTAAACTTCGAAACTTGTAACTTTTTTAGTTTTTCAGTTGATAAAGTACACCCATGGAGAAAAGAAGCTACATGGACGAGGGTCTTAACGCAGTTCTGTTTTCTGATAGAAACCCTTTTGGTATGTCTCATGTTGGTGAGAAATGCCCATCCTGCGCAGTACTTTGAAGGTAGATCTACCAGGATTTCCGGTGGGTAAGCTTTAGGATAAACTGAGGCAAGAGTGACTGAGGATTCTGGTCTAGCAAACAGAAAGATGCCGCCGTGTGTGTGTGTGTGTGTGTGTGTGTGTGTGTGTGTTGTAGAGATGATTGGGAATGGGTGGTACCATAGTTTCCTGAAAACACCCACTATTCTAACACAAATGAGACATGATCATGGCCATTTCTGCCTCGCTGGGTGTTATTTGTGGAGGTATTTACTACAGGGGTTGGACTCAGGTTGGAGGTGTGAGAGTGGGGACACCAGAGGTTCGAGGCACTTGTTAGATACCCAGAAGGAGGGCTGGGTCTTCAGTGGGACGGGAGGGTTCCACGCTCAGGGGAGAGGTCAGGATTGGCAACCATGTGACTGTCACTGAAGCCACGAGGAGAGCTGGTGAGCTCCCTCTGGAGAAGGGCTCGCACTTAGTAAGTGGAAGTGTTGAAGAGGTCTCATTGAGCCTTTGCTGCCCTTTCTCTGTGAGGCCGATGGGTGGTTTGTCACTGTGAGCTACATTGGCGGGTGGTAGTTTGCTCCTGTGCGTGCACAGCCAGCAGCTCGACCCTCGAGTGACAGGCATCGCATACATTGAGAATAAGTGACAGCACTCCGCGAGCACAGAATGAGGCAAGGCAGGAGCCTGGGCAGGGCGAAGCCTCGTTAGCCCTCTGTTTCCAGCAGCTAAGCTGCATTTACCCACAAGGCACTCCGTTTGGCTTTACGTCTGGTCTTTTTACCACAGTGCAGTTTCAATTGAAGCTTAGCAAACACTTGAAACTCAAGGTATAATTGCTTTTCTATTTCAATTTGGGACTCACTTTTCCTTTGTAGCGTATTTTGTAAATTAAAATTATTAAAAAAAAATACAAAACGCATCAGACTGCATGTGCCATGGAGGAAGCGGCCAGATAAATAGCGATCAACACAATGTGTACGTAGGTTAAAAATTGACAAAACATCTAGAAAGAGGGGCACCTGTGTGACTTAGTCAGTTAAGCGTCCAACTCTTAGTTTCAGCTCAGGTGATGATCTCAGGGTCCCAGGATCAAACCCCACATGGCACTCCCTGCTCCGTGCGGACCTTGCCTCCCCTCCCTGTCTGCCCCTCTTCTTGCTCACGTATTCTCTCTCTCTCTCTAAAATCAATACATAAATCTTTTTTAAAAATCTAGAAAGATACTCTGACTTATTCAGCAACTTATATAGTGTGCCATATGTTGATATTAGTGACCTGAATATCCCTGATAGATTTTAACATCAGTTCTAAAAGTAGACATTTTGATTTCCAGTGACACAATGAAGTGTAGGTAGATTTGTAAGATTGTTTTTCTTTTTATTACTCCAAGACTAATAATAAGTTTGTGATCCAGATTCGGGTTGCAGAAAAAAAAATATGTAAGGCAGAGAAGATACCAAAGGTCAGTGTGAGCATGTCGTTGCCCAGTGGTATTTGCTGAGACCTAAGGTTACCTTGTAACCTGGATCTTACAATATTCCTGTTGACCATTTAGTGAGCTAGAGTCCCAGAAGGGAACCAGGAAAAACAGAAACAAAACCAAAAAACACCTGCGTTTCATTGGTATTATTCTATTTACTCTCTGTACGCCCTTGAGTACCACATATTTTGAAAACTGATCTAAAAAGAGCCTCAAGTGCCCAGCACAGGCCTGGGCTTGTAGCAAGAGTTCTAAAAATCAGATGGAAACATAGTAACATAATGTATCAAGGGCAGCATCACACTTTAGCATAACACACCTGAAGAGAAATGGAGTGGTTCTAACAGTATGCCACATAAAACAAACTAAAAACCACCTTAAAGGCGGTGTGTCCGTCCCGCCTGTAACAGATGCCAACACTCGGCCTGCTCCCAGATCACTTTTCCGGCACTTGCTGCCACCATCTATGTCCAAGGTGGGTCCCTTTCTTGTGTTTGCATCTAGAAGGCTTTGTTTGAGGGGCAAGTCATTAAAATCGTTCGGAAAACCAAACAAAATTCAAAAATGATTTTCTGTACTCTGAAACCAGAGGAAAAATAAATCATTTACAACTCTCAGCTACACTTTCAGGAGCTCCAAATTCTTCAACCCTTGCTGCACTTTTTACAAGTGCTTCTGTCCCTCAACAAAGCAGGTATTCAGGTATGAAAATCTGAGTATGAATAATTCCCTGTCGTGACCATGATATTGGTTAACATTGCAATAATTATTGTTTCAGAAAGGAAATTTTCAGGACAGTTTGAGTTATATAACTTAA
The DNA here is from genome assembly GCF_963455335.1 of Martes martes. NCBI lineage: Eukaryota > Metazoa > Chordata > Mammalia > Carnivora > Mustelidae > Martes > Martes martes. The sequence continues at coordinate 3,442,778 of NC_137889.1, read as the reverse complement.
GAAAAATGAAGAATCGCAAAATAAAAGGAGATTACTTCTCTACCATAGCTAAATGTGTATACGTAAGTTTGTTTCTATTTTTTAATTAATTAATTAATTTGACAGAGATCACAAGTAGGCAGAGAGGCAGGCAGAGGGAGAGGAGGAAGCAGGCTCCCTGCCGAGCAGAGAGTCTGATGTGGGGCTCAATCCCAGGACCCTGAGATCATGATCTGAGCCGAAGGCAGAGGCTTTAACCCACTGAGCCACCCAGGCGCCCCTATGTTTCTATTTTTATAATATGAATGTATACATAAATCTAAGTATATATAAATTTATATACATTCTGTTTCTACATGCTGAAAATTAACAGTTTGCCCACATTCATCCATAATCTCCAAAATACTTCAGGGAAAAAAAAATACAACCTCACAAGATCTTAAAGAATATAGTTGTTATGTACATTTTAATACATTTGAAACGTAACATGTTACAGGAAAAGAATATCTACATGACACAATAGTTACGTAAACATCACACCTTTGTAATGGGATATTTACCTTCTAATGTGTTTACCTGTAATTTTTTTCAAAATAAATGATCATTTTAGTACAATTCTGTAAGAACATTTTCGTGTATTATAATGTAAAAATGTTAATGTTAGATTAGATGCCTCTGAGGCTCCTGGGGTTACCCACTATGCTGCAAACGACAGCTGACAGTGAAATGAACCACAACTGGGCACTAATGAAGAAGAAACGCCATACGAATTTTTAGAGGGGAAAATACTGCATTATTAAATAGCCTCCACATGCAGATGTTAGCGGGTATGAAGTGCAGTAAAAGAGAAGTACCGGTATTTTTCGGGAATAAAAGCTCTTTGCAGTTCCCAAGCTCAGGTGACAGAAAGACATTAGTATCCCATCCGGAAACTTGGGGAATTGTTGTAATGAACGTCACAGAACATTAGCTAGGTTGGCAGATTGCATTCCCCTAGTACTTCTGAAGTACAGATAAGCAAACTCGTCCACACTAACGTGATCTTTTTTAATAGAAACTAAATTGTAAGAAAACAAACTTTGTCAGGAAGGCTGATCCTGTAGATTGGTGCCGGAGACCAAAGCCAACTCCCTTCCTGGGCAGAAACTGGAATTCGTGCGTGCATGTGCCCCCGCCCCAACACACACACACATACACACACGCCTCAGGTTCCCTTCCTGAGCAGAAACTGGAGTGCGCACACACATGCACACATGCACACTCACACACGCACACAAGAACACGTACACATACACATACACACACACACCCCAGGCTCCCTTGCACTAGGCTTCCGGACTTGGTTCCTTCCACCTGAACCACTCATGAGGTTGTTTCGTTCAGGAATTGAGTCCCTAGTTGTGTGCAGTGAGGCATAGGTGGGTACATTTTTGGCATGGGATCTGCCCTTGGGCATCGGCACACTGATCCAGGCCTCCCGATCGTGATAGTACCTGCTCATTTCTGGAACAGGTGGTGGTGGCAGGGGTTTCTGCTTCTATCCCTTCCTCTCTGTGACAGAGGCTCCTGTCTTCCTACCAGCTTCAGCTGTGATTTGAGCATGTCCTGGACAGAGAGAGGGAGAGAAAAAGGCGGGTAATGGGAAGAGAAAAAGAACAAATCTAATGAATCCTGCAATGAGCAAAAGAAGAGACTGGTCCTGAGCCATACTCACTTAAATTTGGAGAGATGAGGGCATCGTGGCAGGTGCACAGGCTTTTATGCTGGGAACTTGAGATTGTGTGAGACAGTATGAGATGGAAAACGGAGCATGGGGCATTTGGAAAAACAAGAAAGAGTTAAGAAAGGCTGTGGAGTGCTTTAGAATGAGTTTCATGTAAGCTATTATTGAATCAGGCAAATTTGGGTCCAGTCCTTGCTCTGCCCTTCCTGGCTTGTAGAATGTGTGGAAGTGGTTTGCCATGTATGCGTTTCTACTGCCTCACCTATGCAGGGCCTGGACACTGGCCTCGACCTCTCTCACCTTGAAAACAAGATTGTGGATGGGATAATTCCATTGGGATGTGCAGGGGTGGGTGGATGGGGGGTGTCTCCTGTGCCATGGAATATTTAACATCTTGTCCTTTGCCCACAAATGATACTAGCATCCCCCGGTTGTGACAACCTGAAATGTCTGCAGATGTCCGGTGTCCTTTCTACCGCTAATTTGTCCTGATTGAGGACCACTGGTGTAAATTTCCAAAACTTTGCAGTCACATTGACTTGACCCCTTTCTAGAGTCATGACCTTGTGACACAGGACATCATTCCCTACCCAGTATTTTTTTTTCTTTTTATGTAGAATTTCTTATAATGATACTGAAAACAAACACCTTAAATTATATGGTTCTAAACTTATTTTGAGGGACGCCTGGGTGGCTCAGTTGGTTAAGCGGATGCCTTCGGCTCAGGTCATGATCCCAGCGTCCTGGGATCGAGTCCCACATCAGGCTCCTTGCTCAGCAGGGAGCCTGCTTCTCCTTCTGCCTCTGCCTGCCTCTCTGTCTGCCTGTGCTCACTCTCTCTGACAAATAAATAAATAAAATCTTAAAAAAAAAAATAAACTTATTTTGATTTTGTTTTTAATGAGAAATTTCTGAAGCAACAAGACATTTGACCTGAAAGTAAAACCATAGATTGATTAGAATCTAATTGATTAGAATGTTACCCGACTTAGAGAAAGGTTTTCCTATAAGGTGTAATAACTCAACACAAAACGTTGTTAAAAACATCTTGGCTTTTATAACAATAAGTGGAAAATGTTGAATCTCTCATCAGCCAGGGTATGCAACTTTTTCAAAGCAAAAGTGATTTTTTTTAAAGTAAATATAAAATCAAAGTTTGAGTGAGGGGGTGAGGGTATATTCACAGAATCAGGTTTTCTCCACCACATCTCTTTTCGATGTCAATAAAATGTGCCCCTGACCACCTTGTAGAGGAGGTGGATAAAATGTAGGATGTCTGCGTACACATCCCAGTTAACTCGTGGACAGAAAAGGGAAGAAGACAGGGAATACAGAACAGGGGATAGAGAAAGTTTCCAGCTATGGGAACAGAGTCCCAAATAAAGTAGTAGTTCTCGTCTACTGGACACCTGCTGTCTGCAGCCGGGACTCCTCGATCCTATCTTTGCCCTCCATTCCCAGCCATGCAGGTCTGTCTGGGTCATTCGTTGGTTGCATGACCAATGACAATACGATCTGCCTCTTTGCCAACTTCTGCTGCTTACAGTAGGTCACGACGCTTCCTGGAGAGATGCATGTCGTACGTACATAAACCTAGCAGAACCATTTATTTTGAAATGGCTCACAGATTGTAGATTCACCAACATCATGAGTTTTGCCACATTTGTTCTTTCAATGGTGGTCTGGGTCTCCCTCCCTCCCTCTCTCTCTCTCTCCCCACTTCCTTCCCTAGTCCATACCCTGATGTTGATTTTCTAAGAACAAAACCGTTATCTTACAATGAACGCACTATAGTGTTCAAATTTGGAAAATTTAATTTAACACTTTCATCCAAAAATGACAGGTTTCCTGCGTTTCCAGGAATGCACTTGCCGCTTTGTTTCCCTGCTGGCCCAGGGCCTGTTGGAGGCTCCAGGCTGCCTTTGATGGTCCTGTCACTGTAATCCCCTTTCATCTGGAGCATCCCTCCTCCTCCCTTTATCTTTCGCAGCATGGGTGTTCTTGAAGAGCACAGGCTGTCCTGCCCTTCATCTCTGGTGGCACCAAAGAACGATCCTGACCCACTAGTTTGTGCGAATGTGATTACTGTCTTCAATCTCAAGTCCGGCCTTGGATTGCTGTGACCCTGACAGACACTGGGCCCGGCTTCCCCTGCTGGGCCTGCGGGGCCTGACCCAGGAGCGCCAGGACCTCACCAGAAGTGGCAGGGGAGAGCTGCTGAAATGTGTTTAAAATTGCACCCTGCCTGGCCTTTTAAGTCAGAAATAAGTAGAGAGGATGAGGTATTATTATTTAGATATTAATATATATGTATTTTCTATCTCCTATACCCACCCCGCCGCCCAAGGCAGGGGGCACGCACACCAATTTAAGTCAGACAAGAATGAGGCCAGTGGTGGGAAGAGGCAAGGGGGTGATGTCAGGGCTCGATCAATAAACAGAAGATTGATGGCTGGGTTGTTATCCATGGAAAACATCCTCTCCCTGTGGCCTCTGAAGAAACAGGGGTGCCAGGTTGAAAGCTCCGTTTAAAAGAAGTGCTAATGAGCTGTGAAAACGAAGCAAATCATGGCCCTTGGAGCCTGCCTTTGGCAAGAACCTAGAAAGTTACTCATTTTTAGTGGTTTACTGGTTTCCTAACTGCTGTTTTGGGCAGTCCTACTGAGTAACAGGGAAACAGATTCATGCATTATGAAATGTTACTTTTCCCCAAATCCCCACAACTAAACCACCAGATTTTTATTTACATTTCAAATGGAAATGATGATTATCTTCATAGGTGCAATTTTCCCTTATTTTCAAACAAGGTAGTTAATTCTGAATATTAAAATAGATTTTGTTTTGATTTCCTGTAACAAAGCAATGCAGACATAGAAAAATTGAAAAATGCAAATAAGAAAACAGAATATTTAATTAAAATCTCAACTTTTACAATACAAAAAACTTATGGGTAACATCTGGGCATACAGCTTTCTTTATTCTTTGCATGCGTCATGTAATCTTTTTCTAATATGGCAAAAGATCGTATAACTGTTTTTGATGTTTGTTTTCTTCATTTCATATATTGTGAATATTTTTCTATGTTGATAGACATTCTTTGAAATATGTTTTACTGGCTGAAGAGTTTTAGATTTTGCAGCTACACCAAGATTAATTTAATATACTTCCTTTTGTTGGGAATTCGGGATCTAACCAGTTTAAGATATTCTCTTGATAATATCACTATACTACAATTGTTATCAATATCACTACAGCCTGTATTTTTCAAACAAGTTCCTTTAATTCTTTCCTTAGGATATATTTTGAAAAGTAGGATTTATAAGTCAAGAGTTAAGAGAAGACGTGTTTTTAAGAAGATAGTATTCATACCCCAATTTCCCAGTGCAGCTTAAACATTCATTGAGTGATGGAGTTCCTCTTCTCCTAAAGTAGCATAACTTTAATGGATCTCTCTCTTCTTCTTCTTCTTCTTTTTTGGGGGGGGAGGATCTCTTGTTTTTAGTATCTATCTTAATTTTTAATTTTTTAATTAAAATTTTTTTTCAGTATGTATTTTATTTTTTTCTTAAAATAACCTAAACTTGACTTCACAGTCAGATGCCAAACCTCGGTGTCTTTTGCACAGTAAAACTCTCAGTGTGTAATTATCGATAGCCTGGGGGTGCCCCAGGTCAGCTGCCTGCAGAAGGCTTCCCACCTTCAAGATAACTTCCGTTTCCTCCACCTGTGACCACCACCCTCTCCATCAGTAGCCATGCAAGGTCTCCCCTGGTCTCCTGCTGAATCTCTGCTCCTTCCTCTGAGTCCAGAAGGCACAGAGACATTTGGCGCTCAGCTTCTACCATAATCTGGCTTCCGGGATCATTGTCCTGCATCGGGGTCCATCGCTGTGCCTCAGCTCCCGTTGCGGCTTCTAAGAGACTGCCCCTCAGTCCAGTGGTTGTCACTTGCGAGGATGAGTGTCTGGGCGCTGCCTGCCCGGCTGGTCTGAGAGGTCCTACCAGTTGCACTGGTTGGTGTCCAGCCCGTGATTCTGTGCAGTGAAAAGGTAACGGTTGATGAGCTCATGTCACGGATGGCAGGATTCCGGTTGGTGCAGGGCTCCTGGACAGAGGTTTACAATTTAAGGTTGTAGACCAGTAAGGATGGTGCTGCTGGTTCAGGGCACCTCCTTAGAGATAAAAGTCAGATGCTCTGATCCCACTTGTTTCAAATATTTGTTTCCAGCTGTTTTGGAAACCAGGCGATAACGCGTGCTCTCCTTCCCTGCTGGGAATTCCCTTGCTACCATCTTCAACTCAACCAAAGCCTCAAGTCCCATCAGGCTTCCCATCCTTGGCCCAGCCATGAAATCTAACCAAGCCAGTTAACTCAACGAGTACATGAACTTGATTAGCTGGTAATTCCCATGATGGCTTGGACTTGGTCCCCACGAGCTGATCCCTCCCTTACTCTCTGTTGCTGACAGATAGACAAAGACTCCAGAGAGACTGGGAAAGCCAAAGGCGGTGGTTGCACCAACTGGTGCCAAAAGCCTGCGTGTCTGATGACCCCACTTCCCCACCCACTCTGTCCTCTCTCTGCCCCCCGCCCTCCCCCCTCCTCAGTGACTGTTAGGACCTTCTTGGCTGCCGTCCCACAATGACTGCCGTCTCATCTTCTTCTTCCTGGTGGATTGTTGGAGCTTCCTGGATCTGGATCTCACACAGCAATGCCTTTAAGGGTTGCCTCTTCCTGATTTCCAGATCGGCTCCTGAATCTCCAATGAGTCACGCACCGCACCTTCTCTATCCCTTGTGCCCCTGAACTTTCATATCCACTGTGGTTTATATATTTATATTTATGTCTGTAAGTACACGTGGGCGAAACACAAAACACACAGGATGCAGTAGATAAAGCACCTGTGGCCAACACGAGTGGAAAGTCTAAAAGTTCACAGATTAATTGATAGTATACACATTATATAACATGTAATTATGTATACTTATCTAACACATATAATTATATATAATTACTATGTAATTTAATATATCAGATAATAACTTATGTTATATGTAATTATGTATTATACATACAAGTATATGTGTATTACTAATAATATATAATATAAAAATTTGTTTTTTATAAACAAACATACTTTCTATTCACTATATACACACACATAGTACTTATATACATTATGGTGAATATAAATTGTACTTGAATATAAAATAGATATCATGCATTATATAATTTATTATATATTGTATATAATTTGATATATAGTATATCATGTGTAACATGTGTACATTGTATCTTATATACATATTATCTATTTATGGTTCTGCCCACCCACCTAGGTAAGTGTAGACTTTCCACTTTTCGGCAGCGCGGGCTTTATCTACCATATCCTTGTCCTGACTGTAGTTATCAAAAGGAAATCTCCAGGCGTCCAGGCTTTGAGATCCTGTTAGGTGGGTCCCTGTGTTCTGGGACTGCTTGTGTCTCAGGATGCCTGCTCTCACCCATTTTGTTGGACATTTATTCAGTGTTTCTATTTCTTAACATGAGCTGTTTACATCTATTGCTTCTGTCCTGAAACCTGGCTGCAGTGAGCTCTACAGGGAACGCGAAACTTAGGGTGCTCTGCAGGGAGGGGTCGGCGGAGGCATGCCCCGGTTCCTGGGATGTCACCCGGATGGGGTTTGTGCAGTGATGGGTGGTTGCGTGGTGAGCGAGGGGACGGGAGATACTCATGTTAGGTGTTTCCGTGTAGCCGAGAGCCTGTCTCTTACGAGTGAACGAAACTTGGAATTCTTACGTGAATATAACGACTAGTATTCTCTCAGAAATCTTGTGATGGCTTATTGAGATATAAGAAGCATTTCAAAACTGAGGTATAAATCATGATTTTTAAAAGGATTTTCTTCATTTCCCATGCTTCTTTCTTGTTGTATTGGAATAAATAAGCGTAGCCAAGAACCCAGTTACACTTCATGATAACAAGTGTCTCCACATCCTGTCAGATAAAAACAGAGTCATAAGAAGCCACTTAATAATAAAGTAGGAAGTCTGTGGGTTTTGAGTAGAACCAGATTTTTATTACTGCTTCTAAGATCGACTCGGTTTGAAGTTGTTACATGAGGTAGTGAATGAAATGTCCCCACGGGGGATTCTGGGTTCTATTGTTAGCGACTCATTGTTTCTCCATCTGGAGGAGAGGGCTGGTAATTGCCAACACTTCCTACCCTGGATCTGCATGGGGATTAATGAGTCACACAGAAGAAGCCGAATGGAAAGTCTGAAAGAGGCAATTTACTCCAGTAAAGTGATTACCCATTTCATGTTAAATGTGCATTTTTTGAGAAACTGTCTGAGAACCTTCTGCAATAACTTGAATCCAACTTCGCTTTCAGCTTTCTCAGAGGCCCACAGAGGCCTGATTGATGATAGCTTTAAAGGCCACTATTCACACACACCCGTGCACACACACACACAACACAAAATGCGCATGAAAACAATATAGGGAATTTAAAAAGATGCTATCAACTGTCACAAAGCTTATTTAACATATGATGGTGTTGCCTTTCTTTCTCTTTCACAAGTAAGGACAAATCTAACACACCATGATTATTAATATTAAGTATTAAATATTGAGCACATTTACAGTTTTTATGAAATGAGCAGCGTAAGGCTCACATTCCCCTGCTCTGTTCGTCACCCTGAGACTACCTCTCCCCTGTGGCTGGGCTCAGGCTCTCTGCTTTATGGCCACCTTCTCCTTCTTCTGACCATGAGCCTGTTTCTTATCTGTTGACTTTCTATTACAGAGAGAAACATTCTTTCTAGACACAGAGTGTACATGTTTCTCCTGCTCCTATAAGTTCCTAGGCAAGAGGATCTTATAGAGTCTCAACACTTTGCACAGGCTACACCAGAGGGAGATAAAAGTATTTCACCTTTTTTTTTTTTAAACCTGGATCTCCAAATATAACTGAAAGCCTTTCATCGCTCTCATCAGATCTCCAGGCTTGGAATTTCAAGAGAAACTTGTGGGTTAGGGGTGGACCAAGACTAGGATCTTTCTCTCCCCATAAAATCAACATTTGAAGCTCTTGCTCTAACTTCCCGAGAGAAAGCCACATCTAAGACCGGGCTTGGAGAAGCAGCTCAAATGGTTGTTTATAGTTGACATTGTATTTGTTTATCTTTGTATCTATCATCTATCTATCCATCATCTATCTGTCTTGGTATATGATGTTTAAAACCATAGTTCAAGAAACAAAAATTTGCAGCAATGGTTCCTTGAAGTTTGGTGAAATTCAGGGAGTAAATCCTCAGTTACCATCAAGAAGGTATTGTATAATACCCACTGTACTTGGGTTCAAGTCCTAGCTCCTTGATTCATTGGTTCTGTGTCTTTAGGAAAATTACTTCATTTATTTGCGCCAAAGATGTTTCTTCAACCTCTGATTTCACAGGGTCCGTAGAGATCCTTCTCTATTAAATAATATATTTGAAAAGTGTTTACAATGGTGATCAGTCTGTAATAATGATTAACTATTAGACATTATTTTGGTAAGGTATTATCTGGGTACAGAAGAAAGAAAACCAGCAAATGTATTCTTTCTGTTAGATACCTTTAAGGTCATGGAACGATTCTTTTATTCCCTTTATTAAAGACCAAAAAACAGATTGAAAGGGATAATATAATTCATTCAGTTTTATAAGGTGAGTTGACCTTTGAATTCAGATCTTTATGATGTCAAAGCTCACAACAATCTTCCAACATATGTATAATTGCCACCCTGACTTTACAGCATTCCTAGACAAACACTGTTCATGAACCTTTCCCAAAGATACATACATAAGTAGCAAGTGAGGCAACCTACTTTCCAGTTACGATGCCCTGACTGAAAATCATATAACTTAAAATAAAATGTATCACACTAGCTTAAACAATAATAATAATAAAAAAGTATCATTACATGGATCTACAATTCTGGAAGTAGAATATTTCCGAGGTAAGTTACACAAGGACCCAATAACATTATCAGAAGACCCTCCTTGTATCTGTCCCTGCCACCTTCTTTGAGTCTGCTAATCCTATTGTGGCTGCAAAGAGGCTGTTCCAGGCTTCAAATCTCCATGTGCACCAATGACTAAGACTAGGAGGACTGTCCCTGCATCATGTTTTTTTAAGAGAAAGAGTATTTTCCCCAAAGACTTTTTTTCACATTTTATGGCCAGTGCTAAGTCACATGCACATACCTCAGGAACAACTGATAACATGCATAAGATGACTTTTCTTAGCTTAGATAGACTCCTGAAGATGTCACACACCACCCCCACCCCAACCCCAGCTTTTGGAGACAAAGACAAAAAGGGTACCAATCACTATGGGTTAGTCAAGACTGGGTTGTTCCTGAAATAAAGATTTGAACCAGGTATTCTAGTTAAGCAGAGTACTTATTATACCTGTTGTTTTCTTAGTTGGTAATGTGCTTCAGAGTCCCCAGTATAGCCCTCAGGCTCAATAATTTGCTGGAAGCACTCACAAAACTCAGAAAAGCCATTGTACTCACATTCAGAGCTTATTTCAGCAAACAGACAGAGCCTAAAGTCAAAGGAAGGAAGAAACTTCTAGGGCTGAATCCGGAAGAGATCAAAAGTGAATGTCTAGTCCTCCTGTCCCATCCGAGTTTCTGTAGACAGCACTTGCTTCTCCAAGCAATGAGATGTGACAAGCGCACATGGAGTATTGCCAACCAGGGATGCTCAGTGAGACTTGCTGTCCATAGTCATGACGGACCACCCACATGGCTCCTACAGTCTACAGGCTCTGCAGAGGTCAAGCTGATACCATGTGGCCCTGTGGCCCATGGTTTCCAAAAATCACACCATTAGCACAGACCCTCTATCGTGGCCCAAGGGCTCTAGTAAGCAAAGATACTTCTAGTAGGCAGGAGGACATTCCAAAGGCTTACAGGTTACCTCTTGGGGGAGGTCAAGGATCAAACTTTCAATATGCAGGTGAGTACAACCAGGCCTGGCTGGCATTCATTACAATGGGTTAAGTACCAGAAGAAAACGATCTGTAGATGTTTTAAATAAGGGACATGTATATTCATGATCACATTACATACTGAATCCTCTTAAAATGGAATGATTCAATTCTGTGTTTTAAATGATTTTGAATAAGTATATCACTTTGCTTTTCTGATTTTCATGGAATTTTGAAGCATGTAGCTGCTTACATGCTATACATTAAGTGGCTCCTTGAGAAATAATACCTATGGTTCCTGAAAAGAAAACAAATATTTTTGCATGGCATTTTTAAATTTAAGGGTAATTGAAATTAAGGGTAATTGAATCATTTCAGATTAATATACAACGTGCTTTTCTTTTTTATGTCTTACATTGGGAAAGTATATACTTTTAACATTTATTTTTTTATTAGGAAATATCAACACACTTTCAAAATTAGAATGGACATTTATGGCTAAAAATTAAGTATGATTTTTATGTGACTGTACAAGCAGTATAGTTCTGCACTCTATTTTGATTTCATAGCATTTGTTTTGCACTTCTGAATTGGAACACACCAGTATTTGCATATGTCACACTTTATTTGCACCATACAGCTGAAAGAGGCATTCATTCACTGTCTCATCTCGCCTCATTGACAAATTTGTCGGTCTGAAAGACAATATGCCGTTCCTGATGATACCTTTGACACAGTGCATCTCTGAGTCTTTTCCCCTCCTGAGCCTCCAGCCTATATATTATGAACATACTTTTAGGTGTTTCTTTCACTGTCATTGTAATTTGTATTATACTCGATATAGACATTTTAAGTTGTGTTTTATGTAGGTTTTGGGAGAAAAAAAGTGTTTGTGACATATATTATTTTCAAGAATTTAGTAGTCTATAATATCCTTGGTGATAGAGAATTAGAGGGGAAATGGAATAAAAAAGATATCAGCAACTCTTAAATAAATTAGTGAAGGGATTCAGCAGGGCACAGAGTTTAACACTAAAAGTACCAGATGGGAAAAAACAAAACAAAACAAAACAAAAAACAGATAATAGGATTATCACTAAGGAAAAACAGCTCTCTGGTTTGAAAGCACCCACTTTTCAAGGTGTGTGTGTGTGCATGCGTGTGTGTGTGTGTGTGTGTGTGTGTTTCTTTTTAAAGTGGAATTTGTGCTTTTGCAATGATGCAAAAAAAGCCTGTTGCTTCACCTCGTCCTCCACCCTTCTCAGAAGGCGTCCTTCCTGACGCAGGATGACAGGCAGAAATACAGTGTAATGAATGTCTTGGACCTTAGACCAAGCCCTCGCTGTACTTGAACAGGGACAGCAGATGGAGGTGGCCGGAAGGAGACAGAAGAGAGACACTGAAGCCGAGTCATGACGTTTGCTGTTGTCTTCTTTTTAACCGGAGTCATTTCCATACTTTAAATATTACTGAAAAGGCGTGTCTGGGTGGCTCCGTAGGTGAAGCTCCCACTCTTGATTTCAGCTGAGTGCGTGATCTCAGGGGCTCGAGATCCAGCCCCGCTATGGACTCTGCACGTGGCACAGAGTCTGCCAGAGAGTCGGTCTCTCCCTCTGCCCCTCCCCCTCCTCACACACACTCTCTCTCTCTCTCAAATAAAGAAAGAAAGAAGTAAATATTACTGAAATGACTCATTAGAGCTACAGTCCTTTTAAATTAATTATTTGGGGAGGAACTCCAGTAATTCAGAATCAGTTCGTTTATGCAGTAAAACAAGGCGTCCTGCTTGCTTTCGCCCATCAGCAACATCCACCACAATCGGAGATTTTATCATTGCAGCTTAACTGAGATATATGTAGAAGATTTTGGTATTTCTCTCAGTAAAATAAACAAAATCATCACCGTCATCATCACCATCACCATCATCATCATCTTGTATTAAGATGAAAAAATCCCGAGGCATAGTCTTAAGTTTTGGCTTTTAACTCCGTGAGGGTACCAGGGAGAGGGGTTAGGGATAGAGGTCCCGGAGCAGGATACTGTTCTCATTGTGGACATGAAAGGGAATGCCCAACAAGCTCGGCGGGCCTCACACTTGACCTTTGCTCTGCACAGCGGTTGTAGCACCACACAGTTACAAGCTAGTACTAGAAATCGTAGCTTTTTTTTTTTTCCCTTAACTGCCTAAGTATTTTTAATCTTGCAATAAGCTTTTGCATTTATATTATATCAGTCTTCTCTACCGAGAATTGTAAAGAAAAGCCTTGCTCAGTTTTCTCCTGGTGATCATAAAAACAACAGTAACAGGGGCGCCTGGGTGGCTCAGTGGGTTAAGCCTCTGCCTTCGGCTCAGGTCATGATCCCAGGGTCTTGGGATCGAGCCCCACATCGGGCTCTCTGCTCAACGGGGAGCCTGCTTCCCCCTCTCTCTCTGCCTGCCTCTCACCTACTTGTGATCTCTGTCTGTCAGATAAATAAATAAAAATCTTTCAAAAAAAAAACCAGTAACAAAATCTAAATAGGAAAACAATCACATTTTTATACCAATAGTGGGAAATCACTGGTGGGTTTGCCCACGGTTGTGGAATCAGTATTCTAATTCTGCAGCTCGTAACCTGAGGGCTGCTCAGTTGCAGTCTGAAAGGGCAGGAAGAGGCGACTCTCCCAGACTGTTTCCTTCCTTGGTCTCTCGAAGCGAGAGCCAGAGTATCTTGGGAGCAGGCGAGAATTCAAGTTTTAAAGATAGATTAAGTCTCTCGGGTTGCTCGTGTACCTGTTAGTACCTGAAGCGGAAAAATCCCAATTCCCTTCAAGATAAATCCTTTGAGAATACTTTATTTACTCAAAAGCTATACCTAGAACGTTTCCCTCAGACAGCTAAGTCCCCTTCCTCCACCCAGCGACTTTGGTTTTTCATTATTTGACCTGAACTGAATTTGCTAAAATCACCAGTGATCTCCAGTGTTGTCAAACCGGTAGATACGTTTTAATCTTCTGTGTACTTAACCTCTTAGCCTCATTGCAAACTGTTCACAGCCCTCTCGTCTTGAATGTTCTCTTATCGGCTCCCGGGGCACTCCGTGCCGCCTCTCCGTCTGCTCCTTCTCAGGCCTCTGCTGCTTGTCTACCGGTTCTTGACCTCGACATGCTCAACCGCCCCAGACTCCGCTATTGCCTGGCTTCTGTTGTTTCTTGAATCAGCCATCAGCTCGTCGGTAGCGTGGTCCTACTGTGTGCCAGTCCCTGCGAGATGCTGGGGGGCAGACTAACGAACAGGACAGAAAAATCTCTGCAACCAAGAGACTTGTGTGATGTAGGAAGGGTCCCAAATGCATAACGGATGTAATTTCAATAGTGTGAAGGGCTATGAGGGCGTGTGGAGGTTGCTAGTGTAGCCAGGATGGTGATGGAGGCCTTCTCTGGGAGGCAGATTTGGGCTGATCTCGATCTACTAAGAAGAAGGCATCGTGTGAAGGTGGGGCTGAAGGGTATTTCAGAGAGAAGGACTAGCCCAGGCCAAGAACAAACTTGTTTGAGGATAAAACAGTGCTGGAATCCCCTTTGAGATCACATCAGCGGTTCCCATGGTTTTAAATATCACCTCTATGGTAACGAATCCCGTGTTTCGGTAGTAGATCCCTCCTCCCAGTCCAGACACGCACATCCCACAGTGTAGCTGATCTATGCACTGGGCTGCTGGCAACTGCCGTTTAGCAGATGAGCATGGAAAGGTTAGCATTGTGAGCGTCCTCTGCTCTCCTCTCTCATTCCCCTGCACGGGAACTGATGACCCCCTTTACTGAGTTCTTCAGACAAATAAATGCATTTTCTTCAATCCTGATGACCAAATCAGTTACTAAATCTTTTCCATTTCCCATCCAACACAATGAGATCTGTCAGGGGCTCTGAACCACCGTGCCCATGCAAGCCTCTACCATGTCTCATCTGAACTCCGCGGACAGCTTCCTCCGTCTGTCCGCCTCTCTCTGCTTGACCTTCCCAACCAGTCTTCTAGGAGTAGCCAGAGTGAAGGACCCCATCCTGAATCGGGGGCTCCCTCCACTCTCTCTAGGCATGTTTGTCCTTTTCCTCATGGGACAGATTCCAAGCTGTAACTGCATACTGCTTTACGTTTTCATTGCTTGGCGTTTTCTCCATGAGGTCTCCTTGTTAAGCCTCCAGGAGGCGAAGGCAGGGCCTCCCTCTATGGGGCCTTCGGTCACCGTGCTGCTGAACGATGATGACGACCTGAATGAAATCGGCCACGATTAACTTCCTATTTCTATTTTCAAGTGTTATTTCCATGGTGATTTGGATTACTCTAGCATATCACAGAAATAATCGTTTGAATTGTTTGCTGCTTGTGAATAAAAATGCATAGTCTCTTCAAAAAAATATGTTAACATGTCTTGTTGGCTTTTAAATATAACACAATAACACTATAGGAAACCACTACAAATGCTGTACAAACAAAATTTCAAATCCACTTACGTCTAAGTTGAAAGGCCTGATTTCCCATACAACTAGATCTATTTGAGTTACAAGACACTAAACCCTGTGTTTTTGAATGACAATTCCAGTATATTTCTGAGCCTTTGCTTACATTATGCAAATAATCTTTCTTTCTTTGTTTCTTTCTTTTTTTTTACTTCATGAGAAGTGCATGTTGCTGTCAGTATAATATTATTTTACCTGTATTCTTTCTGTGTGGGATTTTTGTCTTCCCCTAATCTTTTATAAAGGAAATTTGTGTTTCATAACATCCCTGGCTGAAATTTCCCCAAGGATGAGAATCCTAGAGACAGACTCACAGAATATTAGAGTTGAAAGAACACACTAAAATAATTTTGCCTAGAGCTTTTGCAGGAGAAGAGGAGAGGAACAAATATGGTAGTAATATTGTCTTTATTGAGCAGTGCCCAGCAGATTGCCTGAACCATCATTAAAGCTTCACGAGAAGGTTGCATGGTAGGTGTTTCAGATGAGAACACAGAGGCTCATAGAGGTTGAGTAAGGACCTCACCCAAGGTCCTGCGGCCAGTGAGCATCCATCCTCAATCCCGGCTCTGCTACCACCACAGACTGACAGCCACTTGGCTTTTCTGCACTTCAGTCTCCAGGACTGAAAAACAAACACCTGGACCCTATTATTTAACTTTTTAATTAGTAATTTCCTGTGGTGTTTCTAACACAAGCCCTATATTTTATTTTTCAGTCTGTATCCTTTAGTAATGATACCTGATTACTTTCCTTCACTTAGCAGGAATTATATTTTGTCCTATTGGTAGGAGAGATGTTGCCAGATTAGCTTCGAGGTGTCTTTTCCACTGGTTTCCAAAGTTCCATTTTCTAAAGAAACATAAAAATGTTGATTAATTAAACTCCCATGCTAGGTACTACTTACAAAAGTAAAAATCTAACTCAGGGTTCACATACAATATTTCAAAATGTATCTATTTGACTCTCTGTGCGTACACAGTTCATCATTCAACTTTCAAATTAGAACCGTGTGTAACTAAACACACACACGTAGGTAGTGAAGGAGAACCCATCTGAATGTCATGTGGGATGCATAGATGAAATGATACCCAAGAAAGAAGTAAGACTCCGCCTCTCATGAAGATCCTCACTCAAAAAGCTTCAGAGCTGCAACATCACCTCGGTGCCTGACCTGGCTTCTCCATATTTGTCAGTCCCGCTTTCTGAGCGATTCTCCTCTGCTGTGTGGCCTTCCCGTACTCATTCTGCTGTCCGTGCCTTCGCTCATTCTGTTCCTATGCCGGGTGCCCCCCTCTCCGGCAGCCCCGGACTCCTCTTGACGCATCCCGATTCGTCTGTGCCTCAAGCCTTGAGGTCCTTCACGCGCAGGTTAGAATTCTTGTTTCCTTTCGTTTTGTTACCCACCCCCCCCCCACTGCATCCTTGCCTTTTTCTCTTTTCCTTCCGATCACTTCTGCCTTTCTTCTTTATTTTCTTTCGTTTCCCCTTCTGTTATTTGATGTGAAGACTCTTTTTGGAACATTTTTAGTTGCATAACAAAATTGAGGAGAAAGCACAGAGATTTCCCATATACTTCTCTCCCCTGCACAGGCACAGCCTCCCCCACCATCGGGGGGACTCCCAGCAGACGATGCACTTGGTGCAACCAATGAACCTATCTTGGCATGTCGTCATCACCCAAAGCCCATAGTTTACACGGGAATTCACTCAGTGTTGTATGTTCTACGGGCTTGGACGAATGTGTAAAGACATGTATCTGCCCTTATAGTATTATTCAGAGCCCTTTCACGTCCCCACAGATCCTCTGTGCTCTGCCCGCACATCCTTCCCCCTTCTGTACACCTGGCAACCACTGATCGTTTTGCTTCTCCATGGTTTGGCCTCTTCCAGAACGTTGAACAGCTGGGATCAACAGTATGTTATCTTTTCAGATTGGCTTCTTTACCTTGGTGATATCCACTTAAGATCCCCCCGTATCCTGAGGGGCCTGGGTGACCCAGTGGGTTAAACCTCTGCCTTCTGTTCAGGTCCTGATCCTGGGATCCTGGGATCAAGCCCCACATCAGGCTTCCTGCTCAGATGGGAGTCTGCCTCTGTCTCTCTCTCTTCCTCCACCCCTTCCCACTGCTCATTCTCGCTCTCTCTCAAATAAATAAAATCTTTAAAAAAAATCCAAGAACTCAGAGTCACAGGTGATAGGTCATTATTGATTTAAAGAAGTATAACTTAATTATTCATAATTTATAAAATTGAAGCATTATGAACATAATATATCATTATTATTTCTTCCAAGTATTTGTACCTTTGGATTTTCAAAATGACTGTGGCCATGCTGCAAGAAATGTATTTTGTAATAGTCACAAACTGTGTTCTCCTTCTTATTTATACATTTTCAGAACATCTGGACAATACGCAGAGTGAAATTTCCCATACACATCTGGGATAGGGAGAATTTTGAGAGACCAAAACAATTTGATTTATTGATATATTAATTATAATGTTAAACTATGTATATCACATAAATTCTGAGAGATTTTAACATTTGTCATCTCTTAAAATACTTTAAAAATATTAAGTATTTTTTATTATATAGTATTACTGTCAGCAAATATTGATAAATGTTGTATATTACAGAAATATAGGTGATACACATAACATTTATATCAAGTAGCATTGATTTATCAGTATTAATACTATTTATGCGAAACTATTTTATATAAGCAAATATATAGTTATAAATATACATGTGCTCGACCACTTATATTTATTTTATGTAAAATCTAAGTCAATTAATAGTGGGATACATATGAAATACATATATGTGATAAATATACACATAGTGTGTGATACATGTTTATAGAATTTGTATTTACTGTGTTAGAATGCCTTTATTTTTTTAAAGATTTATTGATTTATTTTAGAGAGAGAGTAGGGGGGAGGGACAGAGGGAGGTAGGGAACCTCAAGTAGACCACTTGCTGGTTGTGGAGCCCGATGCAGGGCTGGATCCCACACCTCTGAGGTCCTGACCTGAGCTGCAGCCGAATCTGATGGTCAACCCACTGAGCCACCAGCACCCCAGTCAGACTGTCTAAACATAAGGTTCTGAAATCACTTCTACAATACTATGAGAAAGACATTTTCTATGGGTACTCATCACTTGGATATGTATTTCCTATTTTTGAAATCTAAGAATTGACAACTAAGGCTTATATCATTTAAATAAAGTATCTTTATATATATAAAGATATAGATATAGATATATACCAGAATCAATCATAGTATATACATCGATGGGGTTTTTACCATTATCTTTCTCATCATTCAAAGTTATGCAAGGTAACACACATCCCATGCAAAGTATCATAAATTGTCCGGGTCAAATGCTGTCTTTACTGTTCAAAGACCATAAATAATTAGGGACCCTGTGAGATATTTCTAAGATGACCTAAACCATTTTCAAGAATCCTAAGTCAAGGGTCCTTAAATTTGCAAAAAGAGACCGAGGCAGAGATGACACTGGTGGGACCCAAGCTAAGGCTTCCTAGTCCCCAAATGATGGCCACTATGCCTTTGTGGGCGCCAAGACAGGTGCACAGAGACATCTCTGTCTGGTGCTGTCAGTATGCATCCAGTAAACATCTCAGGGTGGCGTGGAGTCAGACCGATAGCTGTGATGACAATCCCCAGGGCTTTCATAGAAATTTCAGGGCCGTTCATTTTGCAGAGACTGTTTACACTGATTCTATACTAACATATTCTTATTTTTCATTTTATTTGAGTACTAAAATAAACATCTCAGTTTAATTTGAAGATACAGGAGGAAAATACTCCCACTTTGAACATTCACTGCCATAGTAATTTTAGCAGTCAGAAGGATAATTATTAATATCACAGCCCTTGTAAGAAATCTACTTGTTTTTCCCTCTGGCAGAAAAACAATCTAGAAGAGGCAATGTTAATGGTGAGAGAATTTGGAGTATTTAAAATTACCTGTACCATAAGATCCCCATAGGTAGTAGTTATAATAATGTTAGAAAGACACGAAGTTTTCAGTGACAGCCCAATTGTCCTTATTTGTTGTGCAGTTGAGAAACATTAAAATATTGAACATTCCTTGATGATGTGCTCATTACTGTATTTTTTAAAAGATTTTATTTATTTATTTGACAGAGGGAGAGATCACAAGTAGGCAGAGGCAGACAGAGAGAGAGGAGGAAGCAGGCTCCCTGCTGAGCAGAGAGCCCGATGCGGGGCTCAATCCCAAGACCCTGAGATCATGACCTGAGCCGAAGGCTCAGGGTCCCTAATTATTTATGGTCTTTGAACAGTAAAGACAGCATTTGACCAGGCCACTGAGCCACCCAGGTGCCCCCTGTATTATATTTTATTACATTGGAAGCTAAAAATATATGTGTATATGCATATATAATATGTGTGTGTGTGTGTGTGTGTGTGTGTTTGTGTGTTTGTGTATGGAGAGAGAGAGCAAGAGAGAGAGAGAGAGAGAGAGAGAATCTCGAGCAGACTCCATGCTGAGTGTGGAGCCTGATGTGGGGCTCAATCTCATGACCTGATACCACAACCTGAGCTGAAATCAAGAGTCTGATGATTAACTGACTGCACCCCCTAGGTGCCCAGGAACTAAAACGTATTTTAAAAATGAATTGCTATAAACTAAGAGTTTGATTTAAGAGTAGACAATAAAACTAGAAATAAGAGAGCATGGCAAAATCTACACCTACAAAGTTAATGGTGGACATTCAAGTACTAGTGTTTCAGAAGTTGGCAAATTGGGGCACCTGAGGGGCTCAGTTGGTTAAGCCTCTGCCTTCAGCTCAGGTTATGATCTCAGGGTCCTGGGATCGAGCCCTGTATTGGGCTCTCTGCTCAGCAGGGAGACAGGTTCTCCTGCTTGCTCTGCTGGTTCCTCCATTTGTGCTCTCTGGCTCTCTCTCCTGCTCTCTGTCAAATGAATAAATAAAATCATTAAAAAAAAAAAAAAAGCACATGGGTGGCCCAATGGGTTAAGCCTATGCCTTCGGCTCAGGTCATGATCTCAGGGTCCTGGACTCGAGCCCCACATCAGGCTCTCTGCTCAGCGGGGAGCCTGCTTCCCTCCTCTCTTTCTCTGCCTGCCTCTCTGCCTACTTGTGATCTCTCTCTCTGTCAAATAAATAAATAAATGAAATCTTTAAAAAAGAAAAGAAAAGCTCTCTCAACTTCTTAAAAAACAAAACAAAACAACAGCAACTAGCAAATTAATGCAACAAAAGAAGAGACAGAGTCCAAACAAAATTCCTGTCGTGCTATAAATTAGGCATTTGGAAAATGTCATCCTAGAAGCTCACACAAGGGGCTACAAGTTCTGCAAGATCTGTTGCTTGAGAGGTATTTCGCTGCTGATCCTTTAACCTGAAATCCAAAACAGTAGACGAAAGCCATGTGTTTTTGCTAATTTAGTTCTGTGTAAGCTATCTCTTTAAAACTGTAGTGTTGCACTTGTAAGGCTTTATAATCCAAATGTCACCAATTTTTATTTACCTCCTTCTATAAACCTTGTAAATATTTGCTTACTATTCTGGGATCGAACCAATTACTGGTAAAGACTAAGTGTTCAGCAGAAACAGGGAAAAGTTACCCAAAATTCTATTATGCGTGTGGAAATATCCTACACGATACTCTGTTAAAACAAGAATAATCTTGTTATACCTAAACGAAATAAATTAATACAATAGCAAAATGGTTTGGAGATTAACAGTTAAGTTAGTGGTTTGTTTTTTTAGGAAGAACTAACCTAAATAAGTTTTATTCTTGATGAGATAAAACTTCTTGAGCATCAAAACGAGGAAATGTATCAAGAAGTAGAGATTGCTTTTTACAGCAGTAAAGAAATACTGAGTCTATTAAATGTGGAAGGAAGAAATGTCAGTGTTGACTTATTTCAAGCTGATTATAGCAGGAAAGTCTGAAGTTTATGGTGCCCCTCAAACACATATGCGTGGAATGGGAAGTCTGTCATCTAAAGGTCACTGATGGAGTGGAGATATTGCTACCAAGGAATTTCAACCAGAATGGTTTCTGTAAAACAACGTGTTTTATTGTTATGCAACTAAACACATGTCACCTCTCTGAAGGTTTAAAATGGTTAGGATTAGTCTCAGAATTGATCCAGCGGACACATATCTTTGGGTCTGTAAAGAAATGAGTATCGACAATAACAATATGCTATAATATATCCCAGGAGCCATGTCACTGAAGAATCCGATTTTCTTTCAATGACTCTTATTTTGGATTATTTATTCCAAAGGTATACAAGCTAAATTTTAACAACAACAGCACAAAAATGGCACCTTCCATGACTATTTTAATTTTCAAGCCAAGCCATGGTTCCAGTACTCTGGAGATGGCTTATGGGCAGCTATGGAAAGCCACTGAGCCTAGTCCTTTTACCACAGGAAAATTGGCACCAGATGGCACTTGAGCGAAGCCTCATGGCTTGAAGCATACAGCTTCCCATGTGTATGTGTGATTGCGGATATACATGAAAACACCTTTTTACTTCACCTTTTGGTACTTAGTGTCTTTTCATTATAAATGGCATATTATTATTAAGAATTTTTTAGAATTATTATTTTGTTCTACATAACATCTTTTTTTAAATTAACATATAATGTATTATTAGCCCCAGGGGTACAGGTCTGTGAATCGTCAGGCTTACACACATCACAGCACTCACCATAGCACATACCCTCCCCAATGTCCATCACCCAGCCACCCTCTCCCTTCCCCCCTCCCCCCGGCAACCCTCAGTTTGTTTTGTGAGATTAAGAGTCTCTTAAGGTTTGTTTCCCTCCCGATCCCATGATCCCATCTTGTCTCATTTTTTCCTTCCCGACCCCCCAAACCTGCCACTC
The DNA here is from genome assembly GCF_963455335.1 of Martes martes. Classification (NCBI taxonomy): domain Eukaryota; kingdom Metazoa; phylum Chordata; class Mammalia; order Carnivora; family Mustelidae; genus Martes; species Martes martes. Next base: position 3,420,677 of record NC_137889.1, on the reverse strand, counting down.
TGCCTTTCAAATTCCTCATATCAGGGAGGTCATATAAAACCTCACTTTAAGGTACAAAGCTCTCGAATATACAATGTTTCATTAGCTTATCGCAGCAAATGTAATGAAAAGAAACTGGATTTTTCGATCAATAGGGTCATGACTCTGGCCCTAGTTTTCTTTCTCTGAGGATGGCTTTACTATTATCACCTCACAGAATGGGTGTATAGATTCAGTCTAACACAATACGTAAGTGACCCTTGGGGTTTCTAGCTGATATTGTATATTTAAATTTAAAATCATCATCATTATTGTAATTATTATTCTTAGTATTTTATTTTTAATTATGCCTAATTATTACACTAATTGTAATTCTTGTCCTCACAGATTTGTCTATAACCTCCTTTATCATACATGTAGTTGTTTATACCTCTGTTCTATTAGTTACTTCTTTCTCTATAGCACTGTTCTAGCTGTACAGTTGGCTGCAAATAGATTAATGTTGAATTTTTAAAAATTTTTTTCAATTTTATTTATTTATTTATTTATTTATTTATTTATGTTGAATTTTAATTGGCAATCACAAGTCATGTCCTCAAGGAGCGGGATAATTTGATGGGAGAAGCAGCATCTTCCTGCTAGACATACTTCATGGGAATCTTGATATTGTGAATCAAGATACTTTGAAAAAGGCATTTAAATATATATACATTAATATAATTTACACATTTTAAATCACAAAGCATTTTACAAACTGTCTAATCTGGATCCGTTCAGCCATTTGCATAGTTTTACATCTTGTTTGAGTTTTAGTTAATACCCATCGGATGTTTCCAGTTTTGATTTTTATCTGCAAGGTTTTGACTAAAGTTTTATATATTTATTAATATCCGTGGCATGTGTCCCATGAGATTTGAAAGGATGTAATTTGACAAAATTGGAGTTAAAATGATATTCAACCGAGGAAATCCTCTCTCGAAAGCATTTCTCTGAGGCACTGGGGATCCTGCTTGAAGCCGACTGAGCTCCACGACGCGTTCCAGCTTTAAAGCTTCAGTTCTTAGGGAAATTAATTGGTCATGATGCTGATGGGATGGGTAGTTGGGATTTATGGAGCTTATTGTTTATTTGTACATAACCTGTCCGTCACCATGTCTTTGTTGTCATTATCCCATTAAAAGCCTATCTCTGTTTCAGAAAACCAGCCATATTTTATACTTAGTCTCTCATCACTTTTCTGTTATCTTCTGCCGTCTGCAAGCCATTCAGGCTTGTCTAACTCATTCTGTGCTCTCACAGAATTCTAAGTAAGTAACCTTTCTGGAATAAATAAGAGACTTTGACAGTATCTTTAAAAAGACCCAGAGTGTTTTGATCTGACTTGGATGGGTACATCCAATTTCTTTCTTTTCTTTTTATTACGATTCCATGGAAGAAAAAACAGAGAAGGACAAATAGAAGTAGACCTTTTTTGTAAGGCTTTATGCTGTGTTTTAGAGAGCTTTGCTATTGTAAAATAGTAAAGTAAGAGCCACACTACGGCAGATGGCTTCTGATAAAAGCAGCGATGCCCACTTACCTCGATGAGGGTGTTTCGTGTGACACAGCAAAGACCATTGTGCTTGGGGGTAAACAGGACACATCTAAGTGACGATAACAGGAAAAACATTGCACAAGTAATATTCTGCACTGGGAATTGAGGTCTCTTTGGGAAATCAATTTCAGAGACTGATTAAGAGACCACTGCTTACTGATTGAGAACTCTGCCCTAGCACATAGTATAGACTATGAAACCATGGGGCTGGAGATAAAAGTAGGGCAGCTATGCCCCCCTTCTCTGTAAGGGATACATTCCCAGATTCCAAATGGATGCTCGAAACCATGGACGGTATGGGACCCCCTACGCACTAAACGTACACAGATACGATAAAGTTTAATTTTATTAATTCAGGCACAGTGACAGACTAACAATTACTACTAATAAAATAGACCAATTTCAACAATATTATCTAATGAAAGCTATGTGAATATTGTCTCTCTCTCTCTTTTAAAATAATTTATTGTCCTGTACTCACCCTTCCTCTTCTGGTGATAATGTAAGATGATAAAATGCCTACATGATGAGATGAATTGAGGTGAATGTATAGGAGTTGTGATATAGCTTTAGGATTTAGGTCACCTGCTTTTGGACCATGGTTGACCCTAGGTAACTGAAACCACAAAAAGTAAAAATGTGGCTAAAGAGGAATGTTCTAGAACCATCAGATTGATATAAGTTGATTTGCTGATAGGACATAGATTTATAACTTGTTAGGATGCACACACATACACACACAACTGTGGCAATATACAAATAACATAAAGTTTACCACATGAAATATTTTCTTTGCATATGATTTGTGGCTTTCAGTGCATTCACATTGTCCCCCACCTGTCACCACCATCCCTCTCAGAAACACTGTAGCTTCCCTACTGAAACTCTATGCCTATTAAACGGTAATTCCGCAGGCCTTTCTCCCTATGCCTTGAGAAACCAGCATTCTCCATCCTGGTTCTATGAATCTGGCCCCTCTTCCCCTTAACCTCTGCATGTCCCTAGACAGAAAGTGAGTCTCTTGTGGGCAGCATACGGTTGTATCCTGGTTTGTTCTTGTTTATCCATTTTGCCAAACTATGTCTTTAACTGAGGAGTATATTAGCCCGCTAGAGCGACAAATCACCAATTGAGTGACTTAACCAACAGAAGTTTATTTCCTCAGAATTCCGGAGGCAGGAAGTTACGACCCAGCTGTTGGCAGGGTTTTTCACGTGACGGCTCTCTCCTTGACTTGTAGATGGTTTTCTTGTCCATGTGTCTTCAGATGGTCTTCCCTCTGTGTATGTGTCCAATTCTCCATTTATAAGGACACCCCTCTTACTGGAATACACCCACCCTAATGACTTCATTCTAACTTAGTCACCTCCTCAAAAACCCTCTCACCAGTGCAGTCACGTTCTGAGGAATGGGGGTTAGGGATTCAACATATGAATGTGGAGGGGAAACAATTCAAACCATACATTCCGTTGATTCCATTTACATTTAAAGAAAGTACGGATTGGAAGGCACTTATTTTTACCACTTTTATTTGTTTCCTGTTTGCCTTACAGCACTCTTGTCTGTCATTTCTTCCATTACCATCTTCCTTTGTGTTCAGTTAATTTTTCTTCTGACCTATTAGGATTCCTTTCTCATTTCCTTTTTTGCATATTCGATAGATATCTTCTTTATGTTTGCTGTGAGAATTACACATAAGATCCTAAAGTTACAACAGTCTGTCTTAAACTGATATCAACTAACTTCAGTCACAAAGTTATATTCCTTCACAGTTCCCTCACCACCACCTTGTGCTCCTGATGTCACAAATCACATCTCTGTATACTGTATACCTACTAATGCATATTTATAATATTTTATGCATTTATCTTTTGAATCATGTAGAGAATTTTTTACATGGAGTTGTGAATCAAAATGACAAAATAGTGGATTTTTAAAATACTTCTTTCTATATTTATCTTTACAAGAGAACTTCATGTTTTCATATTGTTTTCAGTTATTGTCCAGTGTCCTTTCATTTCAATTTGATGGACACCCTTTAACATTTCTTATAGAGCAGACCTATAAGTAATGAATCCTCTTTGCTTTTTTAGTTTTTTTATTTGTTTGTTTGTTTTTGTTTATTTGTCTTTTGCTGTTGTTGTTGGTGGTGGTGGTGGTGTTTGGTCTGGTAGTGTCTTAATATTTCCTTCATTCTTTCAGAAAGTTTTGCTGGATATAGAATTCTCTGTAAATAGCTTTTTTTTTTTTTTTCTTTCAGCACTTAAATATTTCCTCTTACTGCCTTCTGTCCTACCACTTTTCTGCTGAGAAAACTGCCGGGGGGTCTCTTGGTGATGAGATGTTTTTCTTTTTCTGCTTTCAAGATTCTTTCTTTGTCTTTATCTCTTTACAGTTTGATTATGTGTCCCATTGTGAGCTGTTTGAGTTTGTCCTACTTGGAATCTGTGTAGCTCCTAGGATTTGTATATTTATGTCTTTCCTCAAATTTCCTCAAAATTCATATTTAAGACAGTTGTTTTAAAGTCTTTGTCTAGTAAGTCTGATGCATGTGTTTCTTCAGGGACTATTTCTGGAGATTAATTTTATTCATCTGAATTGCACACATTTTTCAGTTTTTTGAATGCCTTGTGATCTTTGTGAAAAACTGCTTTGGGAAGAAACAGCTACCTTTCCCAGTTTTGCAGAATATTGTGGAAGACTTTAAAAATTAGTGATCCACTGAACCTGAAGGCTAGCCTAGCATGAAGACTTAAGGTCTTCTTAGTCTTGTCTGGGAATGTGTCCTTTCCGGGTCTGTGTGTGTGCTTTTCCAGTGCCCCATTCAGATGCTTCAAAATATCTTATTTTCCCCAAAAGCCTCACTCCAGCATCTCAGGATCTTAGCTATTCTGTTACATTCTTCTGCCTGTAATTTCTTGGCCCCAGGTGCCTGCATGGCTGTGGTCGCTGAGCACTCTCTACACGTAGCAGGCCACCGTGCCTTCCGTGGCTTCTGGCTGCTATGCCCCATCTGAGCTCCACGACAGGCACAGGGGGAAAGAAATCTTTCATGTAGCCCACAGACCAGAATATTGCAAACAATTTTCTCTTTGCTTCTTCATCCTCACTGAGGGAACCAGGAATGAGGCCACTGTGCCATGTCAGGGAAGGTATGGGGTAAGAGTAAGTTAAACTTTCATGAACTCTCCAGCTATTATGAATGTGGCTTTTTCTTCACTGGATATTCACTTGGCGGCTATCATCCTCTGACTGGTTTCCAGAGCTCCTAAAAAGTTACTTTATTCCCTCTGTAGTTTTTATTTGGTGTTTCCATGGCAGAAAGAGAGCCTGGAGCTTTCTGTTCCACAATATTACTGATGTCACTGCCCTACGTGCTGGATTATTTTTAAATGATCATGAGAAGAGCAAATGTGTGGGAAAGAAAGTTTGAGAGTTGAATCCATTTCTCACACCATACTGTTAAAGGATTTTTAGATGATATAAAAATCTCAATTAAGAGCTGTAAGAAATATAGATGAACTAATTTGGAATAATGAATGCAGCTTCCTAAGAATGCATTTATTTAATGTGTTCTAGAAACACTTGTAGTTAATGTGGGATTACGTCCATATCCCAGGTTCATCCTAACTGAGCAAGGAAAACTGAATCTTGATATAATTATCATCACTTTTTTATGCATAGTTTTAAAAAATGCTTTTAAGGATTTCAATATTTATCCAGGTATCTGTATTTCCTTCTTACAGAATCATATAAAATATATGTGGGGAAGTTATATATGTGTGTATATATATATGTATATATACACACACACACACATATATATATGATAGTATTATTTATATATTATATGTATTATGGACATATAAACACAGCTATTATCTGTATATACATATGCAGATAATAAAATCATCTATTCAAATGGGCTTAAGCTGTAGGAAATAAGAATTATCCAACAGGATGTTGAGATAGGATAATTTCGGAATTAGTAAATATTCTGTCTCGACTATGACATCAAGGGTCCTGATTCTTTCTATATATCTTTTATCACATCCATATTATTGTTCCCATCTTTGGAACTTAGCAAAATGGTACCAAATCTTCCACATTCAAAATCCAGACACAGTAACATCCAAATAAAAACAGAGATGGTCTCTCTTGGCTCCCTGGAATGTCTTCCCAGGGGCATGGCTACAGACTTCCCCTCATGCCGCACTGAATGGAATGGGTCACAGGCCCATGGCTGAGCAAATTTCTGGAAAGAATGAAGGACTTGTCTTGGTTGCATTAGACAGCTTAGATAGGATTGGATGAGTGTTTGAGTAGCAGTTATCCTATCCAATGAGCAAGTGAGTACTTTAAAATCATTGAAGTACCGTGACTGTATATCATCCCAATAGGAGGGAAGGCTCTTCCCGGAACAGATTCAGGAGAAAAAGCAGCATGTCTATAAAAGAACAGTATTTGGGTTTTTTGGCTCAGTGATAAACATGTTCAATGTTGAAAACATAAAAAGGAGTTTTATTTAACCTGCCTCTTGTATAGGTGTGAACAGATAATTTGTTTCTTCACTTTATTCATGGATTGTGGATGAAGACTTTCTTCTGTATAAGCTTTGACACTTTCACCACTCTGCTCTTTTTTCCCATCATGCTGTTGCTGTGACCTGTCATAAAGTTGTCCATAATGAGCAAATACATTTTTCAAAACTAAATTTTGCCCACTTCATAGAAGAAGGGTTCTAACTAAACCATGCTGGCATCCTTTCACTGGGTAAGAAGCCTTTTTCAGACGTAAGAATAAAGATTCATGTTAATATAGCTAAAGTGTCTTAATTCTAAATAAACCACAGTTTTATTTAAGTTATCATAATTTAAGAATCACGCCTGCTTAACATCAATTTATTCTCTGACGATTTCCCCAACAGCTACACAAAATTACAAGAATGTTTCTCTCTATTCTAGTGAGTCAAGGAGGTGTTGCATTGGTTTCTGACATGTGTCCGGATCCTGGGATTCCAGAGAATGGTAGAAGAGCAGGTTCTGACTTCAGGTAGGTGATACATGGGTTATTTGAAAACCATGCTATTTTCAAATACTTACATGTACATAATTTCTATTTGTTATCCTTAACTACTGTGTCCTTTTGAATTAAAGAATTAAAGATACAACTTCTCAATTATTCTGCAGCTATATTATCTGTAAAACTCTAAAGCATATTGTGTTGAAAACTTACACATGTTGTAGTGTGGATGCTTTTCAGTATGTGAATCAGTCCTAAAAATTTAATCCTAAATATGTATGATCAAAATTTGTCTCCAGAATTTTTTTCTCCTCTTTTTAATTAATTACCTTCCCATATTCTAATGCATTTTGGTTGATGTTTTAAAAAATAAATGGAGCAAAAATTTACCTATAGCCTCACAATTACCTCATTCAGGTTCTAGAATAATGAATATAAATTACAGTCAATGCAATTTTTTTTTCAGAAAATGTTATGATTCATTTTACTAAAAGGACTGTGATGCACTAGAGCTGTGGCAGTATTAATGTAGTGCATTATGATTATATAATTATTTGTATAAATAATAATTACAATATCATGTCTTTGGATTTCTGAATTCCTTTCCATTAGTTCAAGAAACATTTGCCAGCTTACAAGGTGGATACTCATACTGGGAGTAAGCTTCAAAATAAAGAATAAAGGGGCATAAGGGAAACGTTTTCCTCTCCTAAAATCTCACCATTTTTAAAAGGAAAACAGGAAGATAGATATAGAGAGTTTGGGCTGGTAAAGTGAGCTGAAACTAAAAATGTAGTTAAAGGGGAGCCTGCGTGGCTCAGTCGGCTAAGCAGCTGACTCTTGTTCTCAGCCCAGGTTGTGATCTCAGGGTTGTGAGATCAAGCCCCACGACAGGCTCCAGGATCAACATGCAGTCGGCTTGACAGTCTCTCTCCCTCTCCCTCTGCCCCTCCTGTTCATTCTGTCTCTGTCTCTCTCTCAGATAAATACATCCATCTTAAAAAAACAAAAACAAAAACAGGTATACCACCGAAGAAGGAAGATATGTAATTATAGTAGCAATGGTTATTTTTAAAAATATTATTTAATTTTAATTTTTCATTATATTAGTTTCAAGTGTACAATATAATGGTTCAAATATTTTACACATTTCTCAGTGGGCATGAAGATGAGCGTGATCTTAATCCCTTTAATTTCACTCCTCACCACCCTCTCCCTTCTGGTAACTGGGAGTTCTCGGTATTTAAGAACCTGGGTATTTTTGTTGTTGTTGTTGTGTCTCTTTTTTTCTTAAATTCCATATATTAGTGAAAAAGATAAGTAGCAATAGTAATTTTTAAAAGGCTAGAGAAAGAATAAAATTGTCTATAGGCTGGCCGTCATGAAGTTGGTATGATTATATGTATATACACACACACACACACACACACGCACAGTATACACACACAAACACAAATGTGTGTGTGTGTATATAAATATGTGTGTATACATATACATACATACATATATATATATATATATATATGAATAGTATTTTCCCATTAAAATGTAACAAAAGGCTTTTGATTTCCTAGCAGTGTCTGTCCTATTTGAAGCAGATAGAAAGTTGTATTGTTTTCAGGTTAAAGATACAAAGTTTGAGTGTAGTTAAGGAACGGGTGTTTTAGTTCAAGTTCCTTTGAAGCAGAGCCCGAGACGAGGAGGACTCTTTTTCAAGTGATTTTTTTTTTTCTTTTTAATGTGCACTTTGGAGAAACAGAATGGAGGAAGCAGGATAGGGCCAGGGTGATAAAGGAGCAAAGATGCAGCTGCTTTTAACTGGTGATGAGCTTCAGTCCCTGAACCCGGGAGTTTCAGGCCACAGATCACACCGACCCGCTGGCTCCACCTTTTATACCAACCCCGCCGCCCCCCGCCGGTCCATCACTGGCTCCCTTCCTTTGACTCAAGGAAGTTCTCCAGAGCCTGGCTTGGCTCGAGGAATCGTTAGCCCTCTCAGTGGCTGTGATGCATCCTCGTGGCTACGCGGGTCTAATAGAGACAGGGGCTGACTTCCATTATCACGTAAAATATGTCAGTTGAAGGCATTCAGGAATTTTGTCATTTGAAGATAAATAAAATAAATGAAATGTACACTTTTTTTTTAAATTTACACACTCTTGCTAGAATCCATCAAGTTTTTTTTTTTTTAATTAACATATAATGTATTATTTGTTTCAGGGGTACGGGTCTGTGAGTCATCAGTCTTACACAGTTCACAGGGCTCTCCATAGCCCATGCCCTCCCCAATGTTCCATTGAGTTTTTTGTCCTAAGTAATCCTTTCTTATCTCAAAAACGACTACCTCCATTTTCCCTCCCCCACGAAAGAATGTTCTCCGTGCCTCACTTCCAAATAACCATACACATCCTTCCATTAGACTTTGTGGCAGTGAATCTTCATGGTTGTTCACATGTCCATTTTCCCCGTCTGACTCACGCTTCCCTGGTACAGGAATGGTGTCTTAGTCCTCTTGCCTCTTGGCGACTAGAATAATGGCTGCCGCCCAGGCTCTCAGCGTCTACGATGCAAGTGCGCTTTGTGGGTGAGGGAGATTGCCCAGGGGTACTCCGTCACCCCTGAAAATCTTCATGGGAATCTGGAAACGTCTTTGACCTATTTGGCAGACCTCCTTTTATAAACATAGTCAGTTAAGTGCTATCTGGCAATGCCAAATTGTTCAAATTGCATCCTATAGTAAAGAGAGTTAGAGAAACGTCTTAATCTTCAGAAGATCATGAGGAATAGAGAAAAATCCAAGGCCAGTCTCCAGTGTCCATTTAGCATAAGGATACTAATGAAATGTTTTATGAGCATCTTAGGTGACTATGCTGACATTTGTTCTAGCTTGTTCTTACCACAGCCTTATTTCCAAAGAAGAGGTTTAATTTCGGGATAAACATTAGCTCCTAAGGTTGTGTTGATGTGTGTTGGGGAAAGCCAAGGAAGAAACGGACGACCTTATCCCAGATGAGATGTCCAGACTTCCAAATATCTCATTTTCCTGGGGAATCTCTATTATTGCTTACATGTCTCCAAGTTCATGGCAATCAGATAATATAAGGGAAAATGATTTGAAAGATTAAACTTCCTGTAAGATGAAACACAGGGGCACCTGGGTGACTCAGTCAGTTAAGCATCTGCCTTCAGCTCAGGTCATGATCCTGGGATCCTGGGATGAGCCCCACATTGGGCTCCTTGCTCAGTGGGGAGCCTGCTTCTCCCTCTCCTTCTGCTCCTCCTCCTTCTCATGCTCCTGCTCTCTTTCTCTCTCTCTCTGAAATCAATAAATAAAAAATATTTAAAAACCAATAAATACAAGTGTAAATATTTTTGCTATCTTTGAGTGTATATGTGTGTGCATACATATGTGTATATCTACAGAACTGTGACAAGCCAGTTCTACTAACTCTACACCTCAGAGGACTATCTCTCTAGATGATCCTGATAACTACAAATAAAACATTTTTGAGAAGAGATTTTATTTACTTATTTGTCAGAGTGAGAAAGAGAGAGAGAGAGCATGAGCAGGGAGAGGGGCAGAGGGTGGGGCAGGTTCTGCACTGAGCAAAGAGCCTGATGTGGGATTCTGAAATGATCCTGAGATCCCTGATCCCAGGACCCTGGGATGAGACCAGAGCTGAAGTCAGATGCTTAACTGAGTCACCCAGGTCTACCAAAAAAAGCCTGTTTTATGTTTTTCTTTCCAATGTGAATATATTTTATTTCTTTCCCTTGCCTGAAGGATCTGGCAAAAACCTGTATTATGAGATTGAATACAAGTGGGAGACATGAGACATTCCTGCTTTATTCCTTTTTTATAAGTTTTAATTATTATTAGTAATCTCTGTCCCCAGTGAGGGGCTCAAACTCACAAGGTCGAGTTCAAGAGTCGAATGCTTTTCCCACTGAGCCAGACCAGTACCCTCATTCTTGCTTCATTCTTGATCTTTGGTGGAAAACATTCAGGTTCTCATCGTTAAGTGATATTAGCTGTAGGTTTTCATAGATTACTTTTATCAGGTTAAGAAAGTGCCCTTCTGTTCGTAGTTTGTTGTAAGTTCTTACCAGAATTTGATAAAGATTTTGTCAAAAGTTTTTTCTAGCTCTGTTGAGATGATCTGTTCTGTTTGTTTAGTTGTTAATATAATTAATTATATTAATGGATTTTCTTGCATTCTGGGATAAATTAATTTGGTCATGATATATAAATGTATATGTGCTTCTGTTCTCACAAGAGGTAGTGGCCTCTAGTGTATTCTTATATATACTTATATAATATGTGTATATATGACTTATAATGTCTTGGTCTGGTTTTGCTATTAGAGTAATGCTGGTCTAATAAAATTAAGTAGGGAATATTCTCTCATCTGTAATATCCTGGAAAGATTTTGTGTAGAACTGATAATGTTTCTTTCTTAAATTTTTGAGGGATTTTTCAATGAAGTCATCTGGAATTGGAATTTTCTTATGAAAATTTTTAAATTACAACTTTTCTTCTACTTACAAGCTAATTCAGATTCTCCCTCTACTTGAGTATGTAGCTTTGACAGTTTGTCAATCTCAAGGAATTTTTCAATTTTTATCCAAAAAATTGTCAGATTTATCATCATAATGTTATTAATAATTTTTCCTTATTGTCTTTGAAATCAGTAGTGATGGCACAGTCCTAATTTCTGATATTGGTGATTTGAATTTTCTGTTTTACCTGATACATCTGACTAGTGATATGTCATTGTTATTAATGTCAAAAAAATACATCTGGTGTCACCAGTCTTTCTATATCAGTGTTATTTATTTTGTACTCTGTTGATTTCTGTCTGGTCTTTTATTATTTTCTTTCTTCTGATCACGATAGGATTGACTTGCCCTTCTTTTTCTGGTTTCTTAAGATGGAAGCTGTGATTTAAGACCGCGTTCTAACGTGGGTTTTCGGTGCACTGTCTTTCAGTCTAAGGTGGAGTTCACTACGCCCCATAAGTACTATGTTTTCCGTTGCTCGCCGTTCAGAATACTGCCTGTTTTCCCTTGTGATTACTTCTGGGATCCACAGTTTACATGAAGTGTTCCAGCTATCTAGGGATTTCCCAGGAACTGTGTGGTCAGAGAACATGCTTTGTACGACTCGAGTCCTTTTCAACTGACCGAGAGTTACTTTCTGCCCTATAATATGCTCTATTTTTGCAAGCATTTTATGTAAACTGGAAATAATGCATATTCTGTCACGGTAGGTGAAATGGTCTGTAGATATGGATTAGGTCAAGTGGGACAGTGTTGTGCACGTCTTTACTATCCTCGCTGATTTCTGACCATTTGTTCTGTTATTGAGAGAGGTATATCGACATCCTTTACTGCAATTGTGGATTTGTCTATTTTTATTATAGTTTTATCAGCTTTTGCTTCATGTATTTTGAAGCTCTGTTACGTACATGTTTAAAGTTGCTTGTATTTTTAAAAAAATTATTTAAATTCTAGTTGATATTATATTGTATAGGTTATATAGATAATATATATGTATATTATATCTATTAGTATTATATAGGTAGCCACATGTTATAGCATACAGTGCCATATTGGTTTCAGGAGTAGAATTCAGTGATTCATCACATATATAGCACCCAATGCTCATCATCCAAGTGCCCTTCTTAATACCCATCCCCCATCCAGCCCATCCCCCACCCACCTCCCTCTGTCAACCCTCAGTTTGTTCTCTATTGTTAAGACTCTCTTTTTTTTCAGTATGAGTGACTTTTTTTCCCAACGTTCAGTGATTCATTAGTGACGTATAACACCCAGTGCACATCACAGCTCGTGCCCTCCTCAATACCTTGTCTTCTTAATGAACTCACACTTTTGATGTTATGAAGTGTCCCTCTTTATCTTGGGTAGTATCTTTTCCCTCTGAAATCAACTTAGCCCTCTTTTATCATAGCCGCTCCTACTTTTTTCTGATTTTTGTTAGTATGGTAACACTGTAAACGGATTCATACGTCTGTTGCTACGTTCAGTCTGTTACATTATGTTGTTTTGGTTAAAATATTTTTTTTTAAGATTTTATTTATTTACTAGACAGTCAGAGATCACAAGTAGGCAGAGAGGCAGGCAGTGAGAAAGAGGGGAAGCAGGCTCCCCACTGAGCAGAGAGCCCAACTTGGGGCTCGATCCCAAGACCCTGGGATCATGACCTGAGCCGAAGGCAGAGGCTTTAACCCACTGAGCCACCCAGGCGCCCCTAGTTAAAATATTTTTAAAAATCCTGCCTCACATATGGTTGAAAAATAAATGAACTTTATTTTATTTATTTTATTTTATTTTCTCCAAGTTTTTATTGAAGTTCCATTTCACTAACATACAGGGTAATATTAGTTTCAGTATTAATTTAGTGTAGATTTAGTGATTCATCACTTACATAAATACCCAATGCTCATCACAAGTGCACTCCTTGATGCCCATCACCTACTTAACCCATCTCCCACCATCTCCCCTCCAGGAACCATCAGTTTGTTCTCTATGGGTAAAAGCCTGTTTCTTGTATGTGCTACAGGCGTTTGACAGCTTTACAAGCGTAAATATTTTTCCAGCAAGTTATATGGAGATATATAATATGTGACATTATGAAAATTGACAAATGATATTTTCTTAAATATTGGTTGCAATTTAGAATATGAAATCATAAGAATAAATATTTTATACTTCTTTACCTTAAAAGCCATTGATCTAGCTTCCATCTTGAAATGTTTCAGACATGCACGATTTTGTACCATCATGCCTTTATCATTTGACAAATAATTGATTGAGTTATGAGTGCTTCCAAATGTTGATACACTTCCCTACACAGTATCAAAAACACTGCACATGTTCCTATCTCTATAGATCTTACTGGAAAAATATTTAAGCATCGGGAAGGTGCTTAAATATGGTGACACATACAAATTTTTAAATATGGTGACACATACAAATTTTCAAAATTTCTAATTTTTATTAAAAAACTTGAATTTTATTATTGGCTACAATTTTGTCAGTTATTTTTCTTGAATAAATCTCTCATTCAAAAAGAAGGGCTCATTCATTCAATTTTTAAAGAGCATGTCTGACAACTCAAATATTAACAATAATAGCTTATCAGTTATTTTTTCAAATAAGAAGGTGTTCTTTGAAAATAAAGCAGTTAATTCAGCTCACAATCCGAACAATTTCACTGCACTTTTTTCCTCGAGATCGTGTCAGACTTCAGTATACACCACAGATGCATTATGTACTCAATGGTCAAGATTTATTAAAATTGAAAGTGTTTTCTCCTTCCTCAAGGACTTTCTTAAGTGATGCTGCCCTTTATTCGTCCTCCTCCTCCCCCTCCTCTTCCTTCTCCTTCTTCTTCTTCTTCGTCTTCATCCTCCTCTCCTCCTCCTCCATCTCAATGCTAGAGCATGGTGTTGTTGCTTCTGTTTATGTTAGGTCACTATCATCTTTGTTCACCATTGCTTTTTCGCCATCAGTGGAAATAGCAACGCGTGGGGAAAAGCACACATCTCTTAGTGTTATAAAAACAGTCTCGTAAAAATGTCATACCCTCTCAAGGGGTCTCATTACCCACTCCAGGGATCTGTGGGCCACACCTTGAAACAAGGTGCATTAGATAGGAAAGTTGACTCTATACAGCCTAAAAATGTTGTTGAAGGCATAAGAAAAAAGATACATGGACAAAGAAACATGCTATCTAGATATTTTCTATGTTTCTACTAAATTAAAACCCATTGTCATCCCAACTAGTAGTTTGGTACGATGTAGTGATCCTGGGTATCCTTCGTGTAAAATCTTTATTCATTGATTGGCTGCCTCCCTCCGGGTGACAGGAGAACCCATGTGTGTTCATATGCAGACAGGAAGATCACAACCATGTAAAAGTGCCTTATGACCACAGAGAGGAATGACATGTCATGGGCCCAGCATATAATAAGCTGACTATAAGCGCTGGTGTTTTAAAAAGAGGGAGGATGTTCTTGACTGTTTAAAGTCTTTTTGAGACTGTTTTTAATGAAAGGCAATTCAGTTCTTTCTAAATTCATGTAATCAAAACTAATGACTAACATATAATCCAAACTAATGACCAACATTGTCAAGAACAGTGGATGGAATTCATCTGTAGTTAGCGCTGTAATTATACGTAATTTGGGGCTGTTTCTGTTTTAAAAATGTGCACTTTATTAGGTTGGTAAAATATTCCTCATCTGATTTTATTTATACTATTATTTTTGTTTCTATGGAAGTCTTTTTTCCCCCCATAAGCAATCTAAATATTAATTCCAGTATTATCTATAAAGAATTCTAAATATTGAAGCCTAAAACTCAAAGGTTCCTTATTTGAATTCAAATCACTTTGGGGACAATTTTCGGACATTTTGTTCACCACTGACCACTCTCTAAAAGACAAAGTATATTCATTAGAACAGAGTATTTATGAATAGATTGATAGGAAAATTCAGACACCATATGTAAGGGATGGAACTGGAGTACGGATAGAGAATTTATGGGTGGATGGTGACATCTATTAACTATTTCCTATGGTAGTAAGATAGGTAGGTACTCTAGGTACAGGTGGATATCATCATCCCAACTTTTGCAAACATAGCTATTGAAATTCAGAATATTAACATGCCAAGATACTGTCTCTAGTCATAGTTAGAGCTGGGATTTGAAGCCAGATCTTCTTGACTCCAAAACCCCTCTTGACCTCAAAGGATTGTTAATAAGGACAATTGCAATGACTGAATGTTTTCACACCTGCCATGCAGGGCTACTGGATGAGGTGTTCAGTTTGTGGACACCACCAGTTAGCCACGTGAGGAGTCAAGATGTGGTTCGAACCTAACCTTGAGCTCAGTGTTCCAACCCATGTGCCTTAGCATGGGTTGTTTTGTTCTAAGTGATAAGTTTGTTACTTTGTCTTACTTTGTTCTAAGTGATAAGTAAGAGTGAATGTCACCTTGTAATTTTGCATAAAGGATTTATATAGACTAGCAGCCCCCGTGCTCACACTGCTGTGTATAGTAGGTTTTTTTATACAGTATATAGTGTATATTATATAGAAATATTATATAGATAGCCACATGTTATAGGTTCTATGTATATTGTATAAACATTGCATATGATATGTTTATATAAATACTACATTTTTTTAAAAGATTTTATTTATTTATTTGACAGAGAGAGAGGTCACAAGTAGGCAGAGAGGCAGGCAAAGAGAGAGGGAGAAGCAGGCTCCCCGCAGAGCAGAGAGCCCGATGTGAGGCTCGATCCCAGGACCCTGAGATCATGACCTGAGCGAAGGCAGAGGCTTAACCTACTGAGCCACCCAAGTGCCCCTATAAATATTACATTTTATATTGTTGCTACGTGTTATAGGTTCTTTATGTATATTATTTCTAATCTTAAGTTGTGTTCTTTATAAAATTCTTTATCACATTTAATACAGGCTGAAATTGAATTTAGGGACCTCTGGTCCTCTTCCATGACCCTTCTTCCTTTTCTAACTCTTCTCCCATATGTGCACCTCTCACGACCCCACATGGAAGAACCACATTTAACAACAATCCTAAATTTGTGCGCACTCTTTGTTATGTGTCCTAAAACTCCCTCTCTTCAGGAGGCCCCTGCTCCCCTTAGGATTCTGTGTTTCTGTTTCCAATTCTTAGTCATATTCTTAAGTGCGGTTTTTTCTCCTGCCACACCTCACCACCCATGAAAATTGTTCTCAGGCGATAGGATCCCACAGGTAGAGTAGGGTGAGCTAATATAGAAACACGAGGTGCTTGAAGAAGCAAGATTGGGGAATGCCGACACATGCTCCATGGTTCCCCCTTGGATGGTTTTTTTGTAGGACAGAATATTTTCTAATTGTGTCTGCCTTTCCCATCCACACAATCGCCTTCAGTTTGTAGGACAAGGGCTCTTTACTCCCACTTTGCTTCACCCCATGATTTCAGCCTCTTCAGCACAACTGTTTATGTCACATGTTTATGTTTTTCTCACGTTAGATGTATATTTCTATCATGTTGAATTGTGAGGTCCCGATGGAAAGAGGACAGGACAGGATTTATTGATTTGATTTCTTATTACTGTGCTCAGCATATGGTAGACAGGTTTTTATGTTATATTGGATTAAATTGAAACTAATAAGACTGTTGCTAGGGTACGCAGTCATAGCCTAATTAGCATCCAGCTAAACCCATTAAATTAGCTGCCATCAGGCAGAGAAATTATCAATTTTTCTTAAAACATGACCTATGCTCAAAAGAGAATTTGGGTGTTGGGATAGTGATAATTCTGACTTAAAAAACAAATATTTAGGGACACCTGGGTGGCTTAGTCATTAAGTGTTTGCCTTTGACTCAGGTCATGATCCCAGGGTCCTGAGATCGAGCCCCATGTTGGGATCTCTGCTCTGTGGGAAGCCTGCTTCTCCCTCTCCCACTCCCCCTGCTTGTGTTCCCTCTCTCGCTGTGTCTCTGTCTGTCAAATAAATAAATAAATAAATAAAATCTTTAAAAAAATAAAAGAAAAGAGAAAAAAAAAACCCAAATATTTAATTTAAATTCTTGACTTTTATAGATCAGTATTCAAGTTAATACCATTTGTTCTTACATCTTGGCCCTTTTTACTCAAGGGAATCTCGCATTTATATGAGTATATGAAGTCAAGCAGTGTCAAGTGGAATTATGTGTCATCCCATGAAAGAAGAAACTGGGATACATAAAATACAGTTACATAAACAATGAGAAGCAGGGGAAAAAATCCATATCCCAAGTCTGTTGATAAACTGCTGCTCATTTCTACCTTGCATATTCAGCCCTCTTTCTTTTCTTATAACACACTGATAATTTATTTTATTTTATTTTATTTTTATGTTATTTTCCTTCGGTGTTCTTTACCACTGATCATTTTCTTTATAGTGTTAAAATGTTGGTGCAGCAAGCTTTAGTATTTCTCCACTGTGAGTCAACTTCAGGGACACCAGAGCCACTTGCCTTTTGTTACAAGAAATTATAAAGAATTACACTAACAACACATAAACCAGCATACAAGCCATATAAAACTGGAAAAATATTGGAGGGACATCACTCGCTTCAATGCTGTTTGCTGAAGGTGGGCGTCTCATTCTCTATAAGATTCACTGTTACTAAGAGACTATAGTCTGCGAAAAATATTTGCCAATGACTACTCTTCTTTCAAAGAGCTCTGGCTGTATTTTTAAAAACTACTTAAAGGAATAGCACAACCAATATTTTCCTGTCCCCATTATCTGAAACCATTACGTTCCTCTGAAACGGCACTCCCCATGCATGTTTCAGGTCGTGTTTTTCTGGCCAAAGCTGTTTCCAATAAAGAATCCTCCCAGCAGAACCCACGGAACGTTCCCCTCTCTCTTCCACAGTCTTTCCAGTGTCTGCAACAATAAATTATTTTCTATCAAAATAATAATATCCATCTAAGTAGTTTTCTGGAACAATAAATCATGGTTATTTAGGCTTTCCCTAATTTGTCAGTTTCAAAATGCAAATGATAGTTGATGACATCATTAGCCCACTTGGTCATCATCAACAGAAATGCCTTTTTAAGGACTGGGTAAATACTAATGCTCTCTACAGTGACTTTGGGTAACGCAGTTTATTTCTCTGTTTATTGGTTTCTGCATCTGTAAAAGAAGGAGTTGAAATAGAAGACTCGAGGATTTCTGAAGTCTGATAGAGCTGCAAAGCTCTGTCTGTGTCTCTTGGTTATAATCTTCCTTGGTCTCTTAGAGAATACAGTTCTACAAAATTACAACGATGGTACTAAGGGGTATCAACAACCTTGAGGCCAAAGGAAGCATGTGAGTTCATCATCATTGTTACACAGAAGAGAGGTCAACTTTAAGAAGACTATAAATGCAGTGAACGCTAAGTAATTAACCAGTGCATTTATTATTTGGGGTCATTCTCCTGCTTCCCAATGTTTCCAGTTCACCTTCTTAACCATTTCTATGTACACAGTTCAGTGACGTTAAGCTCATTCATGTTGTGCAACCATCCCCACCAGAACTATCTCATCTTCCAGAACAAAGCAGTAACTTCTCATCCTCCAGTGCCTCTGTCCCCTAGAAGCCCTGTTCTGTGTTTAAGAAGTGGATCCGTCCAGCTACCTCAGTATTTGGATTTTTTAAGTGCCCATGTGATTTCAACAGGCAGACCAGTGAACTGCCACTGGACTGCCCGGTGTATGTCAACCACAATAAGTTATTAGAGACAGAGGGCATAACCGATCAGAAGGGCTCACACTTGAAAACAAGCATTTAAGATCATGTATCTTGTGTAAAAAAGTGTGTGTAAATCTCATTATTAGAAGCCTCTTCCAATAACTTGTCTTCAGTGACATGTATGTGTCTGCAAAAGCTTAAGAAACAAGGGTTGCCAACTTGATTTCCCCCTGCAAAAATATCACCCAGTCATGGCCTCCATCGAATAACGTTCTAGGGAAAAATAATAAAGAAGTAAATCCTGTGAGCAGCTTCCGTGAATGAGCAGGGATTTCAGGGGTACCATAATGGAGTACTACTGGAAACCAGAAAACAATGGCAAACATGAGTCTAGAAGTAACTATTTAGGCACCTCTGAGCTTTTCGGAACTTCATATTACCAAGCTTGTTTTCCCAAGATCACAAGAGGAGGGTTACTGAAAAACTTCTGCTTCTGACTGGAGAGGACCTCCTGGCTCTGAACACATGGGGAGACACAAAGGAGATGGGAGAAGAGCCTATGGGGAAGTTCTGTCATTGAGCATCCAGACCCCTCTCCACCTGTTTCTTCCCAAAATGCATCCTTTGTAATAGTGTGGACCTGGCTTCTGCTTCCGCAGTTACGGTGGGTGGGTGGTGAAGAGGAGCTTTACCAGTTCTACTTTGTCAGACAGGAAGCACTCTTGTTGGGCAAATGGCAGATTCCCACGATCTTTTAGCGTACTCGGAAGACTGAAATTAAATTGCCTCATGGGAAAAGTTACACGCCTTCCTAAATGTCCTGCTTCTGAACGCTAGTCACAGTTTGAAGATCTCTTTTTTTTTTTTAATTAAATTTTTTATTTATTTTCAGCGTAACAGTATTCATTGTTTTTTCACCACACCCAGTGCTCCATGCAATCTGTGCCCTCCCTAATACCCACCACCTGGTTCCCCCACCCTCCCACCCCGCCCCTTCAAAACCCTCAGGTTGTTTTTCAGAGTCCATAGTCTCTCATGGTTCACCTCCCCTTCCAATTTCCCTCAACTCCCTTCTCCTCTCCATCTACTCTTGTCCTCTATATTATTTGTTATGCTCCACCAATAAGTGAAACCATATGATACTTGACTTTCTCTGTTTGACTTATTTCACTTAGCATCATCTCTTCCAGTCCTGTCCATGTTGCTACAAAAGTTGGGTATTCGTCCTTTCTGATGGAGGCATAATACTCCATAGTGTATATGGACCACATCTTCCTTATCCATTCATCCGTTGAAGGGCATCTTGGTTCTTTCCACAGTTTGGCGACCGTGGCCATTGCTGCTATAAACATTGGGGTACAGATGGCCCTTCTTTTCACTACATCTGTATCTTTGGGGTAAATGCCCAGCAGTGCAATTGCAGGGTCATAGGGAAGATCTATTTTTAATTTCCTGAGGAATCTCCACACTGTTCTCCAAAGTGGCTGCACCAGTTTGCATTCCCACCAACAGTGTAAGAGGGTTCCCCTTTCTCCACATCCTCTCCAACACACGTTGTTTCCTGTCTTGCTAATTTTGGCCATTCTAACTGCTGTAAGGTGGTATCTCAATGTGGTTTTGATTTGAATCTCCCTGATGGCTAGTGATGATGAACATTTTTTCATGTGTCTGGTAGCCATTTGTATGTCTTCATTGGAGAAGTGTCTGTTCATATCTTCTGCCCATTTTTTAATATGATTATCTGTTTTGTGTGTGTTGAGTTTGAGGAGTTCTTTATAGATCCTGGATATCAACCTTTTATCTGTACTGTCATTTGCAAATATCTTCTCCCATTCCGTGGGTTGCCTCTCTTGCCAGTTGAAGCCCCTTTGCCCTGGCATTGTGGTTACTCATCCCCTTGAAGTGCCTTACGTTCCAATCATTGTTAGGGGTCTTTGTTGCACAATTGTTAACATACGGCCTCTAAAAATGATATGAAATACTTGTTTCTGTTCTTTCCTTAGGCTAGAGGGATCCATCTACTCTGTGATGCATTTTTAGTGGCGCTAAATTGCCTCAAGGTTTGAGGAGATGAGTCTAGAAATTGTCTCTATAAAAAGAAAAAAAAATGACCCAGAAATGATACATTATGTGTGAAAATCAAAAGGGTAATAAAAAGACATTCCAAAATTCACAGCAGCTGTGCATTGATCTCTCTGACGATGGCAATATCTGTGTCACTGTGCAAGCCGTGCACTTTGATGGCATCTTAGGCACGTGTCCTGGGTTAGCACAGATTGTCCTTGTAGGCTTTCAGTCTCCTGTATGAGGACCACATCTTTCTTGAAATGGAGAGCGGCCAGTTAAGTATCAAAGGTCCTTTCCGAGTGGGCAACAGACTCACTCATTAGAGAGTCAGTGGGCTTATCTGAAAGTTACTTATTTCGGGGACAGTATAAGCTCAATGCTAAGGTCTGGGAGAGATTTCCAAGTGAACAAAACACAGGGCATTCCCTCAGGAGCTTTTGTTCTTGGTACCTGCCTTCTCTGGGTGGCCTGTTTGCCCAGACTCACAGTGTCTGGACTCGTGTGCTTTCAGTTAATGTTTCTCAAATGACACATAGAAGGGAGCATTAAAAGAAGAAAGTTCCTTATCAAAGAGAGAGAAAGTAGCAGGGGTGAAGGACAGGAAACCAGAGTTGTGTGTCTCTGGGGAAGAAACTCCGGGCCAGCAGGGAGTGGGACACTTGCCGAGGTTTTCAGAAGAGCTTCGCAAAATACCATTGTGGACAGACCTGGCTGTCTTCAGTTCCCGGAACAAACCATCTACTCTGAAGCCAATAGGGCTTTCTGTGAAGTGTAGGTTGGGGAGTTCAATTTAGAACACCTGCGCTCATTTTGGGAAAACAAAACAAAACAAAACAAAACAGTAAATAAATTCTGTGTATCTTCTTTTTCTAGTAGTAACCTTTTTTTTTTACCCTTTCACTAAAGGCAAAATGTGTTGTTTTCCCATAGCAGAGCAGATTTATTTAACTCGTTGTGCGTTTATTGATGACCTACCTCTCTCTTGCCCCCAAGAGCTCATCAGTACAGCCTTCTACCTTGCACAGTGCCCAGTGCATAAAAGGCTGACCATAAGCAATTGTCGAGCCGATGCAGGTAAGGCAGAATCAAGGCCAATAGAAGAGGGTGAAGGGCAGATACGTTTCTTTGCCGGCATTATTTCTCAGTCCTGCTGTACTGGCAGATTGTCATGCATGGCCTCGGGAACGTGGCTTCTCTTCATTCCTTCATTCAACACATATTTTCGAGTGTCTTTGAAGTGCCAGGCCCTTCTTCGGGCACCGGGGATATTTATGAATAGGGTTAGAGCTTGAGTCTAACCACTCTAAAGACGTTGAAGGACATTAGAACCGCTCCAGACAGTTTTCCTCTCATTTCTTTCCTTGGATCAAATACCATTTTTTTTTTCTTTTTCTAAAGTTAGGAAATACCTTCAAATCATTCTAATTTGGTTTTCTAGAAATTTTTTTTGCACCCTCCTCTAGGAACCACTGGAAGAATTAATTTTATTTATGGGAGGTAGTCAGTTGTTAATGATGAAAAAAACCAGTAAGGAGAAAGAGGCAGAGAGCGAAATGAAAGCTGAGATGGGGAGAAGCAGGAGAGAGACCTGCATATGATAAGGATATTGTATTATTGCAAAGTTAACTAAAATGAAGGATATTGTATCATTTGCAAAGTTAACTAAAATGTGTATAGGAGATTGAATTATGGGCTCATGAGTTCAGATGTACAGCATGAAATTTTATTTATACTATCATTATTTTTTTAACAAATCCCCGTTTTGTCTGTGTCAGAAAATTTTGTGTATTCATCGTTGGAGCTGTGAAAATCAATGATGTGTCAATTCATTAGGATTAAAGTCAGTGACTTCCTTCCTTCTCTTGCCTGTACAATGTTAAATGCCAGGGCTTAAGGAAAGGCCATCCCAGCAAAAGGGGGGAAGAGACATGATGTGTCTCCCTCATCTGTGCCCCGTGGATTGCCGCCACGTTCCCCACAAGGCTCTGGCAGGACGCACACCCTCCTCCTGGCTGGTGAATGACTTCCAAATCTATGGCCTCCGCAGCCAGCACATAAGGGATGTGAATGTTTGGGGGTGCACTGCTCTGTCATTCCAGGGGCCCCATCCTCTCAGTCTTAATGAGGCTAGCCATACTACCATACTTTCCCCTGGAAAGGCTGTACCGTAAGACACAGAGACTTCTCTGTGTGGTCAGAGCTGGAAAATGAGAACAAGTCTGGTATTACCCCAGGATCCTCACAGAGAACACTGAAAGATGCTGTCTCATTCCATCCCCATACTCCAAATTGCTTCTTGGTGCAAGGCATGGTAGGAAAACAGGGCCCCGTGTTTCCACAGCCATGACACAGCCTCCTCTCTTGTCTCTGCTGGTGTTCCCTGTCCTTCACCGCTCCAACCTGGAGTTCTGCTTTCAACAACGAGGCAGATTCTCTATCTACCTATCATCTCTCTATCATCTGTCTCCATCTATTGATCTATCTGTTGATTCACAAAACTCCTAATGGAGAAATTGGTTTCTTCATTAGATTTGATGGAGGTCAACCAGTATGGGTTGAGGCTCTCTATCCAGATGGTTTATATCTCCTGTAATTCATGGACAGTTAGATGTCACATATCTTATTTTGGATTCTGCTTTGAACTTTAAATCACTTCAGGTGCTTTATTCATTTTTTTTTTAAGATTTTATTTATTTATTTGACAGAGATCACAAGTAGGCAGAGAGGGAGGCACACAGAGAGGGGGAAGCAGGCTCCCTGCTGAGCAGAGAGCCCGATGTGGGGCTCGATCCCAGGACCCTGAGAGCATGACCTGAGCCAGAGACAGAGGCTTTAACCCACTGAGCCACCCTGGTGCCCCTTCATTTTTTTTTTTAAATCAGAAATAATTATGGTACAAATATTAAATTAATGCACAGATATTATTTAGGGAAACCAAATTTGGAAATAGTTCTTGTTAAAACGGAGCCATATTTAGAAATAGTTCACTCACCTCAAAAGATCTTCAAATCACGGTCGTTAAAGTCAAGTAGATGGTGACAAATGAAATGTCTTTGGAAATCAGAAGTTTGAGTGATGAGCTTTTCAGAGGAGCTAATCATTGAAGAACTGAAACTTTAGTTTCCCTGTTCTATTTAAAACACAAAATATGCCACTTTTACTGTGTAACTTAAATTTTGCAACTTAGGTATTTATTATCTATGTACAATGTATCTTGATCTTACACAAACTCAGTTCTCTGTTGTTTCTTACACTTTCCAACTACTAGCAATTGTCAGAGTTGTTCAACACAATTCAACTAAGATGTTCTAAATTTACCTGTCAATGAGAAGGTATTAATAACTTCTTTTTTTCTGGAATTTTCTTCTAAGAGTTCTTTCCAGAAAATCAACTTAGATTAGGTTGGGGCCTTGATAAATTTTAACTTTTTATTAACATTTTCATCTTGGATACCTAGAGTGAAGTAGCATATAGATGTTCAATAGAAATGTGTTAAAAGAAGGATAAAATGTGTGAAATCTGAGATTTTGGTAACTAGAAGGAAGTGAAGATGAGACCGAACACAGAGATAAGAGCTGCTTTCAGAGCAAAATTTTGGGGTTTATGGCATTTATTCACTGTGGCTCCAGAGGTTTAAACAAAAGCCAGTGAGCAGAAATTATGGACAGATATGTCTAACATGCATGCCTGTTTTAAATAACTGGCAAGACTGACAGGGAAAATGAAAATTAGGTCTAGAATTTGATTTTTACACTTTTCACTTTCAAAGATAAGACCTGTTAAGTACCTACAATACAGTGTTTCTAAAAATTGGTCCATAGAGTTCTAGCTGCCCTGGATAGTTGGTGAGAAGGGGCTTCCTGGATATATAAGCTTGGAGGCTTTTATATATTTTATCTTCTCTTAAGTAAGCAGAATACATTTTCTCATACTTAATTTCAGTATCCTGAGAAGCCCCTTTAGAAAAGAAGCATGCTAACTTTTGTTGAATCCAGAATTTTTCAAGTTGGCTCCCCACGATGTGATGATTTTTGCAGACAACTATGACCATCCCCAGAGAGTTATTTAGAAGTGGGGGAAATTCTGACATAATTTCACTTGGGTAATATTCACTCTGAGATCATAGACGAAATGATTTCAACAAGCAGGAAGGGACGGCATTAGTTTATTTTCCCTCACTCCTGCATCTATTACTAACTGTAACTAACTGTATCCATGCACGTGTATCCATGCACGTGAGTCACTGCCTGTCTTTTCCCACAGACTCCCTTGCATTCTCATTTTTGTCAACATGAATTTGAGGGTCTGTCCAATACAAAACATATGTAGAATTTCCTCTTGTAATAGGCTTGTCTGATACTAAAACTACCACACTCAGCTCCATGCCAGACAAAGGCTTAAAGGAAGGAATCACATGTGTTTGGACCTGGGCTGAGTCTGGCACATTTTGTTATGCACCTGTTGAATCGTTGTTTTGCAACATTTTGTTACTTCTACAACCTTAGAGCATCAGGTTTGCAGATGCACTTCTGGAGCCCAAACCAGGTGTCATCCAACTTTAGGCTGGATGGATTGCTTTTTTCTAGAACAAATGATTCTTTTCCCCTAAGGTGTTTTTCTGAAATAGCAGATCACCCGCCTGGTGAATATAATGTTTGTGGTAGTAACATAGAATTTTTATACTTGAATAAAAAGTATTTTATTTTTTAATCTTTTTTATGACATATAATGTATTATTTGTTTCAGGGGTACAGGTCTGTGAATCATCAGGCTTACACAATTCACAGCACTCAGCATAACACATACCCTCCCCAATGTCCATCACCAAACACCCTCTCCCTTCCCCCCATATCCCCCCAACAACGTCAGTTTGTTTTGTGAGATTAAGAGTCTCTTACATTTTGTCTTCCTCCCCAGTCTCATCTTATTTCATTTAACCCTTCTTTCCCCCACAACTCCCTGCCTTTACGTCTCAAATTCCTCATATAAGTGAGATCATGATAATTGTCTTTCTCTGATTGACTTATTTCGCTCAGCATAATACCCTCTACTTCCATCCACATCATCGCAAATGGCAAGATTTCAATTTTTGATGGCTGCATTGTATTCCATTATATATTTACACACACACACACACACACACACACACACACACACACACACATCTTCTTTACCCATTCATCTGTTGATGGACATCTAGGCTCTTTCCATAGTTTGGCTCTTGTGGACATTGCACCATAAACATTTGGGTGCACATGCCCCTTCAGGTTACTACATTTGTATCTTTAGGGTAAATACCCAGTAGTGCAATTGCTGGGTTGGAGGGTAGCTCTATTTTCAACTTTTTGAGGAACCTCCATGCTTTTTTCCAGAGTGGCTGCACCAACTTGCATTCCCACCAACAGTGTAGGAGGGTTCCCCTTTCTCCACATCCTCGCCAACAACTGTCATTTCCTGACTTGTTAATTTTAGCCATTCTGACTGGTGTGAGGTGGTATCTCATTGTGGCTTTCATTTGTATTTCTCTGATCATGAGTGATGGGGAGCACTTTTTAATGTGTCTGTTGTTGGCCATTTGGATGTCTTCTTTGCAGAAATGTCTGTTCATGTCCTCTGCCCATTTCTTGATAGGATTATTTGTTCTTTGGGTGTTGAGTTTGATATGTTCCTTATAGATTTTGGATACTAGCCTTTTATCTGATATGTCATTTGCAAATATCTTCTCCCATTTTGTTTGTTGTCTTTTGGTTTAATTGACTGTTTCCTTGGCTGTGCAAAAGCTTCTGATCTTGATGGAGTCCCAATAGTTCATTTTTGCCCTTGCTTCCCTTGCCTTTGGCAATATTTCTAGGAAGAAGGTGCTGTGGCTGAGGTCGAAGAGGTTGCTGCCTGTGTTCTCCTCAAGGATTTTGATGGATTCCTTTCTCACACGAGGTCTTTCATCCATTTGGAGTCTATTTCTGTGTGTGGTGTAAGGAAATAGTCCAATTTCATTTTTCTGCATGTGGCTGTCCAATTTTCCCAACACCATTTGTTGAAGAGACTATCTTTTTTCCATTGGACATTCTTTCCTTCTTTGTCAAAGATTAGTTGACCATAGAGTTGAGGGTCTATTTCTAGTCTCTCTATTGTGTTCCGTAGATCTATGTGTCTATTTTGTGCCAGTACCATACTGTCTTGAAGATAACAGCTTTGTAATAGAGTTTGAAGTCTGGAATTATGATGCCACCAACTTTGGCTTTCTTTTTCAACATTCCTCCAGCTATTTGGGGTATTTTCTGTTTCCATATAAATTTTAGGATAATTTGTTCCATTTCTTTGAAAAAAAAATGGTATTTTGATGGGCTTGCATTAAATGTGTAGATTGCTCTAGGTAGCATAGATATTTTCACAATATTTGTTCTTCCAATCCATAAGCATGAAACATTTTTCCATTTCTTTGTGTCTTCCTCAATTTCTTTCATGAGTACTTTCTAGTTTTCTGAGTACAGATTCTTTGTCTCTTTGGTTAGGTTTATTCCTAGGTACCTTATGGTTTTGGGTGCAACTGAAAATGGGATCGACTCTTTAATTTTTCTTTTTCCTGTCTTGTTGGTGGTGGATAGAAATACAACTGACTTCTGTGGATTGATTATATATCCTGACACTTTCCTGAATTCCTGTATGAGTTCTAGCAGTTTTGGAGTGGGATCTTTTGGGTTTTCCACATAAAGTATCATATCATCTGCAAAGAGTGGAGTTTGACTTCTTTGCTGATTCAAATGCCTTTAATTTCTTTTTGTTGTCTGATTGCTGAGGCTAGGACTTCTAGTACTATGTTGAATAGCAGTGGCAATAGTGGACATCCCTGCCATGTTCCTGACCTTAGGGGAAAAACTCTGTTTTTCCCCATTGAGAATGATATTTGCTGTGGGTTTTTCATAGATGGCTTTGATGATATTGAGGTATGTACACTCCTTCCCTACACTTTGAAGAGTTTTGATCAAGAAGGATACTGTATTTTGTCAAATGCTTTTTCAGCATCTGTTGAGAGTATCATTTGGTTCTTGTTCTTTCTTTTATTATTGTATTATATCACATTGATTGATTTGTGGATGGTGAACCAACCTTGCAGCTCTGGAATAAATCCCACTTGGTTCTAGTCAATAATCCTTTAATGTGCTGTTGGATCCTATTGGCTAGTATTTTGGTAAGATTTTTTGCATCCATGTTCATCAGGGTAATTAATTGGTCTATAATTCTCCTTTTTGATTGGGTCTTTGTCTGGTTTTGGGTTCAAGGTCATGGTGACCTCATAAAATGAGTTTGGAAGTTTTCCTTCCATTTCTATTTCTTGAAACAGTTTCAGGAGAATAGGTATTTATTCTTCTTTAAATGTTTTGTAGAATTCCCCTGGGAAGCCATCTGGCCCTGGGCTCTTGTTGTTGGGAGATTTTTGATGACTGCTTCAATCTCCTTACAGGTTATGGGTCTGTTCATGTTTTCTGTTTTTCCTGGTTCAGTTTTGGTAGTTTATGTGTCTCTAGGAATGCATCCATTTCTTCCAGATTGTCAAATTTGCTGGCATATAGTTGCTGATAATATGTTCTTATAATTGTTTGTATTTATTTTGTGTTGGTTGTTATCTCTCCTCTTTCATTCAGGATTTTATTAACTTGGATTAACTTGGATCCTTTCTCTTTTCTTTTTGATAAGTCTGGCCAGGGGTTTATCAATCTTATTAAATCTTTCAAGGAACCAATGCCTAGTTTCATTTATCTGTTCTACTGTTCTTTTGGTTTCTATTTCATTGATATCTGTTCTGATCTTTATTATTTCTCCTCTCCTACTAGGTTTAGGCTTTATTTGCTGTTTTTTTCTCCAGCTCTTTTAGGTGTAGGGTTAGGTTGTGTATTTGAGACATTTCTTGTTTCTTGAGAAAGGCTTATATTGCTATATGCTTTCCTCTCAGGACTGCCTTTACTGCATCCCAAAGATTTTGAACATTTGTGTTTTCCTTTTCATTTGTTTCCATGAATTTTTTAAATTCTTCTTTAATTTCCTGGTTGACCCATTCATTCTTTAGTAGGATGCTCTTTAGTCTCCGTGTATTTGAGTTCTTTCCAACTTTCCTCTTGTGATTGAGTTCTAGCTTCAGAGCATTGTGGTCTGAAAATATCCAGGGAATGATCCCAATCTTTTGTTACCAGTTGAGACCTGATTTGTGACCCAGGATGTGATCTATTCTGGACAATGTTCCATGTGCACTAGAGAAGAATGTGTATTCTGTTGTTTTGGGATGGAATGTTCTGAATATATCTGTGATGTCCATCTGGTCCAGTGTGTTATTTAAGGCCTTTATTTCCTTGTTGATCTTTGCTTGGATGATCTGTCCATTTCTGTGATGAAAGTGTTAACGTCCTCTACTATCATTGTATTATTGTCAATGTGTTTCTTAGATTTTGTTAATTGGTTTATATAATTGGCTGCTCCCATGTTAGGAGCATAAATATTTTAAAAATTGTTATATCTTCTTGTTGGACAGACCCTTTAAGGATGATATAATATCCTTTACTCATCTCTTATTATAGTCTTTGGCTTAAAATCTAATTGATCTGATATAAGGATTGCCACCCCAGCTTTCTTCTGATGTCCATTAGCATGGTAAATTGTTTTCCACCCCCTCACTTTAAATCTGGTGGTGTCTTTGAGTCTAAAATGAGTTTCTTGCAGACAGCATGTTGATGGGTCTTGTTTTTTTATCCATTCTAATGCCCTGTGTCTTTTGATTGCGGCATTGAGCCCATTTACATTCACGGTAACTATTGAAAGATATAAATTTAGTGCCATCGTATTGCGTATAAGGTGACTGCTACTGTATATTGTCTCTGTTCCTTCCTGGTCTACTACTTTTAGGCTCTCTCTTTGCTTAAAGGACCCCTTTCAATATTTCCTGTAGGGATGTTTGGTGTTTGCAAATTCTTTTAGTTTTTGTTTGTCCTGGAAAATTTTTATTTCTCCTTCTATTTTCAATGACAGCCTAGCTGGATAGAGTATTCTTGGCTGCATGTTTTTCTCATTTAGTGCTCTGAATATATCATGCAGGTCCTTTCTGGCCTTCCAGGTCTCTGTGGATAAGTCCGCTGCCAATCTAATATTTCTACCATTGTATGTTACAGACCTCTTGTCCCAAGTTGCTTTCAGGATTTTCTCTTTGTCTCTGAAACTTCTAAGTTTTACTATCAGAGTTAGGGATGTGGACCTATCTTTATTGATTTTGAGAGGGGTTCTCTGCACCTCTTGGATTTTGATGCTTGTTCCCTTCCCCAAATTATGGAAGTTCTCTGCTATAATTTGGTCCAATATACTTTCTGCCACTGTCTCTCTTTCTTTTTCTTCTGGGATCCCAATTATTCTAATATTGTTTCATCTTGTGGTATCACTGACCCCTCATGATCCAGTAGTCGCTCATCTCTTTTGCTCAGCTTCTTTATTCTCCATCATTTGGTCTTCTATATCACTAATTCTCTCTTCTGCCTCATTTTCCTAGCAGTAAGAGCCTCCATTTTTGATTGCACCTCATTAATAGCTTTTTTATTTCAACTTGGTTAGATTTTTGTTCTTTTATTTCTCTAGAAAGGGATTTTATTTCTCCAGAATGGGATTCCCTAGTATCTTCTATGCTTTTTTTCAAGCCCCACTGGCACTTTTTAATTGTCATTCTGAACTCTAGTTCTGACATCTCACTAATGTCCATATTCATTAGGTTCCTAGCAGTCGGTATTGCCTCTTGTTCTTTTTTGAGGTGAGTTTTTCCACATTGTTATTTTATCCAGATAAGAATAGATGAATGAGAGAATAAAATACTAAAAGGATAACAATGACCCCAGAAAAATATACACTAACCAAATCAGAAGAGACCTGAAACTGGGGGGAGAAGAAAGGAAAAAAAAAAAGATATGATTAGGCTGGTGAATAGGGAAGAGGCACATACTTGATTTTGGCTTTATTTTGGTGTAATAGATGAAATTGCCTCCCAAAATTTTAGAGAAATAAAAACTTTATACACACACACACACACACACACACACACAGAAGGGTAAACATGATGAAGGGATGGAATATGACTATAAAGATGAAAATTAAAAATAGATATTAAAAAAGGAATTGATAAGAAGTTGGGTGAAAAAAGAAAAAACAAAGGAGAAAATATGATCAAGCTGGAGACTAGAAAAAAGGCATATGCTAAATTTAGGGTATGTTTTGTTCTGTTAGAAGAAACTGTATCCCAACATTTTAAAGGAAGAAAAACTGATATGTATACAAAAAAAAAATGCTAAATACAATTAAGGGATAGAATATGACTTTAACAAAGGAAATTTAAAAATACTTTTAAAAAAGGTATTAATAAGATAAAAGAGATAAAATAGGTGAAATAGAAAAGAGGGAAAATTAGAGAAAGGATACAATAAGAAAAAAATACAATTTAAAAAATTTACCTTTGCAAGACTAAAGGATGATGGGGAAAAACCCATGAATTCTATGTGTTGCTTTCCCCGCTGGGGTTCCTCTGTTCTCCTTGATCAGTGAGCTCGGCCGTGGCTGGCAGGTCTTGCCGATCTCCTGCAGGAGGGGCCTCTTGCCGGGATTCTCAAGTGTCTTTGCCGGAGGCGGAACTGCCCCGCCCTTGCCAGGGGCCGGGCTAAGTCATCGGCTCGGTTCGCTCTCGGAGCTTTTGTTCCCTGAGTGCTTTCCGTAGAGTCCGGAGGGCGGGAACGAAGATGGCGGCGCCCAGTCTCTGGCCGGAGGAGCCGAGAGCTCGGGCCACTCCTCAGTGCGCTCTCGGAGATGAGCCGTCAGTGCCTCGCGTCTCCCTGGTCTCCGCCGCGCTCCGAGCTCACCCGGCCTGTGACCGAGTGTTTTTGTCTCCGGCGCGCGGCCCCGTTTGGAGTCCAACCGAGCAGATTCCTGCTCACATTCCTGTCCCGCTCCCCCCCAGAGGAGAAAGGAGAGGGTCTCCCCAGACCTGCCACTTGTGGGGTCCCTGCTCGATCCCAGCTCTGCCACGGATGACCGTTTATGGCACCTCCTCAGCTCCGTCTCTGCCCCCGGCTTCCCCGCTCCCATATGTGGCAGGTCTGCTGCACTCAGGTACTCCCCGTCTTTCTGTGACCGCGGGGACCTGAGACCACACTGTCCCCGCGAGGGCTCGACCCCCGCTTAGCCTCTGGAGCGATGTCCCTCCGTGGAGCCGACTTGTACAAGTTCCGATTTTGTGCTCTGCGGCTCTGCCGCTTGCCGGGAGCAGCTGACGGAGGCTCCCGCCCCCCGCGGTCTGTCCTCAGGTCCGCTCGGATTCACGTCTCCGCACGTCCTACCTTCCAGAAAGTGGTCACTTTTCTGTTTCTAGAATCGCTGCTCTTCTCTTCCATCTCCTGTTGGGTTTGTAGGAGTTCGGAATGGTTTGATACCTGTCCAGCTGATCTGGGATCAGAGGAAATTTAGGTCTCCTATTCCCAACATAGATTTGTTTTTACTGAGACATTTTCTCCCTCCTGCCCTTCTTTGGGAGAATTTTAT
This sequence comes from Martes martes, assembly GCF_963455335.1. Taxonomy (NCBI): domain Eukaryota; kingdom Metazoa; phylum Chordata; class Mammalia; order Carnivora; family Mustelidae; genus Martes; species Martes martes. Next base: position 3,388,185 of record NC_137889.1, on the reverse strand, counting down.
TCTATTTTGTTGTGATAAAACACTTCTCATGAGGTCTATCCTCTTAGTCATCTGTAAGTCCACATTACTGTTGACTTAGAGGCTCGATGTTGTATATCTGGTCTCTAGGGCTTGTTCATCTTAGTAAAATGAAACTTTATGACAGTTGGTTAGTAACACCCCATGTCTGCTCCCCCCCAGGCTCCTAGTAACTCCCATCCAGCCCTTGATTTTATGAGTTGACTATTTTAGGCCCTTCCCGTAAGTGGGGCTCTGCAGCACTTGTCTTTCTGTGTCCTGAGACATTTTCCTAACCTGGACCTTCTCAATCCTTGTTTTTGTAGACATTTATTCACACAGAAGGACTGCAACATTGTTTTATTGTCAGGGTATGCAACTGTCTCTCTACACCCATGAAGTCAGGTCACTTTTGTTATTTTGTCTATTTTGCAAATAAGAAATGAAGGTTCATACATTTATTTAGCTCTGAAGTTGGCACAACAGAAATTGGAACCCAGGTCTTGAGACTCGATCCCATGCTAAATTACGTGGTTATATCTAAGAATAATCTCTAATGCATTGCTTGAAGTGTGATATTGATTGGATGGTGTAAGACACAGCACTATGCTGATTTTTTTTTTTTTTAAGAAGGCTTCCAAGAATAATTTGGGTTGTTTTGTTTTGTTTAATTGCTTAGGGTTGGTGCAAATGTACAGTTCTCCTGTGAGGACAATTATGTGCTCCAGGGATCCAAGAGCATAACCTGTCAGAGAGTCACAGAGACACTGGCTGCGTGGAGCGACCATCGGCCCATTTGCCGCGGTAAGGTGCACGCACTGGTGTCCTCACCCTGGTTCTGTCTTCCATCACAGTTGGCACATTTTGTGAATGCGCGGGGAGACTGAAGGGCAGAGCAGCCTCATTTATGTGTCATACAGACCAAGCAGAACAAAGCGTAAAATGATGCATGTTTTCCTAGTGATGAAGGTAGAGAAGATATATTTCTTTGAAATTGGTTAGCCAGCAAGCATTTCCAAGGATATTAGTGGTTTTGAAATTTCAGGAACTATGGGAGCAAATCTAATCATTCAGATGCATGCACACAGACTTACTCAGTATAACTTGGTACTCGTCTATATATACACACAGCGTTTGCATATTATGAAAATAGGTTATGTAACCAGATCCTTTGGCAAGTTTTATGCACGCCCCTGCAGGTCTAAAAATGCTTACCTTTCAAGGGCAGTGAGGTTAATTCTTGGGTTTTGATGATACCAGTGATAAAGGGAGTTGTTAGCACTATCCTGAGTTAATATTTCACTGATAAATTATCTTTTTTTTTTTAAAGATTTTATTTCTTTATTTGACAGAGGGAGAGATCACAAGTAGGCAGAGAGGTAGAGAGAGGGGGGGAAGCAGGCTCCCTCTTGAGCAGAGAGCCCGATGCGGTACTCGATCCCAGGACCCTGGGATCATGACCTGAGCTGAAGGCAGAGGCTTTAACCCCCTGAGCCACCCAGGCGCCCCGATATTTCACTGATAAATTATCTTAAACTCATCTCTGACATAGCAGAGCCGAACATGCTTCATCATCATCCTCACAGATGTCAAACTTTGATTGGTCACTTCCAGGAAGTACAGGAATGGTCCTACCAGAATTATACAAACCACAGTCAAACCAGCAGAAAACCGTTTTGGCTGTTTTAATATTGAAAATTACTAAAAATCCAAAGAAAAACAAGGGTTTGATTTTGGTTTTGGTTTTTGCATTTTGGCCATAAGATAATTTATGTAAAGTGGTACTTTTAAAGGAAGGGGGGAAAAAAGCATGAAGTCAACCAAGGAATAAAAAGCGAAGTTTCATATATAAGCATATGTTATGCCTCCTTATAGCCTTTTTAAAGTGAAAAGATTCCATTTTATAAATTTTAAAAAATCAGATACATCCTATAAAATCAAATACAGTGCTAGCTTTAAGATAGAAAGAATATGTTGCAGGATTTGCTCTCTTGTTCCCCTTACCTATAACCACTTGAGGGTTTATAACCTGTGGGAAATGCACCTTCTTGACCTCCTCATGCACCCTGAGGACAGACTGCATCTGTGTTCTGGCTGAAGGAAGCTCCTTCCTATGCTTCTTGGAGAGGCACCGTCCTCTGGTTAAGGAAACATGAATTCTGTGTCTTTCTGCTCTTTGTCATTAGACTACTTTGTCTAATACTAAAGTGGCAGTACTTGGCTTCCAAAGGAACTACAGCAAAAACCATGTTCCTACCACATGGTAATGTGTAATGCTCCCAGAAATAAATGAGGGCTAATTCACTGGTATTATTTTTTCCCCTCAAGGGGGAAAAATGTTTTTATTCTTTAATATTTTCTTACTCTTCTATACCAGAATCATATGTCATTATTTAAAAACCCAAACTATACAAAGCTAGGAAATGTGCATTCATTTTAAATTGACGTTTTGGAGTCACATAAAGGAAATATGTGTGTAGAATATTATTGTTTCTTAATTTATATATTTTTTTAAAAAATTTTCCTGAATCTCATCATCTCATATGAAGCGCAAAACACTCTGTTGGGATCTTGGTCCCCACTTACAACCTGACTTGATATCAAACACTAAACACCCAGAGGCCCTCAACTCTTAGAAGACAGCCCCCCCCCACACCCCAGGCTGCGGGAGGGGGGAGGGGCATCCTTCTTCATTCTCCACCTCCAAACACATCACTGTGAGATAATTGCACAGCGAAGCTTTTAGCTTCCTGTTCTCACAGATTCTCATGTCCTACCAATGATAGTTTAGAAAAGAAAGGCTCTCCTCCAGCATCTTTGTTGTGTGGCTCGCTGGGCTTGTTTGGTGTGAGAGACCCGCCACTCTCAGACGCCCAGCGCCCTCACCCAGGAGCAAACAGCATTCACCTCCCTCATCCCCTCTTTTGTCCTCCCAGCTGGGGACCCCGTGGTTTTGCTTGAACTAGATACACCTTCAGTTGTATGGAGTCATCCCGTAGTCCTTGTTCCATTTAGTTCTCGTCCAATTACCGTTTAACTTTCTGAAGGGATGAACACTGGAAGCTGCCAGTGAGCCTTAAGAAGACCTTTCCACGAAGGATGTATGTGTCCAATCCGTATACCTTAACCAGAACAGATTGTGTCTAGGGAACACACAGTATTTTTTTTTTAATTTAACGTTTTAAGGAAATTATATTTTAGTATATTTGGAGTAGTAAAACATTAAACGACCAAAAAATTTAAATTGAAAGGTGTGAAACCTAAGAAGGAGAATTTGAGATACACTACCTAGAATTAGGTGATGAAGATGAGGTGACAAAAATCCAAACCCACGAGGAGTTTCCACCCAATGGAAATGGTTTCTCTCTCCTAAGGAAGGTAGGAGTCAGTCAGTACAGGGCTAGAATGGCAACTCTGTCTTAGGGATGAAAATTTCCTCAACACCCACCTTGTCAGCGTGTGGTCAGGCCCTCCTGCTCATGGTCCAGTATGCTGTCCAAATCCCCGGTAACAGGACACAGGGGGTTTAGAGGAAGCAGGGTGAGGCCCGACAAGAAACATCAGAGGTATTTCTGCTCAGTACCACTGGCCAAGTATTCTGACCTTGTTGTGAGGCTTTGGAATATAATTTTGAGTCTGGGCAGTCAAATATAGAGCAAGCAAGTTTATTTCCATGGAAGAGACGGGATGTAGACATTAAGTGTAACAGCAGTTGCTGCCAAGGGGGTGGACTTCCATAGGAAGGAGAGGTGGGATGAATCACCGAACAGATGTCACGATGACAGTTCTGTTTCTGTTTTATTGGGTGGTGGTTGTTGCTGTTTCTTCCCTATATCACCTGCACTTTCTATGAATGAGAGGGCACCCGGGGTCACTCAGCCTTCTTTTACATGTGTTGGCATTTTTGTATCAGTGCTGAGTTTAAGCCATATGGATTTAAGGAGCTGGAATGATGTAAACAGGAGTACCCCAGTTTCTGGACTAGAGAGGCTTATCTGTGAGCATCATGGTTAAGTAGGAAACCTGGGCATTCCCCTTCTCCACCGTGCACTCCCCTCCTGGCCACATGGTTCTCTAACAAGAGGTCAGCCTTCTTGCTCAAGGCCAGCAGGAACACACACCTGTCTAGTCTGGAAAGCAGAGTCTCATACAACATCAGGTAATCACCATGTAACATGATAGGATCAACTGCTCCTGCGCTGAGTGGCCAAATGCATTAGTGCATCTGTGGACTGGTCCTTTAGAGGATTGTTTTGAGGAAGCTCTAGATTTGTGCTCTCCACTAGAAATAAAATACAAGCCATATATGTAATTAAAACTATCTTTTAAAAGTCTACTAGCAGATTAAAAGCCTGTAAAAAGCAAATGTGAAACAGGTGAAATTAACTTTCATAACGTATTTTATTTCACACACTATCCCACAGATATTATCCTTTTAACATATCATCAATATAAAGATTATAAGAAAAAAAATTTAACCTTCTTTCTTTTATTTTCATGCTATGACTTGGAAATACAGGTGCATTTTAAACTTAGAGCACATCTCGGCTCAGACTAGCCATGTCTCCCGTGTTCAATAGTCACTCTGGCCAGTGCCCACTATGGACGTTACAACCCTAGATACTTAGGTTGGCCCATGGGAAAGCAGTAACACCCTTATGGATACGAAGAGAAGAAAGGAGGGCAGTGAGCCATGCTGTGTTGCTGGATGGCGTCCCTCACTGGAGAGTATACTTTCTTCTATTAAAATTAGTAAGTTTTTCATGTGGGTAGTATTTAGGAACTCTGAGTCTGTCATTGTTCCCTTCATTAAATAGTGCATCTACTTGCTGCTAATGATGGGCTTATCAAGTATAGAACAGTGGGGGGGAACAGTTTTTAAGTGGAAATTTAAAAAATGATTACGGGAGATTTTATAACTATTTCTGTGTAAAGGTAGCTTGCGATATCTAAAATGTAGGGGGAGATGGCTACCATGAAATGTAGTGATTTTTCAAATACTACTCATAAGAGGCTGTAGGAAATCTTTCTTAGCTATTGATAGGTCCCAAATGACAAGTGTGATTCTCTGAGTTCATTTTCCAGTCTTTGCTCTCACCGTAATAAATAGTAAGTAAGAAGAGAACCTCATGGTTTGGGTTTTCTTGATTTGTTCTGAGCCTTTAACGAAGCCTTGAAGGAGGGCACACGATGTGATGAGCACTGGGTGTTATATAAAACTGATGAATCATTGAACATTATATCAAAAGCCAATGATGTACTATACCTTGGCTGATTGAATTTAAATAAATTAAAAAAATAAAGGAGCCCTCATATTGATCATCTCAGCCAACATGTTCTAAATTCAGCCGTCTCTCAAATGCAGTAAAATGCCCCTGGTCTGAGCTTTGCACCCTTCCGAGATTTCAGATGGAGGAATTAAGGACTGGTTCTCAAGGTTCCCATCTTCATGAAGGGTCTCTAACTCTTAAGTAATTACTGTGCCTTCTCTAGAGAAGGAATATCTGGTGGAAGCATTTGACAAATTGTGTGAGTCAGAAGTGATCTTTCACATCTGGACACTAGTGTCCTTAGCCAATGCTTTCATTAGCTAATTAGCCTTGAGGATGGGGGGGATTACCTTTTCCTTCTGTTACCAAATAGATGAATGGTTGTCATAGCTTGATAAGTATACAAGAGATTTTGTTTGAAGTTGTGCTTACTTCATTTAGAGCTATGAAAACTATTATGATTTTTCACAGGATAAAATACTGTGCACTGTGTAAATGTACATAAAATATCTTTGCCAGTAGACTTTTATTTTATTTTATTTTTTTTTCCAGTTTCCAAAGGCTTTTGCCAGTAGACTTTTAAAATAAGCAGACAAACAAAGGAAGAGGACATAGTTTTATTATTTTTTTTGAAGTAAAGTGTTTCAGCTTGGCATTTCATTCCATCAATATTTACAGGGGCTTAGTAGAGAAGACTTCCTTTAAGACTCATGCACTCTGATCTGTGGAGTTAATATTTTTAGTTGCTCACCGAGTTGAAAGAACACTTAAGAAAAGTGAAGTATTATTGCAGTTGTAACTGTGGTTACATGGAAGCCAGTTAGAGCCACAGGGGGTCATAGAATAAAGCTGTTGCTTTGGGACTCCAGGTTAGGCTAGCTAAGAATGACCTTCAACTTACTAAATTGTCATTTACCAAGAACATCTATAGTTTATTGTTTCCTACCCATATTCTCTGCCTACACAGAAACGACTTGTAAATAGTAGTCAAAAGGCCACTTATACCTGAATGAGCACTCTTCATTATGTCAGATTTAATTTTAAGATGATACTTTGTATGCTGATTATTTCACCAGATAGCTGTGACCTCAGATATTTAAAGAGACATACAGACTTCTAACTTTTATTGTAATTCCAGTGTACTGGGGAAGATTTCTCTTGTTGCTTCTAGACTCCCAAGGTTTTATACTTTTCAGTTAAAGTCCACTTGGGTGAAAAATATTTTTTATTAGGTTACTGGAAATAATAAAGCTGTGTATTGTTATAGTACTCTCAAATTCTGTTGACATAAAATGACTTGAACACTAATATTAATTTGGTGCTGATTACATTCCTAGAACATAATTGGGAAGTTTCTGACTTAGCCTCCTCTCATGTCTTGTCCTTCTACCTGGGACACTTTCCCCAGGTGTCCACATGGCTGTCCGTCTTGCACCTTTTTTCAAACATCATCTCTTCCAAAATCCTTCCACAGCCACCATCTTCCCCAGTAAGCCCTTTCCAGATACTCTGCCAACCCTTACTCAGACCTTCCTAGAAAGCTGCTATGTCCACGTTAGATTACATCTAATGTATGTCTGTGCATTGAATTGTCCAAGGAAGGCAAGGGTCTCGGTTTTGTTCTCTCTCGGCTGTATCGCCCATGCCTGATACCGCGCCATACTCACAATAAGAATGTCACATGTATTTCTGTAATACAGAGCCTGTGATGTACTGGGCCACGTGCTGAGGGCCTTCCTCGATCTCCTTCTTTCAGTCCTGACAGCACTCACAGATGGGGTTACCTTTATTATACTCATTGAATACACTGAGGGGTGTAATATGAAATAAATTAAGATTAGATGTCTAGTAACTGCATAAAGCAGGCTTGGAACTAGGCTGTGATGAGGAAAAGCAACTCCTAACCTCTCTGACATGCGTTCTCCGCTGTGGTTGACGATCTGGAAGTAACCATAAAAGCTGTTGTTGGAAACAATGCTTTCTCCTAAAAACATACAAGAAACGGAGTATCAAATATATTAATGTGCTTGAAACACACTTCATATGTGAGTCCAGATAACCTCTTAATTTAAATTTAGTCAGTTAGAATATTCCCCTCCAATTAACTTGATATCAAATGGTTACTATAGAACAGTACCGATTCCTGGAACTGAATTTACATAAGTAGACAAATTATTACTTCATATTACATAAGATAAATTATGTGAAACAAATATGGTTTATACTTAATAAATATTCATTGATTAAATAGAAAAATGGCATATATTTACATTCAAAATCAGTCTTTTTCTCCCTGTCCGCTTTCTCTCTTGAGTATTTTCCACTATCATTTTGTGAATTCTCATTTAATTTTAAAACCATAAGACATATAAGTAAACTTTGAGCTTACAAGTTTAGAACACAGCCACTGAGTAATATTAGCTGTGCATCAGGTCACTGATTACCCAAGGCCATTTATTAAGCATTATTAAGCATTTAAGTGTGTATTACTTTATATTAGACATTGTATTTCCAGGAAATCTTGATAAGGGAGAGACTTAGCGTGAGTAGAAAGTGGTATTCAACTATAATGTGTATAAACATATACATATACATTTCAACAAAGGGAATATTTTTGAATCTTTTTATAAAATCTTGTTTGATATTATAGTATTATCATTACTTAAGTATGTTGGCCAATGAAATACTTTGGGGACCACTGAACGCCTGTTCAGTACAGAAGCCAGTGCTGGGGAGGAGGGCCCCCCTCCTGCAAGGACACTGTGCAATTGCTCTGCTGTCATCCCGACAGCTTTGCTAAGCTAACAGGTTTGTACTTGTCTGAAAAGCTACAGGATCCGTGCCCAGCGCGTGCTGAGGAGTCAGCTAAGAGTCCAGGAGTGGAAGGAGACAGGCCAGGTGACACACCTGCAGAGTTCTAGCCATCCGAATCAGATAAGAGCATGGCTTTTTGAATGTCCACAGCACGGGTCGAGTTCCTCGTCAAGGACAGCAGGAAAACCACTGGCAAAGCAGCACAGATGTGGTTTGCAGATAAGCTGGAACCAGTCGTCCTCCTACAGTCGGTTCTGCATGCTGGGCTGATCCAGTCAGCTCCCTTCTTCCTTCCTGCCCTGCAGGCTGGCCCCTCCCTCATCATCTCACAGAACATGACCTTGGGAAGAGGTCAGGGTGCAGAAACACACACACTGAACATCCCTGTAGCTGTGTAGGGCGTGCTGCTCACCCATCGGACCCGTGCCAGCAGAGCACTTAGTCCTCGTTCCTCTCTCCCCTCAGCTGTGCTCTTCCCTGGCTCTTCTTATTCTGCACAAAGATGGGTTTTAAAAGACCTGCGATACACAGAGGATCTGAAGGACCTTAGCCTTCCAATGCTTGGCACTGATGAGGAAGAAGTTTGGGGTGTGACACAGCAAACGGTGTGGCCTACTTGGCCCTAACATTCAGGGAGCTGGCCGTTTCGTATAACCTGCCACAGAGCCAAAGGATAGAAAGAAGACCCCGGGGAACAGACAACGGCAGGAGATGCAAAAGATAATGCCCAGTCTGCATGACAACCACTGTTTGTCCCTGGATAATAATCCATAGAGTCATAATAATTCAAAATGCATCATTATTATTCAATAAGGACTCTGCACATAGATGATTGGACTATGAGTGGTTGCCAGTGGGATAACAGTGAAGGTGTTCTGTGATTGGCAGGAGGCCTTGATATGGAAAGCAGCACCGAATGAGTCATTAGTAATTGGTGTGATGATGGCAGTATCATCATTTGGGGAAGAAGCAGATGATGAGGATGGAGAAGACTTAGAAGGGCAAAGTCTTTGATACTAGCTAAAGTTCTAACAGTTTCCTAAAACAAAGGATTAGAATTAAATAACTATAGTTAGATCATATTATTTAGAGTCATTATACTATTTAAAAATGACAACAAGTATTTGTGGGGAAAATGATCAAATGCTAGGAATTGTTCTAATTATGAAAACAGAATACGCCACATATCTCATTTCTGCTGATTATTTTGATGGCTTGATTAAAAGTACAGGTTAAAAAATACTTAAAATTAATGGATTAGAAAAATGCATTGAAGAATGGAGATATGTTTCTAAGACAAAAAAGAAAAAGAAAAATTATGAATTAATCTGACAATTTCTGGTGAAAATGTCTCTGAGGAGACGGGATTCATTCCTCGCTCTATGTGAAACACAGTTCTCAGTCTGCATGAAACTCTAGGAAACGTGCTGCTTTCCTATAAATATTTTACTAATGGTTATCTCACTGAAATATACGATCACTAAAAATCATATTTCCCCAAGCAATAGTAAGATGAATTTCACAGAAAGCTGGTAGGCAATTTAAATAAGTCAAGTTAAGGGTCAAGCTTCAAAGAAGACAAGTGGGACACAAGGCCGTTGAAGGAATGTCAGATTTGGTGAACTTTCTAGCAGAATGACAGCTGGGGCTAATGGCTGGATGGGCACAAGTTGTTAGTGGGAATGTAACAAATTAGTTCCCCACTGCACTCACTCACTCAGTCTTCAGAAGTGTTGTTTTGAAGTTTGAAATCCTTAGAATGGCACCTTGATACTATTAATTCAAACTTAAGTCAGAAAGTATCAAGTAACAGAACGTTATGCTTCCATCAGCCTTTCGGTGTGAAATTGAGCCAGGAATGAGCATGTTAGATAAAGATATTGCAACTCCACATTTATTGATGATAACTTTTCTTCTAAGGTTTCCTCATGAGTGCTATTAATAAGGTGCTTTAGGAAGCTTTCCGATTTGAAGCTCACAATCTTTTTTGAGAACATGTTCCTAAAACTAGAGTCCTGGAGTGCCGAGGTGGAATTGTATGTGGGCAGTTGGCTCTCTGATGGAGGACCTTTTGAGCCAGGACACACCAGAATTTTGAAAACCAGACCATCTTTTATGCATCTTCATCTAAGAAATCTTACCCATTTGCAAAGTAAATGCCAGTATTTTAAATGTTGATTACCCCCATGTTTTTGTTATTCAATGTATAGCAGATTAATTTTTAGCTAATTATTTTCAAAGTATTGAACCACTGAAAATTTGTCTGCTCTCACATTTTTATGTCTGCAATTATGGACAGTGGACACGGTGCTGAGGATAAGGGAAAGATGTTTTCTCAAGGTCAAGAAATTCACAACCTTGTAGGAAAGATAGCTCTGTAAGTTAATCATTACAATAAAGAACTATCATCAGGAATAGGTATGATTTGTCTCACTATTATGTTGGTACGTAGAACAAGAAGTGTATATTCCTGGGGGCAGTAAGGAAAAGCTCAATTAAATGGTTTCTCCTGACCCTTCAGCAATAAGATGGCCCTTGGAAGTCAGAATCCTGTCTTTCAGTTTTGTGACTGAATCTCCCAGAACAATCCTTGACCTGGAGTGGGTGCTCAGCCAAGAAAAAGAACAAAGGCAAGATGGGTCCTGGCTAGGATTAATCTTTTATTGGGTGACAGTTTAATCAGTTTGTGTAATATGAAGTGTAAGGAAAATGAACTCGAGCTTCCCTTACATTAGCTCTTTCTTGTGAAATTAGTTTCTCCTGCTTTTTTCTCAAACCCACTTCAAATTATTAATGTGAAGCCTGGGTTGCATTGCAAGCCGACACTTGATTTCTAAGAATTATCTATTGATTTGAAAACAAAAACAAAAACAAAAACAAACCTTTCTTAAAATGGAGGTCGGTTGAATTCCTTGTTTTATAGTAAAAAACAGTCATATTTGTGGGTTATGTCATTTCTATAATTTGCTTGGTCTCTCAATTTAAGATCCTTTTTTTTTCTTTTTTCCTTTCAGAGTCCTTATGTCTATTTTCTTTCTCTAAATTGTCGACTCTATTTGAAGTTCCTGTTTGCATTGTGCTGTAAAGAAATTTGCATAGTTGATTGCAGAATAGAATCTAAAGCTTGAAAGAGACTTTGGAGATGATCTGCCCCACCATCCTCATTTTTAGTGCAGAAGACAAAGTTGTCCTACAGCACAGGGCGTAGTGGGGGTCTCCGGAGCCCCCCTGCACTTGCTTTCCCCTCCATGGCATCCATGTCCAGCCTCATGTACATGCAGACTCTCTCTGAGTCAGCGTGGGATGGAGATGGACAAGTTTGGCTGGACACTGTCCATGGTAGTATCAGGAACATGGTCATTCTGTGCATGGTAATGCCTCGGGTTCCGTCTCACGTTGCGAGTACCAAACAAGGGTCCTGATGGCTGAGCAAACCTCCCTCACCAACTTGAGTTCATGAACCATTTTTTATCATAATTAGTGATTAGCTAATTTGACGTTCCATGTTTCTGTTATGTCTTCACCACACTGATAAAATGATGCAGAAAATAATACCATCTCTATGTGTTTCTAGCTAGAACATGTGGCTCCAATCTGCGTGGACCCAGTGGCGTCATTACCTCCCCTAACTACCCGGTGCAGTATGAGGACAATGCTCACTGTGTGTGGGTCATCACCACGACAGACCCAGACAAGGTAAGGCTCTCGGCTTCCACCTCTGTGAAGCTGATGCCATCAGGACTCCAGCTCAGACGGCTGTTGATGACACACAGCCACGCAGATGTCGTGCACCCTCACGGTTCACTGTTTGAAGGGAAAAGCTCACGCTGCAATTGTGTAGATAGATCCACATTTATCAGAAAGTCCGTCCAGGATTAGATACAAAGTGAGTGTCCTTCATTCGGTTGCCTCCCACTGACCTGGAGGTTCTGTGCTCGCCCCTCCCCCAGTTTTGCTGAGATATAATTGACATAATGTTGTTTTACTGTAGGGTGTATAATGTGATTATATATATACGTGCATGTATACACACACACATACATATATATGTAGCAAAACAGTTAACGTATATTATCTCACATAATTATAGTTTTTTTTATTATGGTAAGAACTTTTAAGATCTGCTCTCTTGGCAAGTCTGGAGGGTACGGTATGGTGACTGTGAAGGAAATGGACTCAGGGGAGAATCAAGAATGGGTTCGGAGGTGGTGGTGAAGCCCTTACCCAAATGAGCGTGTGTTCTAGCCCCTCTGGGGACACCCTGCCCTGCATCATCTGTGGTCCCTGCACCCTTGTTAATAATGACCTTCCTTTATTCTCCAGATTGTTCCTGTCTGGAATAGTATAGGTTCTCCCTACTCTGAACCAGGGAAGGGTCCTCAGGATCCTGTGTTTTTGTTTTGTTTTCTTATGGGGAGAGATAACGAGTTTGGTTTTAGGCATAATGAGAGTGAGGAGCCTGCTGTATATTCATTCAAGTGGACATAACTGGAAGATGTAAATTTGGAATTCAGAAGTGTGTTGGACACTGCTGAGATCTGGGATGAGCATGATGTCATGCAGAGAAGCCAAGCAGAGTCAAAGAGAGTCATGCTGACGGCGTGTTTTCCTCCCTGTGTCCGTTGGAGGGTGGAGTGGGCTTCCACTGTGAAGAATGGTAGGGATTTTTGCAATTCTATGTGTCAGGTAAAGAACTTCAAAGTACTGAAGGCCTTTGTATAGAAGAAACAGTGAACCCATGGTGTTCTGATAGGACAGGCAGTGACTCCAAGCTAAATCGTCAGGAAACTTGATTAAAACCCTTCCAGTATTTTCAGAATTCATTTAAATCCAGATCACAGATGAATAATCATGAATACTTTAATCCTACAGATATACCTATATATCTGAGTTTCTATCCTTCCCATACATACTAGAATAATCGAAATCCCTATCTAAAAGGAAGCTTCCTAATGTCCAAACACCATTTACCTGACAGGCATGAGACCGAGATCCCCGGGATGTAAACTAGTCGTTAAAGATTTCACAGCTGTTTTGCTCCTACCGAGGATGAGGACCTGGGTGTCTTTTCACTGCCCTGTGATGGCCCTTCGTTAGCTCTTCTCTCTGGGAGGAGAGTCATTTATGTCCGCACCTCCGTATTCCATTATCACCATGAGGGGTGCCATATGGAAATGAAATCATAGGTTATTCAGTGTCTCAATACGATGTTTTTGGCTGTAGGTATTAGAAGAAGTTTTTAAGAAACATTATTTCGCATAAGAAAAGGGCAGAGCCAGTGAGATTCCAGGTTGAATTCAGGAGCTCAGAAACGTTGTTGATGATTTCGGTGTTTCCCATTCTTTCCTGCTCCGTATCTAGGGGGGTAACAGCACCCACCCCCCCTCAGGTCACAAGGTGGCTGTGACATAATCATGGTCAATGAAGAAATGAGGCTTGTCTTTCTCAAAAATGGAAGAAGTTTTCTAGAATGTCCTAGCAGACTTCTCTCCAGGTTCCACTGAATCAAACGCCCATGCTCCAGCTCCCAGGGAGCCTGAGGAAAGAACTCTCTGGAAGCCAGAAGTGGGGCTGATGGTTGTGGTAACGAGTGTGCCTACCACATGCACACACGCATAATGTCAAAGAGGCTTTGGTTATCGTCAGATTCATATTTTGTTTATGATGCGCTTTAGATCCCATTATTCTCCTGTTTTAGCAGACTCCAGTAGCCTAAAAAGTGTTCTTTGACATTTTGAATTTGATTTTTCAACTTGGTCCAACTCTAAAAAAATCAGTAAAATAATGAACGTATGCCATTTGGATTGACACATTTTTCTCACTTTAGGAGTTTCACATTTCTCTCCCATCTTTGCATACATTTACATGGATATTTCTCATGATTTCATACAGATTTTGTTGATTCTGAACACTCAACAATGAACACATTCAATTTCCGGAATCTTGGGTTACATTGCTTCCTTAAATTCTTTGCCTTTTTTTCCTTTATTTTGGTGAAACGTTCAGAGAAGAAATGAGACATTGCAGGTTGATGCTCTCATGCACACCAGTACTCTTTACTAGAACATCACTTAGACACCTGAAGGCATCTCAATTAAGCAGAATTACCATCCAAATTAAGAAGCAGTCATTGCCATTAAGTATAATTAGGCTTAATTTGATTCCTTGGGAGACATTCCAAATAAGGGGGTTTCCCGACTAAGCACATGGTGATGAAGGTATATTACATATTGAGCGTAAGAGAGAAGGACAGTTATGTAAAGGCGTCCAGACAACGACTCTTGCTAGAAGCATGAACGCAGAGTTCTAGATAAGGAGTGCTGATCTGCCTCAATCTGTATGTTTGACTTGATTTGCAAACTTTTAAGAAATAAAATAGGATAGAAAACTGAAATCAATGCCCAGTGTCAGTTGGAGTTTACGTAGTAAGCTCATCTTTGACCAAAACCTTAATTCTCTCAATGATTATAGGCTCTCCTGGTCTCATTTTTTGCTTTGACTCTTACACAATCAAGTGACGTGTCCATGTGTACAAAGCATTAATATAAACTCGCTTGTACAAGATAATGACCAAAGAAAGCTGGGTCGTGAATATCACAATTTGTCATATTGTGGAATGTCAACTTAAAAAGAATACTAGAAATCTATTCATATATATACATATATATACACACACATATATATAATTGTTCTTAATTATATCAATATACTGTGCATTATTATTGAATACATAATATGTATAAATATTATACATTCTCTAACAGATCATATATTAAATAATAAATTAATTGTAACTAATAATTGTTAAACTTACATATCTTATGTGTGTGTGTGTACAATATATAGATATATATTAGGAGAAACTGCTATGCAGCATGTTTGAGGTAGAAAGTTAAAAAACATTTCCTCAGGGAGTCTTGGTGTTGCAGTGAACAGCTGAACAAGGTGTTGCAGCTGAAACTCTTGGTTTCAGCTCAGGTCCTGATCGCAGTGTCCTGGGGTGAAGCCCTACATCTGGCTCAGGGCTGGGCACGGAGTCTGCTTAAGATTCTTTCTCCCTCCCCTTCTGTCCCTCTCCCTGCTCACAGTCACTTGCTCTCTCTCTCTCTGTCATACAAATAAATAGATCTCAAAAAAAAAAAATCTTCAAGAAGACCCAATTTAGTGGAGAAGATTTCTGAACCCCCAAGTGTAGTAACTGTTCCTGCCATACGAGTCTAGTAGAGGGTCAATAAAAATTAATTCAGCAATTAGATATTTGTTAAATTATTTCATCATATATATATTCAATAACTCAGCTTTCTGAGGTAAAACTTGCAATAACTGGTATAACCAAATTCTTGAGAGGGTAATATATGGTTCATCCATTACAGATTAGAGGAATTATTAGCAGATGCTCTGAAAAGTTCATCCATGTGGTTTCCATTGGGAAGATTAGACACCGACCGCTTTCCCTAGAGTCCATACATGGAATGCGAGTGTGTGTCTCTATCTTCACATGTATACATGTAGATATATTTATATTTCAGATGCATTCTGTGGTGACGTAATTTCAGTACCTAATTTTAGTTTGAGCTCCTTAGAGAGTATTTTTGTTGATGTCAAACTCTGATTTCAAAAATTTTAAGCATTTGAATTTTGTCTGTTCAGGCTGCTATAAGAAAATACCACAGATGGGTACCTTATAAACATAGAAATTTATTTCTCACCGTTATAGAGGGTGCAAGTTGGCAATCCGGGTGCCAGCGTGGTTAGACCCTGGGGAACGCCCTTGTGAAGAACAGGGTGTCAGCACGAAGCACCTAGAACATCTTCTGGCAAATGCTCAGTCCCTCCCTCCCCTCCCCCTGCTTCTTCCTCCCTGTCCTCCTCCTTCCCTCTTCCTCCCCTCTACCTTCCCCCTCATCCTCTGTCTCTTCTTCTTCATTACAATTATTAACGACTACCTTTAAAAAGACATAACTCAGATCCTGAAAGATAGGTCAAGGGTTTAAATGTCATGGTAATGACTGGGGGTCAGAGAACAGTGGGGGATGAAGTGGCATTGCCGTGTGTATGTCTTGGAGACATCACTATGCCAAGAGTCAGGTGGACAGATTTGAAGGACAAGTGACTGGAGGCAGGAAGCATCAGGACTTTGTTGTAATTATAAAAGATTATATGAGGCTACACCAGAACGGTGGTGTCGGGATTGGAGAAGAGAAGATGAATTTGAGAGGTATTTAGGGAATTGGTAACTAGTTACAACAATCATACATTTACATCTTTTATTCAATGAACAAGTCTTACTAGCTAAAAACTTTTTTTAAAAGTTGCTTTAAATTTGTTGCTTGTAAGAAAGTACAACTGTCTACCAGATCCCTTTTTGGGGAAGGAGAACGAACTTTTATTACTCGGGAGATTTTTCACATAATTTGAAATAACAAATTCATACAGGTTTAAAGTCATTCATTTTCATTCACATAATTTTAAAGTTAAGGCAAAACTAAATATTACATGTAATAGTTTATGATTTTGAAATGGAATTTGAATAAATTCAGTAGGTGATATTTACCCATTAGGGATTCCCAGATTAGTAGAGAGACATCTAGAGACACGATTATTGGCGGTGACACTGTCCTGAGTATCTCCATCCTTTCTGTCACAGACCTCTTTCCCATTTAGAGTCATGATGTGCTCTGTTTAATGGCCCCATCCTTGTCTTCTGGTCACTGAACACCTCTGCAGAAAGTCCGGTTGCACGCCAGCTTCCTTCCTGGCGCACAACGTGTCCCCTTAGTGCTTGCTGGCCATCATCATGTTCCTGACTCACTGTTACATCTCTGTCCACTCTCAATATGTCGTGTCACTGTGGCAGCTCCTCCATTGCCAACGCTGTCCCCGTTACCACGGTTTTGTATTTGTACCTTGTCCATGAATTGAGTTTGTCTCCTGAGACTCTTTCCTTCTCAAGTCTCTGTGCATCCCCTTCCTGGCATCCTTTCTTTCCTGCCACAGGGAAGCCTACAACACTTCTTCCCACTAACCTGATTTTCTCTCAACACCCCAAGTACTGCCTTCTTAGATCAAGTGCAGCTGTTTTTATCATCTCTTCTTGGTGCTCCAGAATAAAACAGGAAACAAGGTCTGCACTTTCGATTCGCTTGCATCTTAAGCCAAACATGAATTACACACACACTTCTGTCCACGCATGTATGTACTTATACACACACACGCGATGGAGACAGCATTTTTAGAATGACTCACCTGTCGGTAAGTAATGGGCAGACCACAGTAGAAAGTTAAAAGAAAAAAAAAGAAAGATTTGGACAAAAATCCAGCGAGTTCACTTGATGCGAGTGAATGAAGATCTAGCCTTGAATGGTGCTTATTTATGGCAGTGGAAAAGTGTGAGATACCCAGGAAGCACTGCTGTGAGAAAAGCCCACAGAATTTAGAGGGTTTTTTGGTGGTGGTGTTGTTTTAACACAAAAATGACTTTACGAGAGGACACTTCAATAATTAGAAGATATTTCAGAAATAATTCCAGAATTTGCTCAAAAGAATGAATCTAGTCCTTATGGCAGAATGGCGGAAGTTTTCTGTCTCTGTTTTGTTTTCCATGAGGGGTGTGTGTGTGTGTGTGTGTGTGTGTGTGTTTTATGAGAAAAGGAGGCAGAAATAACTAGTTTTCCTTTCCCACTTACGCTGACATATCTTAGAAGTGGTCTTTTTTTTTTTTTTTTTTTGCCTTTTAATATCTACTAAGGACTCTGCATCTAAACACATCTCCTTTCGCATTTTCTTCTTTTCAGTGCTTTTCTTGTTTATGCACATTAATAATTACACGTGTAGCAAAAGCAATACAACACTTATTCACTCAGTGTGTTTTTGAGTCACACACTGTTGATAGTTGCCAAAGACTGGTGAACAGAGCAGCTGAGATCTCTGCTTGCTTGGAGATCCCATGGCAGAAGGAAGATGAGAAAACCAGCCAAGAAGCCATTAGCCTGATAAAGTCAAATAAAGGAGTCGCATAGCAAAACGTCCCTATGCAGGGATGCTACGCCCATGATGGTCACTGATTTCCCCCAAAGTGCACCTTGAGAGAAATTCACTGTTGCCTGAGGCGCCTCCAAGCTAATGGAAGTCTCTAGGGAGTTGTTGCTACCATCTTCCAGCTCGTTTCTCTTTTCCTCTGGCCTTTCTTTTCATCTCCAATTCACCTTAAGAGACAATTCTAATTTTGGGATTGTCTCTCCCCAGATACATGATTCCGGGGTCTTGCAGGGCAGTGGCACGGTGGGAGAGAACCGGATACATTACTTAAAGCCCCGGGCTCCAGCCTTTGTCCATTTCCTAGCTGTGTGCTTTTGGAAAAACCTAAAATCTATCAGTTTCCTCATTTGCCAAATAATCTTAACAGTGATGATGATATTGAACCTGATGGTGTTTCCGTGTTTATCAGATGAATGAACATTTATGGGAACTCCTCAAAGTTATTAATGTTACCGCTGCTACTAGAGGATCATCTCGTAGCCCTTCTTCTTACCTCCATTGCTTCAGGCACTCTCTTCTCTGATGCGAGTGATGCTTACCTCATCAGCTTACCTAAGCACAGTGCCGAAAGTCCAGATGGTCCCAGGGCATTTCTGGGGCAGCCTAACAGCCCTTAAAGTGGACAGATAAAGAGAACATTGGTTCTCTCTACCTCACCAATCTGCTTCCCCTCCAACAGCCTTTCTCTGAGTCCCTCCTATTGTCATGCAATCCAGATAATCTCCAATCACCTTGATTTTAGACTCTTTTCCTCCTCTGCCTCCTCTATTGAGCATTTTTCCTTCACCCCTAAGTACTTTCTGGATTCACTCTCCCTTTTCCATTTGCCAGTGTTCTAGCAACCAACTACTCTAGGTCAGTGTCTTTCCTTAGCACGCAGTGTGACGGCTGTGAGATAGCTCCGCTGCTCGTCTTGTTCCGTTCTCTACCTTCCTCATTGATCTTCCACAATTAATGGGAAATATCTTTAAAAAACTAAATATGTATGTAAATGTGCATTTAATAAAACAAGTATGGGATCTCTATTTTACAAAGTCAAAGGACACAGATAACTGGAAAGCAAAAAGCGAGGGAACCAAACATTTCAGTCCCCAAGATGTTCAGTGGTGACTGTTGCTGCGCACTTTCTTGAGACTTTTGCATCTATGTTTCTACCCACAGATACATACACAAGGACATGGTTTTCCATTATTGCCTTCCTTCCTCCTCCTCCTTGTTCTTAATGGCATCTTTTAATTTTAAATATTACGACACAATTTTACAGATTGCTTTGTTACTCTGTGACATGCTGCCTATGTATGTGTATATGTAATACATGTACATAATATACAATATGTATCCAGATATAATTCATTTTTAGTAGATGCAGAGTGTAGACATCCCCAGATATAACTTACTATTTGTATGAGTGCACAGTGTTCCATCAGCCTCTTCTTTTACACAGGTGTCCAGACTGCCCCGCTCTCTGTAGTCATCAGCGACGCTTCCACAGACACCTTCACGTTCGCTCTCTCGGCAACCATTTTGGCAGGTTAAAGTCCTTGAGTTAGAATTAGAGTAATAACTTACACACATTCATAATTTTGATACTTACTGCCCAAATATGTATCTTGAGCTAAAATTGTGTTCATGGGAGCTCCCACCACAGTGCCTTGACGCCTGCAATTCTACAGCAGTGAGGACAGAGGTAAAATACGACTCTGTTCTTCTTTAGCATTAAACCCTCAATAATTTTCTATGGTCCGTGGGGAAAGGTCCTTTTCACAACATCTGTCTTTTATGGCAGGGGACCTGACACCATTCCACTCTTATTTTGCCACTTGGCTTCTGCAAGCTTATTTCCCCAGGCATTATGCTAAACTCGCAGTTCTTGGAAGTATGGCGCTGCTGTGTGCTTGTGTGTCCTGTCAGACTCCCTGAACTAAGGCAGCGTATCAGGGTGAAAATGTGGTATTATTGAATTATCGAAGCCATATTCATCGTTGGATTCATGGCAGAAATTCTATACTTTCTTTCAAACCAACAAACTAGTTAATGGGTTGACTGTATGATTTACTAACTGAACCAAAACTCTTTTAAAGGGTGATGTATGAATAATTAAGCTGGAAACAGCCAAAACCTATAATTATCCTGGTAAATCAGGACCTATGTTACCCTCTGAGGGGACAAAGGGAAAAAGAACCACAAGTAGTTAAAGCTCTATTTTATTTTACTATCTGAAGTTGTAAAAAGATTACCTCCATACTCCAAGCATTTCTTGGAGCGTCTGACCGTGCCTTTTCAACAGAGGCAGGAGAAATGGTCAAATCTCCCAAAATATAGGGAGAATTCCTCAAACAGTAAGAGCTTTGTATGACCGATTCCTAACTTGCCGAAAGCTAGAATTAAACATTGCTTTTTATTTTTTAGTGTTTTTGTTTGTTTATTTTTTAATGGTAAAAATGTGAAAGTACATCTTAGAAATCTTAAATTTGAATGAAATAAGTTACTTAAATTATCTTTTGCAAGCAAGCCTATGTATATGACATCTTTGAATTTCCACTGTCTTACACAGTGGATGGCCAATTGTGAGACCCAATAAATGATTTTGAATAAATAGCCGTAATAATGACCAAACATTTATTGTTTTATATCGCTGGGGAGGCAGAGAAGTTTGTGCTATGACTGAAGTTTTGTTCTGTTTTTTTTTTTTTTTTTTTTTATATTATATAGCTATTTCCAGGCCACAAGTCCCACAAGTGTACATATTATATGGGTCCTAAAAATAGCTAAATGTATTGTACTAATATGTTTCCAGATAAACAAAACACTATTTTCATCAGAACATCATACACACAACACAAAAAGGTTCATTTGTCAATTTTAAGCTTGGTTGCGGTTCATATTTTCTAGCAGCAGGCTTTCCCATCGCCCGAGGCTCTACACTAGTCGGTCTGTATTTGTGACAGTTGCTCAGTGGATCTCACTGATGTGCAGACTTACAAAGAGAATATTCCAAATGCTCTGTGTTCTGCTGGTCTTCACAATCCTCTAAGTGATGGTTGGACCTGTGTATTTGAAAGATGATGTTAATGACCTGGTCTTTTTTTCCCCGGGTTTCCGATGATGTGTGAAGTGTGTTGATAGCTGTCCGTGGTGCCAAGTAGGGCCCTGGCAGTTGGCGGGAGCAGGGCAGCTCACCGATGGGCACCCTGTGGCCATCTCCCTGCGGTCAGATGCTGAGCAGCTGCCCTTGAGACAATACATCTCTGGGGTGGGACAGGAATGTGGAGTCCCACCCTCCTTTAAAGGTGTTTACAAGGGAGAAATGCAAATTACTATCATTCTCTTACCATGAAACAGCAAGCACCCCCATGGCTTCCTTGAAGTCAGTGAAGTGATTTTGAACTTACTTGTAATAGGGATTGTTTTGCTGTTGAGAGAAAGGCTTGTATTTCGTACGACACGTTTTGCTGGAAGACTGAAGCCGGTAGATGATCTCACAGGATCACTTCTGAATCCTAACATGACGAACCAAAGTGTTCCCAATTAAATATTTCATGTTCATAATGTCCACGGAGGGCATTTATGATTCTAAATAGCTCCAATGTCTTGTGCTGTCAAGTTTTGCGAGAAGTCTTATGCAATGAGCACAGATATGGAAAAATAAAGATTTTAAAATATCTAGAGCATCACTCTGTTAGCTACATTCCTCTCTGACTTCATCTATCCTTGGTCAGAATTAAAATCACCAGTTTTAACACCCGCCCATGAACACTGGGAGAAAATGACCCCTGGAATATTTGCTTTATGGAAGCAGTTTTAATACCGCGTGAAGATCGTAACTGATATCACTGACTTGCTGAGCCCTGGGCAGATACAATGACTAAAATGCTCAACGACATTTATTTCATGGACAAATGTCTGAAACCAAACTTAAGCATCTTTATAGATGTACATTTGTGTATATATAAGCATATGTATTTAAATAATTAAATGAATGAAAAGTGAAAATAAAATTAAAATTATGATTGACATATATTTGAAAAAACCTCATATTTGAATTAAAAGTCCTCAGAAGCTAGCATATATATAGATAAATATATATTTAAAATTTATATGTAAATGAGTTTATCTTGACGCAGGATTCAGGAAGATGAGCAACAAATATGTAAAAACTTCAGTGAAGCAAGCTTTTACTGAATTCTTTCCGATGGGGAATTTTCAGAATGAAGCTCATGGATCCAGCCGAAATTATTAGGCACCCACACGTTGCCTCTCTGCCCTCGTGCCCTGTAAAGCTCAGCCTGCCTCCTCACACCCTCCCTGGAGATGTGTCCTTGGGGTATCTGACTAACACCTGGGACGGCGTCCTGGCTGAGGTCCTCATGCACCGTACCAGGTGGCCTCGGCTCTGTCGAGAGTTGAGCTCTCAACAGGGAGCTCTGCGATGAAAAGTTACCACACTCTCTCCTGCGGTTCTGAACCCCAACCGCACACCCTACCCGATTAAACAGCACTTCTCACCGAAGCTCTCCAGTTTCCTTCACCCGTTCTAAAGCATTTCTCTGCCCTCTTCTGCGTTCTGCCCAGACTTTGCTCACTTTCCATGATGCTTCCTGGGGCTCCTTCATGGACACTGGGCCCATTCCTGACAGCTCTGCCCAGGACCTCCCTGAGCACCGCCTGCCTACAGAGTGCCCTCCCATACCCGCCATGCCTCCTGGCTCTTCTGATCAAATCATGGGCACTTGGGGAAAGTTTTTACCTCAGGCTCTGGCCCCCACTGCTTCCTCTACCACTGGTTAGGAAAATATTGGCAGAGTATTTTCTGTTATTTTCCTTACATTTGGTTGGTGTCCTGTTTCCTCTGGCTACATGATGTAGGACTTTCAGTCTTCCTAGCTGGCTCTCTCGACATACTGGTCAAATCACTTCTGTTCCCCTTGTGGATTTACTCTCCCATTACATTTTCCATCTGTGGATGTTCTGAGACGTTCAGTGTCCCCGATGACAAACCGAACCAACTCAACGAAATCTGGGTGTTACCATCCATTGACCATTTCTACAGACCGGTCAGTTAGTCTTTTGACTGACCGCAATGTTGAGATCACCATCAGAGTCCTGACTTCAGGTTCTGATGATGCCAGCAGCTGTGGGGCTACTTAGTTGCTATAAGTTGTCATGGCAGAATTGAACTGAAAATTAAATTTATTATAACAAATTCAACAATCATAAAGTCAACATATTAAGGTTATATATTTAACATTTGTTTATCCATAGTTATAGTATGCACTTCTACAGTTTTTTTCCTGTTTTATTGAGGTATATTTGACAAAAAAATTCTATAGTTTTAAGGCATAAAATGTGATGTTTTGATATATGTAAACATTGTGATTGCCATAATCAAGATGAGCGACATGTTTATCCCTTCCTACAGTTACCTTTTCTTTTAAATGAAGTTAATTGAGTTGCCTTTATTATGAGGGCAAATAAGATCTACCCTTTTGGCAAATTTCAAATGTACCATACAGTGTCACTACTATAGTCACAGTGCTAGACATTTGATCTCCAGAATTATTCGTCTTGATTAATAAAAATTTATTCATTTCTCCATTCCCTTCACCCCATGTGCCTTTCTTCTCTTCAGACATTTTCTTTCATTGTTCTTCTGTAATAAAATATCATCCTCATTTCTGCCTTAAGTTGCCGTTCTCCTAAAGACTACTTCTTGTCTATCTTCTTTCTGTATTGTGTCTAGTCTATGAATAGCATTGACCTAGATGGCAATGAGATACAGTGTAAAGAATTCATCATATAACCCTTAAGAACACACACATATACATGCTATCATTCTAAATTATAAATGTGTATTTCAGTTCTTTTTGAAAAATAAAATAAAGCACAGAGAAAGTATATGTCATCCAAATTCTAACATTTAATATATGAACAAATTAAATTCTACTCTCTGCCCCGAATCTGCCTTTCTGTGATCATGTAAATATAGGTATTTGATTATTCATGTGTCTATATGTGTGTACAATTGTGGAGATGTGTATATATTTCTCTCTATATATATCTATATATACACAAACATATATGTACACGCATATGTATGTATCTTACATATATATATATGGATTTTTATATACACACGTGTTATTAATGTCCTGCAATCCTTTGCATACTTTTCACTTCATAAAACATGGACACCTCCCTAGATCTGTTTATTTATATGTCTCCTTCACCCACATTAAGATCTTGAGGATGTCTGTGCAAGTATGGGTATGCTAAAACTTGTTCAATCATTCCAGGTGGATAGAGATTCCGGTTCTTTCCAAAATGCTCTTCTCATAAGCAATGCTACAGTGGACATCATGACGACAGTTATGGGTCCTAAAGTCCGGTGTGAGTGTTGACTACTCAAAGTCTGTATCAGTCAGTCTTGCCTTCCCATTAGCTTCCTCTTGTCTTGGTTGCCATGGATATCCTGCCTCTATCCTATTGTCTCTGATAAGTCCTCATAATAGTAAAGAAACGAAGGCACTGAGCCGATATAAGATTAGATTATGGATCAGCTACCCGTGTCACATTGTTTGTGTTTTATAAAGTGGTTTATCTGAAGAGGCAATGAATGACCTACCAAATTATTATAAAAATCCCTGAAAGTTACTCGTATGCTCGTATTTCAGCAAGCTTGTGACGATGGTATATGCCTGTGGATCTGAATCTGTTGTGTGAGTGCAGAGCCTGTTTAAGTATGTTCTCACGTATCCATAAATTAAGATCACATTGCATTCAGTCTGACCTTAGACTAACTGATGAAAGGCGCTCAGAAAGGCACTCAGAGCAGTTTTTTGGGTTTTTTTTTCCCTTCCTATAATTTATTGGTTGGTTGGTTCGTTGGTTGGCTGGTTGGCTGGTTGGTTTTAGGACTCATGTATATCTATTACTAGAATACATCCAATTCTTCAGCGTCAGTCTTCAACATCACTTCAAATCAGGGCTGCCTGGCTAGCTCAGTCAGTTAAGCATCTCACTCTTGATTGTGGCTCAGGTCATGGTCTCGGAGTTGTGAAATTGAAACCCAGGCCTACGTAGGGAGCTGTGATCAGTGGGGGGTCTGCTTGACACTTTTTCTCTCCCTCTCCTTCTTCCCTTCCCCAGTGCTCTCTTTCTCTCTCAAATAAATAAATAAATCTAAAAGAAATTACTTCACATTACAGATGGTAAATGGCATGTCTATGACATGAGGTAAACTACTTCCGGAATAAGAACCCTCTTCTGTGTGGCCTTCAACACAGTATACATCTTCTACCTCCACTAACTTCAAGAAATGACAATCATTCATTTCCATTTAAATAAGTAATTTTTTATAATTTGTTAGTTGCAAATAAAATTGGTTTTAAAAATTCATAAAAAACATTCCATTCTTGTGTGTTGGTGTATGAAGTGGAATCAGTTTCATGCCCATTACAGTCATATGGAGCAAAAGTACAGATTACTTAGATCATCTGATGCTCTAGGTCAGCGGGCACCCGTGGATTGTATGAGTGGAGTATGTGCGTGTAAATATTCTTGCGTCAGAATAGATCTATCTGTAGGATGTGCATCGGCTCTGAGTCCTCTTAACTTATGAAAATGACTTATGCTTGGTACCCACATGTCTCCTCACTTCCTTTTGTCGTGTTCAGGTTAAACCGCTTCTGAGGATGTCTGCAGCCCACCTAGAGAAGTTTTCTGATGGATAAAGGGAAGTTGCCGCAGTTCAGAGGGATCTTTATAATGAACTGCCTAAAACTGCTCTTTCTAAAAAGACATTTTAGAGGGCGCCTGGGGAGCTCAGTCAATTAAGCATCCGGCTCTTGGTTTGGGGTCAGGTGGTGATCTCGTGGGTTGTGGGATCAAATCCCTATGTCAGGCTCCCTGCTCTGTGGGGAATCTGCTTCAAGGTTCTCTCCCTCGACCCTTCCCCATGGCTCATGTTTGCTCTCTCTCTCAAATAAATAAATACATCTTATTAAAAAAATAGACATTTTTGAGAACCCCTTAATTTGGCATATACTACTTAGTTCAAAACATA
Organism: Martes martes; assembly: GCF_963455335.1. NCBI lineage: Eukaryota > Metazoa > Chordata > Mammalia > Carnivora > Mustelidae > Martes > Martes martes. Next base: position 3,362,004 of record NC_137889.1, on the reverse strand, counting down.
GCGGAGATATAAGTTTCTTGAATTTAAAAATAGGCAAAAACTACAAGTCTGTGGGCTGGTTTCATTTTAAAAAAATGCTAAATACATCAGTTTTCAAGCTTTGTGTCAAGACATTTTTTTTTTTCTTTGAAAGTTTCCAGTAATTCTCTGTCCTTCCTTCCAAACCCTAATACTGTTCTCCCAAGGGATAGCCCTGCCCTCCCTCCGGAAACCACACCTCTGCTTCTGGGAGGTGGGAAAGGATCCCACTGTGCCCATAGGCTGCTCTTTCCGTGATTGTTCATGACTGCTTCCCCACTCCTTCCAGCACTTCAGAACATGGGTCCACAAGATTCCCGTCCTTGTCTTCAGACCTTTGCCATGAACCGTCTTTCTCATTCTAAGTTTGGCCGGTCACTGCCACCATGGGATTAGGGAAGGCTTCCGCTCCAACAGTGGCTAGCCTCACCCTTAAGGATCAGAAACCAAGTCCGGGTTTGGGGAAGCAGGATGGCGTGAGGCACCTGCGTCACAGTACGCGTGTTCACACGGCCGACCGCCTCCCGTCCTAACTGGCCGTGGGCTCGAGCGCAGAGGGCATGTGATGCCCTAGAGTGAGTAATTCTTGTCATCAGTCACATCTATACACAGAGTAACAAACCACACTGTAGTTTAATATCCAACTGATCTATGAATAGCAAAATATATCATTGAAAAAAACCCTTTTTATACCTTTATTAAACAAATCTGAAAAAGGGTTTACAATACAGAAGTCATGATAGGAAGCTCCGTATCCTGTAAAGTCTGTTGTGTTCTCCCAGGCTTCCAGAGGGCGGTTCTGTCGTCTCAGGCAGCGCACCCGGGACCGTGCGCCCGCTGTGTCTCCCCGAAGCTTGCAGCCAATCAGCCCGGGACCGTGCGCCCGCTGTGTCTCCCCGAAGCTTGCAGCCAATCAGTTTCCAGATGCATTGAATTTTACAGATTTTAAGATGTATTTTGACTCAAAATATATACTCATTCATTCAAATTTCCAAATATCTCAAGGATGGGAGCGGGTGAGAGATGCTATAATACAGGAAGTGCCAGAAGATATTTGCTAATATTGCTTGAAAAATTAGCAGGTTTTAGAAACAGAAATAAATTATGTTCACTATTTCACTGAATCCTTACATACTCTATGTCATAGGTTCTATTGTTAATGTTTTTTCTTAAAGCTGAGTCACAAAGACTTAAAGTGTACCTCTTCAACCACTCTCCAACGCTGCCTCAGCTCGAGAAGCAGAGTGAGACAGGTGCTGAAATTAGACACAGGCTTGTTGTGACAGACAGGTGGCTGGAACATTCTAGGAAGCAGGTCTCGTTTTGTTCACATTGAGAAGTGAGTAGTGATGTAAGGAGGGAATCAGGGGTATGATGCTACACTCCCATTCTAACAAAGAAAGCAGATTTGCAACATCTACACACATGATGTGTGTTCCCTGTTTCTCTGTTTATTTGCTCGTCAATTATTTACAACAGTCCTGGAGTGTCTGCCTGTCAGCTCTCTGGGGTCTAGGGTCACAGCATGCTCAGGGCAGGTGCTAAGAGGTGTCACAAAAAGCAAACAAACAAGTAAATGAACCCAAAAACTTGAGCAAAGGGATAGAGGTTGCTGTGGTCAAGGTCATGGAGGTTAAGTGTGATGTATTGATGAGACTGTGGGCAGGACTTTCTCCTGAGCTGAGCCCAGGAAGATGTGGGGACGGGAGAGCGGAGAGGGGAGGTTCGTGTAGGCAGTGTCAAGGCCCTGTGGTGGGAGGGATCTTGGCATAATTGAGGAGCAGCAGAGAGGGGGTGTGACCCGGATGAGCATGAGGGCAGAAGTGGGGAGCGGCCAGATTTTGGACACATTCTATGGAAGAGACATAAGAAGATTTGCTGATGATTGAGTTTGGGAAGAAAAGGAACCCAGAGAACAAAATGTGACTCCCAGGCTTAGGGCCCGGGCAGCTGGGGACAGTCATGCTGCCGCTCCTCATCGTTTCCCTGGAGACCCTCATTCCTTTTCTCCTGCCTTCTTTCTCCCAGCCTTTCACCCAGCATTCTTTCCAATCAAACATGAGGAAAATTATAGCAAAATGTAAGAATGTGAGCATTTACATAATATCAGGAACACATGAATCAACTCCCTCTCCCCCCCTTGAAGAAGCACGCTCATTTCCATCGCTCGCCCTCTTTCAGGAGATGCCCTGGCCCCTGCATTTAGGTGCTCGGTCTGCATTTATTCTACTTCCGTGATGTGTCGGACCGGGTGAGCAAGGCCTGGCTCCTGCCATCAGAGACCGCAGGACCTAGAACAGGGGTTATCAAACCTTTCCCCTCAAGGTGACATAATATACGTCGTAGGCTTTGCAGGCCGTGCTCTGCCTCTGCCATGTTTGCGTTGCATTTCTCCCACCACTTTAAAGAATGAAGAAACCATTGCTTTGGAGGCCAGATGGGACCTGGCACAGTGCATTTGGCCTGGGGACTGCAGCCTGCAGACCTGTGGTCTAGAGGGAAGCGGACACGTAGGCAGACATCTGCCGACGTGTGCAGCGTGCGGTGGGGGCCTGCAGAGGGAGAAGCGGGGGAGGGTACCGGGACATCACGTCTCTCCCAGGAAGGATGAGCAGCACGGGTTCGGGACACGGGGTCAGGTCCCTAAGAGCAGATATGCAAGACAGGACATAGGCTGGAACATGCAGGCATTTGGCCCTGTGATCACAGGGGCCGGTGCTCCCGTGAGGGCCCCCTGGGCCGGGCCGTGGAGCGCGTGCTGCCCTCCGAGCGGCAGCGGCCTACACGCCGAAGAGTCGGGAGCTGCAAGGGAACGTGGAGCCTGGAAACTGCTCCACCAGGCTCGTGTCTGAAAATCACGTTTGTGCTCACGTAGTGGAGAGTAGGGAGGGGCAGGCGCGTGGGGTGAGGGTCGGTGACGTGGCTCGAGCAGCCTTTCTTGGTCTCTCCCGGGAGGAAAGCTGGAGGAGATTTCCAGCTGCAGGACACCGGTGCCACACTGTCCCCTGACAGCTCCCGGGTGGAGGTGCGCCCGCGACGGCGGGTGTCAGCGGCTCACCGTCGAGCGTGACACCGGCTCTGTGCGTCCCTTCGTCCTCGCCAGCATAGTGCCCTGCTCCTGAGGGGGGCTCGCCCGCTGTACAAAGAATGTGAAACCATTTTCTTTCTTTTCTTCAATCATTCCATTTAATTATTTATTTATAATTCTTTAACATAAACTACTTTTATTTTTTATTTATTTTTATTTTTTTTCACATCCCTTTTTCAAATAGACCACAGTCCTATCACAAATTTCTTTTGTAAGAGATGCTAACAAGACATGGGATGTGACCCTATAGCTTTTGTCACGGTCATTTTCTGTTCTTATTTATTTTTTATTTTTTTAATTTTATTTATTTATTTATCTTTTAAAGATTTTGTTTATTTATTTGACAGACAGAGATCATGAGTAGGCAGAGAAACAGGCAGAGAGAGAGGAGGAAGCAGGCCCCCTGCTGAGCAGAGAGCCCGATGCAGGGCTCGATCCCAGGACCCCGGGATCATGACCTGAACCGAAGGCAGAGGCTTTAACCCACTGAGCCACCCAGGTGCCCCCATTTTCTGTTTTTAAAAAGAAACAAAAAGAAATGACTTTTTGCCCAACTCTATAAAAGAAAATGAACAACAGTTTTGTTTACATTTCTTGGACTTAATTTTTTCTTTTATTATTATTGTAAACATTAGGTACTGTAAACCTATAAGAAAAACACAATATATTTCTGTTAAATAACATGTTTAAGACAAAATAGAATTTCTTTCTTTCTTTCAGCAAGATAGGCTCAGGGAGTTTGACTTAAAGGTAGTAAGTATATTTAAGTTAAATTACATTAATCACAAACTCAAGGTTATTAATCATGTGAAATGATAAAGTTACTATCTAAAGCGTAAATCAGTAAGAATAGAAATGGAGCCTAAATACAATTTAATACAAGATTAAAAAATATTTTCTTACTGCATGATATGATCTGACACAAAAATATGCATAACAATTGAAAAATATTATCTGCAACTGTTGGCCTCTTGCTTTCTTATAAATCTATATATACCTAAGAAGTAGGATTTTTCTAAGTACAAAGTCAAATATATCTCTTTCATGTGAAAATTGTGCTTTTTTGTTGCACAGTATTATGTTCTCAGTTTAGAACTTATCTAAGCACACGTGGATTTCATTTTTTACTGAAAGGAGAGTTTCCGTCTTCAGTCCTGATCCTTGAAAACAACATTGCTCGCATGGAAGAAACTCACGTTGCAGCCATGGGGTGTCTGCTTTCTTAGACGGAGCTGGATAATCCTCTTTCTTAGACCCCAAGAACTTGGGCAGGGGTAATGGTACCAGACCACAGTTCACGGCATTGCTCCCCTTCCCTCAAAGTCCGGCTCCGCAGCTGAACAGAAGATCCAGAGAGTGGGTTCCTCCCCCAGCTGCCCACTTCTGTGAACGGGGGAAGGTACCCACACTTCTTCCAAGAAGTTTTGAAAACGACAGGAGGTGTTTGATAGCCGTCCCTGTCCTAAACCCAAGCAGCCCTGGAAACAGTTCAGAATTTTCCTTTGCAACATGGTTTCTCCAACGTTCCCGTTTCCTTTTAAATTTGGTAATATTACTTAAAACCTAGTCACTCTATTCACGGGGCTGAGGAAACCTATTCAACAGATGCACTTGATGAAAAATGACTGAAAACACTCATTTCTGCAGCTCTCTCATCGTCCGTGATGCTCTGTGTCTATGTGTCCACACTCTCGCAAGATTCTGAAACTTGTCTCTATCTTACAAAGTTAATGATTTTTTGTAGCATTGTCCAAAAGCTTTTAACCATGTACCTCACTGTGAAGCAATTAGAGTATTGTGACAACATGAAGGTTTTGTTTGTTTTCAGTTGTTGTTTGTGTCAGCAGTAGAGGCAAATCCTCCCGTGAGGTCCACAATGGACGGGTGTCATCTGGCCAGACACTCACACCGTTTTCTCCAAGATCTTTTGTTTCTGGACAGGAAAACAAGTATTTACATACATCTTGGTCTTTGCCTTTTTAAAGCACCTATTTATAGCAGAAAATTTTTCTTAAATGTTACCACCATTTTTATTTCTGGGTAGATCTTTTGACTGTTTACTTTCTGGAGAAGCTGTTTCTAGAAGCTTCTCGGTATCAGGGACATGCCCTCAACGTGTTGGGCGATCAGCCCAGCCCCTCACACTGCGTCCTATCTTGGAATTCTCAGTGTATACTCACTATAATTTTTCATGCCGTGTTACTAAGCTTTTACCAACTATTTGACTTTGCCTTCTCCAGCCAATAAATTCTGCTACTAAATAACTAGCTTCCGGAGCCTTTTCACCAACGTGACTTTTGGCTTCTCAGCAGAAACTTTACTCTGAGCTTCAGTAGCTGTGAAACAGTCGGCACCATTACACACTGAGTAGCTGTGATTTGCTGTTAAGTGTCTTCAATTTTGCAGAAGCCAGTGCTTCGTTTGTAAGTTGCTTTCCACTTGCAATGCACAGTGAACGGGACAGCTTGGATTCCTCATGCAAAACCCATGACATGCGGCTTTCATTCTAAAGACAAAAGTCCTCTTGTGTTTCATGCAACATTAGTGCAGTGAAATGATTCAAAAGGTTGTAATTCTTTATCACTAACCTTATCAGAATTGTCTCGACACCTAGGAAATTCTTCTTCTACTTCACAGCTCATCTTTAGAAATTGCCACTTTGGTCCATCAGATATGTGCCCATGAAATCAGTCGTAATAAAATATAAAACTACAGGGCATCACCCATAACTAAAATGAACAGATAGGGAAAACAGAAAAACTTCACCATACCATTTACCTGTCAATCTGCACAATTCACCCTTTAAATATACACGGCGACATCAACGTCTGATGAGGCCAGTTGGGTGATGGTGCATAAAAGTTTCTTCTTTACAATGAAGTTTTTGTCTTAATAATTTATTGCAAAGTGGGTCTTACTTACCTTTATGAGCCACTCAGCAGCTTGTTAAGGGAAGTTTGGGGAGGTAATTCCAGGAGAAAGGGGACACCATCCATATGGCTGTTTATCAGCAGCCTCCCAGCCTCATGTCAGAAATCAAGAATAGATTCAACCAAATGAAGACTGTTTTACTCTGCACGAATCTGGGGTACCTGCTGGACAGGGTCACTGATGGGTCTCTCATTCAGTGCCCGTCCCCCTGAGCAGTAGCATCATGTAGTAGGTTAAGTTCAAAACAGCGGTCTTTCACAAAACCACCTCCTGTGTTTGCCAATTAAGGATACCCTGGTATTGAACGGATATGTTGGTGATTCAAGTGAATTAAGGGAAGAGTCAAAAGGAAGATATAGATTTGAGAGTTACTTAGGAGGTGAAACTAATAGGATGCTACAGGGGGAAGGAAGGAGGAGAGATCGTTTCTTCAGACCTTTCTTTGAGTGCACCTAAGCGACTTTGTTAAAAAAAAAAAAAATTAGATGCTATGGAATATGTTTATGCTGTCGCAGAAGTACGAGGTTTCTCCTGGCGTTGCCTGGCACAGAACTACCATTCTGGCAGCCAGAAAACAGAGCTCCTGCTCTTTTGCCTGGAACTAGGATTTCCCAGCCACTGATTGCAGAATTCCATCAGTCTTTTGTTTCTGAATCTACTGTGCTCCTAAACAACAAATAAAGCCCCTTATTCATAATAGAACACTGGCATAAATATGGAAGGTTAGGGGAAGATAATGGATTGCTCCCCAGAGTTGGAATTCTTGAGGCATTTCCCATTAAAATTAGGGAGTGTGTTTTCCAGGAGAAACAGGGTGCAGTGTAGAAAGCAGTGTTGAGAATACTGCATTGTTCTAGGGTGCACCCGTAAGTTGTGTATGAATTACAGTGCCCTGAGAGGACTAGTCCAGGAACCCAGCCATAGCTGAGTGTCGCGTCTATGGAAAAATTAATTCTAACTTTCTAGAGGCTAATTTATCGTCGTGTATTGAATCAAAAACCATTAAAATCTGAGACTATCTGTATTTTAATCAGAAAACAAGATTATCTAATAAGAAATTTTTTAAAAGTTTTATTTAAATTCAGTTAACACATAATGTATTATTAGTTTCAGAGGTAGAGGTCAGTGATTCATCAGTCTTATATAATACTCAATGCTCATTACATCATGTGCCCTCCTTAGTGTCCATCACCCCGTTACCCCATCCCCCTACCCCCTCCCATCCAGCCACCCTCAGTTTGTCTCCTATGTTTAAGAGTCTCCCATGGTTTCTCTCCCTCTCTGATTTTGTCTTGTTTTATTTTTTCCTTTCTTCTCCGGCAATCTTCTGTTTTGTTCTTTAAATTCCTCATATCAGTGAGATCATATGATATTTGTCTTTCTCTGATTGGCTCATTTCGATTAGCATAACACCCTCTAATTCCATCCATGTCATTGCAAATGACAAGATTTCATTTTTGATGGCTGAGTAGTATTCCTCTGCGTGCACGCACACATGTGTGTGTCTCACATCTTTATCCATTCACCTGTCAATTGACATCTGACTCTTTCCATAGTTTGGCTACTGTGGACATTACTGCTATAAATATTGGGGTGCAGCTGCCCCTTCAAATCACTACATTTGTATCTTTGGAGTAAATACCCAGTGGTACAATTGCTGGGTCTTAGGGTAGATCTATTTTCAACCTTTTGAGGAACCTCTATACTGGTTCCTAGAGTGGCTGTATGAGCTTGCATTCCCACCAACAGTGTAGGATGGTTCCTCTTTCTCCACATCCTCACCAACATCTGTTTTTGTTTTTGTTTTTGTTTTTGTTTTCTGTCTTGTTAATTTTAGCCATTCTGACTGGTGTAAGGTGGTATATCATTGTGGTTTTGATTTGTATTTCCCTGATGATGAGTGATGTGGAGCATTATTTTATATGTCCATTAGCCATTTGTATGTCTTCTACAGAGAAATGTCTGTTCACGTCTTCTTCCCACTTCTTGATTGGATTATTTATTCTTTGGGTGTTGAGTTTGATAAGTTCTTTATAGATTTTGGATACTAGCCCTTTATCTGATATGTCATTTGCAAATATCTTCTCCCATTCTGTCAGTTGTCTTTTGGTTTTGTCAGCTGTTTCCTTTGCTGTGCAAAACATTTTTATCTTGACGAAGTCCCAATAGTTCATTTTTGCCCTTGCTTCCCTTGCCTCTGGTGATGTTTCTAGGAAGAAGCTGCTGTTGCTGCCTGTGTTCTTCTCTAGGATTTTGATGGATTCCTGTCTCACATTTAGGTCTTTCAGCCATCTTGAAACCATTTATTTTTGTGCATGGTATAAGGAAATGGTCCAGTTTCATTCTTCTGCACGTCGCTGTCCAATTTTCCCAACACCATTTGTTGAAGAGACTATCTTTTTTTCCATTGGACATTCTTTCCTGCTTTGTCAAAGATTAGTTAACCATAGAGTTGAGGGTCTATTTCTGGGGTCTGTATTCTGTTCCATTGATCTACGGGTCCGTTTTTGTGCCAGTACCATGTTGTCTTGATGATGACAGCTCTATAATAGAGCTTGAAGTCTGGAATTGTGATGACACCAGCTTTTAATAAGCACAATTTTTTATCCAAACATATAAGACCAACTAGTTTTCTTTTCTAGGAGTATGCTTTTCCTGTTTTGGTATCAGGGTAATGTTGGCCTTACAAAATATGTTTAAGAGTCTTCTCTCTTCTTTAGTTTTTTGGAAGAGTTTCATACAGATTGATGTTAATTCTTCTTTAAATGGTAAAATTCACCAGTGAAGCCGTCTGGTCCTGGTCTTTTCTTTGTTGGGAGATTTTGGATTATTGATTCAGTCTCCTTACTAATACCAGTCTGTTAAGACTTTCATTTCTTCCTGATTCAGTCTTGTAAGTTGTAGGATTCTGTGTGTTTTTCTATTTCTTCTAGGTTATCCAGCTTGTTACTGTATAACTGTTCATAATAATGTCTTATGATCCTTTGTATTTATGTATTTGTGTGGTATCAGTTTTGATTTCTCCTCTTTCATTTGTAATTTTGTTCATTATGGTCTTTTTTTTCCTTTCATCTTTTTGGTTAGCCTAGCTGTTTATCCATTTAGTTTATCTTTTCAAAGAACCGACTCCTAGTTTGGTTAATCTTTTCTATTGTTTTCCTGTTCTCTATTTAATTTCTCTCTGCTCTTTCAATATTTTTTATTATTTCCTTCCTCTGATAACTTTGGGCTCAGTTTGTTCTCCTGGGAGCTCCCTTATATGTAACTTCCCTCCTTTCTCTTGATGTCTTTTGATAGTGAACTTATATATAATGTGTCTTGGTGCAGCTTTATGCAGGTTCAACCTGTTTGGGGTCCATTGAGCCTCATGGATCTAGATGTCCATTTGTCTCCTCAGGTTCAGGAAACTTTTGACCATTATTGCTCTAAATATATTTTCTGGCCCATTCGCTTTATTTTCCCCTAGAATTTCCATGTGATTTTTCTTTTTATTGTATCCCATAATTTCCATAGGCTTTCATCACTCTTTTTATTTATTTATTTATTTTGGTTCCTCTAATTGGGTAATTTCCAATGTCCTGTCATTCAAATTTCTGATTGCTTCTTCTATCTGGTGGTCTACTTCAAAACTATCGAATTTTTTGGTTCAGTTATTGTACACTTCAACTCTAGGAGTTTTTGTTTGTTTTGTTTTTGATGATTGGTAGTTTCTTATCAAGCCTCTTATTTTGTAAGGAAGAAAATATGGAACATTGCATGGGTGTGCATGTCATCCTGTTCAGGGGACATGCTAGTCTTCTCGATTCTTCCAATTTTAGTAAATGTGCTAAAGCATGCACCAGATGTATAAAAACACACCCTATTGAGCTGATAGTTAAGCACATGCACACACACATGCACACACACACTTTCTGTCATTCTATAGAACTCTCCATTGTTGGGCTACTTAGGTGGCTTAATAGATTAGGTGTTCGACTTCTAGTTTCAGCTCAGATCATCATCTCATAGGTCATGAGATTGAGTCCTGTGTGGGACTCCACACTCAGAAGAGAATCTGCTTGAAGAATCTCTTTCCCTGGGTCAGAATCTCTGCCCCTCCTCCCACTCATGAACACACATGCCCTCTCTCTCGCAAATAAATAAATAAATCTTTCAATAAAAAATTAACTCTCCAGGGGCGCCTGGGTGGCTCAGATGGTCAAACGTCTGCATTTGGCTCAGGTCATGTTCTCCAGGTCCTGGGATCAAGCCCTGAATCGGGCTCCCAGCTCAGCTGGGAGTCTGCTTCTCCCTCTTCCTCTACCTCTCCCCTACCTTGTGCTCTCTCTGTCTGTCTCTCTCTCTCAAATAAATAAATGTTAAAAGAAATAGCTCCCCATTGTTGAATAAGTTGTTTTTTTTTTTTTAAATTAAGGGATGCAGCTATGTAGTCTCTTCTGCCAGAATGATTTAAATATTACATCGTTCAATGTAAGGCTAATCCATTTTGATTTTTAAATTCATGAGACTATATTTTTCTGATAAAAATAGCTATTTCTGTTTCAAAGGTTTTTCTTTGTAAAAAGGTTCTTAAATACCGGGGGGGGGGTGTACTATAATTTTACTTAATAGATGTAGAATATTAAGGACAAAGGGAACTTGAAAATCCTTAAGACTAGCTTCCTCATTAAAATAAAAAAAGCACACAGGGTGCTTGGATGGCACAGTGGGTTAAGCTGACTCTTGGTTTCAGCTTAGGTAATGAGATAGAGTCCTGGGTTGGGCTCTGCACTCAGCAAAGTCTGATTAAGACTTTCTCTGTCTCTCACCACTGCCCCCCCCACTTTCTCTGTCTCAAATAAATAAATAAAAATTAAAAATGCATAAATATTAACAATATGTACACATACACATATGCAGTATTTTATCTGCTACCATGTGCTAGGAATGGTGTCATTCACGGTCATCTATTATAAGTAACAAGTGAGAGATAATTTACTAGGGTTTGTTAAAAGTTAAGGTCTTAGACAAAGTCATTTTCACAGAATAATATATATTGAAATTAACTATTTATTTATTTTTTGAAATTAACTTTATACTACCTTGTTAAATCTCTCTGAGAGAGGAAAAGGAAAAATTAAAAAGGAAGAGTCAAGTTGACACAAGGAGGAGAGAAGTCAGATATTTTAAATACTTCCAGATTATGTATAAAGTGATACTGATTCAGAAAGATATCCATATTTATATTTTACTAACTAGGACATCATGGACTAGTAAATTTATGGACATCCCCTTCTTGCAATTGTTTCTTTTTCTTTAGGGGGAAAAAAAAAACAACAACAACAAAACTCTTTTAAACATTGGTTGTATTACCTATGTCCAACCCTTCCCTGGTGTTTCTTGAGCCCAGTCAGATTTAGCTTCTGCCCTTCCCCCACAATGCACCAAACTAGGTCTAGGCAGGTCACAGTCCATGGCCAGAGTCAGATTTGCTGGTCCACACTCAGGTGTACACCTTGATCTGTTCTTTGCACTTGACACAGCCGATCGCGCCTTCCTCTATGAACACTGCCTTCACTGCTGACTCGGACACCACTTGTTGGTTCTCTCTCTGGCTACTCTTGCCTCCTCAGCACATTTACCATTGCCACTTAGTGTCCCTAACCCTTGAATATTGGACATCTCAGGGTCTCTCTTTTTCCCATTGATATTCACTCTATCTTGTAGCTGGAAATACTGTAATCTATAGGTTGACCTTTTCCGAAAAATGTCTCTAGTCAGGTTCCTCCTCTGAACTCCACAGGGATACATCTGATTGTCTACTTGACATCTCCATTTACGTGTTCAGTAGACATTTCAAACATAACATGTCCAACATAGACCTAGATTTTCTCTCCAAAACCTGTCCCTACCATCTTCTTGGTAATTTCTCTCTTTCAGCTTCTTAAGCTAAAACACTTTATAGTTATTTCTAACTCTGCATTATCTCTCGTACTCCACATTTATCTCTACCCATGTATATATACTCTCTCTCTAGTCTGCCCATCCGAGGCAGTATCCTACCTTCCGCCACCTCCCTATGAATCACAACAGAGGCCTCAGCAACCGTCCCGTCTTGTCTGAATTACTGCGATTCTCTCCTGACTGATCTTCTTACTTCTGGTTTTGCCCTTGTGCAGTCCATTCTCAACACAGAAACGGTAGTGAATCTTTTTAAAGTTACTGTACGTCACTCCTCCACTCAGAACCCTCCAGCAGCTTGTCATCTGTCTCTGGAAAAAATCAGAAGTCCGAATGGTGCTCTTCAAGACTCTGCATAAACCTTCCCCATCGCTCCCCGACCTCGTGCCCCGCTGTTCCCGCTCCACACTGCCCTCGTCAGTGTGCGGGCGGTTTTTCGAACATGTCAAGCTCACTCTGTCTCTGTGCTTTTGCCTTCTCTCTCAGAAGCGATCTCCTCTCAGATACGTGCAGCCTCACTGCCACGTGCTGCATATCTGTGTGCAGCCCTGTCTGGGAGCCGGCACCTTCCTCTCTTTGATACCCATTACCCTAGATTGGTGTTTCTCCCTGTTACTGCCACCGTGGGACATGCGAACAGTCACTGATTTGTCCGTTGCTTCTGACGCTGCAGCAGGCGGCAAGGGAGGGCAGGGGCTCCGTCTCAGTCACTATTTTACAGCCGGTCCTAGAGCCTTGTTTGGAACATAGCGGATGCTTGGAAGTGTCTGTGGGATGAAGTCAGAATGGAACCCTTACCCTCAGTGTGGTCAGGGAAGCGTACTGCTGAGGAACTGAAGCAGAAGCAGCTGACGTACTAAACACGAAGTCTTCCAGGTCCCTCCGTGTTGTTGCAAATGGCAGGATTTCCTTCTCTTTTCAGGCCGAATAATAGTTTGTTGTATGGATAGACTGTGCCGTCTTTAGAAAATGAGTCATTCGTCAGCCTATGCACTTTGGGTCATTCCCATATCTTGGCTATTGTGAATAATGCATGATTCCTCCTAAATGAGGCATCTAAAATATTCAGAGTAGAGAAGAAGACCGTTTGATGGTGATTATCATGGGCTGGGGGGAGGGGACCACGGACAGGTCTTGTTCGGTGGGTATAAAATAATATATATAAAGATGAGTGTGTTTCTGAGATCTGCAGTATATCACAGTTCCCGTAGTTAGTGATAAGATATTGGGAACTTAAAAATTTATTAAGAGGATCTCATGTTAAGTGTTTTTCTTGCAAAGAAGGGGAGGTGGGCACAAGGATATCGTAAGTGATGGAAATGTCCATGACCTTGATTGTGGTAGTAGTAACCCGAGTGTATGCATATGACCAGACTCATTAACTTGTGTACATTAATTATGTGCAGATTTCGTGTGCCAGTTATATCTCAATAAAGCTGTAGAGAAGTGAGAAATAAATAATACTAAAGAACTCGGGACAGCACCTGACAAATATTAGTTGATCAGTAAGGGCTAAGTATGGACGTTAAGGTCAATCAGAACCCTTAGGATTGAAGTGCTTCATAATATTGTAACTCTAAAGGGATTTCCATAGGGAATAAAAAAGTCCACTTGATCTTCTTATAAAGGATGTAGAATAAAGTAAAATAAATAATATGTGTGCACAAATACAGAAGTAGATGGTTAGGGACAAATTTGAACTTTAAAAAATGATGTTAAGCTGTATCTAAAAATAAGACCTTTTGTTTTCAAGGAGGTTCAGTGTAGAGCACCGATGTGAGGCAAAAGCTCTAGGTACTTATAACAAAAACCGTTAGTACCACATTTAATTAACTCCCTCTACTGTGTTGCCAAATGAGAGACTTGCTTTGTGTGTAAGTTAAATCAGGAGATGTTGGTTACAATTCAGAGTCTAATAAGCCTGAAACGTTGGGGGAAGGCATTTTTGTCACGACTAAGCTGTCATCGGGCTGCCTGCGATTCAGCTTAATTTCCAGGCGGGGAACCTCTATCTGCAGCAAACAAGTTTACAGATGAGTCAAACCGGGGAAAAGTCCCCGTGGAAGAAAACACTGCGCTGTGCGCAATGGGGGTCACTATGGCACAGCACTGTTCTATTTCCGATGCATGGAAGAGGGGTCTAGAAGATGGCATCTCGGGGCGCCTGGGTGGCTCAGTGGGTTAAAGCCTCTGCCTTCGGCTCAGGTCATGATCCCAGGGTCCTGGGATCGAGCTTCCCTTCCCCTCTCTCTGCCTGCCTCTCTGCCTGCTTGTGATCTGTCACACAAATAAATAAATAAAATATTAAAAAAAAAAAAAAGATGGCATCTCAGTCTAGCAACAAAGTGCATAGAGCAGAACTGTTACCCTCAGAGCATGGCATGCTTGTGGCTGATTTAAAGGCCACTTTCTAACAGTTTGGTTAGGGAAGTGTCCCCTGGATTCTCGAGGCAGCGTGACACAACTCGAGTTTTCCATCATGTTCTGTAGGTATTTTCTTTCCCTTTTCTTTTGTAATAAAGAAAGGACCAGAGACTCTTTTTTTCAGAATGGTATAACCTTTAATTTTACATCACAATCCCATGCTTTATTTGGTTCATAAGTGTGTGACAAGATCACCCAACGGTGAGGGACAGTGAAAGGAGCAGTTTTGAGGATTTGGGGTTGGTAGAGCTTTTTGAATTCAGTCCGTGAGCAGTTACATGACCTCAGAGCCATCCTTGCCCTGGCGTGTGTACGGTGAGCGTCTTCACAGGGGCCGCTCACGCAACACTTATGTGTGGCCGTCTTGCTGTGACCTCTGCATTGCTTTCAGCACAGAACATAGAGATTGGACACACACAAATATCACTGTCGTCCAAACTGCTAACCCAGCGGGGAAGACATACACCACGTTTTGTCAAGAAGATAAAACCGGGGATCAAGCAAAGGGAAGGAGCGGTGCTGTTTCACCCGGGTTCATCACGGAGGTCTTCTGGGAGAAAGAGCGGAAGGTTAATGAACAGGTGGTGGCTGGTGGGGTCGCTGCAGGTGGAGACGTCAGGAAGCCCTAAACCAGAAGAGGTGGGCACGTTGGAGGGAGAGACACATTGTTAACTACAGGCGTAGGGCCACGGGTTGGGGTAGCGTTTCTAAGAAGCCGCTCAGTGACGGCGGAAAGGACAGCTGCCTCTCAGGCTGTGTGTGTTCGGATGTTACCCTACTGAGAGAGGGTGCTGCTGTGCCGTTTCTGGAAGGGGTGTCCTTCGATTAGTTTAGAACCTTAAGGAGACTTCTGTGACTACTGTGTGCAGAACCATTTGTGGGCGAGGCAGCAATGGCGGTCATTGTCACATTCTGGGAGAAAGACCACAAGGTTCCCAGCGCTGGTGGCTGTGGAGAGCGTAGGCAGGGAGCTCTCAGGGCTGCTGAAGACCTGGGTGCAGGCGTGATGGATTGCTGCAGGCTTTGCTGTGTTGCTAGAAGGGATGAGGCCAGGCCGACGGCATAGGACGGAGCTGTGTACCTTTGCTGGGTCTTGGAGACCAGAGGCAATGTGAGCACACGTGCCATCCCAAGTGGGCTCTTACACTGGGTTCCAGTTGGCAGTTGCCACGTGGGAATGGTCCATAGGCTCTGCTGAACCCATCTGCTAATATTTCAAGGGACATTGTAAATTCAGAATTTCATGTATAATCCTCATTTCCAACTGTTGGTTCAGAACTTGAAACTCTCTGCTTTGTAAACCGTGTGGGTAGGATAGAGGCAGATGGCCACCAGTTTTGCATCCTAAGTATAAAAAGTGCTTAACACAGTGTCTCATGAACTTTTCTCTCACAAGGGTATGGTAAATGTCAGACCACATCATTAGCCTTAGTAAATAAACAGCTTTAATGGAAGAAATGCTCATTATTGTATATTCAGGAAAAATAAAAGGAACATCAATGATGAAATATGGGAGAGGAGGTTGTTGAATTAATTAAAAAACGTTTATTGATTCTGTGCTATCCAACCAAGTTTGGGCCAAGGGCTAATGGACGAGACATCTTTAACGGGTTGAGTGTCTCTGATTTCCTGCCCTGCAATTTCCAGCTACCACTGGGTAGTTAAAAATGTTTTGATTCTTTATTTATTTGACAGACGGAGATCACAAGCAGGCAGAGAGGCAGGCGGGGGGCGGGGGGAAGCAGGCTCCCCGCTGAGCAGAGAGCCCGATGTGGGGCTCGATCCCAGGACCCTGAGATCATGACCTGAGCTGAAGGCAGAGGCTTAACCCACTGAGCCACTCAGGCGCCCAAATGTTTTGATTCTTGATAATGTGTGAGGTGATACATGATCCATGCAAACGTAAAGTGTTGTAAATCAGCCTGAATGTGTGTGAAAAAGTTCCTCCATAAATGTCATGAAAGCAAATGCAACAGCCATCGTTATGTCATTGTACCAGAACAGCTTTCTGAAAACAAATGTGTAAATATTAGTGTTTTTTCAAAGAAAGATTGATATGTAGGAGTCTGTCCACACATTTATGAACCATTGTCTTAAATTCCTGAGGAAATCACTTAATTTTTTTTTTTCCTACCCCGCAGTTAGCTAATATATTACGCCTGGTCAGTTTCTGGAACGCGGTGGGAACAGTATGTGGCATTATTGCCTGATACGTTGCGTTGTATAAAACAAGCACCCTGAACAATAAAATCTCATAGAGCTGTGGTAGGAACACAAACCATGTAAGAGAGAAAGAATTCAACTCATTGTTCCCTAACGCTGCACGGGAAATCTGTAAATCCTGGCTCCTGCCAAGCCAGATTTCTTTTTCTCAACCTGGACTTCTCATCTGAACTACAGAAGACAGGCGACGTTCAGGTGCCTGTTCCCAGCTCCCCATGGGTGGCACGTAGCTGCTAGCATTTCAGCTGCTGAAGAGGGCCGTCGGTCCGTGAGATACTGGGCACCTTGGGACGTCAGGGCTTGTCTCCCATGTAACCCGGGAAGGGAACATGCTCTAAGGGTAAACTTTTTTTTTTTTTTTTTTTTTTGCATTCCTCAGTGACTACATTTCTGACCACTGCCACTAGATGGTGGTGACAGTTCACACTTCCACTTCACAGCTCTTCTCCATACGAGGCGTTATGGAGATGACAAACGCCATTTATTGAGTTTCTACTATAAGCCAAAGCCATTCCTCATGTTGGTAACTCTCCCGCAGGGGGGATGAGGTAACCCCCTGTCATCACAGCAGAGACTTCCCTCCGCATCCCGCAGCACGCAGGCGGCCGTGTCTTCTGTCCCTATGCACATTCTTCTAGTTCCATCTGGCACACTCCTCAGGGATGGGATTCCAAAACCCCCTCATGTGTTTACGTGGAACGAGGCCAGAAGCTGCCCTTTCAAGTATGTTGTAAGCAAATTGGCTAAAATAAATACAGATACACATCGTACGCACGAACTGATGAACTCAACTCCTTTAGGATTTATACTGATGCTTCCAGATGTGAGAAGCGAAGCTGCCTTGTCTGTGTGCATGTCTGGCCTGTCTCAGGTCCCCACGGCCAGAAGCCAGTGCCGTAGTAATGACCACGGTCCCAGGTAGCACTCACGAACGTTTCCTTCATGCCAGAACTCGCCCACCTATGACTTCAGTCTGTCCTCAGCGGAATCCCACAGGCATGAACCCAAGGAATTCCCTTGTCCACGTGGGAAAAGTAGGAAGTAGAGAGACTCGGTCACTTTTCCAGGATCGCCAACACACTGTGAGAAAGGATTTGGGGACTCAGATCTGTGCTGACTTCGCTAAAGCTCCAGCACTCGATTACAGCCCGGCTGTTGCAGGGGACCTGCCGTGAGCTCTCATTCCTGCTAGCGGGATTGAGACCGTGACTGGCCATGGAAATGGGTGATGATGTCCTTCTGCCAGGGGATATTTGCTCTGAGGCCAAACACATGTAATTGTTCTCATGCAGGAATGTGCATGGTGATTAGATCTTGGGCTTTGTAGCCAGGCAGGTCTGGGTTCAAATCCTGCTGGCAGTCACCGTCTGCCGCTGATCACCAGGGTTCCCCGCCTCCCCCCCCTGCCACCTCTCTGTAATTCGAAGAAGGCTGTCAGTAAGGAGCCGGCCTTGCAGCACGGTTGTAACAGTTACAAAGAGCATGCAAACCCCCTAGCACAGCACAAGGCACACACTAGGTGCTCACACTGGTATTTTTATTACTTTTATTTTATGAATTTTTACATTAGAAAAAAATCTAGTAGAATAATTCTTGGAATGAGGTCTTTGTTTATTTGGAATACTTCCTCAAGCCCTTTGTGTTAGAGACTGAAACTCGTGTGTACAGGATTTGTGTAAAATTGTAGCAAAGGGAGAGAAACTGGTCTGCCTTCAAGGAATAAAGGATATTTTATGGGCCCTGTAAAGGGGGCTTGGAGCACAGGAGGTGGGCAGGGGGATGGTGAGGAGGGTACAGGTGTCTTCCCAGATGTCCTGAAAACCTCCAGGAAAGTTACCCTGTGCTCATTGAAGGAGTCTGCATCGTAAAACATGGTGAAGAGAGGAACTGCTCACTCAGATTAGTGTGGGGCCGTCATTCAGGGTCACTGCCCTGCAGCGCACCCCACACACTCAGCAGCTCACAGCTCCTCCCTCCTCATCTCACGCTCTCTCTGGGTCTGCAGGCTGCCGTGGCGAGGCTGGGGTCTCTGCTCAGGATCTTGTAAGTCTGAAATGAAGACGTTGGCCAAGCCACAATCCCATCAGGAGGTTAGTGGCCTCTTGGAGACTCATTCAGGTTGTTTGCAGAATTCAGTTCCTTGCCGTTGTAGGATTGAAGCCCTCAGTCACATTCCTGTTGGCTGTCGTCTGGGGAGTCCTCTCAGCGACGTGAGGACACCTTCAGGCCAAGCCAGGTGTCCCTCTCATGCTATGGCAGCAAGTTCTCCAAGGCAGGAGAATGCCTCTCCGTGTGGCTGCAGTGGAGTCATATAGATCACAGGGGTACGAAGGGAGCAACACTCCCGTATAACGCAGCCTAATCAAGGGAGAGATTGCCCCGTGATGCCCACGGACCTCGACCACACTGAGAGGAGGAGATGGCCCAGGGCATGTACACAGGGAGTTCTGCCGACACCAGGATCAAAGATCACATCCACAGAGAGAAAAACTTTGGCAGAGAACTCAAACTGAAGCCTGGGGGAGCATCAAGGGAGCCTTGCTCATGGGTAGTGCTGAGCTCTGCTGAGGCCTGAATCCACCCAACAAAGGAATAGTGTTCATGGTCAACGTGGGCCATCAGAGAGGAGAAGAACCCAAAAAGTTACCGGGGATGCCTGCAAGTTAAGTGAATTGAAGAAATCACACATTACAAAAAAAGAAAAAAAGCAGCAAAGTGCATATAATAGAAAGGTATTAAGATTCACTATGAAATCGTTCTTTAGTTATGTCATTAAAGGTAAGGGAATGACTGCCCAAGCCTGTTGTATCATCTGTAAAACCTTGCTTCCTGGGCTGGATAAGTGAGATTTATCTGCCTTTCTCTATCTACCTATCTGTCTAATCATCTATCTCTCTACCATCTATTGTCAATCTATCATCCATCTAGCTATCTAGTCATCTGTCTCTCTGTCATCTGTCATCTGTCCATCTACCTATCATGTATGTATCATCTGTCATGTATCCATCATTCGTGTATATTGCTGGCATATAATAAATACTGAATGCAATAAAAGAATTATACTTCCCCTGGAATATTTCATTATAGAACTCTGCCATTGGACAAATCAGGCTGACTCTAGGTTCCCTGCTCCCCCTACCCTCACAGAGCCCCATCTTCTGGAGTGCGCATCCTCTGTAGTTCTGTTTTCTTTCCAAAGTTTATTTCAATAACACAACAACAGCAAACTACACTGTTTTCCTGACATACGCATGGAAGCTTCTGTAGGATAAACCACGTGTTAGGCCACCAAACAGAACGTTTAAGGGATTTTAAATGTTTGAAATCACACGAAGGATCTTTTCCAATCATAATGAAATCAAACTAGAAATCAACGGCAGAACAAAAATTCACTAATATGTGAAATTTAATAATACCCTTCAAAGAGCCATTGTGTCAAAAAGAAATCAGAAAGGAAAGTAGAAACCGACCTGAGACAACTGAAAATGAGAGCCTGACACACCAGAGCTTATGGGAAAGAACAAAAGTGGTGCTGAGAGGGGGTTCGCAGCCACCAACAAAGGCTTTAAGAGGATCTCAAATCAACAACCTATCTTTACATGGTAAGGAGTTAGGTAAAAAGAACCAGTTAATTCCAAAGCTAAGAGAAAGACGTGATTAATGCTGAGTAAAGCCAGAAGATAAATGAAACAGAAGATAAATAAAATAAATAAGGTAAATAAAATAGTGGATAGTAAACAATAGAGAACATCAACATGACCAAGAGTTGTTTCTTCCAACCCAGATCAACAAAACTGACTTTTAGTGAGATGGACTATAAAAATGGTGGTTTGGGAATAGAACATCCAAAATGCATGATTGGGCCCCATTCTTCTTATTCTCACTGATAAAAAGTCCTAAGAAAAAGAACAACAACACGGGGTGCCTGGGTGGCTTAGTGGGGGAAACATCTGCCTTGGGCTCATGCCATGATCCCAGGGTCCTGGGATCCAGCCTTACAGGGACTCCCTGCTTGGCAGGAAGCCTGCTTCTCCCCCTGCCACTCCCCCTGCTTGGGTTCCCTCTCTCACTGTCTCTCTCTCTATCAAATAAATAAATAAAATCTTAAAAAACAACAACAACAACAACAAAGAGAGAGATAGGGCACATCATGATTAGATGTGTAAATATATTGTGCATGCACTTAAAAACACCATTTCTGTGAGTAGGGAGGCACTGCTTATTCCCAAACTGGGTGCCCTGCTCCCTATTTCCAACAACCCATCTACTGCCTGTGGACTCAGATCAGACAGGGACTGATGACTGGGATGGGACATTCAAGGCGAGTGTTGCTTGTAAGGTGGAGAAAGTCACAGATGCACCGGGCAGGATTAATTTCAGTTTTGTGTGGAGGAGACATCAACAGCAGTGTTCTCCAAGGTGGATTTATGGATATGAACGGGTTCATGAACTCCTCCGAGGAGTTGGTGTTTTTCCCCCAACATGAGCGCCGTGCTCTTGACAACTTGTGAACAAAGACTCAGAAAGATGTTTGTTCTTGCCCTGGTTGTACTATTACATCACAAGGTCTTGGGAAATACAGTTAAATTATCTGAGCCTAAAGGTCCCTGTATGTAAAATGTAAGTCTGGGTCGCCTAACCCTTCTCTTCCTCTAACCCGACACTGCGATTGTATCTTGTGAGAATCCTTGCTGGGTTCTTCATTTACTCTCTCCTCCCTGCTTCAAAATGAAAATGCAATTTCACTTTAAGAGCGAACTACTTGTTCTTGAATTAATTTGCTACAATTAGTTGGATGGTCTTTCAAGTGAAGTCACATGAAACTTGAAAACTGCTTATTTTGCATTCTTATAATTAGTGCCGGAAACTATGAGGAAAAAAAAAAAAAACTTCGCATGGAAATATGAGGTAGTGGACTTTGCATTTTAGTGACCCAACTTCTGATTTTGGTAGTCTGATTCAGATGAGAAAATCTGAACCAATAGTATATATATCACCTTAGTTACATTATTTAATATTTTAACGAAATTAATAAGTCTAGTTTTTTAAAGAAGTCAGTACATTCTGTTGAAAGTATCTAGTTTATAGTGAGCATTGTTTAAAAGTTTTACTGAGAATGATAATATTTGGGGAATGTGAAGACACGTCAGCATGACTATACACTAGTTGTCATAATTTTCCCTGACACAAAATTATCTAAGACTTATTTATTATAGTTTTATAAATAAATGCAAACGAAATACATTTATAATACATAAATAGTAATAACACCTTAACTAGTCACATCACCTTACAATTAAATAGGTAACTATTTTCAGAAATGGCCCTATCCAGATATTTTCTCTTTATCAACTTTCAGTTTCGGGGGGAGGACGTAGTCTAAATAATTGTACATCAACCATTTCAGCTTCTCAAATTTCCAAACAACATGGAACAACTCCTCTGCCCTAGAAGAAATTTAACCAAGCAGTTCATACAAATTTTATTTTGAAAAACAAATTGTATGTTTCATACTGGGCCATCACTCTCTGATGAATTGTATGGGGATGGAACGGATACTGTAGGGAAAACAGTCCCTTAGGGAACGTCTGTTCACCAAGACTTGAAGCCCAGAGAAAGTGCTGCAGAAACAGGCACAGAGCCCTCCTCTATCCCCTGCGTTCCAGCATTCCCTGCTCTAAAGACACTTTATGACTCTGGTCATTTCCCCCACTCTGTGAAAATTAGGAGAGGAGAAGCATTTCGTCACTCAGCTTTAGCAGAACAACTCAGTAATCTGTGAAAACCTGGTCATTGAAAATGCATCTATATCACTTTTCACAAGAGGTAGTTCAGAAATCAGCCCTGAATTTGAACGTTTGTGCAACAAATCAGAATTTAATTTCATTGGAGGATTTAACCATGTGGAAGAATTCTATACCAATCTCTTTTGTAAGAGGAAGAACCGTTTTCCATTACTCGTAAGTCTCGTCAAAATCAGCCGTCCCCAAACAAGGGTGATTTTGCCCCCCAGGGGATATGTGGCAGTGACTAGAGACATTTTTGGGTTGTCACATCCCAGGGGAGAAGTGAATCCAGGTAGTCAAAGCAGCAGAAGATGGCGTGTGCTAGATGCTGCAGGGCACAGGATGGCCCAGAATGCCAATGGCGCTCACTTCGAGGAATCCCATCCTACGTCTAGTATATCTATCAAACGTAGTCAGATGGGACACTAACTTTTACTTTGAAGCAATTTTAAATTCAACAGGAAGTTGAAAAAAAGTACGGAAAGTTCCTGTGTACCCATTACCTAGATCACACAAGGATCGTGGCTCACATGCCCTTCATAGAACATCAGAACAAGCCAACTGGGAGCCAGCTGGCTGTGGTATCATCTGATCTCACCAGTTTTCACGTGCACTGTGTATGTGTGTTTGTGTGTGTGTGTGTGTGTGTGTGTGTGTGTGTGTCTATGCAGTCTTTCCACAGTCATTTCACTGCCACACACTCAACCACAAAGAGTCCCCCACGAGTCCCTACCCCACACTGGCTGTAACCCTCAGCAACCTATAATCTACTTCCATCTCTCTAATTGTGACATTTCAAGAATGCTCTAGAAATGAAATCATAGCCTATGTAGCCTTTTGAGATTGGCTTTCTGAAAGGGCATGAGTACCCTTAAAAATAAGAAACAAGTATTATGACAGACACTTCACCTGAATTTCCGCATTAAAATTTCACATCTCCATGTATCAATTAGGAACTATGTTTGGTTCTGAGTAATGAAAACCAGAAAATAGTGGCTTATAAAACTAAAGCTTTATGTTTTTGTTTTTCAAGTGGTGAAAAATGTGAAGACAGACATTCCCAGAGTGATAAGTTGGCTTCGCATCGGATGCAGGTTCTTTCCAGCTTTTTCTCTGCTCCCCGCATCGTGTGGTCTCAGTCAGTCCTGCACAGAATGGCTGCCATCGCAGCCATGTCCTCCCTCGGGAGGAAGAGGGGGCAATAGGACAGAACAGTCTCACCCTTGTAGACGGCTTTCAGAGAAGCCTCAACCAACTTCTGCTGACCAGTCTTGGACAGAGATTTTGTCATCTGACTACTCCCAGCTGAAGGAAGTACTAGGCAATGTGGTTTTCAGCACATTTGCACTTCAAAGAAAACGGGGGATTGGGCCTTTTAGAAAGCAAGAGAACATGTTATTATGTAGACAACTAGAGGTGTTTGCCACACACCATAGGAAATGCATTTATAGGTAAAGATACCGAGTTTTAGAAAAGTCAAGTGACTTGAAGTCAATACAGTTAGTAAGGGGTTCTTTGTCTTTGCAGTGAGCTCCACATAGTTTCCAGACCCTTTTAGCAACTCTGCTGCACGGGTTCCCAGAATGTCCGCTGGGTTCTTCCCTGCCGCATGGGTGGGATCAGCTGCGAGCAACTGAGGCATGAGACACCTGTGTCAGTTAGGGTTCCCCAGAGAGACGTAACCAATAGGCTGAGTGTGTGTGTGTGTGTGTGTGTGTGTGTAAGGACATTTACCAGGAGGGATTGGCTCATGTGATTGTGGAAGCTGAGAAGCCGCGCTATCCGCCCTGTGTAAACTGGAGATTCAGGTGCAAGAATGGTCCCAGTCCAAGGTCAGGAGAAGACCAACACCCACCTCGAGTAGTCAGGCAGGGAAAGACCGCTCCCTTTCTCTGCCTTTTGTTCTATTCAAGCCATCAATAGATTGGATGGTGCCCACCCACACCAAGGAGGTCAATTTTCTTTTCTCAGTCTGTTCGGACTTTCTTCTCAGTCTACTGGAAACACCCTTACAGATGCCCAGAAATAATGTTCAGCCAGATACCTGGGCATCCTGCAGACCAGTCACGGTGAAACATAAAATTACCCAGCACCGGGCTAACCTGTGGGACCAGCAGATCAGTCTTGTTGGAGGGTTTTATTTTCTTTTTGTTTGTTTGTTTGTTTGTTTGTGGGAGGGGGATGGTCTCATTCTCATGAAAGAGGACAGAATGCCGGGGGCACCGAAGTGGACCTTGATCTTCAGGATCAGCCTAGGTGAGGTCGAATATTTAGACAGGTAACTCACTACTCAGGGTAAGAATCATTTGCCTTCATCACTTTCCTCTATTTCCTTCTGGGTGAAGGTGGGCTAGACCTACTAGGTTCTCCAAAAACACTTACTGACTAGTGCATAGTGTCTGGTGTCCTTTGTTGCAGATGATCACAGAGATACTGAATCTGCCTAGGTCAGGACAAAAGACACAAAATGTTGACAGGGAAGGCTGTGTGGGAGAATTGAATACTGTTACTTACACAATCATGCGCTGCCTTAGAAAGAACACGAGGTAGTGGCTCGTGGGTGGCGACCTGGAGCCGTTACTGTTCACAGAGGTTTTTAGTTTGGATGATTTATGCCTGAAGCTTGGTCCAGAGAGCGAATTCTACAGAATAACCAGTCTGCAGTAATATATTTGCTTTATTTAAACTGTGCAGAAATGTTAGCCACTTATAATCTAAAATATACTTACACTGGAGAGGCTTTATGTCTCTTGACTCACACAAAAGGGATTCAGAGTATCCATTTACACAAAAATTACACTTTAGACAGTATCTCTATTTGAAAGAATATCCTTTTCTATATTTGCTTTCCCTGTGATAACCTTATATTTTAAGACAATTTCTACTCTATAGAGAATTTAGGAAGGGAAAACTATTTATTTTTATGATTGATGGGGAAGTGTCAGAAATATTGCACAGGACTACTGTCTGTAGAAGAAGTTAAAGAGCAGCATACCGCCTTCAGTTTCTAAAACGAGAATATGTGTGTGTGTGTGTTGTCGTTTGTTCATTTTAACCTGCATCGACAACTCAGTATCTTGACAGCTCTCAGCTCTTTGAAGCGCCATGCACCTAGGTTGCTAATTGCTTGATTTGGGGTAAGTTGTTTAAGCCCCCGTCTAGAGAGAGGGTCTGATTCCACCAGCATTAGAGTACTTGTAAAGTGGAAAACAATGTGTGTGAAATGACTGGTGGGTCGTACGTGCCTGATGCGTTCTACTGAGGAAACCAAGTTGAAGACACTTTCTCAGGAAGTTTCTGGTGACCTAGGGCACTAGTGATTTAACTTAATGGTAACAGCTGAGTATCCCTATTATAGTTCTTGCGATGCATTGTTCCCACTCATTTCCTCTAAAAGGGCTTTCCCACATATAGCTGTTAAAGTCTCAGTGTGGCATAGGACTCTGAGTACGTAGCACCACATTTAATTCCATTGATTGGTGTCAAGATGAGATTGATAGGATGTCAGCAAAGAGGCTTTGGAGATACAGTGGACACCCTGGTGACAGGCTCATTCCTGTGCTGCCTGAACTGCCAAGAAAGGCAATAGTTTCCACCAGTATTTTCAGAGTAAAATCAATGGCATGATACAGCATTTCTTATCACAGAGGATAATTCTCCATGTCCTGCTGTCAGTTATAATATAGCTCGGCTTGTAAATTTTTGTGAACTCAGTGCCTGGAATATTACTATGATTACCTTGAAATTAAATCCACTGTAGAATCTTGATCCTTATCCGACTCCCCCGAGTGCTTTTGAAATACTGCCCTTCTCACTGAAAATGCTAATTCCCTTTTAACCTGGCCTACTGCTTTGAAAGTTTCTGAGTACTTTTAAGGGCCCTCAGCATACAGAAATGCCATCTTACTGAAGAAAGGTCAAGTCCTTAATGGTTTCTGACTGGTAGAGTCCCAGAGAGACTAGAAAACTCTAGTATTACAGGACTCACTATGTACAGTTTGCAATTTATATGTGTATGCTGTAGTAAATTGGGGTTTAAAGGAGATATTGAAGAAAAGTGAAATGTCACTATATCCCTATTTAAGTTACCGAAATCCAGAGCACTGACCACACCAGAAGCTGGTGAGGGTGTGGAGAAACAGGGACTCTCCATTCATTGCTGGTGGGAATGCACAATGGTGCAGCCACTTTGGAAGATAGTTTGGTGGTTTCTTACAAAACTGAACATACCATATGATCTAGAGACTGCTAGATGAGTTGGAAACTCATGAAAAACAGTTTCATGAATTATAAAATTATGTTTACACAAACATCTGTATATGGTTGTTTACAGCAGCTTTATTCATAATTACCAAAACGTGGGAACAACCAAGATGTCCTTTAGTAGCTAAACTGACAATAAACTCTGGTTCTTCCAGACAATGAAATATTATGTAGTACTAAAAATATATAAGCTATCTAGTCATAAAAAGACATGGAAGAAACGTAAATTCCCATCACCAAGTTAGAGAAGCCGGTCTGAAAAGGCTACGTACTGTGTGATTCCAACTCAGTGGCATTCTGGAAAAGGCAAAACCATAAACACAGTTAAAGAATCCGCAGCTGTCGGGCTGGGAAGGTTGACCAGATGGAGCAGAAAGGGTTTTTAGGACAGAGAAACTACTCTGCATGACACTATAATGATGGATACATGTCCTGATACATTTTTTTGAAAACCAGTAGAATGTACAACACCAAGAGTGCACCCAAACGTGGACCTTCAGTGACTACCTTGTGTCACTGCAGGTTCAACAATTACAACAAGTGACCATGTGATGGGGATGTTGATGGGGAGGATATACATGTGGAGGGACGGGCGAATGGAAAATCTTTGCACTCTCCCCTCAATTTAATTGGAACCTAAACTTGCTCTAAAAATATAATCTTAAAAAATAATAAATAACTTCATAACCTATAAACATTATATGAAAATATATATAAAATATGAACATTATATGAAAATAAAGTTTCATTATCTATGAATAAACTTTTGTTAGAGAACAGGAACATGAGATATTCACTCTAGTTAAGTTTTTTAGTTAGAGCTCCATTTATCGTGGAACTATCCGGGGATTAGTGCAGAAAAAAAAGGTCAAGTTGAAAATCACACATTTGTCATTTCCCCTAGGGCACCAGATGAGTACATAGCTGTGTACTTTTTAGGAACATTTCCTATATCAAAAGACATCAAATTTACTACTTTTTAACTCTGCCAAAAGCTGATTCAAAAAGACAATGATTTAAAATAAAAATGAAGTTATAAAGATCAAATAACATAGCTCTGAATGCTCATTACTCACTGTGTGTATGTGCATGTGTGTGTGTGTGTGCCTGTGTGTGTGTGTGTGTGTGTGTGTTAGATTGCCTTTCTGATCCCCCTTCCACAACTCTGTAACTTGGAGTACAAGTGGCTTACTCTCTCTGGGACTCAAGTTCTATACCTAGGACATAAGCACGTGTATTTCTAATAAAAATGTCTTTTATCTCCAAAATTCTCTCATTTAGTCTTTAAGAGGAGATGCTATGCCACAATAGAATGAAATAATTTTGGTAAAACAAAATTATTACAGGAATAGGTCACTAGTACCAAGGATTTATTTTAGAAATCATATAACAGATATGTAGACCTTATTAAATCTATAATATTCAGGATAATTATGGAAACAATTTTATTAGCTCATAAATAGCCCATTACTACTTTGTGATGAACCCAGGAGGATATCTTCCTGCATGTTTGGAGAAGAACTTACAGAGATGACTATAATCTTGGATGTAGAGTCAGAGATTTGAATTCAATCTTTCTTTCTTATTATTAAAATTAAAGATGACCGGACTCAAGGAGTTATCACACATACAAAGAAACACACTTGAGAAGCCCCTGTGTAGGTGATTAATGTAATAAAAATATGAAGTGTTCACGACAACAAACCTGTCACCTGTCTTATGATGGTGGCTCCACCAGAACTTGGAGTTTTCTGGAGTGATGTTAACTCACTGTGGCTCTTCTATCGACCAGAGAGTTACATATGAAAGCATTTAGTAAGATAAATGTGGCATTATCGAACTCCCAGCACTCCTGAATACAAATATCCAAAAGACAAAATATGTTTAAATGCCTGAATGTTTTCCTTCTCTCTTCAAGGCATGTAATTAATTTCTTAAAAGACATTCTGAAAATAAAATAATAAAAACCACTACTGAGTAAGTTTAAATATTTGAAAGCATTCGTGCTCATTATTTAGCTGAGACAGGAGATCATTACTCATGTACTATTTTGCAATAGTTAGTTTTATAAGAATGTATGTATTATTCATTTTACCATTTAAGAAGTAAGTAGGGCGTCTATGTCTTCAACTAGATCCCAATGCTGATTAAAATAAAGATAATGTTTGTGTCCACCTACAGACTTATGTATGCCAGGTAACTCAGATATTTAAGGAATCCTGCATATTTAAATTTCTAATATTGTCTTTGTTTTCTGTTCTGTGAAGAGCCCTTACTCATCCTATCATTACTAAGGTTATAGATAGAAATTGTTGAGGGGTATTCACATAACTTTGAAGGATATGATTGAATATCGTTAGAGCATTCAAATAGATTCTAGTTTTCCAACTTCCTTTTCCATAATTTTTGTCACGTTAAAGTGGATGAGAACTTTGGAATTTGAGAGTGAGTTTCCCTATATTCTTTTGACTTTTTCTCTTTCAATATATTTTTATAGGACTATAGACTTGATTTTTCAATAAATTAGAAGGATGTTGTAAAAACTTCTACAAATTCCTGTGGTACCAATAGTATACGATCTATATGATTAAGATATGGTCTGTCTTGTGGAAAGATAAGATCTTCTTAGGACAGGGATTTAAAACAACTTAAGGCAGTGCTGTCCTTGCAAGAGTTAGACTATAGCTGCGCTGAAGAGAGCCCTGACTTGCTAGCCATCTGTGTGGTGTACATCCAACATTTCCATACTGCTTCCTTGTAGCAACCCTAGAACATCTTTCAAATGAGAAACTTGAAGTTTGGAGCAATTCTAGAGTTCCTTTGAGCTCAGCCCAACTTTAACGTTTAAATAACCAGGTAGAATTGTAGCGCACTGTGAGGATACAGATCCAGGAGACGCTGGACTCAGGTTGGACACCCTGACAGTCACTGGTGAGTTGTTGGCCCTTTTGATCATCCAGTTATAGAGTAAAGCTTCTGCTGTCTCTAGGCTGGAATCAGGTAAATACCAAACAACTTCCTTGTCCTTCATTTATCAAACTTAGAATGAATGAAAGTCACAAATTTGAGACCGTCTTTTGCCATCGTGTAGTTCAGGACCAGCAGAATCTCAGCAGGGTCTGCCGCCATGGTGCCCCTCCTGGGACGAGGTGGTACCCAAGACCTGGTTGCTGGAGCAGCACCGTTCTGAAGACAGCCCTGCCGCTTGGCCTCCTTCCCTGAGTGCCTCCCCTTCTCCACCTTTCAGCCTTGAGGACCTCTCGCTTCATCTGACACTTCTCACCTCAAATATGACCTTTAGGAAAGGCACTATTGTGTACTATTCTGTGCTACTTAACTAAAAGAATGATAGCAAACAACCCCCCATCCTTAAAGTGATGTTTTGTCAAAAAAATGATGACAAAAAAGTCACTTTAAGGATGTGCTGTTTGGAGGTTTGCCTCCTCTGTTACTTCTCTGCCTATAAACTCGAAAACGGTCCCAGAAAATTTAAGTTAGCCTTAGATGTCAGCGGCATGAGAGAAGCCAAGGCTTCTGATGTGTGGCCCAGAATGGTGTCCTTGTGTCATAACCAAAGCTCTTCTTCTGAAATATATGTCATAGTGGAGAATCAAATCTACCATTGTTTTTTAAAATAGATTTATGCAAATTAAACAAATTAGACAAAAATACTTCAATGAGGTTAGCTACTGAGGAAATGAGTGTTTAAATAGGATAAGAAGAGAAGGGGTTTAAGATGATTTTTAATTAGCCTCCCCATGTGCTGGGAGCTTTGTATGGCATTATGTTTGGACCTTCTCTCCCAACCCTGGGAGATAAGCAGCAGTAGACCCACTGGATGAACAAGGGGCCCACATGCCGAGGGGTTATGGAAGCTTGCTCAAAGGAGCACAGCCAACACACGGATGATGAGTTTGGGTGCTTTTTGTGTCTGAGTAACTACGAACATTTGTTTGGTTCAGGGGGCATCTGTGATGGTCAACTTTGCATCATTGGAAGTCTGCGCGTGGGGGTCTAGAAGCAGTTCTGGAAAGGAGGGGTCAGGTATCACTGGGTGGGGAAGGAGTATTTCTGCCCCTCCCTGAAAACCATGCATCACCATATCGTACTCAACCACCACCGTAGAGTGCCTGGCTGGCTCAGTCAGCTGAGCGGCTGATTCTTGACTTGGCTCAGGTCATGACCTCGGGGGTCATGAGATTGAGCTCCGTGGAGGACTGTTCTTTGTACTTGAAATGGTTTCTTTCTTCCCTCTTCTCTTTCCCCCTCTCCCTCTCTCTTTCTCTCTTGCTCTCTCCATCTCTCAGATAAATAAATAAATCTTAAAAAAAAAAAAAGAAAAAGAAAGAAATACCACCATAGCCTCTGCACACTGACACAGGCAGCCCATCTTCTAGGGATTTGGGTGTGCCCACCTTTTCCTCTTTGTCACAAACTTTCATTCACTGAAATTCATACATTAGCTTTATAATCAGCTTTCATTCTTAGATGTGTCCCCTCTGTAAAGGGTCCTTCCTTCCCCAGGTCAGCCCTTTCCACCCCACTCCCACAACCCTTAGTCCAGTCCACCCACGTAACACATATGCTGTGAGGCATTAGGAAACTTCCCTTTCTGGACTGTCTCTGACATAGGGACAGCTTTCTTTTTCCTTCCTCTGTTCTCACAGGGAAAATGCACAAAACTCAAGGGTTCACCAGAGTTTCAGCAAAATAAATTCTCAAATATTTTATAAATTGTCATGCCTTTTTAAAATAAATATTGCTGTCTTGCTATCTAAAGGACGTAATGTCAGCTGACTGATACAAAACTCAAATGGTGTTGACCCGTGGAGTGGAAACTATATGTATTTTTTACACTGGTCCCCAGTAAGTGTACCTTTAAGGATTAGGTCAAAACCCCTTCAGTAATTTTTCTTCCCTTTTCTTCTTACTCTCCACTTGCCACTAAAAACCTCTTGTTTTGGGGCACCTGGGTGGCTCAGTGGGTTAAAGCCTCTGCCTTCGGCTCAGGTCATGATCTCAGGGTCCTGGGATCGAGCCCCACATCGGGCTCTCTGCTCAGCAGGGAGCCTGCTTCCGCCTCTCTCTGCCTCTCTGCCTACTTGTGATCTCTGCCTGTCAAATAAATAAATAAAATCTTAAAAAAATCCCTCTTATTTACGGGAAATGAATGTTTTCACAATAATATTATATGTAATATATACATATAAACAATAAAAAGCTAAAATTAATGATTTTAAAACTATTTTCACACTGTTGAACACTAAGTAATTGGACTTAATCAGAGAAGTAGTTTAAAGAATAGAGAATTGAAGGGGGGGAGATAATGCAATTTAGATAAACATCCCAAATATCTAAAGGAAACTTCTTTTTTTTAAATTTTATTTATTTATTTACTTGACAGACAGAGATCACAAGTAGGCAGAGAGGCAGGCAGAGAGAGAGGAGGAAGCAGGTTCCCCGCTGAGCAGAGAGCCCGATGTGGGGCTTGATCCCAGGACCCTGAGACCATGACCTGAGCCGAAGGCAGAGACTTTAACCCACTGAGCCACCCAGGTGTCCCAACATCCAAATATCTATAGGGAGAAAAAAGAGTCATTTACAACCAACACTCTCATACAATTGAGATAAAAGATAATGCAAATAAGTACTTGTTTACACTTTGCAGAAATAAATGTTTTGTTAATTACATTTTTATACTTTAATATATGCAGTGACTAATAATTTAATTGGGTTTGCCTCAGCTCCTGTTAACAACACAAACTATGACATCAAACTATTTCCTGAAATGAAAGCAGATATATGTGTGTGTGTGTGTGTGTGTGTGTGTGTGTGTGTATATATATATATTTTAGACTCAGAATTTTTAATAAAACAGCATCTATTATTTCTTAATGAAATAATTGTGCTCTTTATGTGTAGTGGGAAAGCAATAAATGAGAATTTGCTTACATCTCTGAGACCGTGTCCCCACTAAGAAAATTATGGTTGATGTGGATAATGCTTAATGTCCTCCCAGTTATAAAATTGATTAATTAAACTACTTTACATATACATTGTTCTGGTTACAGGAATTTTACTAAATACGAGGGAGAAACAAATACAATGAGTTATAGACTCACCTTAAAAATAGCTGAGTTGGTGAGATTAGATGTCCATGCACGTAATCGTAACAGCAGGATCGAGCACTGCCAAGATAAGGGAATGATGATGGAGGCCATGGGCCTTCAAGGAAGGTGAACTTTCTTCCTCAGTCAAAGAAGACTTCATGGAGTTGATGGTGTTGAAGTTTTTCTAGGATTTGAATGTGGAAGTTGTAGGATTGGGATTTCAGGAGCGGGGACTATAAGCAAAGAAATGGACGTGTAAAAACGTGTGTATGTGAGCGAGCAGCCCTTACATTTAACTTGTGGTGTACAAGGCAGTGTTGTCCGTGAGAGTCATCGTGTTACCGGATCTTCAGGGCTGTCACCCATAATAATAGTAATGGTCAGTATGTGAGGTGATAGATCTGTCAACTGTATCTCAGTAAAGCTGAAAAGAATAAAAGAAAGATGAGGAAAAATTAACCAGGTATTGAGTGCATGGAAGGAATACTGAAAAGTGACTCAAAAGACAGGCTGGAAAATTCACCAAGGAGACCAGTGGCCATGAGAAACTCGTGAAGCTTTTGAGGCAAGGATGGTGGGTGGCCATAAGATACTTTATTTGTTTTAATGAGTTAATTTATTGTCAGTGTAGAAGGTGCCTTGGAATGGTGAGAAGGTGGCACAGCTGTTAGGGAGATAGTGGCCATCAGTGTTGGTGATGAGGGGTGGCCAGATGCACAAAGTTATGGGCAGGATGGGTAGCAGAAGGAGTGGCGGTTCCCCCCAAGTTTTGACTTTGATTGACAAGTAATTCTTCATGGAGTGCAGACGGCGGGAGGAACCAAAGATGCCTGTCAAGTTTTGAAGCTCAGTGACCAGGATCACTACGATGCCATAAAAAATAGTGAGAGAATCCTAGAGAGGTTCAGCATGGTAGAGTTTGAATGTGAGATGCTGACGTTGTCCTAAAGAGCTTGGGGAATGGTGCTCAGGGAATGGGCTGATGGTCAGCAAGGATGATGGTAGGAACAAAGAGGTGCTAGAAAATAGAAGCAATGAACACACAGAAGGGAGGACGAAGGTATGAGAGCAAACAGAGAGCACACCTGGCTTTGCAGAGGAGCCAGGGACAGGTGATGAGTGAGCTAGCCGTGGGTGGCGCTGTTACTAGCTGTAAATGCAAAATGTATGCAGAGTCTAGAACAGAGTTTACACAAAACAACTGAAATTTGCTGTGGAAGCGTCAAGGTAATGGACATTCTATTTTGACTTTGTATTTTAAATTTTTTTGGTTTTCATCTTTAGGGTTTTTAGATGTTCCCTGAAGTATTTGGTTTTGAGGATTGTATTTCTTAATGCTCTGAAATTCTGCGGGTTATGTGGATGATATCAGAATGGGTTCGTCAGTATTTTAGGGAAGGCAACTCGAAACTTACACTCAATGTAATATTTCTCCTTTGACTTTCCTATTTTATTTTATTTTTCCACATAGCATTATTATTAAAATAATCACAATGTAAATGAAATTCTCTTTTATCCTGTTCTAGTTTTATAATATTAATTCTCAAAAAATTACATCTCTTTTCGTATTAAGAGTCTTAGAAATCATATTTAATCTAGAAACAGAAAACGCACGGTTTCACCGTTACTATTGTGGAGTATATCACACATACAAAAAAGAAGTTATACAAAGTCTGCTTATCTCCAATTGCAGTTACTAGCTTTGAGTTTTAAAAAAGTGAACTATTGTAGGAGTCCATCATAAATGTAACATGAGTAAAATAATTATAATATTAGCTGGTAAAATGGTGGTCTGGACAATGTGGTAAGAGGTGTAATAAAGTTGGAAAGTGAATGTATTTAAAAAATAAGATGACATCTGTTCTGTTCAGCCAACTTTCTATCTTTACATGTATCACAGAGAAAACCTGATTTTATACAGGGGAAGTTGTTTTGCTCATTAAGTTAAACAAGTCGTAGGCCTGCATTTTGCATTGTAAGTGGCCCTCTGCTCATGCCACAGAGTAACTGTGGATGGTTTATTGTGTCATCCTTCTTCATGTTTTACTGTACTCTCCACCAGCCTGCTCATTGGCCATTAACTGCCGGTGAGGCCAGAAGGAGACTCCTGAAACTGTTCTTACCAGACAGTCTGGCTGAGTTGAATTCAGTCTCAGTCTCAGTATCAGTCTTATATTTTGTTCTTACATGATCAGAAAGCGCCATGAATCCTTCTTGTATAACCTCCAGTTATAGTTCAATTCATAGACATAGCCTTTAGAAATCTTTTCAATACAGACTTTTTTTTTTCTGCAGATAATTTTTTAGTTGTTAATGCAAGGAAGAAAGTAGAACTATAATTATTTGGCAGACACAAAATCATATTTTTCTAGGTGAAAAATGGAGATACCACAGATCTGGGGTTTTCAAACAGTTGTGTAAATGTTACAGCTTTGAGAGTCAATTTCACAAACAGAATGAGTATCATGACAGCTTCCCTTGCTATAGAGTAATTGAATGACAGGTTCATGATTTTATCTGAAATGTAATAACAGAACACCCTATTTAATCCTTATACTCGCTTCACAAATTTAAGGTCAAGGCTAGCTTTTTAACACATTACTGAACGTTTCTTTTCTTTTCTTTTTTTTTTTTTAAAGATTTTATTTATTTGACAGAGATCACAAGTAGGCAGAGAGGCAGGCAGAGAGAGAGGGGGAAGCAGGCTCCCCACTGAGCAGAGAGCCCAATGCAGGGCCCAATCCCAGGACCCTGAGACCATGACCCGAGCCAAAGGCAGAGGCTTCAACCCACTGAGCCACCCAGGCACCCCTGAACATTTCTTTTTCCAGCAGCAAAAAGCCATTCAATTATCTAACAAGAATTTATACAAATTATTACTCTTCCATGCACAATTGGGAATTTACAAATTGATTAAGATAAAATATTACTTAAAAGTGGACAAATAATTTTGGACTTGGGTAAGATATTCAGAGGGGGAAAAAGGGAGAAAAAGAGTATAGTGAACTAGAAGCAGGGAACCTATGAGAGGACAGGTGTCCATGTCACAGAGAAGCATGGCTATTTCAAGTGCAGTGGGGCCCGTGGAGGGTGAATGACAAAGGGCCGCCAGTGTGCCATCAGCCACATGTGGGGTGATATCAGGAAGAGCTGACAAGGGTTGTGGGGTCTATTTGATCTTGCCCAAGCAGAGAAAAGTGAAAATATTGGTGAAGAGAAGGAAAGATGACTCACGGTGTTAACAGATACAGGGGATGTGGTCAAGAAATAAATATTCATACTGAAAAGAAGCTATAAATCATGTTTTCTTATAGATTAATGAATTTGGCTCTGACTTACCTTCCCTTGGCTGTTGCTTTCAAATGCTTTTGTATCTTGCATCTCTCCTGGCTATTGAATTATCACGGAAGTTGTCCTAAGTGTTCTTGAATTTCTCCATGCTTAGAATATTGCCACCTCATCCCTCGAGTTTAAACATATTTGAAAGTAAAGAAATGGGTCATAGCTAGTTTTAGGGACAGAAGCAAATTAATAGACAGTAGAGCTACAAAGAACGTCTAAGTGGAGGTGGGAAAGTTGGCCAAGGTTGATTGTCCTAGATGCCCAGTTCATCTGCTAGAAATGAGAATGTGGTGATGGTGTCCATGATTAGAAGCAAGTTCAAAAGATTTGGGAGAGATCTGGGAGTGTTTTCAGAGAGGTGAAACAAGCACGAGAAAAACATAGAAACCAGTGGAGGTAATTAAGTTTCTAGTTCTTCTTTCCAGCAGGCTTGGGGGAAAAAAAAATGAAACAAGCAATAGAAACTATCACTGAATGAACTGACAAAGATATTTTTTAGGAAAAACCCAATACTAGTAAAACATTACTTCCAGGGGTGCCTGGGTGGCTCAGTGGGTTAAAACCTCTGCCTTCGGCTCAGGTCATGATCTCAGGGTCGTGGGATCAAGCCCCGCGTCAGGCTCTCTGCTCAGCTGGGAGTCTGCTTCCCCCTCTCTCTCTGCCTGCCTCTCTGCCTACTTGTGATCTCTATCTGCCGAATAAATAAATTAAATTAAAACAAAAAAACAAAAAACAAAAAACATAACTTCCATACACAGGGGAAGAAAAAAGAGTTGATGATTTTGTCCATTGGACATAATTAATCATTGTGTTCAAAATTAAGGAATACTTAACTTGGTAAGCATGTATGTTTTTCTTTTTAATTTGTAAGTCACCCAAATATTTCCAGAGGGGACAATAAAGCACTGAAGTTGAATTCTTTAGCTTTGGTTTGGAAATGACTTTTTAAATGTTGCAATAGAAACAAAAGTTAGTTTACAAAGTGTTTAAAAACAGATAATTTATCTATCAATTTAAAAAAATATAATATTCTTGGGCGCCTGGGTGGCTCAGTTGTTTGGGCGACTGCCTTCAGCTCAGGTCATGGTCCCAGAGTCCTGGGATCAAGTCCCACATCGGGCTCCCAGCTCCATGGGGAGTCTGCTTCTCCCTCTGACCTCCCTTCTCATGCTCCCTCTCACTCTGTCTGTCTCTCTCTTTTTCAAAATAAATAAATAAAAATCTTAAATAAAATAAAATAAAAATAAAAATATAATATTCTTGTTTTGAAACTAAATAAAAGGACAATATAAGGAAATTCGGTAGCTAAGGAGATAAGCATTTTATGACTCATCATAAATATTATAGCTGTATTGTTACTGGAATGACTGCAGATATAAACAGCATTTATTAAGTTGGTTTGTCTGAAGTTTGCATGGTGCTTTGTTCCATCTAATAATGAACTCTAACGAACAGAACATGTAAGGAAGCTTTCATTCCCACAGCCTCACAGGAGTTTGAGAATCACACCAACAACTTATTTAAATTATTCTTTGGGGCATGATTAGTCATTTCTCATTTGCTTCATTTGTTTCTTCCTTTCATTTCTGATTTACTACATTAATTCCAAATTCTGAATTATTTTGAAGTATGCACTGAACTGCCACATTCTAATTTATTCTTATATGGAATATTGCATTTTATTTTATGGAGATCATTGATCCTTACCTTTTAGTCATTTTTCAGACTTTTTTTCTTGAGTCATCAATGACATTTAACAAAAGCAATATTGTTTCTACAAATTGTTATTAAAAAATACTTGTGTATCTCCCAACTATAACTGAAGAATATCTTAAATGTCTACAATTAAATGGTAATTTCCTATATAATGTTCATGGGCAGCCCCACAATTTAAGCTCAGGGGGAAATTGCAGTTTTCTTCAGTTGTTGGATGAGTTAAATAAATTTTATTTTATATGATCTTATTTTATTTATAAGGTATATACATTTATTATGAAAAATTGAGAGTACAAGAGTAGGAAAAAAAGAAGGAATCAATCACTGATCCAAAATCCATTGATAGCCTTGCAGCATTTGGGGATATTTCTACCTTTTTTAAATCCTAGAAATACCTAAGTTACTATTGTTTTATAGTTATATTCTGTGGTTGTCTTCTTTTATGTGTTATAATCACATTTTCTATACATTTATAAATGTAAAATAATCTCACTCTTGAATTCTTAGTTTTGATTAGTCTCTCAACTCTGTGGGTCATATCATCAAAAAGTTTTATGTGTGTTTTTTTTTTAATTCTGACATTTTTTTTCATGAGCGTTTGTATATAAGAGCATGCCTTTATTTTTACAAGTGAAAAATGACCTTAGCTTGTTTTAAAATTCTTTCAGAAGACCTTTTCCCCTAAAAACATATATGTAATACTACTATCTTAAGAGGACAGCAGTATGAAATGCATCTTTTCGCTCCCACAATATCAGGTTTGAGATTAACTCCAGAGACTATATATTTTCCTTCAAACTATCTTTAGGTGCAAATCTCACTAGTGATTTTAAATCCATGCTGAAATTGTATTGTAGAGAACTCTGTTGGTTTGGCTTCTGAGGGCTCTGTATCAGCACTGTAAAAAAAAAAATATATATATATATATATATTTATAATAATGTATTGATCCACTTTCTTCTGTAAATTTTACTTTGGTTCTCTCTTTGCTATCCATTATATCTATCCTGTTCTTTCCTTCTTTTTTCTTGTAATTACAGCTCTGTGTCTTTGCACGTTTTCCATCTAGTCACAGATTTCGTTGACTTTCTCTGATGGGCTGGCAAAGGGTGTCCAATTTCCAGACATCCCATTCTAGTACCTGCTTGACTTGATACACCTGCTTCTCTTCTCCCCCAGGACCGGCTCCTACCATCCTGTGGTCATTGTTTCCATCCTCATCCTTACAGAAACATCTTCTCCAACTTTGACTGGGTCTCTGTGGCTACAGTCTCTTTTGGTTTGATTCTTTCAATGATGTGATGAAGGAATTAAATAATACTACTGGCTTTTCACAGTCCTCCAAGAAGGTACTTGATTCATTCAGCCACAGGTGACTTGACGAGTTTGAAAACTAGTCTCAGCTCCAAGGCTTCTGATATACAGCTCTGTTTTTCTCCATTATATTAGACTTTGTCTGTTATACTAGTCTGCCTTGTAACTCTGTTGGGGGAGGGGGACTATCCATCTGAGGTGCTGACATTCTTCGCATTATTTGTAATCTCAGTGCCTGGCATTTAGCTAGAAGCTAATAAAGAATGGTGAATAAGTCCTCTGCTTTGTAAATGTTGCAGAATGTTTCTTTCTGGAACAGTTATATTTAAACTTGGAGGCAATAGTACTGGTTGAGAACATGGATTTGAGGGCTGCCTGGGTGGCTCAGTGGGTTAAGCATCTGCTTGCCTTCAGCTCAGGTCAGGATCCTGGTGTCCCGGGATCAAACCCTGCATAGGGCTCCTTGCTCGGTGGAGAGTCTGCTTCTCCCTCTCCCTCTGCTGGTCCCCTGCTTATGCTCTCTCACTCTTTCTCTCTAATAAATAAATAAAATCTAAAACAGAAACAAAAAAACAAACAAACATGGACTTTAGGTAAAAATGTCTAGAGGCAAAGTTTTGCTTGCGGTGAGACCTTTTTCAAGTAAATGGACACTTTATCTCATAGTTTTTCCACTGGTCACGTGGGGGGTTCTCTTCGGCTCTTCACAGGGTTGTTGAGAAGATTGAATACATGATTATTTTTAAACATGTAAAATAGTGATTGGCATCCTGTAGGCATTATTCAATTGTTTGACATTGTTTATTATTACAATTTTGTCCCTCTTTCATAACCAAACCCTGTCTTTCAGAGTGGGCCCTGAGATGTTAATCTTCCCCACAATTAGCCTTCCTCTGTGTCCCTGCATACAAACGGGCTTCCCAATGCGTAGGGTGTGGAAGGACTTTAGTGTGTGTTCAAAAAAACAGCTGTCAAATGAACTCGGGTTGGGAGGGAGGCGTACACATGAATTACTGAGTACCAGATAAAATTCTTCTTTTCCCACAGAATATTTGGTTATTAACTTGTTCCATGTCAGTCCCTAATCCCCAGCAGCTTGCCAAAGTCCATGAGCCACAGGCATAAATTCAGATGGGGGGCGTTCTAAGTGTGGTAAACTAGCCGTGGGAGACCAGAAGCTTGCTTTCTCTCCCTCCTGATTGTCGAACGCTTTTGACATTTAATTTTCTCAAATCTTTAAAATTACATACGTTCTAGATTCTCGATACCTATTCAAAAAGAAAGTAACATTGATGACGTTGACTTTAAAAATGTACAAAACCCTTAATTTATTAACTATAGTGGTATTTTGCAAGGTAGATGTCACGTACAATTGCTATATTAGAAATCTGACTGAGTCATATATGTCAATTTTAGGATGAAATTTAATTTTAAAAATTATATATATTCAAGTAACATATCAATTAAAATAAATTTATTTGATCAACGTATAGCACAGGCAAATCAATAAATACATAAACAGATGATAAACCCTCATAATGTGTTTCTCTTATTTTTTCTCTTATTTTTATTCAAGGAAAATCCCTTTTAAATGATTGTTCTTTAAGCCAGATGTGTTAGTCAACCTCAAAAGCAATTCAGTTTATTTGAATATTTATTGTCCCTTTCAACCGTATTACAGTTGTAATATTCATGAAATTTACAACCTATACAGTGTAAGCAGTAACTTATAGAATTGTAGATGGCAGAAGGAAATTTCCTTTATATTTTAGAGGTAAAGCAATGAAAGCTGAGAAGGTATTTTTGGTGTCAATGACAGTCACATTTTCTAGAACGCAGAAATTTCAGTGCCTAATCATAGGCTTGAAAACACCTGAGTTGTGTTTCACTCATCATAGGTATAAAGGTGTATGTGATTCTTTACATATTCTTCCTAAATGTATTTAATAAACGTCTACTCATCTCCAGAAATTCTAGGGTACATCTTGACCAGTGGTGTGCCAGTGAATAGGCTAATTTGTAGAGTTTGCCAAGTTCCATGACCCAAATACTCACACCATGGATGATTTCAAGATACTAATGGTTGAAAACTTCTTTGCAAAATCCCCTGAATATTTAATAATTGGCTCTCAGAAACTCCAGTGCACTGTAGAAGGTTTGTTTTTTTCATAGAGAAGTAGGCTATTGTCCTACCCTCTTATTCTCCAGTTGAGTCTAGCCAAATGGCAACGACTTCAGACATATTAACTGTTGAGAATTTTTCCCCGGTGAGATCTGTTCATAAATGAGAATTTCCAAGAAAACTCTAACAGAAGAGGAACTGGGTTTCTCCAAATGTTGGAACCTTACCACTAAGCTAACTCTGTGATAGGTTGATATAAGTCTGGTCCTGTGGTATTACAAAAGTCATTATTTTTTTTTAAAGATTTTATTTATTTATTTGACAAACAGAGATCACAAGTAGGCAGAGAGGCAGGCAGAGAGAGAGGAGGAAGCAGGCTCCCCACTGAGCAGAGAGCCCAATGTGGGGCTCGATCCCAGGACCCTGAGACCATGACCCGAGCTGAAGGCAGAGGCTTTAACCCACTGAGCCACCCAGGTGCCCCCAAAAGTCATTATTTTTGTGATGAAAAGTGTTACAGACAGGAAGGTATTTGCTGTGACATAATTAACATGGAATCATGTTGGAGATTTAGCTGAATTTAGCTTCACTTAGGTAACAATTCTGATGGCATTCCATGCTATGATTATGATATAAATGACACACAGATTTCTTGAGTTGATTTATTCCTGTCCTTTTCTGCTATTTGGTCAGAATGAAGTCTTTTTTCACATGATTGTATAATGTGTATAACTTCTAGTTACGTGAGTGAATTTGCTATGCACAGTAACCAGCTCTGTATGATGGTAGTCTTGATATTTTTGGCATCAGCATGCAGTGATATGTCATAATAGTTGGAACCAATAACTTTTTCCTTTCCGTATTGATTATGGTAACCATAATAAAAATTTTTAAATTCTTCCATTTCCAATATACGTTAATGAAGTGACTGGTTCAGGATGTTTTTCTTTAATGTTATTTTTATATGTTGACTAAACTTTATAGAATGATTCCCAGAATATAGTGAGAAGCCCCTCGAAGTATTGTCTCCACTCTCCTCCTGGTTGATGATGTTTGGTTCATGGATAAGGATTAGTCAGTGGTGATTATCTGCGAGTTGACAATTTAAGGCTAGATAGGCACAATATTTTCACACATTTGCAAGACATCCTAGACCCCCTAGAGAGATTTCACGATTCATCAGCTGGTGTGAGGTATCTGAAGAGTCACAGTAGCCTGAGAGAGGTCAGACATCTGGCAAAAAAGTCTCTTAGCAACAATGCGCTGAGAATATCTTTACGATGCGCCCTTCTGTAATGGCTTGCTAAGGAAAGGGAGGAGAATCTGAGAATGCCGTTCTTGCTTCGGGTCCTTAACACAAGAACAACCTCAAGGAGGGGCTGAGGAGACGGAGATGGGGCTTGTGTCCCGTAAGAGAGGCGGGCTGAGTGATTATCTGCAGAAGCTACAGAGCATCTCGAAAGCACACGTGCGGCCTTAACAATATGACTTTTCTGTACTCTAAAGGAAAGCTTAGGTTAGAACCTATTCCCTCATCCACTATCTTATTAATATCATTACTCTTTCTCTCTTATTGTCTCCCCTTTTTCTTCCTAGCTTGAATTATTCTTTAGTTATAGCCTTTGTGTATTTTTCTATTCTTTTATACCCCAGGATTTCTTTCCAAGTCTGTGATGCTTTTCTCTTACAATTTATTCCTAAAAGTGAAATGGTATACCCTGTAGACCCCTGTAGACTCCATGTGCTTAGAGAAACCGTGCTCTCTGGTTGATGTGTTAGAACCATTATATGAAATGTGTAGGCAGTTGACCAAGGTACCCCAGGATGCATGTTTTGTGGGCATGGAGATACACTGTCAGGTAGACTGTCTTAGGTAATGGGGGCTGAGCAGTGCATTGTATCATATGTTCTCTAGGACACTGATATGGTCCGGGAGATCACTGCTGGAACCACCATGCATTCTGGGCTGGCTAGGCAATCACATAAAAGACTAGCCCTGTTTTCTGCAATAGCACCAATGTATTCAAAATCCATGACAAAATGTAGGAGCTAAAAGGAAATGCAATTGTTTAAGTTAGTAACCAGAAGAATTAGTCTCTTTCCAATAATACATTCCATCCCCTGAGCAAATTCCATTAACATTTTATTTGATTAACATGGAGTGTTTAATGCTAAGGCAGGATTGACAAGTCTCCTCAGCAACATTAGGAGGCCTTTTCCGATTCAGTTTTCCAATGCCAGAATAAGACTTTGCCACACATCGATTTTACCATCGAAGCATCTGGGAAAGAGATACCCCAAATTTCCTCATCCATCTGATTAAAAATAAGTGTAATGGTTCATTTGTCTTCATGGAATTCATCTTTTTGTTAGAAAGTCAAACTTTGAAAAAAAATTAGGATATTTGGTATATTGAACTTTTTTAAATATTTTCCCCACATGTAGTTTTCGAAATCCTGGTTGAATTATGAGTTTGAGTATTTTACGTCTATCTGGGTCATGCCTACTGAGCGTTCCGTGGCGTGATTGCTGTCCACTTACAGCTCCGTAAAGTTACTCTTGTGTTTATGGTTACGAATCACATGCGTGATGCGACCTGTGGTTACCTCTCATCCAGCCTCAGCTGGCGTTGCTCAGCATGCCCACTGCAGGACTTCTCAGTGTCTCGTCCCAGGCTAGGGTGTCTGCCCACATCACCACCGCAGCCTGAGTCTGCATACAAGACCCGGTGGCTTGGTCATCTTCCGGGGCTGAGATGAAGCCCTGTTGAGGAAGCCATCCCCATCCCCCCAGAGTTCCCTGTCACCTCTGCTCTGCCACGGGTCCTCGCCCATCTCTGGTGACAGGACGGCGTGCACGTCGCCCCATCTCTGCCCTAGACCGAGTGTTCTCAGTGTGTGGGATTCCACTTGTGTGTCTGTCTCGAGCAAAGCGTGGTAATGCTTGAGGACTCAGGTCTGCCCTGAAAGAATGAATGAGTGTGATGCACCCGTGGACGGGTGATGTAAAGGAGGGAGATTTCCTTTGACCCTCTTAGGGTTCCTGGTCAGGTCTGCAAATTAAACTGACAAAGACAGATTCACAGGAGAAAAGGAAAAATTTATTGAACTTTTATGTGTTCATGAGTGCCTGCATAAAGAATGAAGACCCATAGAAGTGGCTGGAGCAGAAAGTTTTGTACCTTTTAGACAAAATAAATGTGTAAAGAATTGATGAAACAAATGGGTTTGAACGAGGGTGGCAAGTGGTGCAGAAGTATCTGGGAAAATATGCATGAGTTTAGTAAGGTTGGTTGTACAGCTTTCTTGTCCCCCAAGTCTCCTGTCCCTGGTCCCCGGTGATTGCAATGCCTTCCTTCGTCCCGGTTCAGGGAGGACACCTCTCACAGGAGAAGGTTATGACCCATTTCAGGGAAGAAGAGTGAGCCAGGGCAGCACAGAGTGACCCTCACGCTTCTGTAATTTTTAAACTTCCTTCAGCAGAAGATACTAAATATGCCAAGGTGCCATGATTTGGGTCCTGTGAACCTGGTCACTAATAAAGTGGCCTGAGCAATGAACCCTCTTCTCCAGAAACTTGTAGTTCTTAGGGAGGC
Source organism: Martes martes (assembly GCF_963455335.1). Lineage (NCBI taxonomy): Eukaryota > Metazoa > Chordata > Mammalia > Carnivora > Mustelidae > Martes > Martes martes. The sequence continues at coordinate 3,317,132 of NC_137889.1, read as the reverse complement.
AAGACACAAACACACGGACCAGTCGTGTAACAGTAATGGCCGCGGATACTGGGTGTCATGCGAGAGTTCTCCCTTCGGAGCATTAGCATGTCTTAAACGATCACTCAGAAATAACACTTGACATTTCAGAATTTTAAACTTCTAACATAGATAAGCTTAGACTGTGGCAGTGATGATTTCACAGATGGAGACCTGTGTTTTCATCATCGTGGTCCAGCTTTTGAGTGAATACACAGGAGAGGGAGATAGATCCATAGATAGATCCATCCGTGGTGGACAGATAGAATGTCTCTTTAATGCTTTAGTAGGAATTCATAGATTTTCCTCAGGCAAACTTTTGGGGAAATACTAATCCTCTGGCTTTAATTTAATTTAATAAATCCCTGTTCATTTTCCTATTTGAAAATGGGATTGTTCAGTTATTTATTTATTTCATTATTTTGGATTGCAAAAGGACTCTTTTCTGAGTCAGGAAATCCCTCATTCATTCCTGACTTTTCCCCTTGCCTACTGATTTTGAGCAGCCCCTCTCTTACTATCTCCCTGAGGATAGTTTATAGAGGATCCTGCATCTCTCCCATGCCAGTCACAGAATCTTCTATCCTATCCTAGCATCTCAAGCAATCTCCAGTATGACGTCTTTTTATTAAGTGTTATTTTTCTTGCAAAGGGTAACTGGCATTTCTTGAGTCATCACTTGTGTTGGGTATGTGCTAAGCACCTGTCAAATGCTCCTTCACTTAATCTTTTGAAGACTCACTAAGATACTGTTTTTATAGTTGGGACATTGAGTTAAATAACAGTTACATTGATGTAAATAAATTACATCACACCAAGTAATAGATTTTAGATGGAAAAAATTTAGTCTGACTTAAAAAAAATGGGACGCCTGCATGGCTCAGTCAGTTGAGCCTTCTACTCTTGATTTCAGGTCAGGTCAGGATCTCAGCGTCATGAGATAAAGCCCCATGTTGAGGCTCCAAACTCGGTGGGGAGTCTGTTTGAGATTCCCTCCCCCAGCTCATGCACTCTGTCTCTTTCTTTCTAAAATAAATAAATCTTGAAAAAATTAGTCTGATTTCAAGGATGAATTTTCTTTTTGCTGTCCTGTTCTCTCCCTATCTCCAGTGTATTTCTATTTTCTGTGACTGGGGGATGGGAAGGGGGAAGGAGTAAGGACCCAGGGCTGCAGGTAGAGGAGTAAGAACATAGACGGCAGCAACAGCCTCTGCTCCACTTGTGTTCCTGGATAACCCCCCAACCAGCAGAGCACACACTACTTGCCTCAGTCTTCAGAAAAGCAAATACTCGCATCAGTATTCTCTATCAACGAGTCTTCTTGTTCAGGTGGGAAAACGTGCTCTCTTCTAATTAATTCATTTTATTAATCCTCACCAGTATTTAAGTAATTTAGAGGGGAAAGAGATACATAACTTGTATGTGTTAACTAGAAGGATATGTTTGTATTTCCTTTTCACGCACTAAAAAGTAGGTTTCCATGTCGGAGAGTGTGGAACGCCGTGTGGGTTAAGCTTTGTCTTTCACATTTCACTAGGACATCCCTCTCACGGTTGCCATGGCCACAGACTTGAGGCTGACCTGATAATTGCTTTCCTGACCAGGCACTCTTGCACCTGACTCAGGGCACTGACACACCTGAGTCCATCCGGGAAGTGAGACAGCCAATAGACCTTGTGGTTTAGAGACCTACTACCTCACTCTGACTGTTGTGTCAACTCTCAGGAAACTAGTAACTATGTACTAGAAGACAATCATGCAGCCATCATTTGCATTCCATTAAGTTGCAGCCCTCTAGATACTAATAAAACACTTCCCAGATTTATAAAAATAATTTTCACTAGTTATGTTTTCTAACATACAAACCAAATTATAAAAATTAAAACTTGGGGCACCTGGGTGGCTCTATTGGTTGAGCATAGGACTCTTGATTTTGGCTCAGGTCCTGATCTCAGGGTCGTGAGATTGAGCCCAGAATAGTGATCCATGATCTATAGGAAGTCTGCTCTCTCCCTATCTCCCTCTCCCTTTCCTTCTGCCTCCCCCCCTGCTCCCTCTCTAAACAAACAACCAAACAAATAAATAATACAATTAAAAAAAGGAACTGGGTGAAAATCTAGAGTGGTCTTAATATAATAGTGTAATGTTTTCATTCTAGGTGTAAGGAAAGTGAGATGGGAAATAGTTCAGTTACTTGCCCATGTCCACATGTCTCTAGAAGAGAATGTTTTTCTGAGAAAATTGTCTCAAATTTCTTTCAGTGGTGACAGATGACTCTTTTAAGATTGACTTTGCTAACGAAATCTACTCATAGATGGTAAGAGGTTGTCGTTGAAGTAGGTTGGTGAAAGGCTTGAAAAATAATTTCAGACATGTTCTGATTTCCTTTAATCTCTACTTTTTTCCCAGAAATCAGCCCAGATTGTGTTTCTTACCCACTTGCCCAGATTCCCTTGACAATCACGTTTTCTTGATGTAGGAACTTGAGTTTCCTTACCGAACACCTACGTTATATTCTTATGAGAACCCTATTAGGCAAGAATCATTTTTATCTGCTTCTGAAGATGAGGGACTAAAGGAACAGAGAGGTATGGGAATAACTTATGCAGGAACAAGTAGCTGGTAAGAGAGGGTTGGGATGTGCACCCAGACATCCGCTCAAGTCTAACCGCATAAGTACTGGAATAAAAACAGTCTATGTTCTGAGGAACCAATTTTCCTTCCACCAGTGTCTGTGGACTCTTCCTCTCTAATGGTTGTGACTGGCCTGATACGTCTTGGCCTCACGACGACAGGTTAGTAACAACTGACGTGTCTGCTTTCTATACTGGTGGGAAAGAGTCTGTGGAGGTTTACAGATTTTTTTTTTCTCTTTTTGACCTAGATAGGATACTGATTTTATTTGTTTTTAATATTAGTGGAAAACATTTATAACAAATAAAACTTACACAGAGTTTTCCATAAGTGATGAGAGGGTAACAGAGTAAAACCTACTGAATAAATTAATAGAAGTAAAACTTTTCTCAAACATCACGTATTATGTCTGTGTCCTAGTTCATTGATCAGAGTTTCTTTGTGCTTAGTTTTAAGCTTAATATTACTTTTTAAAAAAATTTTCTTAGTAATTAAATGAAAAGGAAAGAGATCTTCATTTTACTTCCAAGAAAAAATAGTTTTATAGTTTCTTCAATTTTTTTAAGATACTACAAATGTATTTCATGATGCTTCATGATTGAGTTCACCTCTAAACCAATTTAATCATCATTTTCAACTGTTTAAATTCTGTTTTTTTTTTCAATTTCTTTGATTCCTCATGATAATAATAATTATCATTTATGAAATGTTAATCACCTGCCAAACTCTATGTCAGCACTTGGCATATACCAGGTTTTTGTTCAGTCCTTATACTGTTCTAAGATGAAAGTGTTTATTAACCCCATATTAGAGGTAAACAGAATTACCTAGACTAGTTAAGTGAAAAAAAAAACTTTTTTTATTTTTTTTATTTTATTTTATTTTATTTTATTTTTTTTAAAGATTTTATTTATTTATTTGACAGGCAGAGATCACAAGTAGGCAGAGAGGTGGGCAGAGAGAGAGAGAGAGAGAGGAAAGGAAGCAGGTTCCCTGCTGAGCAGAGAGCCCGATGTGGGGCTCGATCCCAGGACCCTGGGATCATGACCCGAGCCGAAGGCAGAGGCTTTAACCCACTGAGCCACCCAGGCGCCCCCAAAAAAATTTTTTTTAAAGATTTTATTTATTTATTTGTCAGAGAGAGTGAGCACAGGCAGACAGAGAGGCAGGCAGAGGCAGAGGGAGAAGCAGGCTCCCCGCTGAGCAAGGAGCCTGATGTGGGACTCGATCCCAAGACCCTGGGATCATGACTGGAGCCAAAGGCAGCCGCTTAACCAACTGAGCCACCCAGGCATCCCTTAAGTGAAAATTTGTACACACCTAGTAAATGGTAATGCCAGATTTGAAATTCAGATTGTCATGAAGTAATTTTATTACACTTTTATATTTATTTTACTTTTATGTTTGTCATAAAATAAGACATTTACAAGCTATAAAGAATAATAAAACAAACATATGTTAAAGTAAGTAAATGGCTGCCAAAACTTAACAATATAGTTCAATTTCCTTGTATTCTCCTCTGTCGTCATGACCTCTCTCTTCTTACCCTCAACGTATCCCTGATTTGGAATTTATTTGTTCCAGGAACGTATTGCATGTGTACGTTTCCCTAAGTAGTAGATAATCGTGGTTTGGATGTTTTGTATAAAATTTTTTAAGAATTGAGGAGTGATAGATGTAATGATTGCTAGGAACTTAACACCTCAGTAAGTAGAAGACAGGTATAGGGACATGTTAGGATGAAAGAAAACAGAGGCAAAACCACAAAGAGGGTGATAAACACGAGGGGGCAGAGAGAGTGATGTAAAGAACACACTGTTCTGAGTTGCCGTGACCGTGGTACAGCAGCATGGTGCAAGGTGATACCAGCATGCGCCCTTCACAGCGCTGCCCTCTGCGCCCTCACCAACATGGTGGGCACCTTGGTTGAATGGCACCAAGTGGGTCACCACTGGGTAGTGGCTTGCTGTGGGGCAGCCCTGATACTCCCCCGGTGCCATCACACCAATAAACATATTATACTCCATTCCCAGGTTCACAGGTAGTCACCGCCAACCACACGTCCTCACGGAGCTCGGCCTCCGCCCTCCCTCCTTCATCCTCCTTCGCTCGCTCCCTCCTCGCCTCGCCCTTTCCTCTCTCCTGCTCCCTCGTCCCCGCCTCTCTTCTTCCACTTCTCCCTGCCCCCCACATCCCAGCCCTTGCGCCATCAGCCCCTCTCCTGCAAAACTCAGCCCCTCCCCAGTTGGCCTTCCCTTGTCACGGCCACGGGGCAGCACGCCGGGAAGCAGCAGCATCACCAGACGCTCCGGGACCATCCTCTTGTCCCCATCACTACGGTCACCGAGACTCTTATTTCCTGGTGTTTCTTTTATCTCCTGGTGTTGCGGCTTTCTCTTGAGTCACAGTCGTGACTTCCCTGCCTCATCGCACACTGTCAAGCCTGGCGCGCTCTCTCTCTGGCAAATGAATAAATAAGATCTTTAACAAAAAGAATATAGTAACAGAAGGAGTTCTTTGATATCAAAATTACAAAGAGTCTTTATTCTATTAATTTAAGAGAGTAAAATAGCAAGATTATTCTTTTGTAGTTTTTTTTCTCAGTGAGACTGGGAAGTTGAACTATTGATTATCTTATCAATGTGATGACTTAAAAACTAATTTCTGAATAGTTTACTATTGAATAGTTTTCTCTTACATGGGGTACTTTAGAGTAAGTATGGCCATTCGGTGATCTATTCTGACCCTTCATGAATGGTAATTCCATAAACCAAAGAAAAAGGAAAAAACAAAACAGAACAGAACAAAACCCTCTAAGCCGCCCAGCGTGCAGGAAAGCTGCATGGCATCTGCGAGTGGGATGTTTATCCCTGACTACGAAGCCCATCGACCTGACTTTGCAGAACTTCACTGCTGTTTTGGTTTATACGAAGAGAAAGTTATCAACTTTGCCTGCTGTAAGAATCTGCGGATGCATAGTAGTCCTAGGTTCTTTAGACTAAATGGTAGTACAAGAGGGAAAGGTAGTGTATTGATTCAAGAAATATTTATGGAACATCCAACACATGCCACGTACTGTGCTGGGCTCAGTAGTGAACAAAGAAACATGAAACAACTCCTGTTTTCATAGATTTTATAGTCTAATGGGAAAGGCAGAAAGTAGGTAGGTAGATGATAAGTAGCCAGATGTTAGGTAGCTAGATGATAGACAGATATCTAGATATACAGATGCATAGACAGAAAAATACCAGATTTTGGGGTTGGGGGATACAAGTGGGTCGTTAACACGACTGTCAGAAGATGGAGAAGGGCAGTGCTCACAGGGAGGTCAGCGACGACTCCATGAGAGAAGGGTTCTAAGTTGGGATGGAGTTGGAGGTGCCAGCCCTGGGACGTGCCAGGGACACAGCAGAGAACTTTCTAGAAAGAGGCAAAGTATGTATCGTGCTGTAGCTTGAACATGAACAATGAGACACAAAAGTCACAGAAGAGGTGGAAATTTTGTCTCCTTTTCCATCAAGGCAGACATTTAGGGTCAAATAATATATTACTCTTCAAATCTTTGTTTCCAGCATGAATGAATACCCATCACTGGCTATTTCTGCTTGCTCTGTTTTTTTTTCTTTTTTCTTGGTGGAAATCTGGACATTTGGAGTGTTGTCTTGCTGGAAAGGGAGATATTTGTAGACAAACTGAAGATGGAAGAAAGACGAGTGAATGGATGGGACGTGTTAATGCATAAAACAGTGAATAAATAAAGACACAAATAAGAGCACGTATGTCGCCACTGCTCGATCTGAAGCAGGACTAAAGGCAGTTTACGCCACACCCAGTAAACAATAACGAATGGTGGGCACATCCTTGTTTCCCTACTTCTCACCTTCTCCTCTGCACAGGTTGGACCCGTCCATCTGCTTCACATTTGGTGGCTCCCAAGCAGTCTGGAGCTTCCTCTTGCCTTCAGGAGATGCGGCTGGGTGGCAGTGGGAGCTGGAAATGCTTAAATGGCTTCAGGAAGCCTTTGCTGCTGACATCGGGGTAGACAGACACATCACACGGGGATGGCAGCATCTCCCTGGCGGCCGGTCCTGGGATGCACGCTGTGGTAGTAGAGGTCCAGGTCTCCCACTGCCACTCCTATCTCAAGTCCCCAGCCCCTGGCCTGTCTAGGACAAGCCATCTCCATGGTGCGGGGGGCATATCTGGGCTCCAGGCTTCAACCCCAGCAGCAAAGGGGGTTTGCTTGTCTTGTCTATTATTTAATATGTAAAAATAAATATGTCTGCTTTTTTTTTTCAAGATTTTATTTATTTATTTGATAGACAGAGATCACAAGTAGGCAGAGAGGCAGACAGAGAGAGAGAGAGAGGAAGGGAAGCAGGCTCCCCGCGGAGCAGAGAGCCAGACTCAGGGCTCGATTCCAGGACCCTGGGATCATGACCTGAGCCAAAGGCAGAGGCTTTAACACACTGAGCCACCCAGGCGCCCCTGTCTGCTTTTATTTTTACCAATTCACTCCTTTCTTGTTCTGTAACTTCCTTTATGTCATTATTATTAAATTTAAACAAAATGTCCTTTAGCTCACTCTTTAAAACTAATCTGGTTGTTGGAAGTGTCTTTCAGCCTGGGTGGAGGTATGGAGTGGGTTAATAAAATACCCAAGACATTTAAAAATCTGTAAAAGATTTTTCTCTTCCTTCTCACATAGAATAACCTCTTCACTAAACAAATATGCTAAAAAGAACAGCCTTTTACTTTTTACCTGGGATTCCTGGTCTTGTGGGTCCATCATTGTTAGGCTTTTATTGTGTCAGAAAGAAAACAAAATGAAGTTTGATTTGCATTTCTTCAATCCCTTCTTGGCCTTTTGGCTAAGATCAAGTGTGATTTGCATTTCTTCAGATATAAACCGCTCATTCTTCTGGGTTTGTGTATGGAATTCTTTGGGTTATCTTAAACAGCTCTGTGAGACGCATTCCTTCTTTTTTCTCCTTGCTCTGTTTTGTTTAAGTGCGGCCACAACGCACCATTTTTAGACTCCATTCTCAACGCTTTTATCAGCTGCAAAAAACATGCCTTCCTTTTTTTTTTTTAATTATTGACTAGCACCCTTTGCTCCACTTACTTCTTGGCAAACTTAATATCTTCTGCTTTTATCTATAGATCTATAATTTTCTCTTACACTTCGTTCATCTTCAGAGTTCTAGCTGATGTACTGCACGTACCTTCGGTTGATGGATTTCAGCGTTCTGCGGATGTTAATTCTGAATTTTGCCACATCTGATCATGCCCTGATGTGTTCTATAGCAGTAATTTTATTGAATTCTTAAATTCCCAGTTTCCCTCCCTCTCTGTTTTTAATAAACTGCTACCCTCCTCCCTCCATCAGAGAATCTATTTCAATCATCTTCTAAATGCTTCTGATTCTTTGCTTGCTTCATTTCAGGGATTAGTAAGATTCTTTTGGAGACCTCACTGGTTTGTTCTTTCATTCTATACCGTAAAGCACTTTGAACGTTCCCCCACTGCTTTCCGTTTGCTTCCTTCCCTGGTGATCTGGTGTGTTTTTGTCATTGCATAATGGCTGTTCTGTATCTTGGACAATTTTGATGACTTTTGCTTGAGGGATTTCGTTTGTAATACTCATCTTGGTCAAGTTCACAGAATGCCTGACTTGCTTCTTTCTTCAAATTTTGTAGATTTTTCTTTACTCTTTAAGAACCCACCATACCCACATCTTAATGTTTTGCCAAGACACTTCTCGAGAGAAACACAATGCTGTGAAATAAAGAAGGAAGTGAGTAGGTAGGAAATTTTCTCTGGAAATTGGAGGATAAAGGATTCATTTCTGGATAAAATTGGGGGTTAGGAATGGCTGTGCCAGAATGAAGGCAGACCATTTTCTTTGGTTGTAAAGACTCAGAAGGTTTGGAATAACAGAAGCCCTCAGATCTGTGCAGGCACCAGGGAGTTTGCTATGAAGCAGAGTGTCAAGTACTCCTTGGGACCTTGACCCTGGAGATGAAGGGTCTGCGCAGGTGCGGCACAGAGAGAAGTTGTGTTTCACCTGTGTTCAGAGAAGCAAGGTGGAGATCAGGGAAATTCACTGCTCTAGGGAACCATCTGGGGGATTTCGGGACTGGGAGGCCAAGTTCCTCATGCTCTTGTGACTTGATGGTACCACCCGGAGAATTGCCAATGGAGAAGATACACATACTTCCCCATGTATGAAGGTTTTGCTTCTCCTCCTCTGCATCACTTGTTAAGCTGACTCTTAGTAGCATGGGATCATAATAACACAGTCACATTTGAAATAACATTATGTAACCATCGTTTTATTAATGGTGAATCAAGGTGTATTTTTTTAAAGGATTCTATTATTGGGGCACCTGGATGGCTCAGTTAGTTCAGCATCTGCTTTCAGCTCAGGTCATGATCCCAGGGTCCTGGAATGGAGCCTCCCACTCTGCTGAGCAGGGAGTCTGCTTCTCTCCCTCTGCTCTTCCTTTCTCTCTCAAATAAATAAATCTTTAAAAAAATAAAGGGTTTTAGTATTTATATGTGGGGCAAAATACAAAGCAAGGATGTTCTAGAAATATCTTTCTCCTAAGTTTTTTCTTTCAAGGTTCTTTTCTTTCTCAGTTGGAACCAAATCTTGTATGTTATTTACAGATATGAAAGCTTATTTGTACTTTTTGGTGGGAAATTTAGATGTGTTATTTATCTAGTCTTTATGGTACATACATTTGGACAAGATGCTTCCCTGTAATTAATTGTATTTTTTCAGTTGTTTTATGGTTGGTCCTCAGAACCTCAGGCTAAAACACTTAAAATTTATTTTTAAAAATGATAATTTTTGTTTCATAAAGTGTGAACTTTCCTTTAAGATGTGTAATAAATTGCTTTTGACGGTCATGTTCATAATTTCCAGATATAGATGTTCTCTAGGAAGAAATTCACAGTTTGAAAAATTTTCTTCTGATCAGTAATTTGTAGTTGGTGAATCAGATATTTTATAGCTTCTTTTTGCTGAAGTTTCCACCTTTGTGCTCTGATTTCTCATTCCTATCCTGTTGACTTCAAATCTACAGTAATTAAGGTATTTACAAATTAACTTCTTCCAAAATGTATAACTTTTTGCTTATTTATTGTGTGCTGTGAGTTTTACATCTTGGAAAACTATAAAAATATTTTCCTGTTGCATATCTCCTTCTACCATCACAATTCCTGGCACAAACAAAGGATCCAGGAAAAACAAATATAGTTTACACATCAAAACAACAAAGGGCAAATAAAAATTAATTTTTTTTCAATCAGGAAATACAGTGTACATGTTGTGTATGTGTGGTGTGTCTGTAACTTGTAACACACTATGTTGCATTAGTTTCAGGTGTACAACATAGAGAGGCAGTAAGTCTGTAGGTTATGCTGTCCTCACAATGCAGTCACATCAGTCACTGTACCACACCATTGATTCTCTTCTCTGTGCTGTACCATTTGTCCTGTGACTCACTCATCCCATCACTGGACACCTGGACCTTCCTCTCACCTCTACCCATTTTACCCATCACTCAACCCCCTGCCCTCTGGGAACCATCAGTTTGTTCTACATTGCCACCTCCTGTCGGCTCACAGGAAAAGAACGAGGCACAAACAAGTCAGCTGCAAGAGAAAGGGAGCATAGGATGACAGTAGAAAAGACTGTCGCCCCGAACAACCCCTCAGTCTCATATTTATTAGAAAGTGAGTAATGACGAAGAAACCCAGAGTAGATTACACATGACCGTGGGTCTTGTACATAAGTAAGAAGAAAGGCAAAACATGTCTGGTCACGTAGTACATGACCCATAGTGAGCAAGCTCGAATGAAAGGATTGTCTGACTAAGTGCTGATGCTCTCGGGGGAAGGGGAGATCGGAAAAATGAGGCAGGCGGCATCTGCCCCAAGCGGGCTGGGCATTCCCAGGTGCTGGGTTTCAAGGACGTCTATCGTCTGTCGTCCTCTCCCGCAGAGGCCTGTTGCCAGTACGTGTTTTTCTTAAAGCTGTATCTAAGCATGTTGGTAACTAGTGCGATTTCTCATGGGTTATATTTTAGGCGGTACGTTGTTCTGAGGGACGGTTACACGACATACTTATGAGTCTGTTACTGCCTTTGTTGGTTTGGTGCATCATTTGTTTTTTGTTTGTCTTTTAGATTCCACATATGAGTGACATCAGATGGCACGAGTTTTTCTCTGACTATTTCACATGGCATTATACTTTCTAGGTCTGTTCATGCTATTACAAATGGCAAGATCTCATCCTTTTTATGGCCAAATATTATTCTTTGGCATATATACCACTTCTGCTTTATCCATTCATTTGTCAGTGGATGTTTGGATCACCTCTATAACTGGCCTGTTATAAATACTCTGCAGTAAACATGGGGTGCATAGTGGGGGGGGTCAGGGAGTAAATACCCACTAGTGGAATTACTGAATCACATGGTGTTTCAATTTTTAACCTTTTGAGGAACTTCCACAGTGTTTTCCAGAGTGACTGCACCAATTTCCATTTCTACCAACAGTGCACAAAGGTTCTTTTTTCTCTACGTCCTCCCCTAGACTTGTTAGTTCCTGGTCCTTTTTTTTTTTTTTTAAATCCAGCCATTCTGGCAGGTGTGAGGTCGTATCTTATTGTGATTTTGATTTGTGTTTCCCTGGTGATGAGTGATGTTGAGCATCTTTCCATGTGTCTGTTGGCCATCTGTATGTCTTCTTTGGAAAAGGTCCATCCAAGTCTTCTGCCCATTTTTAATTGGATTATTTGTGGGTTTTTTGGTGTTGAGTTTGTGGCAATATTTAATTGTCAGAGACCTGAACTAGTCATATAGGAAATAATTTTTACATCTGTATTGTATAAAGTCATTTGAGATTTTGATCAGAAAAGGAAAACAGAATGACAGCAGGCCAAAAATTTCAAAGAAATACTTTAAAAATGAATATTTCATAAGAAAGGTGAACAATATTTTTGAAAATGGAGTTGCATTTTATAACCTCTACTCTTACCTTCCTCATTTATATGGGACTGTGGAATCAAAGATCTAAAAAATACTAAATCAATACTCAGGTGTTCCCAGTTTGAGTTCCACATTTTTCACTAGTAATTATGGAATAAGTCCTTTGTCTCCCACGTTTTTAGTTTTCACTTCTGAAAGCAGAAGTTGTCAGGATAGTAGTAATTTTAAGTCTCCTCATGGTCTGTATTTAAGGTTTGATTGTACTCTACTGCTAACCTCACCTCATCCTCTGCTGAAGGAAATATGAGGGGCTCCTGGGTGCTTAGTTGGTTAAGTGTCTGCTTTTGACTCAGGTCATGACCCCAGGGTCCTGAGCCCCATGCTCGGCTCTGCTCAGAGGGAGCCTGCTTCTCCCTCTCCTTGTACCTGCTGATTCCCCTGCTTGTGCTCTCTCTCTCTCTCTCTCTCTCTGTAAAATAAATAAATAAATTAATAAAGAAAATCTTTAAAAAAGAAAGAAAGAAAGAAGCAAGAAACAGGAGCCAGTGTCCTTGAACTCCCTAATTTTCCTGCCATCAGATCCCCCAGCCTGTATCATACCCTTGCTGTGGTTTTCCTTCACATGGGAGGGATTGTTGTGTGTCTCATTAAAGTCAAAGACATACTCATATTTGCATTCAAGTAGCAATATTTTTTCTGTCCTGCAACATCATTTTTATCTCAGATCGTGGAATCATCATTGTGCAGTATATTCTAGTATTTTCCATCTTAAAAACAAAATCTGCTCTTGGTGACATGTTTTCATTCTGCTCACCCTCGATGGGGAAGTAATCAGAAGTCCCACCATCCTACGCTTCACTTCCTTGTCTCCCAGGCGCTCAACTGCATGCTCCAGCACATCTTCCATCCCTGCGGTGGTGATAATTTTTTCCTACCATGGTCATCGATGTTCTCCATCTAGCCAAACCATGGGTCTCATCGCTGTCCACATCTATTTAAGTTCTCAGTAATATTCAACCCATTTGATCACTGCCTCCTTCTCAAGACCTTCGGTTTTATGGGGCGTCCGCAGCATGGGTCTAGGCGTCGCTCTCAGTGCGGAGTCATCTGTCTGCGTGTTTCCTCAGTGCCGGGCCTCCACACACGGCACAGCCCAGGAAGCCCTCCCCAGCCCTCTCTGTTTGCACGCCCCTTCTGATGGGTACCCCATCAGTCCTGTTACTTCTACCATTATCTGTGGTTAATGGCCCCCTGGTTTGCTTCTAGTCCCCAGTATCTCCCTAGCTCTACGCTGTTAGTTCAAAATGTGCACTTGGCGTCTTGATTTTACTTAATGTCTAGGAATGTCCAAAAGTCATGTTAAGCTTAGTTTGAAAAGAAAACTCTTATTTTTCTACACATGTTTATCCTTTCCATGTACAACTGTACAACCTGGTTTCCCATGGAAACAAAACAAAACAAAACAAAAGCCATAGTCCTCTTTGATCACTGCATTTCAGTCGCTCCTCAGCTAAGCCGTCATTACGCCTTGTGGACTCCTGTTGTATATCTAAGACCCGCCCCTTTCCCATGGCCCCAGCCCCAGCTCAGGCTCAGCCACCATGATTCCTCATTGAGAACATTTAACCATGGCTGAACTCAGGCTGCAGAACCCCTATTTGGTGTGTTCAATGAATGAAGTAAGAAAGGAATTTTTTAAAAACTAAGAAATGTTTGATTTATTATATGTAATGTCCTCACATGTTTCTGGTAGTAATTTGTCTTTCCACATTACTAAGCAGGCTGAGGACAGTAAAAATAGCTATTTACTATGCATTTCTTTTTTTTTTTTAAAGATTTTATTTATTTATTTGACAGACAGAGATCACAAGTAGGCAGAGAGGCAGGCAGAGAGAGAGAGAGGGAAGCAGGCTCCCTGCTGAGCAGAGAGCCCGATGTGGGGCTCGATCCCAGGACCCTGGGATCATGACCTGAGCCAAAGGCAGAGGCTTTAACCCACTGAGCCACCCAGGTGTCCCTACTATGCATTTCTTATCGTAACACTGTAATGGAAATGGTAGTCAATAATTTCGCTTTCAATTTTTTTATTTTAAATGTTTTTTGAGATTTCAATTATTGAACTTGCTGAATAAGTCAATGTATTTTAAGTCTCTTTTCTGTGGGCTAGGCACTATAAAAAGAGAAGGTTAATATTCTGGTTTATAATCTCTGACTTAGGCATTATTGCCAAAGTACTCAAATGGTCCATGTATGACACTTGAGTTCTGACTGGAGGCCAGGATATAGGGGAGACAGCTATGCTTTTGGGTTAAGCACTGTGTTTTATTTGTCCAAACTATGTTCGTTGAGACTTCCTCCCATGAACATTTCAAAGAACTACTTTCCCACATTTCTGATTTTTACAGTAGCTTTTGTGAATGATCTCTTCATATTATACTATATACCGTATTTGTATATCTATCTTTACTTTCCCTAGACTGTTAATGTCACTGGCTGAATTTACCAGATTTCCAAAGAAAAGTTGGTAACAGTTGCTACAACTGTAGATACAGTTGATACAATAGAGTTGATACAGCATTCCATTTGGCTCCTGGTTAACAATGGAAAATACAATAAAATGGCAGGAGGAATTCTGTTTACAGTTTAGTGCTGAAAGCTCCTGGCATTTATTACATGTTTTTACATTTTATAAGAATTAATTTATACCACACTATTGCATACCAAATTTGATATCCATCATTTATGGATACAGGCATATTGTTTAACCTAAATAAGAATTTAAGGGTCTACTCACTTAGCAAATAATATATATATATATACCTATATATATATATCAAATAATATATATGTGTGTGTGTATATATATGTGTGTATATGTACACATATATACACATATATACACACATATACACACACACACATATATATTCCCATGGTATTACTAGTAGATATAAATTATTAATATTATAGATTAGAAAGAACATAAAATGTAATTATAGGTTTTTGTGAATATGATGGTCTCTCAATTCATCATAAATTAGGTATGGAAAAAGTAACAATAATAATAAATAATTAAGTGACAGGCTATTATATCAAAAGTGTGAACATACATAGGAGAAAAATTAACTCTATTGACCTTCAGGTATAGATGGATACCCAGCATTCTGTAACTATTTAAAGATATCAAGAAAACTGCTTTCAGGGGCGCCTGGGTGGCTCAGTGGGTTAAAGCCTCTGCCTTTGGCTCAGGTCATGATCTCGGGGTCCTGGGATCGAGTCTCGAGTCGGGCTCCCTGCCTGGGGGGAGCCTGCTTCCTCCTCTCTCTCTGCCTGCCTCTCTGCCTACTTGTGATCTCTGTCTGTCAAATAAATAAATAAAAATCTTTAGAAAAAAAAAAAAAGAAAACTGCTTTCATTTGAATAATGTTAGTGACAAAAACTTCTTAAGACATAAACACATAAATGACAAACTCTAAGTTACTAGTGAGATGAAACAGGATGTACCCGACCTACATTATCACAAAGGCTGTAGCTGCAGGAATGAAGTGTAGGATCCTTTTTGTGGCCTCTTTGAAAATACCTGGAGTTTCAGCTTCCCTACACAGCGAGGGTTTTGAAGTTTATTTGACCCTTAGCGCATCTTTTGAAACTACTGTGTCAACTTAGGAGTTATGAGCTGCTTCTGAGAATAAATATATGATTTGTCACATCCTAGCATGAACAAAGCAGAACCTGCTGTGCTAATGAGAAGATTGTCACATGCTGGAGGTTGATGACTAATTGCTGAGTGCTACAGCACCGCGGGCCGCATTCATGTCGGAAAAGGTGTGCTCGTGCATTCGAGCGTACGTGTCCGCACGTGTGTGTATACCTGCAGAGCTGGGTTGAAGAAGGCGATTTTTGGAGTGCAGCTGAGGCCCTGCTATTACACAAGTGAAGGCGTGAAAAGGCAGATGTGTAACACCAACGCGTGTGGGGGATCGCCCACGGCGGTCCCCCAACCATGAGTGGGAAGACTTACAGCAGACAAGATGTGGAGAAGGAGGTGGTATTTCTAGTCCAGGGGATGGGAACTTCCAGAGAGGGTAGGGAAGACCCGCCTCGAGGCAACAAGTTGCCCTTTCTTTCTCTTTGCCTGGCTGGCTGCGAGGTGGAAATATGGAGCCCCGGGAACACCCATCCGCCCTCATGAACGGGGCCACGTCAGCTCCTGTCTCCGGCAGCAAGGTCGAGTTCATCTGTTGGCAACACCGTGAGAGCCCTTAACGGGGCCGAGCTTCAGAACACAAGGTGTGAGCACCCACGGATACCGCAAGCGTGGCCGAACCTGCAGGATCGTGCAATTCTGTCAGCGCGTCACTGGGATGTTTTCGCTGTCACCGTTGCAGTTATTTTTCCCGCGTTCCTGCTCACATGCACTGCCCAGTACTAATTCTGGCTGCAAGATGGTCCCACAGAGCGGTCAGCCATTTGGGGAACACACTTCAGACACATCTCTTGCTGACTCTCTGGCTGCCACAGGGACGGCGCGTAGCGCCACCTGTTTACGCACAGTGAGATACACCAGAGTTACTTACAGCGGAACTCCCAGCACCACGGTGTTGGTCTGGGTCATAGCACTGACCGAAGAGCTAAAAAAAAAAAAAAAAAAAAAAAAAATCCCTTTTGCTTGTTAGCTTTTGTTTTCCATTTGAATTCCTACCTGTTTTCTTAATCAGAACACTGAAAAATAATTAGGTAGAAAAACAGGGTGTGCGCCCTCCTCGCAGAATTAAGGCAAGTGACATGTATGGGAAACATTACATTTGGTTCCATAGGTTTGGAGATATTTTTAAGTAGAGTTCATTTTGAACTAATTACATGAGAGAAAGTCTCCAGACTCTGATAACAAAGTAGCAGTCTCCTTAGATAAAATATATGATTTACTTTTTATAAGAAACAAAGATTCATCAAAAACTAATGATGTGGGGCGCCTGGGTGGCTCAGTGGGTTAAGCCGCTGCCTTCGGCTCAGGTCATGATCTCAGGGTCCTGGGATCGAGTCCCATATCGGGCTCTCTGCTCAGCAGGAAGCCTGCTTCCCTCCCTCTCTCTCTTTGCCTGCCTCTCTGCTTACTTGTGATCTCTCTCTGTCAAATAAATAAATAAATAAATCTTTAAAAAAAAAAAAAAAAAAAAAAAAAAAAAAAAAACTAATGATGTACTGTGTTCATTCTGTAAAAGGAAACAACCTTATATGTATTAAAGACTTTCAAAAGAGGTTTTAATTTCACAGCAAAATTAACACAAAGGTGCAAATTTTCACGTACCCCCACCCCACACATGGACAGCCTCGCCCACTCTCAGTGTCCCTGCCATTTGGTGCATTTGTTACAACTGAGGAACCCACCTGGACACGTCATCAACACCCGCATTCTAGAGTGTATGTGAGGGTCCCTCCTGCTGGCGTACATTCTATGGGTTTGAGAAAATAAACGTGTACCCACCATTATGGTCTCACACAGAGTATTTCCATGGTCCTAAAACTCTGTTGCGCTCTACCTAAATAAAGACTTGTATTTATTGGCATCTCTGATCTGTCTTATTTCACATAAAACAATGCGTAGTTATGCTTGTTTTGTATCAGTTTGGCAAACCTTTCCTTCCAAGTCTGAGTAGCAATTAAAGTAAAACAAAAATAAAACACAAATTTATTAAAAATTCACCATAAATCACTGTTTCTGCTTTAATTTACTCAATGGTCCTTTGCAAGAAAGCACATAATTCATTTCTACAATGCAGGGAAATTAGGGATTCATAGACATAGTATAGATGGTGGGATAGCTGTATCCTGTACGCAGACACACAGGTAGAAAGGGTCGCTCAGCGTGAACTGTGCTTGGATCCTTTGGTGAGCCACTGCCATGTACATCCAGCTTGGGGTCAGAAGAGGGACAGGAAATCAGGAAAGGGAAATGAGGTATCTTTCCAGCCCTCTCCCCACTGTTTCTAATGCTGATTTAAATTACAATAGCACATGCTGCCCAATTTAAATACTTCTGTTTTGTCTTGAAATGTGTTTTTGTACTGATAAAACTTAGCATTAGGGACAATTGATTTAGTACCTTGCTCTTTTAAGAAGGCCGTTTGTTGATAAGCACACCACTAGTCTGAGTGGTGGTAGCCGTGTGTTTAAAATGTACTTATACAAATGAAAAGATTTGGACAAAGCCTATTCATGATAGAGGGCTGGCACATTAATTTGCCTTGAATATATGAATAAGTGAGGAATTAATGAACAATTGGGAGCACAGAGAAGGAGAGATATGGAAGAATCATGTAGGGAATTAATACTTAAATGTTTTTTAATTGTTCCCAGAAGATAAACATATTAGAATAAGCTCACCCCGGGATATATTTTATAGATATTGTTTTACATTCCTTTTATGAAGGTTGAGAAACAAGTGTTCTCTATATTTTTGGAAGTACCTGATTTAGAAATGTTTTAACAGAAGGTAGTGTTTTATTTTCACAGAGTCTATAGGGGTTTTGATATTCTTGATAATACAAAAAGAAGCTCGTAATGAGGACTTACTCAGACCAACTCTCTTAAAACAGTGAGATGCTTAGAATTGGTAAAAAATTGAAAATATTATAAAACACCAAAAATGTATTTTAAAAATTGCACCAAAGTCTATACAGAGCATCATCTCTTTCTCTCAGGCCTGAGATCCTTTTTGAAGGTGAAAAAGTAAGTGATTTCATCTATTGTCATTAAGAAATTTTTACTTGTAAAAGTTAAATTCTGTAATTATTCTGTATTTATCAAAATATACCCCGTGGGCTTTGAATTTTTTGAAGTCTCAAACTTTGTCCTTCTTTGTTTTTCTTTTTCCTTCTTATTTTATCTATTAAGGAATCTTTATTTGTAACAGTTAAGAGTTTCGTAATTACTCCGTTTCTCAAAATACCCCCTTATAGACTTTTAAGTTGTTTTGAAGGCCAGAACTTTGCCCATCTCGTCTTTGTTTTAATTCCGAGCATCGTGGCCTGGACGGAGCAGGCCTTCAGTAAGTCCCAGGCACAGCGCCTGCCCTCGCGACACTCAGCCGTGGAAGGGTGTGAGGCCCAAACAGAACACGTGAAATTCCCAAAGCTGAAACACGTGAAGGGGATAGGCAGTGTTGGCAAAGAGAAGGATTTCTTTGGACAGAATGAGCAGGGTAGGCATCACCAAGGGGCAGCATCATGCAGAGACTTGAACAGTATAGGGCAGCCTTCTGCAGGGAACCAGGTCAGGGCAGAGGGGAGGGCATGCATGTGTTTAAGGAACTGAAGAAACCACTTTGGTCACTGAGTCACTCACAATCCCAAATATATCTCAGCATTATTATCATTTTTATTTATTTATTTTTTTAAAGATTTTATTTATTTATTTGACAGACAGAGATCACAAGTAGGCAGAGAGGCAGAGAGAGAAAGGAGGAAGCGGGCTCCCCGTCGAGCAGACAGCCCGATGTAGGGCTCGATCCCAGGATCCTGGGATCATGACCTGAGCCGAAGGCAGAGGCTTTAACCCACTGAGTCACCCAGGCACCCCATATCTCAGCATTATTAATAGTCACAGTAGCCAAGATAGTGAGAACAACCTAAGCTCCCATCGACGATGCATAAAGTAAAGGTGTGTGTATTTTTGTATATACACACACTCATACAGGAATATTATTCAGCTGTGAAATAGGAGATAACTTCCATTTGTAACAGTTACTGATGAACCTCCAAAACATTATGCGTAGGGAGACAGATCTATAAAGAAAAAAATGTATTATTTCATTTACCTGTGGGATCTAAAAATGTCAAATACATGTATCAACAAGTAGGTTGATGCAGGGAATGGGGGAAACGGGGAGATGCTGGTCAACGGTCCAGAGCGTTAGTTACGCAAGACGAGTAAGTGGAGAGATCCAGGTGGTTACAGTTAATAATGTACTGGGAACTGGAATTTTGCTAAGAGCACAGATTATCCACACTGAAAAAACGGCAACTGTGTGAAGAAATCGGTTAGTTAATTTGACTTCAGTAATTTCAGTATGTATGTGTGCATAAAATCATGATGCACACCTTACATATATCCAGTTTTTATTTAAAAATGTATTTACTTGGGGATGCCTGGGTGGCTTAGTGGGTTAAGTATCTGCCTTTGGCTCAGGTCATCCCTGGGTCCTGGGATCAAGCCCCGCATCCAGCTCTCTGCTCAGGAGGGAGCCTGCTTCTCCCTGTCCCTCTGCCCTGCTCTCCCATGCATGCACTCTCTTTCTTAACTCTTAAGTAAGGAAATAAAATCTTTAAAAAATGCATTTACTTAACAATATTTTTCACTTGCATCTCTGCCCATCCCTGATGGAGAAATGATGGCAAGTTTCATTACAAATGTGAATTTCTGTTTTAACACCAGGTAGAATGTTTACAGAATGTCACACTGTCTGACACACTCTAGGTTCTTGGCCCAAGACTGGGTGTACATTTTATTTTCATGGAGCATTAACAGCATGGAGTAAAGATTATCCTTTGACAACAGGCTCTGGCTGATTGTTGAGGCTAAATACTGTAAAAAGGCTCTCTGATACTCTTTGCGTTGGCTTGACAAAATCACAAAATGGCCATTTCTACACCCCTAATGAAAGCACAGTTACGTAGTGAGACCCCCTGTGTGTGACTCATTACGAGGTGCCCAAGCATGACCCTCAGACATTAGTGGATTATCATCGCTTCACTGCAGGGTGTTGCACAAGGCAGGACTGGGTACATGTATCAGGAACGAGGTGGGAATGAACTTGCAGTCTCAGTTCTTTTATTCTCTTCTTATTGGACCATGGTCACTTATAAACAGACCCATGAGATAGGAAAAAAATGAAATAAAACCATGCTCAGGTCCTAAGTTTCATATGCAGTATTGATCCTGGTTTGCAACAGGTATCAACCCCCACGCTTGTTTCGAAGACAACTACTAAAATAATGTATTCACACAAACACTGCATTTTGAAAGAGTAGACCTTTATAATAAATTATAATAACTGTATCACTAATTTTAGTAGCAATTTCAAATAGCAACATTAATGTATTCCGTACTAGCACGGGCTGCTCGGGACTGCTCACTAATCTGGTGTTAGTGGGAAGCCTGTCTTCCTGCTGGTGCCACATGCTCTTTCCTTTGAAGTCTAACGAACAGGCATCAACGTGTGGTTCCAGTTTCTGTTCTTCCTGTCCTGTATTCCTCCTCTGATTCCTGCTTCTCTCCATTTGTCTATCCATCCATCTGCCTATAATTTACATTTATCTATCCATTTACTTTCTGTGTCACTTTCTCCTATTATCTCCATCGTCTATCAACTATCTCATCTCTCTAATGGTTGATCAGTCCATCTCTGTATCTCTAATCAATCTTTTATCTGTGTGTCTCTTTTATCTATGGGTCTGTTGATCTGTCACTTCTATAGATCTGTCTTATCTTATCTGTCATCTTCAGTGACCTTCATATCTTATCTTATCTGTCTATCATCTGTCATCACCCTACCTCTCTGTTCCTTGATCTCTTTGTCACTCAGGTTTCTCGCCTGATTTCCCGACATCTCTCACTGTCTTTCTCTTTCTTCACGGCATCGGTCATGGAAGAAAGCATTTCTTCCTTCAGGAGAAAGGAGTCCTGTGCTCTGTAAATAGAAATTCATAGAATCATAATATATGGCTGAATCAGACATAAACAGATCCTATCTAGTTGGTATGGTGTCAATCACCACGGCAAAGTGTTCTTTAAGAAATAAAGCTTTGCAGAGTTAAATGCAGAGGAAGGCTTTCTTGCCTTGGGAGATCTTTTTAATATGTTAATATGGATAATTAAATAAAATCTGCATACATTACTCTAAAAATGTTTGTTTCAGAGTATTTGGTGTCCTCAAAATATATTAAAAGAAATATGAGAAGAATTAACATATGAGATATATTTAAAAAGAATTAAAAAGAATTAATGAACAATTCTTTTGCTTATATTATCTTTGGGTCCTTCTAAGCACTATAAAAAATAAATATTTGATAAACTTTTGATTTAAAGCGTAATATGACTTTTTCGCTTTTAAAATCACTTTTAGTGCTGATAATCAATATCTCTGGAGTGATAGCAGTTCATAATTCTTTAAGATTCTGTAACTGAGGGTCCTCAAATGTAGCCATAGAGAATATACAATTGTCCATAGTTATACTACAACTAGGTATTTGCATATTTAAAGTCATGGAAATTTCCTGTGATGCTAAATAAGGATCTTTGCTTTATTCAGGTCATCAAGCTTGCCTTTGAGGAGTTTGAACTAGAACGAGGCTATGACACGCTTACAGTGGGCGATGCTGGCAAAGTGGGTGATACCAGGACGGTCTTGTACGTGTAAGTATGGGCTGAAGTGTGTCTTTTCCACTAGCGTGTGCAGACAGCGGGGCCAGCATGCGTGGATACTTGCTAACCTAATAACGTCCAAATCTGATTTCACATGAGAACTAATTCAGGATTGCGTTTCTTCTGTTTTGATTTTTTTTCCCTCGAGTCATCAAAAAAAGTTACAATATACAGAAGAGCAGAAAGCAGAAATGGTGGTTTCTTAACAACCCCTCCTTCTTCGCCCTGTCTTCTACTTCCCTCTGACCTTACCTTCGCCGTGTTTTTGGAAGTACAAGTGCTTTCTAGAGTAACACTGTGAGTCTTGAAAAAGCGCTTGCCGTCTGGAAGGGCCACGTGCTGAAAGTAACAGGTTGGGGGTGACTGCGCTGGGGTAGCTGACCGTGTACCTGTGGCTCTCCGTGTCGAGTCCTGAAAAGTACAGTCGCAGCCTTGATATAAAAATCAGCACCGCTTGTGAGGGCAGTCATGGTCTGCCCTGCCCTACTCTACCCCAGGTGCCTTTACCTGCTCCCGGAAGCCGGGCCTTCGGGACACTTTTGTCACTTTCACGAGACCTGCGCGATACAAACTGAAAACATGATCTGGGAGAAGCCTTACTCGGCAAGCTTGTCAGCACGGAGGGAAATGTCTTGGCAGCTTTCCCACCTGTGTTAGGGCCTCGCGCCGATGCCCACCACTACTGAGCGGGAAACCTCTTTCTTTAATGGAGGTCATGCTGCAATGTTTCACCTTTTTATTTATTTATTTATTTTTTTGGTTTACTCGTACAATGCTCAGGCTTGCTTTTTGTTTGTGAGGGATCTTGCCCCTGAAACTGTTGGAGGGCTGCAAAGTTCTTGTCTCACGAAGGCGGGGAATGAATCTCGCAGACACAAAACCATGACACGAAGTGCAAGTTTATTAAGTGAAGGTGAGAACAGAAAGGAAAGAAAAAAGCTCTCTGGAGGGAGAGGGGTCCGGAATGGGCTGCCGCTGCAGGCTTTTAGGGTCAGACTCTGATAGAAAACTGACCAGGGGACTTTGTAAATATCCCATCTATAGCATTTAAGACAAACAGGGTGAATTTGTAACTATCATGTACATGTCTCCTCTATACTTAGGACAGATAAAGTGAATTGTTATGTTCCCTTCTCTCTGGTTAATGTCTTGTCTATGACATTTCTCCACCCCTGGGATTTCTGTGAGCCTGGCCAGGTAGTCCCCTGTGTGGGGCTATTCAAGGGCTTCCTATCTCTCCCTGCCTAGACCTTTACCCTTTCTTTATCTAATACCTTCAGCTTATTATTCTGCTAGAGAAAAACAGTACTGGCTATTACACTCACTCATTCTATACTTATAGTTGCTTATTGGGTAACCCACATTTAAAAAAAAATACTGTAAATGGACATGCTGCCCGTGCCTTCAACAATGCATGGGCCCGTAGTCTGACTGCATTGGGAATATGCTCTTATCATTTATCATAGATTGGACATCGTTCCCTACCACTACATGTCTCTATCTCATCTTCTTATGGGTCATATACTATTACTACTAATAATTAAGATCATTTTACTGGCCCATGATTTGTGATAATAATTACAATAATAGCATTAATAATATTGTAGCTAATAGTCACTGAGTATCTCATATAACATGTGCTGGGGTAAATGCCTAATACATATTATCTTATTTAGTCCTTATCTTAATCCTGTAAGTCAGGGGTTAATAGTATCCTTGTTTTATAAATGATAAGACTAAGATGTGGGTACATGTAGGTGAAATCCTTAAGGATTTACCTGACCTTGCAAACCCGTGATATGCTGACACACAGATACCGGAACACCCTGGGCGTATGCAGATGCTGAAATCCAGTCGTTGTTCTCCAGGGTCTGCTTCTTACCGTGACACATGGATACGACATGTTTTTTAAGGGAGTCTCATTGTTCTCAATGATGGTCTTTGCCTCCCCAACACTTGGCATTTATAAGCAGCTGGGCAGTAAACAGCTCCCTACAAGTACCTTGCCACACTTGTTCTGTTTGCCTTCAGGGAAGTTTGCAGCAGCTGAATTTCAGGGGCGAGGGTAACTTCATTTACAATGTTATCCTTCTCCAGCAATCCCCCTAAAACTTTCTTGGTAGAAGCTCCTCTCTTCTTCTGCCACCTGTATGAAGTTCCCTATTACACCACCCTCACCAAATACTTACTAATTTTTTTGCCAGATTCTTAGAGATTTCAACCGTTTACAGGAGTATGTTTCCTGCATGGTGGAACCCTGACATCTGGGTTGTTTGTAGCTGCCACACAGACCACGTGCTCACAGCCGGGCGTGGATCTGCAGTAGAATTTGTCAACACTGACAGAATGGATAGGAACAGGGCCAGAAAGCCAAAGATGGAGTTTCTGGCTCTAGCTTTGCCATTAACTACCTCTCTGACCCAGAGGGACGTCACTTTACCACTCTGTACTTCTGTTTTCATGCCTATAAAATACGTATAATAAACTTTCCCTGCCTGTGGCAAGGAGCAAAATGAACTAATGCATGTTCAAGTGTTGCAGAGTTAAGAAATGTAACCCACAAGTGAAGTAGCTTTATTATTACCATAACAGCTAATTTAAGAAAGGTGTCACTATAGCAAATGAGAGAAAATTTTAAGTAAGTGCAAAATATAAAATATAAATGCAACACAGCCATGCCTTATAAAATCCCTTAGGTCACTATTAAAGATCTAAAGTCATACACCTATTTTTTTTAACACTATTTGTTCTTAAGAGAGCAACAGGAAACTGTGTATTACGTTGACATAAGTGTTATTAGAACTTCCCCTTGATAGCTCAAATCTATAAATGAAGAACTAAATAGCCAACTGAATCAAACTGAGACGCCCTTTGGGAGACATAACGTAACAAAGATCAGTTGGGCATTTAATCAGCTGCGGAGAGACAAGAGAAGCCACTGATCTGTTTCCTTAGTATACACAATTACAGAAAAAGCAAGAACCCGGTTAGAGAGTCGCAGCTGGTGTCATCAAATAAACAGGTACTTTTAGAGAATACATCAACAACTATTTTTATTTATTTATTTTTTTATTTTTTATTTTTTATTATTTTTTATTTTTTATTTTTATTTATTTGACAGACAGAGATCACAAGTAGGCAGAGAGGCAGGCAGAGAGAGAGGAGGAAGCAGGCTCCCTGCCGAGCAGAGAGCCCAACGCGGGACTCGATCCCAGGACCCCGGGATCATGACCTCAGCCGAAACCTGAGCCACCCAGGTTCCCACATCAACAAATATTTTTGAGGACTTATCTGCCAGACGTTATTCTCAGCATGGAGATGAAACTCTGACTGGAGGGATGGCAGACACGTGGGGGTGGTCGTACGCCGGAGTACAGAATCACTGGGTCCCGTGATGCAGATCTCAGATACAACATGAGCTAGAAACCTCCTGTGAGCAAAACGGCTCTTTACTGCTCAGGCTTACTGTGTTGCTATAGGCTCCTTCTTTTGGGGTGGGGGGATGGGATGCTAGCCTCGGGTTTTCAGGAAAAATCTGGAAAGTCAGCTACCTAACCCATATTTAGCTCATCCTAAATATGGTTTCCAATTTTCTAATTTTTGTTAATGGTATTTTCGTTTCTTAATATTCTCGGCACAAAAAGAGAATAACTGAATTTAGGAGACCCTTTCAATGGTCTAATCTTCCCAAGAGATGAATGGATTTACTTTTTATACAGGGACAAGTTTAAAATTAAATAACTTACTCAACAAACCTCTGTTGAGATCTATCCAAGAATATGTATCGATAATTGTCTTGCGTTTAATTTGCAGAGGAATTGTATCTGGAGTTCCTTCTGGCCTTTTCAGTGATTCGCAGTTGGTGGCCAGGATATCGCTTTAATTTCAGGTTATAGGTTTTAAATGTCTGTGACTCTAAGGGGATGGATAGCCAACCTCAGGGAAGTCGGTGAGCGAGCAGCGCTGCCAGATTTGTGGATTAACGGCAAAGGATACTAGTGGTGACTTACGGCCGCTCAATCTGTTATTTCTGAAACTGCTGCTTGTTTTCCTGGAAGCTCCTCAAGCCAGTGAACGACTGTGGCCACATCCCGCTGCTGCTGTTGGCAAATCCTGAGTCGAAGGGCATCATTCTTTTTTTATTAAAAGACTGTGGAACAGCCATACAAAAGCAAACACTAAACACTGATGTTTCCCTGTTTATATATCTTCGATACTATCGGAGAAGCCAATCAATATACCCCTTAGTGCTTTGGAGAAAAGCTCGAGCAGTT
This sequence comes from Martes martes, assembly GCF_963455335.1. Classification (NCBI taxonomy): domain Eukaryota; kingdom Metazoa; phylum Chordata; class Mammalia; order Carnivora; family Mustelidae; genus Martes; species Martes martes. The sequence continues at coordinate 3,290,785 of NC_137889.1, read as the reverse complement.
TATGTTAGGAAGCAGTACATAAAGATAGCTGCTTACAGGCTCTCTCGATAAAAACTTGTGTTTTCACGATTAGGAATCAAGCACACTCCTTAGGTTCTTGTAAGTCTGGAATCACATGATCACAAGTGTTTTTCTTCATCTTCTCATTCTCCTAATGACATTGCCTGTGCGCATGGGTATATCCAATAACACAGGTCAGATTCATGCTGCAAAACCGTTTTTGTTTTTTATTTTTTCTTTCTTCCTTTTTTTAAGGATTATTTATTTATTTAATTGACAGACAGAGATCACAAGTAGGCAGAGAGGCAGAGAGAGAGGAGGAAGCAGGCTCCCCGCTGAGCAGAGAGCCCGATGCAGGGCTCCATCCCAGGACCCTGAGATCATGACCTGAGCCGAAGGCAGAGGCTTAACCCACTGAGCCACCCAGGCGCCCCAACAAAACTGTTTTTCACTCAGACTTCATCCATGTCAGCTTTCTAGTCTCTGCGTGTTTATCTGGGAGCCTTCTTCCTCGAATTTTTGAAAAAGTATTTATTGGAATTCAGACAATGTAGTAGGATTTGGGGTTGGGGGAGCTTTAGGGGAATGGCCAGCAAGTAGAAAAGGAAGAGACTGCCCAGCTTGTTAAGTTCCCTGGAGACAGTGAGCAGAGCAGGACCCTTCTCAGTACGTGACAGTGTCTAGATTCTCTATCCCAACAATTCCAGCAACCCTATCAGTGGGGAAATAAACAGACAACGGAACATCAGCATTTTAGCTTTGGGATACCAGATGTTTCAGCGGGGTCCGGGAGGGCACGCTGGCCCGGGACCTTGGGAACCATGGCAAGTTGTCTTTGGAGGTTGCCTTCCTACATGGGAGAAGCCATAGGTCCCAAGGGAAGCAAAGCTCACTGAGTGCCTGCTGGAGATGGAGTGGGGTGAATTCCAACTCACTGGGGCCCCGACAGCCTGAGCCACTCTCCAGATATTCTGCTCGTTCCATCACCAGTATTGACTCCCTGTGGCTCCTTTCTCTAAGAAGTGAAGAGTTGCACGTCTTTCTCTACACGCTCTTGACCCAAAGAGCTAAGGATCTCTTTCCTGTGAATCATCAGCCAAAAGCATTTCATGTTTGTGTTGTGTTTTTGACATTAAATTAACTCAAAGGCAAAGTTATTCTCTTTTTTTGGGGGGGGGGATATAAGAGCATTTAAAACAGTAAGGGACATCCCTTTACTGCAACAAGCCTGCCTGTCTTATGCCTGTCAGCCTCAAAGGATTGTTGTAGGTGTAAATAGGAATGGTTAATTAAAAAATTGGTTTAAAAAGAGTACTGCGACCGGAAGATGTTATCTTACTATAGTTACGATTTCTGCTTTAGTGTAATGCACATGCAGGGCTCGACAGTGTCCTGAGTCATCTTGGGGAATGGAAGGTGCTAGGAAGGAGAAATGAAGGGGGATTGAGCTGTCGTTTACTGAATCTGTCTGCACCTGCTTTGTCTCTTGGCAATCTCGTGATGAAGGCGTTATTTCCATTGGCTAGATGAGAACAAGGAGCGCTCGAATTTATGGTCACGAAGGCAGGAGACTGCTCCATGGATATCGGGACCTAAAATGTTAATACAAAGTGATTCCTGTTCACTTCTTAATCCATAACCGAACATCACAGCCAGGATATTGACACTGATACAACTCATCAATCTTAGGCCTTCCTGGTTTATTCATGTGTGTGTGTTAAATTCTAAATTCAGTCCTTGCACCCATCACCGGTCAAGACACACGGTCCCCATCTCACAAATCTCACTTGTGCTGCCTTTCGTCATCACGTCTGTCTCCCTCTCCCCCTCTCCTCCCCGACGCTGAGAGCCGCTCTGAACGCCGCCTATCAAATTGTACCATTGTGGGCGTGTGATATCCATGGAGTCACAGAGTATAACCTTTTACGATGGTCTTTTTTTTTTCACTCAGCAGCATTCCCTGCATATTGAAAACCAGTTGGGGAATAGTTCTGTCCTTTCATGACTGACTTGATTTCCAGGAGGCGGCATGCCTCTGTGGTCACCGTCGCCACGGCAGAGCATACTACATTGATTCCAGGCTGACTCGGTTCTGCGCGGGTTTCAGTGGGAGTGTGAGTTCCATTTCTCCTGGATAGAACCCCGCACTGATAATGCTGGTTTGTACATTAGTTGCATGTCTCGTCTTGGAAGAAACTTCCAAATGATGTTGAGTATCTTTTTCTTGCCTTCCCCCTGCCTTTTTTTATTTTGCCATCTGTACATCCTCTTTGGTAAATTGTCCATATGTCTTTTTCTTATTTTCTGATTGGATTATTTTGCATTATTTTTTTTTTTAAGATTTCCTTGTAGGTTCTTAGGGTGCCTGTGGCTCAGTCAGTTAAGTGTCAGATTCCTGGTTAGGGCTTGTTTCATGATCTTGTGGTTGTGATATCTAGCCCCGCATCAGGCTCTGCACTCAACAGGGAGCCTACATGGGATTCTCCCTCTCCCTCTATCCCTCCCCTCCCCACTGACTCTCTCTGATGGAAAGAAGGCAGGCAGGCAGGAAGGAAGGCTGATTTCTTGGTCTATTCTAGATAACAGTCCTTGGTAGAATTCGTGGTTTGCTAGTATTTCCCCACAGTCTATTACTTATCTTTTTATCTTGTTCATATATGTCTTCACAGAGCGAACGTTTTTAATTTTGATGTGGTCAAATTTATGAACTTTCCATAACTTGTGCCTTTGGTATCAAGTTTAAGGACTCTGCTTTTCGTAGGCATTAGTCCTTTCAGATATTTTAGTGCCTACACCATTCTATATAAATTTTGGAATCACCTTGTATACATCTCTAAAGTTCTTGGTGGGACTGCGGTAGGACTTGCATTATACCTGTCGAACAGTTGGGGGAGACTTGAGTCTAGCAGTTCATAAATATAGTATTTGCTGCCATTTATCAAATGCTTTTTATGTGTCATTTGATGTGAATGTAAAATTGTCCCTTGTTAGCTAGTTCCCATTGTGCATTACATTACTTGAGTTCTGAATCCTGAACCAGCCTTGCATGCCTGGAATCAATTCCACCTTGTGGTGGAGTGCTGGGAACGGCCGGCAATCCCTGTCTGTACCAAGGGAGGAAAGATTACTGCAAACTTTGCTCCAAAGAGAGGAGAAGGCAAGGGGGTCCGTGCTCAAAAAGGAAGACCCTTGCTCTTTTTTCGCTCCTGCTTTTTTTGGTCCTTAGGATAATCACAGATCTTATCACTGTTTCTCAAGCATGTGAGTGTGACAAGGGGCTTTGCTGGAACTGGGAGAATCTGTTTATGGGAATGATACGATATGCTGATCTGCATGTTCCATGAGTTCTGGTACACATAGCCCAAGGGACAATGCATACATCTCTTAGGTCACAGGATGGTTGCATGGGCTAAGAAAGCTTTGGGGACGACAGCTCCCCGTAGCATTCCTATGACAGTGTGGTCACGCAGGCCTCGGCATTCTAAAGGCCTAAGCCCTTCTCCAAAACCTTCCATCGCCCCCAGCAGCCTCCGTGTTACATTTTAGCAAGCCAGGTATTATGGCTGATGGATGCTCTACATTAACCCCAATAGTGGAGAATAATTCTTGTTGCACATTATTGGATTAAGTTTTCTAGTATTTTATTGAGGATATGTGTGTCTGTGTTGATGAGACATATTGGTCTGTGGCTTCTTCCTTCCTTTTTTGTCGCTTTCCTTTCTTTCCTGTCCCTTTCCCCTCCCTTTCTTCCTCCCTTCTTTCCATTCTCTTTCCCTGGTTTTAACATCAGATTAACACTGGTCTCATTTGATGAGTTGAGAAGTATTACTTCCTCTGTTATTTTCCAGAGAAGTGTATAAAAACATAGTGCTGATTCTTCAATAAAAGATTGGTAGAATTCTCTAGTGAAGCTATCTGGGTCTGAAAATTTCCCTTGGGGAACCTTCTTAGTTACAACATCAATTTCTGTAATGGTCATAGGACTATGTGTATTGTCTATTTCAACTTGGTTGAATTTTGATAGTTTGTGGTATTCAGATAATTACTTCATTTTTAATAATCTGTCAACTTTATGAGTCCAAAGTTATTCATAATGTTTCTTTATTATATAGTCTTCTTTATGACTCTTGACTCTGTAATAATATCTACGATTTTATGCCTAATATTGGTAATGTGTGTCTTCTTTCTCCCTCCCTCTCTCTCTCTCCCTCTTTCCCCTCCAGTCTTCTCAGAAGCTTATCAATTACATCGATTTTTTTTAAAGAAATAGCTTTTGTTTCTTTTTTTCTTTTTATTTCTCTATTTGCAATTTTGTTGACTTTTGACATTTACCATATTCTTCCCCAGTTCCTTTGGGTTTATTTTGCTTTACTATTTGTAGTTCCTTGAGGTTGGAACATAGGTAATTATTTAATTCCTTTTCCCTTATGTAATGTAGTTATTTTAGTACTATAAATTGTCTTGTTGGCATTGTAATAGCTATATCCCAGAATTTTTTAAAATTATGTTTTGTTCTCATTTTGATTCTGTTCTTTGTTTGTTTTCTTGAGACTTTCTCTTTGGATCATGGATATGTGTTAAGTTTCATGTGTTTAGAAATTAGTATTAAAATATTATTATTTGTGTTTCTTTTTTTAAATTTAATTTTATTTTTTCAGCGGTCCAAGATTCATTGTTTGTGCACCACACCCAGTGCTCCATGCAATTCTTTACCTCCTTAATACCCACCACCAGGCTCACCCATCCCCCACATCCCCCTCCCCTCTAAAACCCTCAGTTTATATTTCAGTTTCTTTGAATGTGTTGAGGTCCGTCGTCTGACCCAGAATGTGGTCTATGTTGGTGAATATTCCATAGTAGCTTATAAAGCATGTGTGTTCTGCAGCTGGGGGGTGAAGTGTTCTGCATGTCAGTTAGATCCTGTTGGTTAATGGTATAATTCAGATATTCTATAAACTTGCTGATTTTTTTTTCCAGTTGGTAAATCACAGCTGTTAAAGTCCTCAGCTGTACTGTTAATTTGTTATTTCTTCTCTCAACTCTATCAGTTTTGTTTCATGGATTTTGAGGTTCTGGTGTTTGTTGTTTGCACCTTCAGAATTTGTGTTTCTTCCCGGTGGATCAATCATTTTATCATTGTATAATGTCCCTCTTTGTTTCTAGAATTTTTTGGTTTATTTATTATTTTTATTTTATTTTATTTTACTTTATTATTATTATTATTTTTTTTAATTTTAGAGGGAGAACACCATGAACTGGTAGGGGAGGGGCAGAATCTTAAGTAGGCTCACATTCAGTGCAAAGCCCAGCTCAGGGTGTGATCTCATGACCCTGACATCAGTCATGACATGAACCAAAATTAAGAGTCAGACTCAACTGACTGAGGTACCCAGGTACCCCAAGAATTTTTTTTTTCTTCTCATGGCTATCTTTATCATATATTAATGTGGCTACTCTTGCTTCTTTGTTATCAATATTTGCATGGTATACTTCTTCTCATTCTACTTTCGAACTACCTACGTCCTTGACTTTGAAGTGTGTTTTTTTGTGAACAGCATGAATTTGGGTCATGATTTTATCCATTCTGCTTCTCCATGTCTTTTAGTGAATTAGACCATTTATATTCGAGGTTATTACTGATATGTTATTGTTTGCATCTGCCATTTTATTATTTGTTTTCTGCTAGTTTTCTCTAGTTCTGATTCTGCTGTTTCTTTCTTTCTTTCTTTCTCTCCCTCTCTCTCTTTCCTTCCTTCCTTTTTTTCTTCCTTCCTTCCTTCCTTCTTTCCTGTGAATTACTGCAACATTTTTTAAAGGATTCCATAATTCTCAAAATGGTTGCTCTAGGTATTACAGTAGACATTAGTGATGTATAACAGCCTACAGATTATGAGTTTTCTATTATGTTGTAGCAACTTGGTGAGTTAAAACAGAAATTTATATTCTTATAATTCTGGAGCCCAGAAATCCAAAGTCAGTTTTATTCAGCCAAAATCAAGGTGCAAGCAGGACCACACTCCCTCCAGAGGATCTGGGGAAAGATCTGTTCCTAGATTCTTCCAGTTTTTGATAACTGCTAGCATTTCTTGGCCTCTGGCCCTGTCACTTTCCCCTCCAAGTTCACACTGCTTTCTTCTCTTCTGTCCGAAATCTCCCCCTGACTCCCTCTTAAAGGACACATGTGAAGGCCTGTAGTGCTCACCTTCATAATCCAGGATCATCCCCCCCCCCCCCCCCCCCGCCACCTTGAGATGCTTAACTTAAGACACATTTGTGGAAATGACTGCCATATAAACTAACATGCACAGGTGCCCTGGATTAAGACATGCACATTAACATGGCCATCATTCATCCTACTGCAATGATTTCAACTTTTACCACTTTGCCATATAACCTTACTTCCATTTAGACCCCTTTAGCTTTCCAACTTTTACATATCATTATCTTGAGTTCAGAGGGTGTTATAATTTTTATTCCAAACATTAAATATGATTTATGGAACTTACTATGAAATAAAAGCATAATCTGTATTCCTATATTTTCTTCCCTGTCCTGTGTTCCTTCTTTCTCTTGATGTTTCAGCTTCCTCCTGTTTTCTTTTTTTTTCTTTTCAAAGAAGTTCATGTAGCCAGTCACTAAGGTTGGGTCTACTAGCAGCAAATTCTTTGTCTGATGTTTAAAAAAATTCCCTTGATTTCTGAAGAATACATTCACTGGATATAGAATTTATGGTTGACAATTCTTTTCTTTTCAAAGCTTGAGAAAGGTTGTGACACTTCCTTTTGTCCTCCAATGGTCAGGAGATACACATTCAAAAGGGTAAATTTGAGTAAATAATGAATCTTTCTCTCTGGCTCTTTTCCAGATGTTGTCCTTTGTCTCTAGTTTTCATTTAATTAGATGTGTCTTGGCATGGTTTAGTTTAGGATTTATCCTGTTTGAGGGTCACTGAGTTTCTTAGAACTGTAGGTTTATGTGTTTCAAATACCCTTCACTCCATGGTCTTTCTCTTCTTATTATGAGACACAGGTGATCAACAAAGATTGGCTCTTTTGCTTCTGTCCCCAGGACCTGGAGGTTTTGTTCACTTTTTTTCAGTCTATATATTTTCTGTTGTTCAGTGTAGGGGAATTCTATTCATGTGCTCTCACATTCACTGATATCATCACACATCTCTACCACCACCCTTCTATCATTTTTATTTTAATTTATGTTGTTCTTTTTAGTCCTATAATTTCCATCTGGTTCTTTCTTTATAACTTCCACTTCTTCACTGATATATTTTTCATCTTCATGCAGATATTTGTAAATGACTGTTGAAGCATTTAATGATGACTGTTTTAAAACCCTTATCAGATGATTGCAACACCTGCTTCATTTCAGGTGTTGTCAGTTGGTTGTCTTTTCTCATTCAAATTTTGATTTCTTAGCTCTTAGTGAGATAATTGTATCCTGGCTACTTTGTCTATCATGTTAGGACACACTGATACCAAATAAATCCCTCATTATAGCAGCCAATGACCCTGGGTAGGCTCAGCATACAGGTCTTTGCCAGCGTTGTGGGCTTGGGTTCCAATGACAGGTTAATTTTCAGATAAATTAAAGTGTTGTCTTGGTCATCTTGGTTGACGTAGTGCCACTGGCTCTTGTACTCATTCTCATTGGGACCAGGGTGTTTCTGGGAGGGGAGTATTTGGGATCCTGCAGTTCCTCTTTCCCCACACCCCTCCCCTTGCCTAGGTTTCTGGGAATGGAGGAAAATCTCAGTTTCCCATGAGCCAAGACAAAATGTCTTCCTCAGTCAGGTCACTCGTGTGGCTGAGTCTCTCTTGCAACTTCTTTCTGTCTTGGTATTTTTCCTCAGAAAAGGGAACCCCAGGTTCATGGGAAAGTGAAGGCTAGACATTTGTCATTGTTAGGGCTCTTTGTCTTAACAGCTACCTTGCTGCCTGTTGTTGTTAAAGGGATATCATCTACATCCTAGAGGAAGATGAGCTTATCTGGAGCTTTCTGTTGCCTGGTTGGGAAACACCCATCTGATTGGTCTTCTGTTTGTGCAGGCAAGGCACCTGGTACTATGGTGCTTCTTTGGTCCTGGGTCCCAAACCAGCTTTCCTTCTTCTCCCTCCCTTTAGAGTTCTCTTCTGGTTGTCTCTTGTGATGTTCCAACGGTTTATGCCTGTGCTTAGCAGCCAAGAATGTGGAAGAAGATGTCTCCCAAGTCTGAATTGGTAGTCCATATACCTTTAAATAGTCTGGGCTGCCCTCAACAAGAGAATCCTATAAGATTACTTTGGGACTTAATACTTTGGCTCAATACTTCAAATTTTGGACTAATATTTTATCTGCAGTTCTATATATAAAGATTTTATGATTTGGACTCAGCTTCTTGAATTTGAAGTAGAGCTTGCAGATGACTGATGTCATGCATATCCTCTTTTGTGCTGCTGGGCTGGAGAGGCTTACAGCACAGTGAACAAAGTCAGCCACATCAGGATGAAACATGTGCATGAGTCAATTACATGTAGATGCCAACTGGGAAAATCATGATGGCTTCGGCATCAGCACAGATTACATCCACGTTTCATATTTTACATCATAATATGGTAATTTATTCTATAAAGCCACAGCCTTGGCTTGTTTCTCAGAGTCAGCTTGATTTGTAAGTCAGCGTCCAATTTCTCTCCACTTGTTCAGGCTCTCTATGCTGGTGCATATCATGTAAGTAGATATGGTACCTGTGACGTTCATGAGAGAGGAGCCCGTCTAGGTACAGGTTGGATTAAGAAACTTCAGTGCCCATCAGGGCTCCCTCCTAGGCTGATTTGCTCTCAGGGCTGGGTCAGTACTTGGTCAGTCCTGTATCTGAAGAACCCAAGATCACAATTATGACCAGTGTTTAAATCCTGTCTGCCTTGGTTTTTTTAGTGAATAACTTGACCTATGACCCTGGCTGTGACATCTCTGTGTCTGCCAACCTTTACCAAGGGATCATATCAGGGCATCTCTTAATCTTATTAAAGGTAATTTCCTCCATCCCTGAGAGGGATGGTCTGTCCAGGTGCCTGAACAGATCAGATATGCTGTCTTCTTCTAAATTAATTAATTAAAATTCTCCTTAGAACTCAAGCAAGACCCAATGAAGCCAGATGGCCAAGTGAAATATTTATTTTAAAAAACTGCATTTTGTACACTTCCTGCAGAACTTACAAAATTTATGGACAGTAAGGAACTATAAAAACTTCAAGATCAGTGAATTCTAGGCCAGTTTGTAGCTGAGGAGGAGACTTTGTTTTTCAGCTGCCCATTTACCATAAAAATGCTTGTGTTAAAGGTTCAGCACACCATTTTCCTTTTAGACATCCACCAGAAGAATGAGGTAAAACTTTTCCAGGGCTTCTGTCTTATGAATTTCATGCTTTGACAGCTTTGTGGCATGCTCACTGTTGGGTGTTTTTTATATCCAGGTTTGAACAAATTATTATCTTTTGTAAATTAGTATACAGTAAAATAGGAGTTGTTGGTGCACAAATCTACAAGTATCAACACATGGTTAGATGTGGAACCAGTGCCAGAATCAGGATACGGAGTGATTCTGTCACCCCCAAACTTCCATTCCTTTGTAGCCACACCTCGCACCCTGAACACTGGACAGCTGGTCTGTTCTCCATCACTACAGTTTCATCTTTTTGAGAATATCACAAAGAGTAGTTATACTCTACATAATTTCTGAGAATATAGGTGGGAGTGTAATGGCATATCCTCTAAAGAAAACAGGCAAGCAGTTCCCTATGAACTTAATATACATTTATCATAACATCCAGGAATCCCACTCCTAGGTATTTACCCTAGGAATATAAAATTTACCCTACATGAATGTATACACCAGCTCTATTCCTAACTGCCAAATGCCTGTAAGCCAAGGAAATGCCCTTCAACTGGTGAATGGACAAATATACCAGTAGCATACTCATCCAGGGGAATTCTACTTAGCAGAACCAAGGACAAATTTACATATGTAGGAACACAGGTATTCACAGAGGCATTGTGTTGAGTGGACATTATCGTGGTTGGTTTAGCCATCCTTTCAAGCAGACCCATTTCAGGTATGTAGGGACAGAACTCTTGAATCTTTCAACAAGGACCAAAGAGAAGATCTGTTCAGAAATGAGTTCACTCTTCTATAAATTATAATATTTACAGCTACCAAAACATCATAAAGTCATTGTGTCAGATGGGTGCAATTATGGCTTAAAGAACACTGACCTCCCAAAAAATTAAAGAAAGAAAGACAGAAAGAGAGAAAGAAAAAACCCTGACCTATTTTCATTTGAAAGAGTTGAGATTTTTCTCAATGTAATGTGCTGTGTTTGTTAGAAAGGAACAAATATATAATCAAAAGTCATTTATTTCAGGTTGACAAAATCATTTGATATACTGGGAATTATTGTCATAGATACTGTCTATTTCTTTTTTTTTTTAAGATTTTATTTATTTATTTGGCAGACAGAGATCACAAGTAGGCAGAGAGGCACACAGAGAGAGAGAGGGAAGCAGGCTCCCCGCCGAGCAGAGAGCCTGATGTGGGGCTCGATCCCAGGACCCTGGGATCATGACCTGAGCTGAAGGCAGAGGCTTAACCCACTGAGCCACCCAGGCGCCCCGAAATACTGTCTATTTCTATTCAGCAGGGGCACTGACTACAAGAGACACATGAAACCACTAAATGGAAGTCAGCTCTACCTTCTCTGAAATCTATCAAAAAGCAAAAGAATTTTAGATTTCAACAATTCCTTTAATATAATTTAATACAATTATTTAACAGATGGGGAAGGTCTTAAAGGGGAGAGGGACAAGGAGATGAGTGAGCCAAGTAGTGGGTGCTAAGGAGGGCACACGTTGGGTGGAGCACTGGGTGTTATATGCAAACACTGGATCATGGAACACGACATCAAAAACTAATAATGTACTGTATGTTGACTAACATGACATAACAAAAAAAAATGAAACTGAAATAGAGGTAAAATAATTTAGCTTAAATTAAGGGTGAATTAATGGCAGAGCTAAGACAGGACCCCAGGTACCAAGTTCTTGGTATGCTAAGATACAATAAAGATTTAAATTATCATTTGGAAATATTCCTATAAAATTTTAATGTGTGTATATAGTAAATTTTAATAATGGTTAATTTATATTTTCATTTATGTATTTACTCCAAAAAATATGCATGTTATATGCCAGAGTCTATGATAAAAAGACCAGGATGTAAGCTTACCCTCAAGGAAGTTCAGAATTCAGTAGGACATAGATGTTGAAGTAGGTGCTTTTATGTATTTGTCTTAAATGAGGTATATACAGAATTTTACAAGGGGCTAGAGAAAAAATTCTTGAATTCTCTAAAAGAGTTAAGAAATACCTAGTGAGAACCCTCAAATATTTAAGAACTCTTAGTTGCTGTCCAAGAAGAATGGGCATCCTAGACAGTGATTTCAGTATTTGCCCAAAACCTGGAGGATGAGAAATGCCAGTATTTTGGAGAATGGATACAAAGGTCAATATGGTTGGGGCATAAGGAGCACCTTATGTGTGGGACAGGTTGGGAATTCCAATGTAGAGACAGAGGGCAAGAGAAAGCTGGGAATCTCCAATAGGATGGCTTTTTTTTCCAAAAGAAAATTTTATTGTAGTTTTCTAACAAAGCAAGTTACTTAGTGTTTCATTAGAATAACTATTTTTGTGTTTAAATCAAAATATTATATCTCTCTGATATGAGGAATGTGAGAGGCAGGGCGGGGGGCTTGGGGGTAGGGAAGGAAAAAATGAAACAAGATGGGATTGGGAGGGAGACAAACCATAAGAGACTCTTAATCTCACAAAATACACTGAAGGTTGCTGGGGATGGGGGTTAAGGAGAGGGTGGTTGGGTGATGGACATTGGGGAGGGTATGTGCTTTGGTGAGTGCTGTGAAATGTGTAAGCCTGATGATTCACAGACCTGTACCCTGGGGCAAATAACACATTTTATGTTAATAAAAATAATTTTAAAAATTATGTACTCTAAAGAAAATTTAGGAAAAAAATGAAGCTGTTTTAAAGAAAGTGATTAAAATGTATGTGTTAGGATGACTGCTAAAGTTTTGTTTTGTTTTGTTTTCTTATCAAAACAAGCATCTATTTTAGTTCAACGTACTAATATATTTTTTTAAATTTTGTTTTACACAGATAAACAGTTGCAAAGGGTAATAATACCATTTGCTCTTTGTTTCCAAAAACACATTTGTCAGTGCCAGAAAATGAAAATCACCCCAGAGACATGAAAAAAGAACAAGAAGGGAACTATTTTCCTTTGTTTTAAATAACAGTATAATAATTTTAAGATTAAAAATTTAGCATAAAATACTTTTTAAATTTTTCAAGTAATTTTAAAAACATTAAAGAAACTTAAAATAATTATTTAAAAATAATTGGGAGTTAAAAAACAATTGTGAGTGTCATTTCACAGTTATTTTCATAAATCAACCAGCTGAAAAGTAGTTGGTTTAAATGCTAAAGAAAAATATAAAACATGCTAGTCTGACATTTGACTGAAGGGACTTTGTGTTAAGTATAGCAGTGCACCTGCTTGTTCAGTTTTATGTGAAGCGACAGACTGGCATAGATAGAAATAAGGTAACAGCTAGTGCAGAACGACGAGAAGTTCAAACATATGCAGCAGAGGTATTTCTAAAGTAGTGAACTTGGCAACAAATTTTTTCACGGTGTGAACATCTTCTACATGATAGTTCAGTTTCTAACAACTTAGAATTAAGCCCAAAGCCTGGAAAGGAAGAGATTCCAGGACCAAGAGGCGGTTATGAGGCTGCTTCCCTGATGCTGGCGTGGGACGGTCAGCACTGAGACGAAGAAAGTAGAAACAGAGCAGTGGTGTGATTAGTAGGACCTGCTGGTGAATGGGACGGCAAAGAGGGCAAAGAGGGGAAAGCAAGAGAGAGAACTACCTCTCCCAACCTCCAGTGACCAGGTGGCTGGTGGAATGAGGAGGGATTTGGGAGATTCAGAGCGGGGGGCAGTTCTAAATGTTCTTTCTCTGATGTTTACAAATAAAGTCATCTGTGGAGAGAAGGGAAATAGGATTGGGAAGGAGCTTGGGAAAGATGATGATGTTTTGAGACAACAGCCAGTGGGATGAGAAGGAGAAGTACGCTGGTGTGGCCCAGGGAGAAATTGTGTGTAAGGGGTTGGGCAGGACTCTGGAGACCATGGTATCTATTGGTGTGAGTCAGCAAACTCTTCACCAGGTTAGAGGAAGATAGAGCAGATTGTTAGGTTGGTCCCAAGTGGGTTCCGTCCAAAGAATGGAGCAGATGGTGAGGCTATCGAGAGCACCGTGGAGGGACCGCTGGGAGAGTGTACCAGAGTATCAGCCACCCTGTCCAGGGCGTGTAAAATGCAGTGAAATAAATAGAGGCCCCTGTAATTTGAAGACTGGGTTTCAGGGGAGTGCGAGCCCATGACAGTTCAAAGACACCGGTGGTCAGAGAGAGTAGTTAAGAGCCTAAGATTTTTATTATAAAGAGTAGCAAAGCGACCAGCACCTCACTTTAAATGGAGGGGTAGGACGGGCCCTGCAGTTGAAAGGATCAAGGGACTGTAACTCATTTAGCAGAACTGTCCACGTGGACACTCTTAACAGCCACAGGTGAAGATGGCACCACGGTGAAGATGGCAGTCACCCAGCGGGCTGCAGGAAGATGGCAGAGATAAGCAGTGGGGTGGCACTGAATGTCATGAATCTCGAGGTCCGGGGGTATAGCATGTGAGTTGAGAGTGGACAGAGGGAATGTAGATCAGAAGGACGTTGACTCCACCCCCTTGCAGAGTTGATAAATGCCAAAAAGAAGATGTGGTGTGTGTACACACACACACACACACACACACACACCCAGACACACACACACATGTTCTTCAGCCATTTACAAGAACGGGATCTTGCCATCGGCAACAACATGGATGGAACGGATGGACCCAGATTGTATTATTCTAAGTGAAGTAAGTCAGAGAAAGACAAATACCATCTGATTTCATTTGTATGTGGATCTAAATATAGTAATGATAAAATAACAAACACAGAACCAGGAACAGTCTCATAAATCCAGAGAACAAATTGGTGGTTGCCAGCAGGGAGGGGGCTCTGGGTGGGTGAAGTAGATGAAGATGAAGAGATTAAGAGGCACAAACCTCCAGTTGTGAAATAGGTGAGCCACAGAGATGACAAGAACAGCATAGGGGATATAGTCAGCAATGTTGTAATAGCACTGACCGCTGACAGGCGGTGTCTACACTTACCATGGTGAGCATCGCATAACGTACAGAGTTGTTGAATCACCATGTTGTGCCCTGAAACTAATACAGCATTGCATGTCAAACATACTTCAGTAAAAAGAAAAAAATAGGAAGAACAAAACATCATCGTCTACTTCTTTTACATGTAACTCAAGAGCCAATATATATTAGTGTGTAAGAAAAATCAGTGGTTTTACTTCTCTCTTCTTTGTGTTTATATAAACTTTATGACAAAATGATACTTGTCTTTTTCTATTCATTGTCTTACCCAAGGCAGTGATTCTTTTTAAGGATTCTGTTCTTATGTAATCTCTACACCCAACGTGGGGCTCAAACTCACGATCGAGAGTTGCTTCCAGGGGAGCCGGCCAGGCCCCTCCCCAGAACAGTGAATGGAACCTAAGATACAACAAGGAACTGTTTATAATCGCTGTAAGAACAGACTTGCCTTCATATATTCACATAGTCCAGAGAATGCAGTACAGGAGAAATTAAAAAAAAAAAAAAGAAAAGAAAAGAAAAGAAATAACCCAGGTAGAAAATGAGCACCAGAGTCCCCTTCCTCCAGAAACACCAGATATAACCTCTGCTGAGAATGGTTAGGGAAACTGAATACAGAATGAATTGGCAGGTCTCTCAAGGCATGAGAGAATGGTATAAGGCGGCCAGGATTTTAGAAGATAGAAATCAAAGAAGAACCAATATGCATTAAGATGAATCTCATATTTCATAAATCACTTTCCCCTGGGGGCATTTTCTGACTCTCAGTTGAGGGCATCCTGGCAGACAGATATCAGTGACTCAGAGAATATGGTTTTGGGAGGCATGGGATGTGGGGGCCCCTGAATTGGGCTATAAAAACAGTGAGGACTTGAGGGTCCAAGATATCAAGGAAAAGAGAATTACAGGGTGACCAGCCTGGCATCTGCCGGGCTGTGGTCCTTGATGTACTTGCCTAAGCCTCGCTTTCCTGGGACTAGAAGAAAAGAGCCCGAACAAAAATTTGCTGTTACAGGTCTATAGAGCTCAGAAGAACTGGAATTTTCAGGCTAAGTGGACAAAGATGATGTCCAAGACCTATTTTTTTTAAGGAGGAGATCTAGTCGTAAATGTATTCTCTGGATTGTGGCATAAGAAGGAGTGAGCCCTGGGAAACAGGCTGGAAATGTAGCTGAGAATCATTCAGATGACTGAATGGGTCAAGGCCGTCACTCTAATGTTGGAGGAAAATGAAAACAGTATTCAGAACTTCTAGGTTGGCTTCTAGACTATGACTGCCATTCAATCAAAGCTTACCTGGAGTGTCCAGAAACAACGCCCAATGACCCCAACCCAGGAGACAGAGATGAGAAAAAGAACAAGACATCCAGACATTGCAGTTAGCACTCAGGGACTCTGGTAATTAACTATGATTTATAAAATTTAAGAACATAAGTGAAATAATCAATAATTTTACCAGAAAACTATAATCCACAACAACAAACCAAATGGAAGTTTAAGAATTGAAAAATGCAGTATCTGCTCTAATTAACTCGATCTAGGTGTTTGAACTGGAAGTTAGTTTAGTAAAAAATATTCCAACTGAATCAAGGGGAAGAAATGCACGGAAATGATGTGTATCTTGGGAGTTCTGAAGGAAAGAGAGTGGACAATATCTGAAAACATTGCTAAGAACTTTCCGGTACTGACCACGGACATCGAGGTCGCGATTCATGAAATTCCATCAGCCAGTCAGGATAATAGAACGGAAACCTCACACTGGCACATTGCAATAAATCTGCTGCCAAACAGACAAGGAAATATCTTAAAATCAGCATAAGCAAAGAAATATTTTCCAAAGAGCAAATAGAAGACCGATAGACCCGTCTCAAGATAAACAACGGAAATGAAAAGACAGCAGAGTAGCATACCTGGAGTGCTGGGAGAAGAGAGAGAGGAGAGAAGAGAGGAGAGGCTCTCAAGTGAGAGCATGAAGTCGAAGGCAATCGACCAATCAAAAAAGGAAAGCCAGGAAAAAGGAACTTTAAGTTATCACGAAATTATATTCTAAATGAAAGGTGAAATTCTCTGGTTAGGTCAAGTAGTATAAATAAAATATAAAAATAATATGAATCGATGATATGATGCTTACAAGAGGCAAACACTGTATACAGAGAGAGTAACTTGAAAGTTAAAGTTCAGTAAAAGATCCTTCTGGCAAGGATTAACAAAAAGAAGAAAAATGGGGCATTATAGTCATCAAAGTAAACAGATATTTATACTGGACATTTATGGTCTGTTCACAGGTTGGTATGTTGCACTTCAACAAAAGGCATGCATAGGGAAGAAAACAAGTCTCTTCGAACCAAACAATCAAATAAAACACCAAATATAAAAGAACAATCTCTCTAGCAAAGAAAAATCTTCAAAAAGAAATAATTTTTAGTGACTGCACATTCCTCACTGAAATTCTGTGTTTTTTTCCAACGTTTGTGTAACACTCCATAAGTTACTTCCCATGTAATGACGATTGTTCGTCTCCCTTCTAAGAAGCAGGTTTTCTGTATGGCCCAAGGTGCGCGTGTTGGGTTGACAGAACAATGACAGGAGTGATGGGGCCAATCATTGTTCATATTCCCGGAAGTGCTTTGCTGAAAGCAAAACTTCCTATTTGATTAGAGACATTTATTTTGGTTGAATTGATTTTTTTCTTACCCTTTTTCTATTTCAACATGTTTTTTTGTCAGTGTCTTGGGTTCAGTCAATGGATTTAGTGTTTCTTCGCACTGGCTGACAGCAGCCACTATGTGACTGTTTTATTAATACGGAATGAATGGTTCATTGCAACTTCCATTTGGCGTGACCTGGACGTTGATACGCAGAGGGGAAGTTCAATAAATTTGCCACGTCTATTTCAGCTATGCATGCTGTTCTTCTTGTCAATATTTTCTTAATGTATGACAACTTGTGTGTGTGTGTGTGTGTGTGTGTGAGAACAGTTTTAGTTTCACAACAAAATTAAGAAGGAGCAGATAGTTTGACATAGTCCCCTCCCCCCTTACACACAGTCTTCCCCACTATCAGCAGTCCCCCCCTAGGTGGTACATGTGTTACAAATAATGTAACCATATTAATGAAACCATATTGACACATATTATCACCCCAAATTCGTACTTTGTATTGAGAGTCATTCTTGCTCCTTTACATCCTATGGGTTTGGACCAACGCATAAAGACATGTATTGACCATTATAGTATCATACAGGGTAATTTCACGGCCCTAAAACTCTCCCGTGCTCCACCTCGTCCTCCCTCCTCCTACCCCAGGCAACGTCGGATTTTTTTTTTTTTTTTTTTTTTTTACTATATCCATAGTTTTTCCTTTCTCAGAATGTCATAGCGTTGAAACCACACAGTATGTAACTTAAGTTTCTTTTCATGACTTGATAAAATCAGCTCATGTCTTTTTAGTGCTGAAGAATATTCCATCCTATGATGTATTTCTAAAAGAGATTTTGTGGTCAAGGTATGTGATAATTTCAAAGTAGGACATCTGAGCGTTTTGTGAATGAATCAGAACGTTTCTCAGCTTGGAGATATGGATGGTGTGATGTTATTCATGTGGATGGTGTGACGGTGCACAACCCATACAGAAGTAAGATCCTGCTCTCCTTCCCACGATGGGATCACCACCTGTTCCGGGTCTGGGACTAAAAGGCCTGCACCTGGAGAAGCCCTTCAGTTCCAGACAGTTGGGTCGGTTGGTGACCCTGAGTCAGTTGCTAAAATCGAAGATGGACGTTTTCAAACATAGAAAAGAATAATTACTCTAAAATGTTTGTAATGTTGAGGCTTCCATAGAAATATGAATTGCAAGTGGCTATTGCTTCTTCAAAGGAGGGTTTGAAGGCACCCGCCGTGCTTGTCTGTTGAGGCAGGGAGGCTTCACGGTCTTCCTCAAGGTGAAAGTAGAGATGTTTGGTGATTCCAGTAACGGTTCTCACCTTTCCCTTCTGTCCAGGCTGACCGGGTCCAGCGTCCCGGACCTCATCGTGAGCATGAGCAACCAGATGTGGCTCCACCTGCAGTCGGACGACAGCATCGCGTCCCCCGGGTTCAAAGCTGTCTACCAAGGTAGGGCCCCCACGCGCCCCCCCACGCCTGAAGCTAGCGTGATTACAGACGGCAAGCGCCGTGCTCCACGTGTGAGATACACATAACCCCGGCATGCTTTCAAAGACAGGGGCTGGTTATTTGCCATTCCCTTAGTTAGAGCTCCGCTTGTGGTCCTCTCTTTGCAAAGGCTTTTTAAGTTGGAAGCCTGGCTTGCCATGATCTGTGCCGCCAGCAGGCCGACGGGAGCGCAGGCTCTGAGAAGGGAGCACACAGTGGGTCTCGGCGTTTCCTCCCTTCCCGAGAGGCAGTCATGACGCCCATTAACTAGAGGAAGCATTTTGAACAATGAATCGAAGTGGCATTGATTTAATTAAGCTCCATTCTGTGCGTGCTCCTGTACAAATGTGCGTGTGTTGTTGTTGTTGAACTGGAAAACAGAGAAATCTATATGAAGGTGGAGAGAATTCTACCCAGTTCTCGTGCAGGAGAAAAATGGGTGGTGTGGGAGTTAGGAGTCACAATTACTCTGGAGACGTTGGCTTCACCTCTGAATTCATGTGCGAGAGCCATCATGTGGGAGAAGGTTTCCGTCGAGCAGTACAGCTGTGTGTCCCATAAACCAGGGCCTCACGTGGGGCGTCCTCTAAGTGGCGCATACACAGACCATTTTCGTTCAGTTGCACTCTTTGGTGTTCCTGAGATCAGTAATCAAACAGTTTGACTCGAGAGATAAACGTGAAAGAGGCTTGGGAACATGTTCCTTTCTCCCTTTTGAATTATCCAAGTCACGGGGGAGAAGCCTCTGTCTTCAGCTTCGAGCCTGTAATTTTCTGACGAAGAGAAAGAAACCATTCTCTTATGCTCAGATAATACATACCTGTCCCCAGAAACAGTAAGATGTCTCAGATTAAAATGGTCTATAAAATATTTCATGAAACTACTTATTTATAAAACTTTAAAGGATATATTTAAGCTATCGTTTGCATTTGATGTCATCCTTTCAACACGCCGCAAACTGATTTGAAATCATTTTCAACAAGATCGAGAAGAACCTTTTACCATCATGAATGCAAATTAAGAGAAATCTTTTCTGGGTCAACGTTCTACTATCACACAAATGCCTGTGAACTGATTGTCACTTTATTAAACTAACCAGGAAACTGCATCTTAACCCCATTCATATATTTTGGTTAATACAAGAAAAATCAATGATTAAAAAGAAACTGTTTAGTCTGTAGTATAAGAAAATACTCAGTGGCCATTCAGAATAAAACATAAATCTGGGTTTTACATAACAATGTTCATTTTAAAAACTTAGACATTTTCCATAAGTAAGGTATCAAAATTTTAGAGAACTAACGAATTACAGAGTAATGTAATACAATAAAAATGGTGATGATTTTACTGGAGTTATTTTGCTGGAGGGGAGCCGTTAAAAGAAAAGAAATAATTAATTTGTAAGTTTCATTGTCAGGAAAACTTTTGAAGTTCCCCTGGGCGGGAAGAAAAAATTACTCATTATCCTTTCAATGTCTGGCGCAGTGTTCGTGGTTAAAGGATGGGGTAATGGTCTGTGCCTTTCATTGTTCTTGAGCTATTTCCTACTTGGAAGGTTGTAGAAAACTGATACCAGGCAGGTGATCCCTGACCACGGAAACACACGGGAACTCTGTGGGGAGGAAACACCATCAGTGATTGCCCAATGGCTAAGGATGTCTTTGGCATCTCTTATCAAATTCATGTCAGTGTTGCTAATTGTCTTTGTGTGTGTGTTCTTTGACTTCTCCTTTGAGATGGGTTTTCAAATATCTTAGAGGTTCCTTCATGGGTTGCTAATTTTCTCAAAATCTTTAACATGATCCACATGTGTGTGTATTGATGAAAGTGAGACAAGCAGACGTATAAAGGTGGGATTTTATTTTCTTCAATTGTACTTTGTGAATTTGCGTAGAAGGATGGTATGCCTCATTTTCTAACGGTGTATTGTAGAGTCTCAGGAGCTGAACATACGTAACCAGAACTTATTGCCTATCAAGCCAATGAGGTAGATCATTAACAAGCATCTTCCAACCCCAAACCATAAGCAGGCTCAAGTGACAGTGACCTGAGCTGGAATGAGCCCAGGCTGGCACAGCTGCACGCTCCCTGTGAGTGGCAGCAGTCACGATGCTAGAAAGTTCGATGGTGGGGAGAGCCCAGCATCAGTGTCCTTATCTATAAACTGTGAAAGATTCCTCCTTGCTGGGAAAATGGGGTGGGACGGGGAGCTGATGGCTCTTCTCAGTAAGAAATGGTTCGACAGACTTGATGTGTACATCCCATCAAAGGTTAGGGCTCGAAAGCACAGATAATTACTGAGTACTTCCTGACATTTGGATACGTAGACTTGACCTTTAATTGAACTTCTGCACAACCATACAGCTATTCAAGAAAGCATGGTAGGAGTGGAGTCCTTTCCACATGACCTATACTGGCTACTGCCTTTGGTGAAATCTGAAAGCATCAGTGAAATACCAAATACTTCCCAACAGGGCAAATTGCAGTAAATTGACTCAGGCAGCATTAAGACACACATCATAGGGTTTATAGTACGAAGACTAGAGGGACTAGCGTCATTGCCAAATCATGAATCCTTGACTCTTAAGAGATACAAATATTCTCAATTAAAATATAATTCCATTTATATTTATAAAATAAATATATTTATTTATATTTATAACATTACATTTTACTTATATTTATAAAATATTCTTCCAAGTGTTATATTTCAGCCGGAATGACCATATAGCATTAATTATCATCACATTTAGCTGTAATTGATACTGTGTTTACTGGCTCAATAGTCTGTTAATAGCTATAACTTGAGATGTCACAGAAACATAGTCAAGGCCATCAGTCTTTGAGAGATTACCAATTCAAGACCATACATTATCTTTTGACAAAATAATATTCCAAGTCAAAGAGATAATTAAAACAGAAAAACTAATATAATATTTGAGGATTTAAAAAATCTAGATAATGCTATAAGGAAAGGAAACATTGTAGAAATTATTATTTCCAGACTGCTGTATTAAGCTAATAGGGATAAAATAAAAGCCACTTGTAAAGGTTATTGTCAAAAATATAAATAATTGCATTATTTAAACTACAGTTGTTTGGGACACCTGGGTGGCTCAGTGGGTTAAGCGTCTGCCTTCGGCTCAGGTCATGATCCCAGGGTCCTGGGATCAAGTCCTGCATCGGGCTCCCTGCTCAGTGGGGAGCCTGCTTCTCCCCCTCCCCACCACTGGTGCTTACTCTTGCTCTCTCTGTCTCTCTCTGTCAAATAAATAAATAAAATCTTTAAAAAATAAAATAAAATAAAGTGCAGATGTTTGTGAATTATAATTGTCAGAAAAATATATGTAGTTGATAATTACACATGATTTAATTTTCCAGTTTTTTAAAAGATTGCATTTATTTATTTATTTAGAGCAAGCAGTGGGGAGAGGGAGAGGGAGAGAGAGACTCTCAAGCAGCCTCCCCACTAATGCAGAGCCCAATAAGGGGCTTGATCTCATGACCCTGAGACCATGGCCTAAGCCAGAACCAAGGTTCAGATCTTAAGGGACTGAGCCACCAGGCGCCCCAAACGTCTAGGTTTCGGTATTGCATGCCTCTCGCTAACATACAGCGTGGTGGTTCGTGGTGGTGGAGAACACGCCGTGTGGCTGTGCCATCTGCTAGCCGTGTAACGTAGGGCAAATTACTTAAACTCTGTGTGCAGCAGATTCCTTGTTCGGAAAGACAAGGGAGGGTATAGTAATGACATTTGCTGCACAAGTCTGTTGTAGAGCTCAAATGACTTAAACCATGGAAATCCCGTAGCGCATGGAGCAAGAAATGTGAGCTGCTATCTGCATACAAATAATTTTGAGATTTCCTCTAAGTAAGGTTTTTCATGATATAAATAGTCGCGCTCATAGTAAAGTATGTAAGAAAGTAAGTGTCCCTTCCCTTCCCTTTCGTCTTGCCAGGTAGCTTTCACAAAGGCAGTGTCTCAGCTTTTCCTTATGTGTCCTTCCAGAATTTTCAGCACATGTAATATCAGATTTGAAATCTCAGTTTGTCTGTGAGTCACAGACTCCAGAGGAACTTGATATGCAAGAAATGCCGCCGCCTCTTGTTTCAAAATCAACTTGAACTTCCTTCAGAGACCCCATCCTCACACTGTGTCACTGGGGGGCCCCACATTACCCCTTATCTGTTCGTCGTCTTCTCACCAAGAGGTTGTGAATTCCCCACGTGTTGTAAGGGATACACAAGTTTTGGGGGGTCCTCAGATCCTTGGATCGCGTTGTTGCCCTGAGACATTCGCGGTCTCTGCTGCTTTGGGCTCTGTTCTCCCTCCAGAAGAAGCCTGGTGGACCCTGCTGGTGGCCTCTTCTCCCCCACCCCCAGCACAACGGTGCTCCAGTGGTTTTGTGCAGGAGAACCTTGGGTCCAACCGCCCACCCATGCAGCACCGTCACTGCAGGCTCCCGGTCCTGGGGACACCCCAGTTCTCTGTATTTGCTGCCATCGCTTACCCCTCAGAGACATTCACCGAGAGCCTTCCCTCATGATGCCTGGAGTATCCTGGGTTGATTTAGTCTTTTAAAGAAAAGCTTGTGTTCGAGTAGTCAGGACGAAGAGCCACCGAAGACACAGCCTGGCGACGCTTGGCAAGCACAGAGCTCCAGGCAAACTCCGGAACCGAGGCGGAACCGGCGCTGCCGCTAGTGCCAGAGTGGCCACAGGAGGTCTGCACGGGGCTGAGCGGTCACGCGCGCGTGTGTGCGACGGAGGGCTGCAGAGACCGTGATGACCGAGTTTGCCGTAAGAGAGTGTTGGAGAAAATGGGATGCAAAGTTAAAAAAAAAAAAAAAATGACAGCATTTTTGCGAGGTTTGTGAGCTATCTGAAAGAGTGAGGGAGGAGAGGTGAGATACCTTGTTGGTTCCAAGGGTTGTTTAAAACCTTCATGTACATGAAAATATTTCATTCGAAATAACCTGTTCAAAAATCCAAAAGGGGAAAAAAAGATATAACTACCCACAGCTGGCTAAACCAGCCCTGTGTGGCCGAGTGTGTGCGCAGTTATTGTATGATTGTGTATGACACACACACATGTGGTTTATGAATCTGTAATATACGTAGCTCATACACATGTGTAGTGTATATACATTTACATCACATATATTACAAGTACCAGAACAATATGGAAAGTGAACATACATTTACTGCACAGTTTTTCCACTTTCTGTTAAAATATCTTCTTTTCTTATTACAAGTTATAAAAGTAACTACTGAGGATCAAAAAATGCTTTGTAAACCACCTTGTGTTTAACAACACAGTACAATTCTTTTATAAATATTATATGGACCATGCAATTATGTACATTTAAGATATGCATCGTGTATGATAGCAGATCGTTGTTCACCAGAAACGAAAGGGAAAAGTCTATTCTCACTTCAGTTCCTGACCATTGTCCCTTCTAGCACCAAGGAAGGTTGAGAAACAAACTCAGGGCCTGGATATTTGCCTAAACAATCAGGAGTTTGCCGTGTTGGTGTGCCTGCCTTTTTTAGGGCGTCACTGTCTAGAGTTGAGTGCGCTAACTCTGGATCTTTTTTGTTGCAGAAATAATGTGTGGTTGGCCTTCATCATACATGTTGATGAACTGCTTTTCCACAAATCATGTTTTGTGTGATTTGCCATAGCTAGTTAAATTTTAGCAGGGGGTAAATTAAAGGAAATGTTCCCTGTGTTGTGCTCCTGTGTGGTAAATACAAGATCTATTTTAGGCTCACGCTAAGAATTATTGCAGTAAAATAATTTGAGTTCAGCATTACTGTTTTGTACCAGAAACACAACTGTCTTCCTATGTCTGGTGAACACAGTGGAAAAGGGAGTTGGGGCCTCTTTGTTTGTGCTCAGGGGTCTCTGCGTTTGTGCTGAGCGGGAAGGGGCTGCTCCGTGGTGCACTGAGTGCAGGGGAATTCATCTCTGCCACCCCTGGGAGACAGCCCTGCAGACACACCACTGACACTGTGTAATCTTTGAGATCCTTGTGATGGTTAATTTCATGTGGCGCCCTGACAGGGCCTGGGGTGCTTAGGTATCTGGTCAAACATTATTCTGGGTGTGTTTGCGAGGTTGTTTCTGGATGAGGTTGAATTCTGAATTAGTTGACTGGATCTTTAAAGCAGTTTGGCTCCCCAGTGTGGGTGGGCCTCATCCAATCCGCTGAAGGGTTGACTACAGTCATTCCTTGGGGATATGGTTGGTTGAAGTCCAGATCACCACAGTAAAATAAATATAGCAGTAAAGTGAGGCAAATGAGGTTTGTTTTTGGTTTCCCAGTGCATATAAAAGTTATGTTTACACCGTATCATGGTCAACTAGGAGCCTAATGGCATTATGTCTAAAAATTAATGTACCTACCTTAATTTAGAAATGCTTTTTTGAGGGAGTGCCTGGGTGGCTCAGTCCCTTACACGTCTGTCTCAGGACATAATCTCAGGGTCCTGGGATGGAGCCCCATGTCGGGCTCCCTGCTTCTCCCTCGGCCTTCCCCCCTGTCCACTGTGTGTGCTCTCTCTCTCTCTCAAATGAAAAAATGAAATCTTTAAAAAAATACTTTATTGTTAAAAAATGGTAGCTATCACCTCAGCTTTTGGCAAGCTGGAATCACTGATTACAGATCATGTAACAAATGCAGTAATGAAAACGTTTGAGAAAGTGCAAGAATCACCAAAATGGGACACAGACAAGAAATGAGCAAATGCTGTTTGAGAAATGGCGCTGATGGGATTGCTCCATGCAGGGTCGCCACAAAGTTTCCTTTGTTAAAAAATGTAATGCTGTATCTGGAAAGTACAATAAAATGGACAATTAAAAAAGTATGTTGAGTGAGGAGAGTTGGCCCCTCCGCTGGGCTCTCTGTGACTGTCATGGTCTTCCCCTCTCGTCAGACTCAGATTTGGGCCAGAACTTACGTCATTGGCTCTCCTGGGTCTGGACATCCCAGGCTCCAGAGTCATGTGAAACAATTCCTTCAATCATCTCTCTCCATTGATTGATTGATCAGGAGATTGATAGATTAGGAGATATGCTATTGTTTTTTTTTTTTTTTTCTCTCGGGAACCCTGATTAATACAGTATCTCTCTACTTTTATGGTTGGATTTGATCCAGTGTCTTGACACAGACTCTTCCTCATCATCTATGTGAGTAATTGTACGTCTCAAAGGAATCCAAGGGAAATTCAATGCATGGGGTGTGACCGCCAAACCCACAAAAGCTGGTCCATGTTTAACTGAGCTCATGCTCCTGGCCTTGTTAGTGTGAAGCAAGGATGATACTCAGACAGAGTCAGGCATGAGGGTGCCTGTCAGAGTAACAGACTGATTTGGAAAACCCTTAGGACAAGGTAAAGCTGCGTGAAATAACTCCACGTAAACTTAGGTTTTATCCTGTGCAAATTTCCAGGGATCACCGAGCATTTATAATGTGTGCTTCCTTCTTCACGATAAATATGGGTTTGTGTCTAAAGTGGGTACAAAACATTCTTCAAGGGCCTGGATTGAATCTGTGACAAGTTAGCCTTAGTCCTGAAGCCAGATCTGGATGGAGATTTGTGTATGAGAAGAGCAAGCCTTCGAGGTCCCTGAAGAGGAGGGAAGGAAGCGCGTGGGGTCAGGGAGAAGCTGGACAGTGCCTGGTGCCTTTGCTACTCCTCCAGACCTCTGGATCTGGGATGGCTCTGCGGGGTTTCCTCAACAGATGCGAGGGGGCGGAGGTCGCTCAGGACCTTGCGCCGTGGCTGTGGGACCGCCCTGGGGCAGGGTCGTAATCCTGCCAGGGGAGATTGCTGCCAAGGGATGCGGCCCTCGGGAGAAGCTTGTTCTGAGGGGGATATTCAGGTGGACCCTGTGGGATCTGTCCATCCAGGAACCATTCATCCAGGTGTCTAACAGGTCTCAGGTCCTGGGAGATCTTGGAGTTCCTACCCACAGCTGCCTTCCTTCCCCACCCGGCTGACGTCCCCTCTCCTTCTGCACGTCCCCCTGCTGGTCCAGGTGGCTAAGGAGGCAGGGAGACCCAGACCCACATCCCTGACGGGTCTCAGCGCCCGATCGCCGTGCCCTTGTCAGGCGTGCCTGCTGCATCCGTGCGTTTGTATCCTACTTGCGCGCGGGCGCACCGAGAGACGCCCCGGGGAATGTCTGCGCGCCCGGCACAGGTGTTCTCCCCGCTCTTTCTCTCTACAGCGCCTGCCCCTTTCTTTCCTCCTGGCTGGGGAGATTAGCCCACGCTTCCGAAGGCTTCTTCCTTGCGGGCTCATCCTTTGGCGTGAAGCTGTGGAAGGGGATAGGCAGCAGGTTAGGCTTAAAGTGAAACTGGGCCTCTCCATCTCCACTGGTGAAACATTTTCCCTCCGGAACCATCCTGCTGGACCCACGGAACCTAACGTGAGAGGCTCGGGAGCACACATTCCCAAGTCAGCCCTGGGGTGACGGGGGGCCGGTACCCCTGCTTCCGCCCCTCAGCCCCCTGACCCGTGCTTTCCACGTATGGGGGATCGGCGCCGTGTCGGGCTGCTGGTTTCAGGTGGTTGCCTTGTCCCGCCGAAAGGCATCCCATCCCCACTGCATCGTCTCTGCACTGGCTTCACGCTGTGCCACCCGAGGGAGACCCGTCATTCTGTCAGGTGAAGAGCTGCTGAGTTCGCTGGGCTCCACGCTTACACCCGCTGACGGCTCCTTCTCTGGTATAAAGTGAGTCCTTTGAGAGCAGTTCCCAGAGAGGCACACATCTGGGAGTTCACAACGGCATACCCTACAGTCTCTAATAAGCCCTGTAAGGCAAAATATCCTGCCACACAGTGAACTCCTGTGTTCTAAATTTTAGTTTCCTCACAGTGGGCTGCTTTGAGGATTTCTGGTCATTTAATAGGCTAAAGAAGAAACTTACTGTCATTTCCATCAACACCCCTGAAATGGGGTGTTGGCCATGTCCAAGACCTTCGATCCCTGGGGCCAGAACCGGAAGCATGTACTTTGCTGGTGCCAGATGCCATGTTCCCGGTACCGACTTCCTGAAACCCACACAGCGCGGTATGTCCTTATCTGACCTCGTCCTCTACAGCGGCCAGGCCATCCCCCTGCATTTTCAGAGGATCTGGGCAGCAGGTTCATAACTGTTAGTATGAACAACATATGTTTGCCTCATCTCTTAGCAGTGTCTGTAGTAGGTGGTCTCGTTCTTTCTTCTGGAAGTTTCTGTGAGTCCCATCTCATGAATAACTTCCCATCACATCCCCTGCGCAGACTCTAAGGCAGCCCTCCTTTGTATCCGTCCCAGCTGGTCATGGAAATGTCACCTTTCCCTCCTTCCCGGCTGGCTTGTCCCTTCTAATCCACACACACCGGCAGTCCCGTCCAGATCACCTCTACTCGAGAATGAAAACCAAGCATCTTCTTGCACTCTGAGAACCACGGAGAGCCCACAGAATATAATGAAACCCAGTTACCAAACCCCAGCTCTCCCTCCAGCATTGCCCCTGTATATGCTTCGTGCTCTAGCCATAGCAGGCTTCCGGATCGTCAAGCATCATTTTTCCTCTCCTTTTGCATGATACTCTTCCCCAGCAAGGATCTTTGTTCATGCGGATCATTTGTAACTCCTTCTGTCCCAGCCCGGATATTACATTCTTCAATAAGCCTAACATGCATGCACTGCCCTAGATGCCCCTCTCCACATCCCTGTACCGCCTCATGCTGACGCCATCACACTAATTCCTTAACTGTTTGTCTGCCCAGTAGGTTGGAGATTTGGGGTACAAGGAGCTCGTCAACCACCTGTGACGGCGCAGTCTCTGGCATGCAGCTGTCCCTTAAATGCAGTTGACCCGTGAACAGCAAGGACGTTAGGGGCGCCGACCCCTGTGCAGTCTAAAATCCAAGTATAACTTTTGACTCCCTCAAAACCCAACTGCTCACAGCCTGCTGTGGACCAGGGCATTTACAGAGACATAATCAGTTGATTAACACGTCTTGCAGGTTCCATGTGTTGTATACTGTTTGCCTTCAATAAAATAAGCTAAGGTAAGGAAAATGTTACTAAGGAAGTTGTAAGGAAGAGAGAATAAATTTACAGTTCTGTGCTGTACTTATAGGGAAAAAAATCCATGTATAAGTGAATCCGCAAATTTCAAATCCATGTTGCTTGAGGGTCGACTGTATACGCCAACTAAGTAAGTGGGCAGAGGATGCCCAAAGCCACAGGAATTCCCAGACTGTTTAGAGACTTGTAGCATCATGCTGGGCCGTTGACCCTTATGGATAATCTTAAGTCCACTCCAGTTTCTTTCCTAAAGAGTTTAATTTAGGCCTCCCATTTTATGTAACTCTAGCCGCGTCGAAGAGAAATGAAATGAACACACAGCTGGGATCTTTCCAGTTGTTGGTGTCACTCTGGTGCAAACACCCAAATTTGCTCCTGCTTGAGTCCCCGTGTGATGAGTCGCCTTCGTACCTAGTCCCAAAACAAACAGCTGCCCTTCCCTCGGTTCCCTTCGTCTCCTTTCCCTGGACTCTCCGTGAATTCCAGGTGCCCGCCCTGGATCGCTGAACTCCTGCAATGGCAAAGCGATGGGTTTGTGCACAAATTCCCCAGGAGCCAGTGGTTAGACGTTTCTTCAGTATTATCTGCTGCTCCTGCTGGGATGTGGTGCAGGTCACCTGGAAATCTCAGTAAGATGCAGATTAAGGCCGGGATGGAGGGGTGTTCTTTGAGGGTCCACAGTTCTGTGGTGGTGGAGTTGCACTGCAAGGATGGCTGGATGTCAGCTCCTAGAGTCCCCACATCTGTGTCCCCCAGGTCAGCATGGAATACCCTCGCATCTGTGTGTCCCCCCCACACAGCCACCGATGCTGCCGGTCTCCAATTCCCGTCCACGTTCTGTCTGATGCATCCTTGTCTTTCTCCACCTGCAGCCGGTGGACCTCCGTAATGGCCCAGCCACAGAGGATGAGATGAATTCTGTTCCTCATCCTTTCCCAGATGACCCATCTCTGCAAGAGCGGCCATTTGCGGCACATGTGTGCTTGGCGTTCTTGGACCTCATATGTCGTCCGCTTTCCTACGGCAGTATTCGTGCTGTTTCCCTGTCCTGACGGGTCCTGGTTCACCCCTTCTGCCTGGACACATTCTCCCCAGCTTTCAAGGCCCATTTGGAGGGCTGCCCAGGTGGTGAGGCCTCTCCTAGCACAACCAATGGGGAGTACGCCTTCCCTCCAGTGTTCTCTATGGCTCTAGGGCACAACGTTCTCTCAGCCAAGAGTTAGTGTCTTGTGTGTCCCCCAGTCCTTGAGAAAAGAGACCCATTTTATTCAGTTTTCTGTCTCCAGGCTATACCGGCAAACACGGTGTCTTCGTCTTGGTAAGCAAACCAAAGTGCACCATGCTCTAATAGACAGAATGAACTCACTTAGGTTTGCAGAGCTCATCCCCTTAATTAATACTCATTGGCTTCAACAAGGTGTTGGGCATGGTTTTTGGTATTAAGATACAATTCTCCTGGGAGCTTGCATTTTAGACTCGACAGAAGATAATTTTAGGTAATGATAGCAAATGAGGAAAACAGAATAAAATTGATATCTTATACAAATAGAAAAAAAGATATTGAGTAAAATATACTCTATTTCTAATGTAGTATATTGTTTAATGCATTCATGTTGTGTTAATACCTTGATCTTAAAGCAGCTCTGCCTATGAGTTAAAGGGCACGTTACCTTTCAGCTTTATGGGGTTTTTCTTCTTCAATCTTTTCCTCTCTTCTATATGCCTGCAGTGTTTTAAGATTTTAGATGTCACATTCTTGCTGGGTTTTCACTTGTTTGTTTTCATTTATACTGCCGTAAAGGCATTCAAGCCCAAGTGTGTATTAATTGAAATAGTCTTTGAATATTTGTTGTGTAATGTTTATAAATGTGTTTATATATGTTAATATACACATATATGCTATGTTTATCTATATGCGTCTATTCATATATACGTACAAAATATCCAAAAATGTTGAGACTAACAGACTATTCTTTGATAGAGATCATTTATAAATAGTAATTCATAGAATTTTTTAGAAGTTTTTTTTTTTTTTTCCCCTGAGAATGTAAGATTTAGAGCAAGATTGGGTTAATGTTGAGTGTATATAGGAAATTCTTGATTATAAGTCTCCTTAGATGGGGCGTGTTTAGCAATTTGATAATGGAGTCAGAAGTCAGTGTGCTTACCACTAACCCAGTTAGGAGAAGCAGAGTTTCTATTTGTCATAATTTTGTGCTATACAGCATTTTTCTGTGTGTGTGAAAGAGGAGTTAGAGGAGAAATTGTTATGGTTCATAGAAACAACTTTACAATTGCTTCTAAGAACACTAGTAGCCTCCTTTGCGTTGCTAATTCCACAGTTTAGGAATTCAGCCAAAAAAAACAAAACTCATTTGAACACATCATTTTATATACAGTGAGAGCCGAGTGTAAAAGAGAGACAATAAAACTATGCTTGTATTGCTACTTTACCTTTCCAAAGCTCTTTGAGAGAATATGTATACTCTTGTAGATGAGGAGTAAAGTAATATGGGTAAACACAAATGTCGCCAAATTAGAAAAATGGCAGATTCGCTAAGAAGTGTGTTATTTCAACCAACATTATTGGAAACTTCTTCATCAGATAGCTCTTAAATTTTACCGAGATTACTAGTATAAGTAGATATAAAAATTGAATCTATAAAATAGCTCTTGAGATGAATTTCCTCAGAGCTTTATTTAATGAAATAAAAACTATATGGTATATTATAACACAGGAGTTATGTTTTTAAAGCAAACAATTCTGATAACTTGGTCATGTATTTTTATTTAAACAATAGCAAAACATATTAATAATTGAGTGCTAGTGGCTGGAGTCATTTGGTTTTAGTTGTTTGTTGTCGCTGTTGTTTTCTGCTGGTAAATCACACACAGACCCAACCAGTGTTTGGTTGTCCTACCCAATCGGACTCACATATGCTGTTACATTTAAAACAAAAATAAACACACAACAATGACAACAGAAATATGTACTATAACAGTATCGAGTTTCAGATCATTATTCATTTTGTTGCCAAATGCGTCAAAGAATTTGTGTGAAGATTCGCTAACACTCCGCATGGGCCCAGCTCGAACAAAAATGTATGTCAGGAGCGCCGCTTACTCCAAGTTTCTATTTTTTCTCCCTGGGTTACACTTTAAGAGTGAATTATAAATACTGCCTCCTCTTAACGATGTGAGATAAGCCACTATTAAATATTTAGCTGCATCAGCATGTATGAGCCAGGAGAGCAGGTCGTGTCCTGCAAGAGGACGTTGAGTTGTGATGGGGAAACGTGACCTTTAAATTCCAGGTCTAGCGGCCCATCAGCTCGGGCTGCAGCCAGCAATCCCATCTTAACCTTCTGGTCACAGATAAAGGTTCAGCCTCAACGTAAACTGCAAGGAGACGGAGTGGAATTTCATGACTATGATGAGCTGGAGCGAGACAATCGGGGCAGACCGGTTTGTGAACCATGTTGCAGTCGGCATCTGGGCAACCTCTGGGCAGGGGTAGGAATGAAAGCGTTGACAATGAGGATGAATGAGAAGAGGTTGTAGAATAGTTGAAACTAGCAAAGTATCTTTCTTTTTTTTATTATTTTAAAGATATAATTTATTTGAAAGAGAGAGTGAGCAAGAGAGAGAGAGCATGAGAGGGTAGAGGAGTAGAGGGAGAGGGAGAAGCAGACTCCCCGCTGAGCAGGGAGCCCAGTGCAGGGCTCCATCAGGGACCCTGGGATCGTGACCTGAGCTGAAGGCAGATGCCTAACTAACTGAGCCACCCAGGCGCCCTGCAATGTATCTTTCTATGTTACATGTTACAAGTTTCTTTCCTTCCCCCCCCGCCCCCCCCCCTCCGGGCCACATTTGCTGTCTTCCTACCTTTTCCCGTGTTGTGAGTCTTTGAATGTATAACCTCATCTGACGTCGTCACCACCTGCATCCTAGAGTCAAATACACTGGCATTCAGACTGCTGAGCGTTTTGTTTTGTTTTGTTTTGTTTTTTCTTTTTCCTTTGTTCTGCCATGTCTCCACAACCTCTTTGGGCTTTTCTTCCATGATCCTGTTTCCTTTAGAATGTTTAGTGATTGCAACAAAGTAGTAGAGTCCTTGTGGGGATTACTGAAATTACTGATTTAAAAATGAGAAACAGGGGCACCTGGGTGGCTCAGTGGGTTAAAGCCTCTGCCTTCGGCTCAGGTCATGATCCCAGGGTCCTGGGATCGAGCCCCGCATCGGGCTCTCTGCTCAGCGGGGAGCCTGCTTCCTCCTCTCTCTCTGCCTGTCTCTCTGCCTACTTGTGATCTCTGTCTGTCAAATAAAAAAATAAAATCTTTAAAAAATAATAAAAATGAGAAACATTCTGTGTTACGGATTTCAAAGTTATAAGTGGAACTAGTATTTTCTCTACATATATCCTGTTTTTTAACCCACATGCATTTGCTCTGATCTCTCAGCTGGAAGTGTCCTTCCATCATGTTTGGTTCTTTGTGACTCAGCCCAAATGCATATTTTTGAATCTCTCTCCCTCTCTCTCTCTCTCTCTCTCTCTTTTTTTTTTTTTTTGCTTTTCTGTAGGGATTAGAGGTAAGCGTAAGGGAGGTTAATGCAGTGAGAAGGTAAATGAAGACAAAAACCATCTGGGGGAAGCAGGCTCCATACAAGGGTTGGAAAGTTCCAGAAGGGTAGCAGTTCCCCAAACAGGATAACCAAGAGGGCAGAACTTCAGGCAAAAGATCTAAGCTTCAATTTGCTCTGAATTTCTCTTTCCTCTAATCGCTGTATCTCCTGTGAGAGGTGGGAGCAGATCGCCTGCAGGCTCTTCTCCAGCTCTAGAAAAATAGAAATCAACAGTTCCATGAATATTTGGTTTCCGTGGGAAGCTGATTCCAGGAATGATGAGCAAGCAGAAAGAGAGGTGATCATTACCTCCGATAATGAAAACCCTCCCCTCGGCATACCCCAGCGCTAAGATGGAGATGGAGAGAGGAGGCAGCCACGTTGTCAACCAGGTGGGAAACCACGGGGTGATGCCCAGGGGAAAGCTGTGCCGAGAGCGTGTGACGGGGCATCTCAGAGATGTTTAATGTAAGCGTCCCCTACGTTCTACCAGAAAATGGGAGAGGATTATCTGTCACCACCTTCTTAGGTGGAAAGACAGTGCTCTGAAGGATCATGACTCAGTTATGCCTGAGGTCGTACCGTCGGGTGGTCAGCAGCGAGTCCAGGGCAAATTCGAAGCAGAGCTGGGGGCAAGCTGAGGTCCCTTCCTATCACTGTAGGGAATCCTAACAGGCAGGGGGGACGGAGATGGAAGCAGTAAATCAGGTGACTTTCTGAATGCCGCACGGTCACAAGAGAAGGTGAGGCCCCCGGGGACCGCAGACGGTGGAGCCGTTTCCGCATCCCTCCAGCCCCCTGACTTTTTCTCTGCCGCGAGAGGGCCTACCTGTAGCGGGTCACGTTGGTCCTAGACCAGAGCAGCAGGGAATGTCTTAAAGTTCTGAACGTGGAAAATAATTTGAAACTTTCCAACGGAAGACTTCAAATATTATTTTCCGTGTTCTCACATGAGTCCTGTGCTTATGTTCTCTTTGCTGCAGGGAACAGATAGAACAAGAAAGGAAAGATTCCCTTCCCCAGCACTGTCTATCCTTAGGCACTGAAGGTGCTTCGGGTGGTCCGTGACGTGGGCAGAGCCATCCCGTTTTATACTGTAGGATCACGTAGGGGCACACGGAGAAAATGGCAGTGAGAGGAATAGAGAGTTGTGCTGATTAGAACCTCTAATGTTTAAAAAGCAAAGAAACCAAAGCCAGCCTCTCAAGTATTTTCAAACTAAACCCATTTGCTTTCCACTTCCCTCTAAGATTGTTCAGACTTACACCATTATTATTGTAATGCAAATAATTAATTTTTTTCTTATTTCTTGAAATAATCCCGAAGGTTAGTTGCATCTTGATGCTTCCAACACTACCTTTTGCGTCAAGACTTGAGTATTGGGGCTGAGAGGGCCTGGGCAGAACGTGCTCTTTCCTGGGACCCCTCCCCATTTTGTGGCGGGTGAACGTCACCAGCACCTTCACTGGTGCTTCTCTGATTCCTGTTTTTGTCCAATTGTTCACGTTCAGTGTAACTCGCTCTCAGGTGGTTTCCTGCATTTTGTTTCTCCTGAAGAAGGTTGTTTATTAACGTTGGTACAGGGTCTCCCTTTGGAATACCGTGACAGCGGGACAATCTTTCCAAAGTTAGTGCAGGGTGGGCAAGGTTGCCCAGCGACCTGTGTCCTGCGATGCTGGGACGGAGGAAGTTAGTTATCGTTGCCTGAAGCATGTGCGTATAACCTCCACGATGGCTCACGCGGCTGCGGGCGCACAGTAGGTCTCTGCCTGGGAGAGGTGCCGGGGCCACTGAAAGCCAAAGTGGACCCCGCGGTCCTCCGCTCCCCCACCTGACTCTCCCTGGTGCTCGGCAGGCAGTCCCGTCACGTAGAATGGACAGATTTACAGTAACCACTGCCAGCCTTCACTTTCCTTCCAACCTCACTCATCACATCTACAGCAAGGCTCCCCCGCTACATTGTAGGGGAAAAGCCTTGTGTTTTACAGCACAAGAACTTCTTCAGCATTTCTCCTTCATAGACATCTTCTTCTGCACCCATCCTTTGTCCTGCTGTCCTCAGAGAAGGACGAGTGGACCCCTCTTGTCCCAGGATCAGTCTCCTTGTCCCCTTTGAGGGCTGGTTTCATCAAGAGACATTCGGAGGCTTTTCTTCTAAGTCAGTCCCTCTTACGTCGCTTAGACTAAGGAGCATCATTCTCATTGCCATCTTAGCCTTCGATCTTGTATTTTTTGTAATTCTTCTGTCTTAAAGCAAGCAAACAAACAAACAGACAAAAAAACAAAGCTCTGTTGGTCACAGGTGAGAGAGCTCCACCTCCCGCCGGCGTTTGGAGGCCAGGCGGCCTCACTGGCGCCCTCTCGCAGTTTCCCAGCTCTGCTTGCTCTTCTCATGGCTTCCTTCTCAGAGAAGATTTCTATATATGGCAGAAAATTAAAATCTTTTTTTTTTTAAAGAAACTTTCAGTTTCTCTGAGCTTCTATTGTTCGTCTACTTCATGGCCTCAGAGAACGAGGGAAATACCTCCTGTGGCATCAGCCTGAGTCCTCAGAATCATTTCGAGGTCCTGCCTGGCTGAGATTCCCACCATCACCTCCTGGATCCTCTCCAGGAAGAATCCCATCGGCCATTCCCAGGGACCTGCCACCTCTCAGCCCCGAGCAGCGGGCGAGGCTCCCACCAGAATCACGCGCACTGGACGCAGAACAGTTTCCAAAATGAGAACCTGAGCAGCAAAGAACAAATCAGCTTTTAAAAGACCAAAAGATCCAATGTTCATTGCGTGATCCTACAGAAACCTCTGACCTGTCCTCGCTGCATATCAGCCCCGGCTCCCCGTTGCCCACAGTACTACAAGCCAAATGCCCCCCCACGCTCCCCGGGACTTCCCAGCAGCCTGTCGGTGGAGCCCCTCCTCCCCTAAATATTTCGATTTCTACTTCCTCCTCCAATGGTACCTAATGTAGTTTTATCTTTGAAAAAAGCATAAGCCATTGCCTTCTTTTTTTTCTTTTGTTCATTCCATTCCCTTTTTCTGGGCCCAAGTATTCATCTTCACTACTAAAATTAGCATTTTTATTTCATTAAAATATTGAATTCTATTGAAATTGTGTCATGAGGAAAAAAAAAGTGCCGCCACGTTTCGCTAATTTGGGTTTGATGGGCATAGAGGGAGGTGGGTGCACGGGTGCCTGTTGCCACGCGCTGCTTTCATCTTCTTATCAGGCCTGGCTGCTCTTTGATCAATTCTATTGCTCTTTTGATGTTTTCTAAAGCCTCTTAGTAATGAGGTACTCAAAATACAACAGCTGCCGTTGTGCAGTATTTCATTTTATAAAGAATGTTCTACCTTCCTGAGGATGAACTCATATTCTGCCAATTTTTTTTTTCCTTCACATCTTCAACTCTTTTAATAGCAAGTCATTATGTGCAAGCAGACGGTGGGCTAATTATTTCCTTTCTTCCTCCAACTCAATTAGTGCTGTAATTTTTCCCTGTGTTCTTCTTCTTCTTCTTCTTTTTTTTTTAAAGATTTTATTTATTTATTTGACGGACAGAGATCACAAGTAGACAGAGAGAGAGAGAGGAGGAAGCAGGTTCCCTGCTGAGCAGAGAGCCCGATGTGGGGCTCGATCCCAGGACCCTGAGATCATGACCTGAGCATGACCAGAGGCTTTAATTCACTGAG
Organism: Martes martes; assembly: GCF_963455335.1. NCBI lineage: Eukaryota > Metazoa > Chordata > Mammalia > Carnivora > Mustelidae > Martes > Martes martes. The sequence goes on along the minus strand of NC_137889.1, from coordinate 3,253,887 downwards.
CCACCGAGGCGCCCTCATTTTTCCCTGTGTTCCTAAAGTTAGAAGGTTTATTAAGGGTACCTGCTAGTTACTGAGCAGAACCAATGCTGGTTTGTCTTTCCAGTGAGTTATTTCAAATAGACATCAGCATTCCAGTCTGGATGATCTTATCATAGGCATTTCTGTCCGTCCTAAGTGAGATGATTGAGCAGAGCGGCGTGCTTTCCTGTTTATTTTGTCCTCCTTTTCCTCCTCTTCTTTCTCCTTCTTCTCTTCCTCCTTCTCCTTTACTTTTTACAAGAACCTTGTTTGTTTCTAACTGTGTTCCTAAACAGCTCTCCATTTTGTCTACACAGTGTGAAGCCTTCATTAGAATAATCGACTTGTATGTGGGATTTAGATATGACCCCAGTATTTCAACCCAGACTTGGCTTTGATTTGCCAGTAGGACCAGTGAGCGATTCAGTACTCATCGGAGCCTCAGTTTCCTTATTTGTGAAGTGGGGATGCTCACACCTGGGCCTTTGCCTAGATACATTGCAAAAATTGTTATGAAAGTTCATTAAAGTCTCTAACAGGGTCCTCTGCTGGAAGTGGCTACTGCTCTGTGTTTTGCAGATGAGCTCGATAAATATGCCGTTACCTAAGGAGTGCTGTTTAGAGAGGAAACCTGATTCTAGGAGAGTCAGTGCATTGTGATTCATAAATGCTTTCAGTTCTGGGTCGTCTCTCTCCTGCGGTCCAGTGCAGCGTTGGAAAGACAGGTTGCCCTGTTCTCCCCGCACCCCTCCTTGTGCTCCTGTCCCTGAAGCTGTGGCTGGTTCCTTTCTTGGAGTCAATTCCATTACAACAAACTTTCAAATTAGTTTTAGTCCATTTCAACTTTACTGTTATCTCTCCAAACTGTTCACTTTCTTGTCAAGAATGTAATTATCCATCCGGGTCTGGGACAGTATTTTTGGCTTTCCATTATGTCCATGCTCCCACCGGTGTGCTCAGAACATGAAGTCATTTCATTGTTTCCTCCATGTACAATCTCCTTTGGAGTCAAAATGACGGATCTGAATTTTATGCTTTTCCTTTTTCTATAGCACACCGGCTTGAATTACTTTCTTTTGTTCAAGGATATAATCCGTCCGTTGCCATTCCTGGTGTTCTCTTTGTCTTTCCTCAAACTTGTATCCGTTCCTATTTACACTGCTTTCTTCTTATTCTCGCAGATCTTATTAAAATAAATCAGAACCCCTCGCTTGCGACCTGGCCTTGTGTCTGCCATCCTCACCATTTACCATGTATCTCTACCTAGACTATTGCGACTGTCTCCCAACTGAGATCCTTTTTTCCCGGGCTTTCTCTTTTATGGTCTGGGGTGCACAGGTTCATCACTCTCACATTCATGAGGTCTCTGCTCTGAAATCAAGCTGTGTAATGAAAAAGCTGGGAGCATCACTGCCTCCGAGGCTGGGCTGGACCAGTTCTGGGCTATGTTTTTAAGTTTATCTCTTGTGACTTAACTCCATGTTGCCTAGAACTAGCTCTGAAGTGGATGCCTCCCATTGACCTGGCAAGATTCTGGTGAAAGTTAAGTGAGATGCTGCTTTATGTAGGCACATAGGCCTATCTCCAGAAGGTGACAGGCACTCAGCACATATTAGCCCCCATACTTCGGGGCCATTAAACAATTACATTTTCATCCACCAGTGAGACCCAGATAGTGTGTTCAGAGTATGTGAAATGTGGTTTTCTTCTCCACGATTCTGGTGTGCCGGAGGGCCTCAATGTATTACGACGCAGCCTTTGGTTTTGATTGTAATCGATTGATGTCTTTTGCAAGTATCTCAATTTATAGTTTCCCCCTCTTTTTTTTAATTGTTCCAATTTATTTGTGAAGAAAGAGGGTCAGTTGTCCCGTAGAGACTGGCACAGTATGCGTTTTGCTGAATACACCCCGCTAGTGTTTAGGAAAATTGCTGTCAGTCGGTACCTGGAAACCGAGGCTCAGTCAGACTCGAATGTGTTTTCTCAGCAAGGTGACAGTCCCTCGGGCTGTGCTGTCCCAACAAGAGACACCGTCTCTGATAGGCGGGAGCTAGATCTCTTCACTGAGTAGGGACTGCAGAGGGAACATTCTAACGGAACTCCTTTTTCATTGATGAGCAGAGCTGCGTCTGTGAGAAGTATGCTGTTGGGTTACCCGGTGGTGATGTTCGTACTGCAGGCAAGACAGGAATCAGTGCTTGCCCTTCTGTTTACCCCCATCCTCACCCCTGGCACCCTTGACATTTGGGCTCAATGCCTCCCTCTGGGCAGCGGGACAAGGGAGCCTGTCCCGTGTAAGTGTCATTCCTGGCCTCAGTCCACCAGAGAGCAGCAGCACCCCTCCCCAGACTTCTCAATCCCCACAGTGTCCTCCAACACCTCCCAACCCCCAGAATGGGGAGAAATCTCCCTAACTGGAAACTCCTGCTCCAAATGCAGTTAATGTTATTGTTGTATTATTAGGAGCTCATGGAGTTAAACCTATCTGATGGTTCTTTTCAGTCTTTGGAACTTACTGTCCTTCTTGATGCTGAGCTGCGCTGTCTTTGCCTTTGGCACCTTCCCACATTACCTCCTGAGGATGTGGCCGCCACCTCGCCATCCAGCAGAGCAAATACCCCAACACTGTCTACATAGCAGGCCTGAAGCCGCTCATTCACCCAAGACGGCTTGTGCGTCCTGCGTGGAAAATGATATCAAAGGATATAATCTGAGCATTTGTAATGTTTGTTGCTTCTTGAAATTATGTCTGGGCTCTTTCACTAGGGAGGGAGTGTGTGTATGTGTAAGTGTGCATGTGTGTACTTTTGAATGTGTGTAAATACATGTGGGCTTGGGTGTGTTTCTCTGTGTGGGCATGAGTACGTGTGTGCATGTGGATGTGTGGGTGTCTGTGTGTGTGTGTGCACGTGTGTATTTTTGTATTTGTGCATGTGTGTTTGTATAAACACAGATGCATGTGAACCTTCAATCATCCAAATAAAACTTATTTCAAAAATAATAAAACCCCATAGTAATGCTTGACTAAGTCACAGTCGGAACCTCAATATTCACACTTTCCCAGTTCTGCCTCTATACCTTTTCTATTTTGTAAATTCTACAAAATTCTCCTCCATTCTTACGTGTATGAAAACCTTGCTTGAGTTTCGAAGCAGCAATCAGTTAGCTGCATCTAATGGCAGCTACGGGCAGCTTTGGCAAGATAATCTTTTCTGTTTGTTTGTTTTCCGTTTTACAGTTATTAGAAAGAGAATGTATTAATTCTATCAGTAAAATTTAATGACTCTAATATTATATGTGAAGAGCATAATCTGTTCTTTCGTTTGAGAATCAGCTGCTGCCGCCCAGCTCTTTGTTGGGTGGATTTCCTCTTATTGGACTCTTCGAAGCTGCTAGGGCTTGTCTTCTTTTCCATTGTCCATTGCAATAAATATTTGTTAACCTTGTTTACAAATCATACAGCCCATCTAATTCAGCCTGGGAATAGTCAGAACTGCATACATTGTCAGAGTATGTTTTATATGAAAGCAAACTCCACCTCATAGATGAAATTTCCTGCGTTGAAACCAGTGGTAATGGGCTGGGCTTGACACACGGAGAGCGGGTCCACCATCCAGGATGCGTATCTTATACTCTGTGAATGATGGTATTAGACAAGGATACATCAAATCAAGTGAGCAACAGATAGGATTTTTATGAGTTTTCCCCTTGAACAATATTATGATAAATTCATACAAGAGCATTTGATTTTTTCCCCTCCGTACCAGGAGGATCAAGCAAAGAAAATGAGTTTGCCCTTCAGTCTTTGAAGGTTTTTGATGCATGAGAACCACAGTCTGGTGATAAGAATTAAGCTCCATACTTTAAATGAGCAATAAGTCAGTTTTTCAGGCTGTCTCCTTCCCTGTTCCTGTCTACATTTTTTCTTCTTTTTTAGCCATGTTATTATTTCATACTTTTTTCACATTAATTTTTAGAGAAGCGATACATAAAGTAGGTAATAAAATAATGATTGACATAACCCTAGATTTTCCATCTATAATAATCCCTTAATCATATTAGCATATTGGAAAAGTTTTGTAGCCACTGACAACGTTTCGTTCGAGAAGAAAAGGAAACACCTTTTAGACTTATTCCTAAAAATGCTGTCAATATATTGAAAAAAATATCTTTTGTCCAGAAATCCCTTCTAAGGTGTCATGTGCATAAGAGTGTATGAGACATTACACTTTTGTTGCTTTGAAAATGTGTAATAATCACGTTGCTGTAGCGTTTATTATCGGTAATAAAATACATAGAAGATGTAGAGAGGTAAGAAAAGGACATGAAAGACACAGAGATAACACGACTCAATAGATTTAGTTTAAATCGTTGATTTCATTAATAGGCATGGAGTATGTATTTTGTACCAGGCACTGTTGTAAGGTCTACAGACATAGAAGCTAAAATGCAGAAAGGACCAGGACTCCCAGATTTCACGTTCTTTTCAGGAATGCGGGTGCCTACCACATTCTAGTCAGGAAGGCAGGATCCTCACCGCAGCTCCGACCAGAACCAGACTTTGTGTCAGGTTCTGGCATAAATGTGAGTTTTCCTCTCTGGCTCGTTAACGATAATGTATTATTTTTTGGTGCTATAACTAATAACAATACATGACATGTCTTGTTGCTTTTAAGGCATGGATTTTTTTCACATTCGTGTTTTAACATCTCTGATTTGAGATGCATCTTACAATCATTAGAAAGAAGACCTCACGCTACATTTAAAAATTTTCTTTTTCAGTGTTGCATGAAATCATGATATATCTCATAATTGATGGCATCTGAGACTCGATGTGCTTCCAGGCAGTGAGAAGTATGATGGAGGAAAATGTAGGGGGTGGGAAAAGGGTTGGAGACTGGGGGGAGTTTCGGGTGTTTGGGATGTTGTCAGCAGAGCTTGCATCTCTGCGGAGAGAGGGGCAGGGTGACATGGGGCCAAGCCCTGTGGCTGTCCTGGGGCTGTCTCTGCAAGAAGCACCAGCAAGTGCAACATTGCAATGTGGGATTGTGCCACGCAGTAGGTCTGCTGAAGACTGTGGTCGGCTGTGGGGGAGAGTTTGGGGGGTGAGCTCTCTGGAGTTAGGCAGGAGCAAGATCATGCAGGATCAACCCATCAGCATTGTGTCTGCTGCTGTGGGAAGCCACTGCCATCGTGTGTGGGACAGTGGCCTGATCCAACACACATTCGTCAAGGAACAGCGGTGTGTGAGTGTAGACTGTGGGGGTGGGGGCGAGGCCAAAGTGAAGGCAGGAGGCTGGACAGATGGCCAGGTGTTGGGCACCACGAAGGCGACAGGTGCTTGGGAAGGAGCAACGTAGGAAGGATCTCCTAGATTTGAATGTGTATCGCAGGTAGAGCTGACGTGAAATGTGGGCAGGGATTCTCCAGGCGATGGGGTGGGTGATGGGGGCTTCAGGCGCCTGGGCTGAAGGGATGAGAGAGACAGTGGTGGTCTGAGGGCACGATGCTGTAGGCACACGTCTACAACTTGGTGGTGCTCGTGGGCATGAAGTTAGAAGCAACCCTGGGAAGGGCAGCTCACTGGACAGAGGAGCTGTCCTAGAAGCCTTGGTTAGCCACTCTACCTGCTTCCCCTCATTCCCTGAGCTCTGTGCTCCGAGGACGGGATGCAGCAGCGGCCCCTCATCGCTGGCTCTTCACTGGGTCTTGGCGGTGGGGAATGACAGAGGAGGCCAGGAGTCAATGGAGTGGGGCAGGGGTGTTCATCGCTGGGCCCCTTTCTTGTGGGATGGCCCATTATGGCTTCTCTTAGATGCTCCTTCCTCTCTAGTAACAGTCCCCTCACCCTGGAACTGTCACGCTGGGGCAACCCTCTGCTACTAACCCAGGGGCACAGTTCTAACTTGTCCCGTCATTCACTCAAACCCAGCTACAGGTATGCCCAACAGCCCCTCTTGTCACCCAACCTCCACTCATCACTTTGAGTGTGTGGCTTCCTTCCAGGACTCCGCCTGGTCGACGTGGAGGTGAGAAGGTCAAGGACCCTAGGGTCCAGACGAATAGAAGACGGGAGTAGACTTGTGGGCAGAGCTGAGTCAGCAGCAAGACGGGAGGCGCAGGCTGGGGATGAGGGGGTGAGGGGAAAAGGTAGAGAGAGTCCGGATCACACAATCAGGTTGAGAACTGACACGAGTGAGGAGTGTCCTTTTCTCCATCTTTCAGGTTAGGGAAGTGATACAATCCGATTGACGTTCCCCACTTAGAAGGACATAATTGTACTCTACGTGGAAGAAAGAAACATTTTGAAATATCTGGATGGAGACACTGTGAACTCACGTATTAACTGTCAGGGAATACTATTTTCTTTAAGATGGCCTCGTGTGGAATAAGCATGATGGGAGCAGCTCGATGTCTTTATAATCGCTTTGAAGAAATTAAACAGAAAAATCGTGAAATCAGCTTGATATTTAGTTTTGCCATTAAGTAGATGAACATCAACTACTAATTAGATAAATTTTGCATTAGGGATTATCTTGACCTGAAAATGAAATGAAGTCCTTAGAAAAATCTGTTTCATCATTTCCTACAGATGCAGCCTTCGGAAGGGCAGAGGCGCGGGTGGGAAAGACTCAGGAACGCTTTCTGGCCCAGAGTGTCTATCACTTTAGCACCAGGGAACGTGCAAGCCTTCTTACCTGGGTCTGCGGTGGCCGTGCAAGTGCTAGGCTGCTGTTCAGACCCCAGGTCCTGTTACCGGCGCTCTCCCGGGGCGAGCCGGGGCGGCTTTCAGGGTCTTTCCGTTCACGGGAAAGCAGAGGAACGTCTTGCCTTAAAAGGGAGTGTTCAGATCTCCAGACGGAATGTTTCACCCGGGAACCATCTAAAATGGTGAGGAGATGGTCACCCCGTCCGCAGGGCATCCTCGTCCGTGGTGGACCCAGAAGGCGGGGCAGGAAGGAAACCTCCGCCCAGCAGGGAACACCTGAACCATCCTGAGTCCGGCTGTCTGTCCGCCCTGAAACAGGACAGTGAAGAGTCCACTCTAGTCTCCTTTCAGGGGGGAATTTTTTTAAAGATTGTATTTATTTATTTATTTGACAGAGAGACAGCAAGAGAGAGAACACAAGCTGGGAGAGTGGGAGAGGGCGAACCAGGCTCCCCACTGAACAGGGAGCCCGAGGTGGGACTCAGTCCCAGGACCCTGGGATCGTGACCTGAGCCGAAGGCAGATGCTTAACGACTGAGCTAATAGGCGCCCTCCATGGAGAAAATAAAAGCCATTGCAAACCTGAATCTGGCTTCAGAACTGGGAAAAAGAACAAGAAAGAAAAGAAAAAGGGAAAGAAAATGAAGGAGGCAGACATTCTGTCCTTTTCTACAGAAAGAAAAGCACCTTACCGACAGAGGATGCTAACTAGCTTTCTTGTAGGCTGATGCGGCAAGCGCCGCCCTCATCCCTGTTAGCCTGTGGCCCCATGCTTGGCTTTATAAGAGAATAATTTTGACTGCTCAACAAAAGAGGTCTCCCAAAGTACTCAGACGGATAGTGCTAATTATATAAGCCAGAGATCTTGAGAAAAGAAGCCAGAAGCAAACCGCCCACACCACATGCCACCACCACAAACAAAGAAGAAAATGTCAATTTAGGAACAAAGGGGAAATTAAGAAAGCATGTTGTTTACTTAATTCCCAACTTGAAAAGCAAAAGGAATTCTGATAGGAAAGAGTTGTGTAGGAAAGATGTTGTGCCATGAAAAGCTCTGTTAAGGAAATCAAAATAAAGCGGAAAGATCAGAACACTTAGAAATAAAGAATATTTTTAGAAACTTAAAACTACATATTTATGTCATGAGCTAGAGATCCACAAGTGTCATTTTTAGTTTCTCTGTTTCTTTAAAACATCTTTTAAAGTTTTATCGTAATGTAACTTTCTAACTTCCTAAACTATGGATAAAATGTCTTTCTTAGATTATCATTTAAAAAAACAACTAGGTTACTAGTAAATCATTTTTTAGTAAACTTCTTTTTTTCAGTGATTTATTCCCATATCTTATAATGCATGTCATTGTACTGTATGCTTTTGGAATAGGCTGAGAGTAACGCATTTGTCTAATAACGTAGGTTCTTCCTTGGTTAAATGGACATACTCTGTGTCCGTGTGTGTGTTTAGTTAATGAACCAATATACCCAATGTATAAAAGCAAATCCAGTTCACATACACAGTGTAGAATATGAATAAGCTTCCATGTTGAAAGTTATTTTTAACTTTCATTAGTAAGAAGTAATGAGTCTTTCTCAAGGTTCCCATTTGTATATTTATGCCAAAGGACATGGCTATAATTCTCTGTGAAAGCTATATATAAATTTATTTGCTTGGCAATACATAAGAATAATCACTTTACATGGGTGTCCCTTTGACCTTCTACATCTATTCTCCATCCCAAATATTTTATTTAAAAATGTGTTTCTTTGAACAGAATTGCATTATTTTATGATCATATCCAACTCCCTCCCTCCCGATGCCTCCTCACTGACATAGTATCTGTGATACAAAGGGATGAGAGCATTACCAAACAATCTATTAAGTCGATGTTCTGGTGATTCGTTGAGTGATAGCTACCAGTGGGGTGCTGAAACTCTTTCTTAGACCATATCTTTGTTATAATTTTTAGAATAGGCCAGTGCAAGAACTAAACAGGTGGAATAGAATTCACCTAAGAGGCTTTGATATAATCACATTAAAGTCGTCCATACTGTTAAGCGTCTGTTTTGTCTATTTACGTATGGAAAATGATTACAGAGCGCTGTGTCATTGCGGCAAATAACAGACCGCTCCAGCCACAGCCGATATCTTATCTTTCACTGTGTGGGTGCCCGTCACGAGGCTGATAGAAACGCCAGTTACATGCCCTGAAAAATTAATTTTTCCTGCATTACAGATAAATAGGAAGAAACTTAAAAAAATCGTGGAACAAATTATCATTGGGGACAGAAGATTAAAGTGAGTGGTGCAAAGTGTTTTATCTTAAGTTTGGCGAGACTTTGGGTAATATTCTGCCTGAATATTCAACCTGAGTACAAAGGCAGATCAGTAAGCAAGTTTGGTTAGGTGTTCATTGGCGAGAAAGAAGTAAGTCAATAAAAATAGGAGAAAGTTGATGTGGACTCTAATTTTGGCTCTTGTGGGGGCACAGTGGGGGCATGCCCTACTGCAGAAAGATGGGGTGGGGTGGGGTGAGAGGAGGCAGCGTGCAAATAGGTTTAAAAGATTTTTTAAAATTTGAAGTGAGATCCTGACTAACAGGTAAAGACAGACCTGATTTGCTGATAAAATCAACATATACACAGACTGGAAGAGAAAAGGGGCATATTTAAGAAACAGACTGTTGGAATGTCAGGTGGGAGACAGTTCCGAGTATCCAAGTGCCTGCATTTCTGGAGGACAGCGGAAGGGAATGGGTTGCCAGCCAGACTGGCAACAGCCCAGGTATCACATCCGTAAATAGATACGGAAATGGAGGGACACTGATTTTCCACGGTGATAAAAACATGTGTGCCGGGGGGACTATGAGCTATCCAGAACATCTCCGTTCTGTGGAGAGAGCCTTCGGGCGGCTGACGACAGCCCTCCGTGTCTGTACGCTGTCTCCTGTGTCCGAAGGCCCAGAAGTCTACAAACCCTGGGTCCCGGGATCCCTTCCCGCAGGATTCCTGTTCTCTCTAAGGAACTAAAAACAAACAGAGAGGGTTGAGAGTTCTGATAAGAGAGTCAGAAAATCCTGGATTTTAACTTTATCTTCACCGTTTATGACCCGAGCATCTGTTCAGGGTTTGGAGTATCACTTTAGTTTCATTTCCTTTTCTGTAAAATGAGGTAAATGACGGAACTTATCTTTTACTGACAGATGAGTCATGAAGTGTTAACAAGGTGCAATGAAGAAACTGCATAGGCAGTGTCCATTTGATAAATATCAATTCAGAATATTAATTTGGTGCTTACCATGTGCCAGGCACTGTGCTCAGCACTAAAGGAAAAAAAAAAAAAGGAGGGTGCCTGGGTGGCTCCGTCGGTTAAGCATCTGACTCTTGAATTCAGCAGCTCAGGTCGTGATCTCAGGGTTGTGACACTGAGCCAAGGGTCAGGCTCTGCACGGGGGGAGGAGCCTGCCTGAGAGTCTCTCTCTCCCTCGGCCCCTCTTTCTCTCTCTCCCTCTAAGCAAAAAAAAAAAAAAAAAAAAAGAAAAGAAAAGGAAAAGAAAGCAGATAGCAGATATAGCCCTTGTTGTCGTGGAGCTCATAAACAAATTTCAAGTCTGTGTAACACACAGTGAGTGGTTTACATGGTTCTTAGCACATGGTAAGTGGTTGCTCAGTTTTCTCTCTTATCATTAATACTGGCAATAATAGTGTAATAACGTTTTCCTTACAGCAGATATCCCTTCATATCACTAAAGAAAGTGAGAAATATGCATGCAGGTGTATGTGTGTATATGCATACGTAAATGATACGTAGGGGCTCAGTCGGTTAAATGTCCGACTCTTGATTTCAGCTCAGGTCATAGGCTCACGGTCATGAGCTCGAGCCCCACGTCGGGCTCTGCACTGAGCATCTGCTTGAGGTTCTCTCTCTCCTTCTCTCTCTGCCCCTCTCCCTGCTTGTGCTCTCTCTCCCCGCCAGAAAAGTTTGTATGTGTATATATGTCTACTTTTATATTTGTGTACATATATATATGTTTATATGTATATTTAACAATTGTGTTTTAGTTTAGATGTCCCCTCCATAATTATATATGTATATATGTATATATATACATAAAAGTTTTTAGGAAGCTATGAAATTGTCTCCCAAACTGATCATAGTCTTTCACATTGCCACAAGCAGTTTATGGGAGTTTCAGTTTCTCTAAATTTTGGCCAGTATTTGGCTTGGTCCGTCTTTAAACTTCAACCTTTCTGGAAGGTATGCACAAAAGCCTTGTTTTCCCCATCATCTAAGTTTGAATCCTCTCTTTGGGAACATGGTCTCATTGTACACATTTAAGAGTGAAGACAGTCTGTGCTATTTGCTTTCTGGTGTCGCTTCTCCGAAGGGGAGCTTCCGTCAAGGTCTTTGCTGCAGTGTGAGCACTTGCAGAAGTTCCAGAAGCTTCTCTTGGAAGCCCTGAGCACTGGAGAGTGCGTCAGAGACATCCCGGATGAAGAACAGCTTAGGTCTCTGTCTGCCTTCAGTGTTCAGTGCACAGTCATTGTGCATGGTTTGAACATGACGTTTAGGCTCTCGACAGTCTAGTGGAAATTCTTTGGGGCTTTAAAGACATATATATTTTTTTAAATCTACTTAATGTCAAATCTCAGGCATTGAGAGGATAATACCTATCTTCTCACGAAATTCGGGGAGAAGAAATGGTAGACACTATCAGCAGATAATGTGTTTTGATAAAATCTCTAGGTTCTTGACGGAATGAAGGCTTAATTTTGCTTCTAGATCTTAAAACTCCTTCACCTTATTACTCGCAATCTCCCCAAAGCGTTTGCCGGCTCCATGGTTTACCAGATCAGCTCATCGACAGGTGCTAACGTCACACTCTGACAGCAATTGATCCTCCATTTGAGGCAATGGGATCCCCGAGAGGGTTTTGAAGGAGCTCTTGTATCCTTTCTGAATTTGATTAAAATAGCTTATTAGTAGCCAGAGTACGCTAAATACTACCTTTGCATGTCCATGGAACTTGGAGAAAACATTATAAAGGAAATTTCAGGAAGATCAGTGTCTTTCCAGGACTGTGTTATAGACACGAGATTTGCAGAGTATGGCCACATGCGTTGTTTCCCACCGAATAGATCTGAAACATGAATATTTTCTCATACATAGTATTGATGGCAAAAGAGTCCCATGGAGTGTGAAGTAATCTCCATATTCAAGAGTCAGTTACGGGGCGCCTGGGTGGCTCAGTGGGTTAAAGCCTCTGCCTTCGGCTCAGGTCATGGTCCCAGGGTCCTGGGATCGAGCCCCGCATAGGGCTCTCTGCTCAGCAGGGAGCCTGTTTACTCCTCTCTCTCTCTCTGCCTGTCTCTCTGCCTACTTGCGATCTCTGTCTGTCCAATAAATAACTAAAAAAAAAAAAAAAGAGTCAGTTAGTTCTAAGTAATTTCTTTCTCTTTCATCTTTATTAAACATTTTCACCATTTGACCACAGAAAGTCTTCATTTAAGTCTTTCAGAAATATACCTATAGGAATTGCTGAATAGACACATGTTATTGGCGCTACTAAATTTTTATGATTACTTCTAGTTAATAATAAGAGGAGGCTGAATCCTCTACTTACTTGGGAACTTTGACTTTTAAAAAATAGAGACGATTTATGCCTTCATTTTCCAGTCTTCAGCCAGTGCTCCCCATTTTATTTGAGGCATTTTATGGTTTGGAGTGAAGTCGGCAGCCTTGGTATTGCAAAGCACAATAAAGTCTGAACATTTTTTGTTGTTCTTACCTGGTGTTTTACAAGGAAATGCAACTACACTCAGTACATTAACTGGGACTATCACGGGTTACCTGATGCCTGGCCCCTCTTTATGTAGTAGACACAGGAGGTAGTGTTTTCTAATATTAAAAATAATACAAGTTGACATAATAAAATCAATGTATTATTGCAACATGCCATTGTTCTGTCCAATTCCTTATGAGAACAATTTCTTCAAGGACACTGAAGGAGAGGTGGTGATTTCTGGGAAGATCTTATTTTCCATTCATTGATTTGGAATGTGATAGTCCTAATTAAAAAAAAAAAAGAGGTAGACAACTCAAGCTATGTTCAGTAGTGTCAGGGGATGTTCTCACGTATCTGTGAATCTGATATGAACCCCATGATGTATGTTCTACAGAACAGAATCGCATCTGGGATTGAATAGGAAGTCAGTAGTCGGCGTTTAACTTGTGGGATGGGATTCCCAGGAGGCCTGGGAACCTCCCGGGGTGTGTAAGCCTGAGTCTCCAGGAGGTGTCAGCTTTCTCAGAAGCAGCAAAACCCAAGCTCCTTTTTTTTTTTTTTTTTTAAGATTTTATTTGTTCATTTGACAGAGAGACCACAAGTAGGCAGAGAGGCAGGCAGAGAGAGAGGAAGGGAAGCAGGCTCCCTGTCGAGCAGAGAGTCTGACTCGGGGCTCAATCCCAAGACCCTGAGATCATGACCTGAGCCGAAGGCAGAGGCTTAACTCACTGAGCCACCCAGGCACCCCCAAACCCCAGCTCTTATATTTGCTGCTATTTAAAGGAAACTTGGGGAGACAGCAAAATACAAATTTGGAAAATGTTATAAAATATCCGTTTCAGGCAATAACCTTCTTTGCTTTCTGACACTCTCACGAACTGCCAACGGTATTTGCAGGGCTGTGCGGGGTCTGCTTTGCTGTCCCTCATCCTCCACAGGCCTGCGTTTTGCTTCAGAGGGACACAGTCCTGCTCAGGGTAAAATTCCTTTTGTCCTCGTGGCCAACACGGTGCAGATTTCATCCCTCGGCCACTTTTGACTCGGGCTGCTCCCATCCGCGTGGCTCACCTCTGGCCAGTGCAGCCTTGACAGATCACAGGGGTCCGCCCTCATCATCCCAGGCAAGCGCAGGAACGCGCTGTGGTCCTACTGTGGGTGCATGTGCTGTCCTTTGGGTGGGAAGAGAACACCTGAGACCAGCCAAGCTTTGGTCATGTTTTTATGGAGGGCAGAAGGCACTGAATAACAAGGACAGCAGAGAAAGGGGAACTCTCTGTGCCCCTGCTGCTGGGACAGCGGATTTCCGATTCTGTCGTTTCTGCAGGAGATGTTTACCCCTAGGCGGTTCCCACCCCGGGTCCCGCAGTGCCCTGTGGCTGCGCCCGGGTTCACGGCAGCTCGCACCTTCTTTTACGTTCCTGTTATCTGAATGGCAGGTGACATTTTAAAATCTCTCTATATTTTCCATTTCTGAATAATCTGACCCATTCCATCCTGATAAGAATGGCAAAGATGCCATTTTATGGCATAAGAACTCACATTTTTTTTTAAATCAGTGAGTAAGAAAATTATGCATGCAAGTTATGATATCCCAGTGATATCTTAGGGGTCATCTTGATTGCTTTATAGGTATCATTATGTGAACTACAATAAGGACCCCTAAAGAATCTTTTAATTTCTTTTCCCTCCCTCTTTATGCCATCGTTAAGGGACACATATTAACATACGAACGTGAATGGGTACACAAACTAGGTGTGTAACTTTGTGATAGGTTTTGATTGATACGCTCCCAGGGAAGGCAAAATTTGGGCTGCCGTTTCCCAAATTTGTCATCACAGCAAAGTGCATTTTTCATAAATAGAATACACTTGGTGGCATCTGGCTTTATCAAACAAATACAGTAAACTTTATTTAAATTACAGTGTGTTTACACTTTGCCCTCCCATGCGAGAAAAATAGCATTACCGGTTCCCAAGAGCCAAGGAACAAGATGGTGCTGGGGAGAACAGAACACAAGGAAACTCTTGGGGGGACAGGAAGGTTCTATGGCATGATGCCATCAGTGAATACACAGCTATGTACTTCTATCAAATTCATCAAATTAAAAATAAAAACTCATCAAACTGCTCATTTATATATGGTAAATCTTATTTACCTAATTTATTCCTCAAGTAAGTTGATGTAAAAAAAAAAAAATCAATTGCTGGACTGGAATGCATAATAATGAATGACCAGATGGTAATTTCTTCTGTTTTATTTTTTTCATCGAGTCTACAAATAACATAGATGAGAATATATAAAAAACATAAGAATGATGGGGCGCCTGGGTGGCTCAGTGGGTTAAGCCTCTGCCTTCGGCTCAGGTCATGATCTCAGGGTCCTGGGATCGAGCCCCGCATCGGGCTCTCTGCTCAGCAGGGAGCCTGCTTCCTCCTCTGTCTCTGCCTGCCTCTCTGCCTACTTATGATCTCTGTCCAGTAAATAAATAAAATCTTAAAAAAAAAAAACAAAAAACAAAAAAAAAAACATAAGAATGAAAGAAATGGAGCAAACATCGACTCCAAAGTTTTAATTATTTTCCAACTAGGTTCCCAAACAAGTGCTGATCCTTGTCATGTGCCTTTTGACAAATTTCACTGTTATTTCTTAGTCTTCTGACATTCTCCAGCTGACTTTGTGTGACGGTTTAGCGTTAAACTTAGGTATGTTCACACTCAGCTGTAAGAATTACCGATGTACACCTGATACTTTTGAATAGCTTCTGTCCAGTGAGAATTTCCTGAAAACCAAATGGAAAGACAATTTCTGGGGAAGTTTCTCCAGACCCAAAACACTTGATTCTCCTTCCTATTTAACCCCTTAAGAGCATTTGTCTCTGCTCCATCAACAAACCCGAGATGATTTACTGAACATTAGCCAAAACACCACACAGCTAGGGCGTGAGGCCAGCGCGGCAGGGAGTCAGAGTCTCTTCAAGGGAGAGAGGGACCAACACCTAAGGTAAATGAAACTGAACTTCAGAAAGAAACATTGATGAGGACCAGAGTGACCTGCAGATGTTTCATTCATCAAGCGTTCATAGGAAGAGTCAACTGCATACAGATGACAGAAGCCAGTCTATGAACTTTAGACTCTATAATTGAGAAATTTAGGGCCACTTATCTTGGGGGTTTAGGGCATGATCAATAGAGCAAAATATTTCATCTGAATGCACTGTTATTTAATGGAGTACACAAAACCATTACTGTCCTCCATTCATTATTTTGTATGAATGAAATGATAGAGGGGTGTTTGGTGGAAAAGAGGACAAGATTTTGTTTTATTCTACTTACTCTAACCAGGGGTTTTATCTACTAATTCTACCTAGCTTCTGAAAACAGTTTTACCCCTGCACACCATACATGTGGTTTCCTTAGGATCTCTGGGGCTTGGGAGAGCCCTTCCTGACATCCACCACCCTCCTGCCCCTGGACAGTTCCTGGTTGGTCACTGGATTCGGTGTCAGACCAGCCCTCACACTTTTTACAATGATGCATTTTCTTCTTGAGTTAGCTTTCAAATACCTTACATTATCAGTATAATGAAAAAAAATTTGCCTAATAATTCCATTAAAAACTTTAAAATATAATTTTCATTTTCCACCCTGAAAATGAACATAGAAGTGGCTGAATGCAGTTTTATTGTTTTCAATTATTGTAGTAAAATGACCACCACTACGGTCAAACCCCACACAACATTTGGTGTCTTTTTTATAATGTACAGCACAAGGGAAGACTATAAATATATAGTATTAACTTTTTTAATGTAGATGACTGACAGAAAGAAACAGAGCATCCGTAATTATTCTCAGTCACATAAAGCATTTTACTTATCAGTTTGTTTCAATTTCGGTGTGTAAAGCTGTCACATGTTTAGATTCTCAGTTTTCTGTTTCCAAGTGTTATTTGCATGGTGTCCTCCCAACATTCACACTCAAACATATCTATCTTTTATCAAAGTCATATATATATACATGTGTTTGTGTGTGTATATACATAAGCATATATTTATTTAAACACATAAATAATGTGTCTATTTTTATTGCTTGAAAATAGAAATTCTAGAATGGTATGAATATTTTATTCTTTTTTTTTAAATTTTATTTATTCATTTGACAGACAGAGATCACAAGTAGGCAGAGAGACAGGCGGGGGGGAGGGGGAATCAGGCTCCCCGCTGAGCAGAGAGCCCAACACGGGGCTCGATCCCAGGACCCTGAGATCATGACCTGAGCCGAAGGCAGAGGCTTTAACCCACTGAACCACCCACCCAGGCGCCTCTTTTTTATTCTTTTTAATGACTCAGGTCATCTGGTAAGCAAGAGCTTCTTCCTTCCTTTTCCTGCAAGTCATTGTAAGAATTACAGTGTGGTAGGATTATATCTTTAATGTGAACAGTGAGCAGGAATTTGAAAATAAACTAGGAGCATGCGATCCGTAGATGACGAGCCCGGCGGGCCGCTGTGTGCAGGCCCCATGCCGGGTCACCCCCTTCTCTGGCATGAAGGCGAGGTTCTCGCCCAGGCGGTGGATTACGGGACAGCCTGGCTTGTGTCTCTACGAATCCCCGACCTACGTAAGATTCATTATTCGAAGGCTTCAGATGGTCTTCCGATTCAAAAACGGCAGCCCCTCCCTGGGAGGGAAAAAAAAAAAAAAAGCATTAACTGTCCCTGCACCTTGAGCATAATATAAATGAAAGTAAAATCGTACTAAAGTTATTTTTTTAAAAGATTTTATTTATTTATTTGACAGAGATCACAAGCAAGCAGAGAGACAGGTATAGAGAGGAGGAAGCAGGCGCCCTTCTGAGCAGAGAGCCCGATGTGGGCTCGATCCCAGGACCCTGAGATCATGACCTGAGCTGAAGGCAGAGGGTTAACCCACTGAGCCACCCAGGCGCCCCTGAAGTTATTTTTATAACTGAATTTTGACCTATTCATTCTGGAAAATGAGATGGCATGGTACATGCGTTTCATTTGCTCTGAGATGCTTCTCATTCCTGCTGGCCCTTTCCATTGTTTTTCATGTTTCTGAATGCATATTGAAAACATTCTGTATTAGTGGGACAGACGAGATGATGCACTTGAAAGGGTCTCGTTTTTCCTTCCAGTTTCTTAACATACTTTGACGTGTGTACGTGTGCAATCCCATGAACCTGATCACCAATTTGGACATTTTCTGTGGATGACAATGAGAGTGATGCAGGCTCCTTGGGCTCTGACACAGAGCACCGGGCTCATGGGAAGCGGGCTCGTGCTGGAGACCAGGCCAGGCCAAGCCTCTTCACGTAGACGTGGAACAGGGTTGGCTCAACATCTTCAGTTTAGAATCAGTCCTTTAAGTCCCTAATCAGGTTACTAATCAGCAGGGAGATTGGGAACTTTGGCCAAGTCAGGGTGTCCTCCTGTTGGAGCAGATCAGTATTTTGGGACAAAACGGGCATTTTCAGATCAGTTTCAGATCAGTGCTCCCTGAAGGCCAGTGACTTAGTTTCCCGAGCAGCAACACAAGCACAGTTCTCAGCTCCAACTGCACTTACAAATCATTTGCACAGACCTAACCTTGAGTTTGGATGCAAATCCTCCCATCGTCTCTGTGAGAGGAGAGAGAGGAGCCGAAGCCCCTTCCTGTGGTCCACGCCTCCTGGATGTCTTGGATCCAGGATTTCACGGGAGGGGCCACAGAGGGGAAAGAAAAGCCAAACAGCCTCATTCATTCCCGATGCATCTTAGCTGTTGACAGCACCTTTAAAAGCATCTCATTTTTATTTTAGTCAAACAAAGCACATTGGTGTGAGAAGCAAATACAGTATTTTACCCACACAACAGAATTTCCCCTGAACACCATAATTAAGCATGATTGCACATAATTTTAACAAGCACAGGCCACTGTAATAGCAATCGGCTACTTTCCAGGGTCGTGTTATTCTTTGTGTCAGAAAGGAAATGGCCATGGGAGTTTCCAGTGCCTTCCAAGTACCTGACTGTGCTCTGTCCATACAGCGTTCTGTAACACTGGGAGCGTAGTTGTGTCCACCGTGTGGAAATGCTCACATATTAAGTGCAATGGGCAGCACGAGTGGATTGCCGTTCGTTGGTGGCAATCTTGTTTTCTAAAGATGATGTGAGGAAATCACTTATTTTAGATATTTCTGGGTCAAAGGCCCGGGAACTATGAGAATGGAGGGGCAGGTGCACAGTGGCCGTGGTATGGGACACCGTCCGTTTCCTTACCCCTGCCCTCTCCAGAGGGTGGAGGCATTGGGGGATCTTGGGCACATTTTCATCTGGTTATTAGCACCCTTCCCCCAGTCAGTAGTGATCTAGAAGCCACCGATCACCTCTTATCTACTCTAGTCTTTGTTTTGTTGTTTTGTTTTAAACTCTAAATTCAGGATACAGGTGACAGCCAAGCAGCAGATGGTAAAAGCGCAGACGCGCAAGCTGTGGATACTTGCTCTTCACCACAAGAGGAAATCCAGAAGCAACCATCTTAATAACTCACTCAGTCTGGAGATAGGTTGTTCGGACGTTATCAGAGAAAAAATGCCATAGTTTTCTAAAATCCGAGCGTTTCTAACACTTTTAAGGAAAGGTTACCTGGATAACTGGAACAAAGTGGTTTCTGAAGAAATTAATGAATTACGATCTTGTGAGAAACCTTAGAGAATTTAGATTTTCATCTGTGGCAACCACATAAACTATATAAATCTTAAGATATTTTCCAGTTTTGCTGAGATAAAATTGGCATATGATGTTGTGTAAGTTTAAGGTGCGCTGTATGATTTAATACATGTGTATGTTGAGAGGTGACGACCAAAATCATGTCCGTCTCTCCCTCAGACAGCTACTGTCTGTGTGTGTGATGAGAAATTTTAAGACCCGCTGCTCTCTGAGCGACATTCCAGTGTACAGTAAGTGTGAAGAAGACACCGTGTCGTATACTACATTCCCAGGACTTGCTCACCTTGTAGCTAGAGGTCTGTATCCTTTGACCACCTCACTCCTTGTCCCAACCCCCACCCCCGGCAAGCACCGGTTTGCCGTGTTTCTGCGAGGTCTGTTGTATGAGATCCCACTTACAAGTGAAATTATGTGGTCTTTGACTTTCTTCACTAAGCAGAATGCCCTCAAGTTGATCCATGTTAGGGCAAATAGCAGGGACTCGTCCTTTTTCATTGCTGCATAATAGTCCACTGTGAATGGACAGGCCTTACCTCATGCATTCACATGCACACCATCATGATGGCTCCCTGCCGCGGCTGTTGTAAACAGTGCTGCAGTGATCCTGCAGTGAAATACGTCTCCAACAGTGATTTCGTTCCTTCAGATAAATATCCTAGGGCAGCTCTATTGTTAACTTTGTGAGGAACCTCCGTATTGTTTTCCAGAGTGGCTGCCCCAGCTCACATTCCGCCAGCAGTGCAGGAGGCCGCCCTTTCTCCACATCCTCGCCAGCACCTGTCGTTTCTTGTCTGTTTGATGATGACATTCTAACTGGGGGAACGTGATGTCTCCTCATGGTTCTGATTTGCATTTTTCTGAAAATGAGCGACGTTGAGCACCTTCACTTTTTGATGTACCCATTGGCCATCAGTATGTCTTCTTTGAAAAAATGTCTATTCAGGTGATTTGGCCATTTTCAATTGGATTATTTACTTATTTTTTATTTACTTGTTACTATTTTGGTCATAAGCTCTATCAGTCCTTATATAGTGTGGGTGTTAACCTTCTTACCAGATACATGGTTTGTAAACATTTGCCCTCCTTTCATAGGCTGCATTTTCAAATTGCTGATCATTTCTTTTGCTGGACAAATGTAGTCCCACTTGATTCTTGCTTTTGTTGCTTATGCTTTTGCTGTCATATCCAAAAAGTCATTGCCAAGACCAATGTCAAGGAGATTTTTTCCCCTATGTTTTATTCTAGGCATTTCATGGTTTCTGGTCTTATGTTTAAGACTTTCATCCATGTTGGGGCATCTGGGTGGCTCAGCGGGTTAAGCGTCTGCCTTCAGCTCAGGTCATGATGCCGGGGTCCTAGGATTGAGTCGCGCACTGGGCTCTCTGCTCATGGAGTCTGCTTCTCCCTTCCCACTTCCCCTTCTCTCATGTTCTTTTTCTTATATTTACTCTTTCAAATAAATAAATAAAAATAAAATATTTAAAAAAAATTAATTTTGGAAAAAAGTCTTTCATCCATTTGAGTTAGATTTTGTGATGCTGTAAGAGAGGAATCCAGTCCCATCCTTCTGCATGTAGATCCCCAGTTTCACAGTGCCTTGTGCTGAAGAGACTGTCCTCTCCTCGTTGAGTGGTCTTGGCCCCTGTGTGAAATATCAGATGACCGCAGAGATGTGGACTGACTTCTGGGCTCTCTGTATCCCGGCCCGTGGATCACTGTGTCTGCTTCTGTGCCAGTACCACACTGCTTTGGTCACTGGAGATTTGTAGTATAGTTCGAAACCAAGCGGTGTGGCGCCCCCAATTTGTTCTTTCTTTCTTTTTTTTTTCTTTTTAAATATTTTATTTATTTATTTGACAGACAGAGATCACAAGTAGGCAGAGAGGCAGGCAGAGAGAGAAAGTGGGGAAGCAGGCTCCCCGCTGAGCAGAGAGCCCGATGCGGGACTCAGTCCCAGGACCCTGGGATCAAACCTGAGCTGAAGGCAGAGGCTTAACTCACTGAGCCACCCACGTGCCCCAATATTGTTCTTTCTCAAGATTGTTGTGGCTATTTAGATTCTATTGTGGTTACATACACATTTTGGGGTTTTTCACCCCTATTTTTGTAAAAAAAAAAAAAAAAAACAACGCCATTCTTCTTGGTCTGGAGGTGGTCTGGAAGGAGCTTGAGCCCCAGGTTTGTGTTCAGGGATTTCCCAGTGGTGTCTTACTATGGATAGTTGCTGGTGGGTCTTCTCGTCAAAGGCACTGAGATTGGGAATGACTTATGCCACCATCCTGATCCTATCACTCCTAATCAACAGAGTAGTAATTTTTAAAATGCAAGTAAATGCCTCTATAGTGACTGAGACCTCAGCAACCTCGTGCATTTCCCGTGTCAGACAGAAGTTGTCTGATCTCATCCCAAGTAGATTTGGTGAGATAATGCCTACCGACGGGAGCAGGACATGGTCTGTTGTTAAAGATTAACCCTGAGGCATCATGGTCACCAGAAGGCAGGGACATTAGCTTGTGGAATCGAAAAGTTATCTACTGAAATTTTAAGAAACTGTTGTCTGCACGTGTAACTAAGGTCAACATAATTTTGGGATTCAGCTGTATCTTTGAGCACTTTGATGTGAAGAAGCTCCCTATGTGCTTTTGGAAGAGAAGAGAAAGAATCTGCTAAAACTGTCGATGGCTTTTTCATCTACTTGCAGAGGCAGTTTACAGAAATAAAAGAACAGTCAGGGAGGCGTGTTCTGCATTACTAGCCGTCTGCTGCGTGGCCCTGCCTGGCTTGAGCCTGCCACCAACAATGGCAGGGGTGTCATCAGAGAAGAGGGGCCACAGATTTTGAAGAAATGGTGGCTTCTGTGGGCGTTCTCCAATACGCCCCCTGTGACAACCGGCAGGCGTGCGGACTGTGTTAGGATAATTGTGCTTCGTCTATCCTGCCTTCTTTCCAGCCCCATTTGGAGTTCGGGCGTTCGGAAAACGCATCCTCACGTGCATGTTTAGAAATCTGTCCTGGTTCCCACTGTGTGCCCTAGACCTCCAGAGGTGCTTTCCCACACCTGCCCTCCCTGTAGCGTATCTTGCGTTAGTTACATGTTTACGTCCTTAAAAGGTGCCGACGTCTACAGCGCATCTGAGGAGCAACTCAGTGTTCAACGGACTCATGAGTATGAGGAGCCCTCGGTGCCGGCGGCCCATCACTGCGACTCTCTAGACTTGCTGCATTCAACCCAAATTCTTATCTGGCAGTGTAGTATTTTATCTATGTGATTATCATGAAAACACAGTACTATGTTTCCAAATAAAATAGATGCATTTTATAAGTTAAAAAAAAGAAAAAAAGAAAAAGAATGGTATTTTTATTTTCCATCTATTACTTGAGTATTTTTTCATTTTCTCTCAATCCAGGACAAGGGCTAACAGGGATTACATTTCACAAAATTCTCCAGGGGTTACTAACACTCTTCTTATAAACATATTCATGAAATATCTCATTATTGTTTTCATAACAAAATTATTTTGTCTTTCCGCATAATAGAAGATATACTTTTTCCAAACCTACCCACCCCATCCTGGATCCTAGGTTAGTTAGGAGCTGGAAAGTGCTTCATGAGTGTGCAAGAGCATTCGGAATGTGGAGAGGAGCAAGTACAGATTATAAAACCTTGTGTAAATATCAACTTCTGGGGCATTCATTAAAAATAATTTTGAAGAAGGTCCCCTGGCTGGCTCCGTCAGTAGAGCGGGTGACTCTTGATCCCAGGGTTGTAAGTCTGAGCCTCTTGCTGGGTGTAGAGATTACTTCAAAATAAAATCTTTAATTTAAAAAAAATAAAGTTAACTAAACAAAATCATTCTGAAGAGCATCTACTGTGCATTGGCCGTTTGAATCACTACTGGAGTGTTACTAGTCACTATGACAGACCCTCCCGGAGCTTACAGGAAAGCATGGAAGAGAAATGAAATGCAGAGTCACAAGTGGTACAGTGGAGAAGAGAGATGCAGGCAGAGCCTGGGATGCAGGCTATCCCAGCATAAGTGCCGTTGACAGGAGATTATCACCAGTGAATTGAACTGGAGACAGGAAAGGCAGGGGGGACACCATGTTTGCAGCGGGTGAGGAAGGCTGAGAAGAAGAGGTACCATTAGTTTTGGAAAGAATGCGTAGCCTGGATGCTGGGTTGCAAGGAGGGGCATGAGGAAAGATGACCCAGAGGTGTTAGCAGTGTCTGGATCATGCCTGGCTTCCTACATAAACAAAAAGAATTTGGATTAAGGATGGAGATGGCCAGAGGCGTTTCAAACAAAGATGGCCGCCACCAGCTCTGAGGTGTAGAAACATTATTTTGGCTGCAGCATGGAACGTGGAATGAAGAGCCAAAGTGGGCAGCGGTGAGATCCTTCAAAGGGCAGCGGTGATGGCGGGGCATGGACAGTCATGGGCAATGATGCTTGGAATGCGTGGGAGTGCAGCTGACATCGCAGACACAACTTTGTGTGGGGTCTTCGGGGCCTGGGAGGTGGGCTGACGTTATCCATCAAGGGACAGTATACTTTCTTCGAAGTGGTCCTAAAACAATGTTTTTAGTAAAATTTATTGATCATGGGAAAGCCAAGACCTATGGTTCGTATTTTTTGCTAAATTCTAAATTTAAGACTTCAGAATGTTATAAAAACATAAAAGCAGTAGGGACATTAACAATTATCCAATCCTATCACCTTTGTTTCTCAATAAGATTCAATAATGTACTTAGGGTTTTAAAGCTGGCTTCTGCTACAACTGAAATAAAAAATAGCTTCACCAGTGAAGATAGTGTACTTAAACGTGGTTGTAGACTTTCCTTATTTCAAAGCGAAAGAACTCTTGCTGATCCCTTACACTGTTCTTCTGGGTCTTTGAGAACCACAAAGTAATCTGGAAGCATGCGGAAGGAAACATGTCCATCGCATCAGAGGTAGTTGTAGTAAATACATTGAATGTTGGAATGCCTTTATTATCAATGTTTTCAGCACATGCTGCTCTTAATAAAAGCAATAACAAAATTTTAATAATACAGGTTTTACTGGAATTTTTTACACTCCAAAGTGAATTCTTTACAATGCATGAAAAGAGGGCACAATTCTAATTACCGACAGAAATTAGTATCTCTCTGCTCACTGTTCCTCTATGACCCTGGCCGAGCAATAAGCTGATGAAGTGTGAAGGAGCGGCGGGAGTGTCCGTCTCTGACGGACCGGGCATCAGCAGTCCCTGGAAGGACAGGATGCGCTGACAGTGGGGACACGCAGGCAGTAGGAAGCACAGGGCCGGGGGGCGGCGGGCGGATCTCTGCTTTTCTCTCTAGAGGAGATGGCACACACAAGGGCAGGCTGACGACCTCTCTCCAGGAAAGACAGTCAGGACATCTGGGTGGACCTCAGGAGACTACCTAAGTGACAGGATAGGTTGAAGAACCAGAGAATTCAGAGAGAGAAAACATACATGTGGGTCGTCCTCATCAGCGTGATGCTTTGTGATGCTGCTGCCATCAGCAAGCGTGGCAGCCTCCTGTGGCCATGGACCTCCTGACGCTGTGACAGACCCCGCTCCAGCAGGCTCCATGGGGAGACAGTGCTCATCTCTGCTCTCAGGATGGACTTGACCACGGTGTGCAGTAACACTGGAAACCATCCACCTCAGCTTTCCCGGGACTGCTGGTCTTTGACCCTCGGGCTGAACGTTGGTGAGTTGTAGACAACAGACCAAAACACAGGCGGTTTTCACCCAACCTGATCCAGACCTCTTCCCATACCCTCCCGTGCCAAACTGTTGGTCCAGGAAATCTTCCCTGTCTTAAAAGCTAGGGAAGGAAAGGATCAGGTCTGGGTGCTACAGCAGGAAGCATTAGCTCCAACTTGCCTGACAACGAGTGCATTGGCCCCTCTCCCATGGTCCTGAGGAGGAACTTGTTATCACCAGAAGTTTCCAGAAGCTCCACTGTCATCTCCTTGTGTGCTCACTACTCCTCCTTCCCATCCAACTCTAACAATACCCAACCCAAGAAGACCCCCAGGCTTCTCTCCTTCCATTCTTGTCCTCATATAGTCAGAAAGTTGATGGACTAAGCACAAACCAGTGCCCCAAGAATTGTATACCACCAAAATCAGCATAATTTTCCTTTTGGGCTTCATAAAAATAATTTTTCGCTGAAATATAAACAATACTCTCAGGAGTATTTTTAGGAAATATTTATGAACAGGAAGGAAGCTACAGCCATAGCTTCTCCCTTTTGACAATTCTCAGGATCTGCTGGTGGCATAATTCCGAAGACAAAAGTCAGCTGGAAAAACTTTGCCAGAGACCGTAAAAGCAACCTGATCCCAACCAAGCGAAAGGCTTATGACTTCTACAATCAGTTGACATCATGAGCATCACAAATCTATAAATATTGTCTCTTTTATTCATGCCCTTATATTAGCTTGCCTGGGCTGCCATGACAGAGTGCCACTCGTCAGGGAGCTTACATTTTATTCCCTGAGAGTCCCGGAGGCTACAAGTCCAAGACCAAAGTGCCGGCAGGTTTGATTTCTCCGGGGACCTCTCTCCCTGGCTTGCAGATAGCAGTCTTCTGCCTGTGTCTTCCCACGGCTCTGTCTCTTGTGTGTGCCTGCCCCTACTCTCCCTTCCTCTTCTTAGAAGGACACCAATCTTATTGAATGAAAGCCCTACCATGATGACCTCATTTCACCTTCCTTCCTTCCAAACCGACCTCCAAATACAGTCACATTCAGGATTAGGGCTTCAACATGAATTATGGGGGGAGGTAGATATGGGGGTCATAATGCATTTTATAATGACTCTGAATAATTATTGATAAGGATTTAATTTGGTATTGTGTTCCCAGATAATTACTTGCTATGCAGATATCCTGTGTAGCCAACTCAGGCCAGAGCCATATGCTTGGATAAAATGACATTATCTTATAAGATGAAACGTCTAACAAGAACACATGCCTGGGCAGATGATATGCCAACTCTGAAGAGATGACCTAATGAAATACCCATGGGCCATGCCAAGATTCTTAGGAGAAACAATTTTGGGTCTGCTCTCATGCATGGATGATTGGATAATCAAGTGCCCAAATGTTGTGCCTAATTGTAGAGCAAAGTTGAAAAAAAAAAATTGTCCTGGAAAATGTTTAAATTATTCATAGCTAAATGCCTGTTTCAATCACAAAATAATCTTTGTACGCTAAGCCCAGGTTATTTATCTCAGTAGATGTAATAAACATTGGATGTTCATCTTTGGTATTCTATAGGAAGTAATATTTGGCCGTATTTAGTGCAGGAGGTAACCATCCCATATCTATCTTAGTAAAGCAGATATAGGGCATTTATCTCTAACAAGTGTGACGTCCTATCTCTGAGAAAAACTGGCTGGGAAACACACTTGGAAGAATTAGTGAGTTTATATTCTAGGGCTGCCAACTCTAAGCGTGTGGAATGCTATGAAAAATGGTGCCTTTCGTTGGTACAGCTAATCTCCTTAGGAAAAAGTTGATAACAGGGCAAGTAATTTATTAAGCCTATTCCCTAGTTTCTAAAATTAAAATTGCTTTTTTCCCCCTTGAATATGCACCTCTTTCTCTTCTTTATGGCCAGCCATCCAAATGTGCTTTCAAGCCCATGAAATTACAAATCAATTGGAAGTTAGCCAGTTACAATGTACCTGTAAATTGCCGCCTACTCCAACAAAAACCTTGGATCTCCTTGATTTCTATGGCAGAATGAAGAAAGAATCAGGAAGGACCCAAATGATTTTGATTCATTGTATCCTATTGTATTTTCTTATTTTTTTTTACCTAATTTGTTATTTTTCTACCTATGTGAAAATCATTTTAGACATACTCACAATTACTTTCTTTTAGAGTCCACTCTTATTTTTTTTAATCATTATGTTAGTCACCATACAGTACATCATTAGTATTTAAAGCTGTATTCCATGATTTGTTGTTTGCATATAAGACCCAGTGTTCCTAAATGGGCAAGGCAAGAAATAACAAATGCTGGAGAGGTTGTGGAGAAAGGGGAACCCTCTTACACTGTTGGTGAGAATGCAAGTTGGTGCAGCCGCTTTGGAAAACAGTGTGGAGGTTCCTCAAAAAGTTAAAAATAGAGCTTCCCTATGACCCAGCAATGGCACTACTGGGTATTTGCCCCAAAGATAGAGATGCAGTGAAAAGAAGGGGCACCTGCATCCCAATGTTCATAGCAGCAATGGCCACGGTCACCAAACTGTGGAAGGAGCTGAGATGTCCATCAACAGATAAATGGATAAAGAAGATGTGGTCCATACACAGAATGGAATATGACTCTGCATCAGAAAGGATGAATACCCAACTTTTGTATCAACATGGATGGGACTGGAAGAGATGATGCTGAGTGAAATAACTCAAGCAGAGAGAGTCAGTTATCATGTGATTTTACTTTTACTTTTATTTGCCTTAATTATTATCTCCCCAAGTATTCCCAAAATAATTTTTAAAACTTATTTCTATTTCTTTTTCCTGAAAACTAAACACAAGCTAACAAAATATTTAAACACTGTCCTGGTGAAAAGTGCCAAATATATTAAAAATGGCTTGATGTTTGCGAGGTGATTTTTTTTCCCATTGAGATGATAATTTTGGTAGGAATTAATTTCAGTTTTTAGCTTTGCTAACATTTTGTGGAAGATGTTGTGGATTGTTTAAGCAAGTACCGTTTATTAAGAGAAATGAAACTCTTTTCCCTAGTTTTTCTTCCCGGTGGAGTCTCTTATCACATTTCCTGGCTCTTTCAGATAAGAATGGACAGGTGACCTGCCAGACACAGAGGAATGAGTAGAAATCATTAGATATGACCTTGGTTTTGGTTTTTGTTTTTTTGTTTGTTTGTTTTTCTTGTTTTGGTTTGGTTTTCATCTTTAAAAGAGAAAACCTGGGGCACCTGGGTGGCTCAGTGGGTTGGAGCCTCTGCCTTCGGTTCAGGTCATGATCCCAGGGTCCTGGGATCGAGCCCCGCATTGGGCTCTCTGCTCAGCGGGGAGCCTGCTTCCCCTGCTCTCTCTCCGCCTGCCTCTCTGCCTACTTGTGATCTCTGTCTGTCAAATAAATAAATAAAATCTTTAAAAATCAATAAATAAAAAAATAAAAGAGAAAACCTGCCCTTGTGGGAAACCTTGACTCTCCACTTCCTCCTGCCTTGAGACCCACTTTGTACCAAGAGACACAACCCTAAAATGTCCACCAGCATGTCCGGGGGTGGCCAGTGGCGAGGGAGTGTGTGGGTCCAGCCATCTGCGTCTCTGCACTTCCAACCTCTGGGTACATGAGGAAAGTAAAACACCTCATTAAATTCAGTCAGTGTTCATTGACTCTCTTTGTTCCCAGCAGTCAAAGGCAAACCTGATAAAACAAAATTCACGATACTTAGTGGCACTTTTATTCTGACCTATGAAAAAGAGAATATTTTGGCTTGCAAGATGACTTAGCTGTTTTTGTGTGTGGGTGTAATTTATGGGTAGATTTATTGCACACGTTGGATCATTTCCATGTATTTATTTTTAAATAGACAAATATAATAAGCCCACTTTGGTGTTTCTCTTTATGCATAAATCTTTGCTTTAGTCCAGCCCGAGGACTATTATCGGGAAAGGACTCCAGTTCCCCCTTTGACAGCACGCGTGCTATGGGCTTATTTATGAAATATGTATTAGCAGAGGTTAGTCTAACTCAGTCTTTTTTTTTTTTTTTTTTGGACTTTCTGTATCTGCATTCTGGTGCTGATGTGTGCTAGGTAGGAAAAGGCGTGCTGCTTGAGAGAGGAAGGGTGAGATTCTGGCTGCCTACTGTCCCCCTCCCTGCCGTTCCCTGACATGGTCCCCCCACGAGGTGCTGCTGCTAAGTGGAATCCTGTATTTCCTCCTGGAAACTGCAGCCTCTCATCCTTTTCCCCGAGTAGGAAACGCCTCCTGTCCTGCTGGGCAGCTGCTCCCTCAGGCGGGACCTTCACAGGGCAGCTAAAGGCTTCCCTGGGACACACTAGGACTTGTGACTGGGAGGGGTCTCTGTGATGCTGACCTGTAGGCAAGTCTGGGAGCCACTGACTGTAGGCAATCAGAATGCAGAGGCCAAAGCAAAAGAGGGGCCCGTTCAAAACTTTGCTAGAATTAAGAATGCCTCCTTCCTTTAAAATGCAGCAGTTCATGTGTCAAGCTCAAAGCTCAACTAGGAAGGTCAACTTTCCTAGTTCCAGGAAAAAATAGTTCCATGGAACATCATTAAAATTCTCAGATCCTGCCTTCTATGGTGATAATGTATAGGTAGTGCTGTAAGGAGCAGCCTTGCCTGAAGTTCTAAAGGTAAGGGCTTTTTCTTTTCTTTTGGACTTGTTTCATTTTGAAACCAGGGACCAGTAATGCTGAGTGTTGGGTAAGATGGTGGAAATTAACATTGCAAAGTAGAATGTGTCCCGAGGAACATCTCATTATGGCCGAAGGGAGGGTGGCGGCCACTGAGTCTGGCTGTCCCTGGGTTCCGTCAGCTCCCCTGGGTTCTGCTCTTGGCCGAGTTGCTCCGGACCCAGTCTCCGGACCCAGCAGTGTGATCATCACGGCTCTGGCTCCAACACGACCTTTCTTTTGCATGACCCACAAGGTAAGCATGCAGGGCTGACCACAAAACATGTAAAAGTTCAGAGTACAGTTTCCTTCTGGCTGCTTATTTTTATTTTAAAGAGATTTGATGCATAGGACTAACTTCAGAATGTCTTCAAAATGACAGATGTCTCACCAAGAGTGCTGTAATGTTCACCCATCAGTCTGCTCAAAGTGCTAGATTAGAGACCTCTTGAAGATAATTATTCTTGGTCCTCTTACCTCGGCACATAGGATGTGCTCCACAAATAATTTTGGAAGGGTATCAAAGAGAATAAGGGATCCGAGTTCCCGTGAATATGGAATGAAAGATCTGTGACTTGAACCGGAATTCTCTGGGCAGCTCCCTTTCCTGTAACACACGTTGCCCCCCAAGTATATACACATAGGTTGATAGAGGTTCAAATCTTCATGATAATTTGGGATTAGCATTCTTGGCAATTTCCCAATAGACTGAGAAACAGTTACTCGTCTTGTGTGGTTTCTGTAGCTCTTACAGCGTCATCATAATACAGTACGGTGAAAGAACAGTGTCCTAGTCAAGGTCTAGAAGTTTGCATTGGCTGGTCCTTGACCCCCTCATTGTTTTTCTGTTCTGCTTATCTCCTCCTTTATCGCCAGACTGTAATCACACTTCGTTTCTAGCTGTTGGTCAGGCCTGCCACATGGATTCGTCACTCATCCCCTTGTCTTAGATCTGCTCACTCTGTGTGCAGCATTCTGCTTTCTTAGACCCATGGGCATGCCCTCCCTTCTCACCTCGGCTCAAATGTGAATTTCAGAGACGATCCCTGGTTGTTTCACCTGAAACAGAGAACCCTTCCCCTCTGCATTCCCTCTTACCCTGCGTTCTCTTTCTTCAGTGAATTTATCACTATCTGATATATTTTATATTAATTGGTTTGTTTTCTGCCGACTGTCCTAAGCTACAAACTTCAGAAGACCAATGACTTGGTCTGTTCTTTTTCTTCATAGACCTTACAGTTAGAACAGTTGATGTACTGTGCTCAAAAATATTAGTCACAGACTGAAAAATTGGGCAAAGACTAGTAACTCTTTGTAGGGAAAAAAAAAAATCAGCAACTTGTGTTATAGCTAGAAACTGTGTATGTAAGCCTGGTCAGACATTTCAGAAATTCCTTTAAAGGACAAAACAATATCAACCATCCAGTTTGTTTCAGACACTGTTTTTAGTACTAGCAAATACACAGAAAGGTATGGATTAGTCATCCCTCTGGAAAAATTTACAGTGCCGTGGGGTAGGGAGACAGGTTCACAACTAAAATCAGTCCTGACTGGATTCCTTCTGAAATCTCTGCAAAAAAGCTACCTGTCATTTCTGGAACAGGAAGCAAAATCTGGGCCACGGGAATTGGAAGGGCTTTAGTGAAGGGGGTGCCATGACAGAAAAGCTGGTGTCTTCGAGGGGCGGGGGCGGGGGGGGGCCAGAATGGAAAAAAGTTCGGGAGCATGAGAGATCGTGAACTACTGAGCGACCTTTGGCTTGAGTGCAAGAACCCTTCATGGAGTGGGAGAAATTTAGGTTGAAGACATGCAGAGTATTTGGAAAACACATGCTGTTGTGTGCTACTTGGTCCTTTATGACATGCAGGCACCGAACAGGTCTACCTACAGGTGCGCTCTTGTGTGGTGCTGGAAGAAGACAGGACATCCCCTAGAATGCTGAGGAGAACATTCAGAAGTGAGAGCCAAAACCACTGAGGCCCCAATATGTCAGAAAGTTGTATGGATAGCGTTTGATAAGGGACACAAAGCCAAGACACTTAGTTAGGCAAAGGAACCCAAGAGAACTTAGTTATGACTAAAACACGTGTTCGTGTATCTGGGCTTCTGCTGCCCTGTGCTGGGGTCATGACAGGGGCAAAGACGGTACGAGAAGAATAATCAGCCAGGTCTGCGTTAGGTCTGCACCACCCCTCAGGTGAGTGTTGGAGAGCAGCCACGGTTTCATGGTTCAAGAGGCTTGTACTGAATTG
Source organism: Martes martes (assembly GCF_963455335.1). Classification (NCBI taxonomy): domain Eukaryota; kingdom Metazoa; phylum Chordata; class Mammalia; order Carnivora; family Mustelidae; genus Martes; species Martes martes. The sequence goes on along the minus strand of NC_137889.1, from coordinate 3,221,983 downwards.
AACACGATTGCCTTTTGTAGATCAAAACTTGCCAGACAGCTCACAAGATCACATCATTCATTTTACTCTTTCTCGTGATCTTTCTCAGAAATTTACCTCCCAGTTTTCTATGTTAATCTGGTTACACCCCTGTCTTTTCCAGTATCTAGTCCAAAGTGATTCCCCATTTATGCAAACATTTTATTCTCTCCAGAAAGACCACACGAGCATGCCTGAAATTCGCCTGACCAGGCTGCCTGGTCAGTCTCACTCTTTGCTCTCCGTCATCTAATACTGACAGGCCGCTGAAAACAAAAATGCTCAGTACCTCAAAAGAGCACATTGTGGATCTAATTACTCGTTTATTACGTAAACATTTACAGGCATAATATATCTAATAAAAATAAAATGTATTAGAGATGAATGGTAATTATGCAATGTCAATCTACTTAACTATAAATGTTTTAGATCGATTTTTTGTCATTCAAAAATAAACAGTTCATAAAATTCAGAAGAATTAATTACTATGATAATTGATAATGAAATAATGTTATTTAGTACTTTTAAAGGTCACTGCCAAAGAAAAAGAAAAGCGTATCAACAGGAACATTACGGAGCCCTCAGTAGACTGTTAAAGGGCTCTTCCCACTGAATGGACGGTACTAGATGGGCAGGGAGGATATAATCACAACTGGGTGTTTTCCCTAATTATCAAATCCCATTTCTAGATTGATAATTTGGAAGAGATATTTTGGCCAACTTTTTTTTTTTTTTCCCTGTCTCTAGGGGCTTCGATCTTTCAATTGATAGCAAACTCTAGTATTTATTTAAAAAAAAAAAAAAGAATCTCAAGGTCATCTCTGAGTCATCTCTGACATCTCTGAGTCATAATCTCAGACATTCGGTTGATAGCAAAATTTGATAATTTCTATGGCTGAAGGCTGAGAACTGCTTGCACACACACGTGCTGATATCAGACCCTGTGCTGCCTGATTGCTGGTCATAGTCGATGCAGAGCACCTAATAATAGGTGTGTTGAACGGACAGCAGGTTGTGCTCCAGGCCAGCAGTGCCCTTGCATCTGGACGCATGGGCATCAGGATCATGGGTGGAAACAGCATTCTCTTGGCTCTCAGCATGAGGGGAAGATCTGTCGTCATCCACATCCACATTGTGAGTCAAACGAAAGACCTTTTATGTCTGAGCACTCTGTAGTCAGGAGTTCTCAGACTCAGTTAATGTAGAAAATGGTATCATCCCACATGCCATAGTTTATTTCCTTGTAAGAAGACATTATGAATTTTAGCATCATGGAGGCAGAACAAACTTCTAGAAGTCTAAGGCTTATTAACAATCATAGTAACGGCTAATATTTTGAGCCCTGTATGCGGGGTTCTGTACGTGAATTACTTAAGTCCCTCAGCTGTCCTTGGAGATAGGAAGTGGTCACTGAGGATGTTTAAATGAGACTTGGAAAGACTAAATTGCTCGTGGTGGCAAGACAAAGGCCAGGAGGCTCAACACCAAGTTTAGCTTCCTGATTCTTGAACTCAGCACTGTGTCCATTGCCAGAAATGTGGAGTGCCCAGCCCCCTACCAAACTGGGAGGCCATGCCACATGCAACCTCTTTTCTGTTAGAAATCATTGATATGAATTGCCTTTTATAAGAGGGGAAAACATAAAACTTGGTTCAAGGCATCCCAAGTATTCAAGTAAATCCACTTCTAGGTCTGTTCAAGCAAAGGCTATCAACTTGAACTCCAAGGTCTATCCTTAAGTAAACATGTTCTCTGGTGCGTTCTTTAGCTTGTGTTACATCCAGGGACACTTTTGTTCTTCTGGAATCATTAGCGTAAGGGTCACCTTCTTTATTTGATAGCCTATCAGGTTAGCAGAGGGCCCTGAACCTGTTACCCAACATCTGGTTTTGTTTCTTTTGCTATCTGCCTAAGAAAGCAAATGTGACGATACCCATCTATTAAAAATCTTGACGCCATGGTGATATTACTGGTTGATTTCACTTCTCTGATACTGCTGAACACTCAGGAGAAAAGTTTCTCCTCTCAAGTGGAACCAGCCACCGTGGGTCATTCTCTGGGCGCGTGTCTGTTCCCCACACCATCAAAAAAGTCAGCCCTGAGCCATTCTACAAACATCCTCAAAATTGTGAATTTGATCAGCAAGTGGTTAGATGGCTAATGAAACCTAAATGCGAAATTGTGCTCGGTCACTGCAAAATAATAGAGTAAGACCATGAAGGATTTCAGCAGGTTGACCAAGGGATGCATTTTTGGTGTGTGCATGGAAACCATCCTGTGTCTGTTGAAGCTCACGTCTCTCCCTCCCACCGCTCACCAGTCCTGCAGAGTGATCTTTTACACTTGTATTCAGATCACACTGTGTCTCATGGTGAAAGCCTGCCATGCCTCCTTCCACACCACTCTGCACAAAAACCTGACAGGCCGCTCAGGCAGGGTCCCTCGCTTCCTCTCCACCTGCGAGCTCCAACCACACTGAGCTGGTGTCCCTGGAGAAGGGGCTGATTTCAGATTTCCTTCAGGGCTGAGTTATACTTTCTGTTTCTTCCCTCATCCGTTATTCTGTAATCCTTTGAACGTCTTCATTTTGCTTCAAACCACCTATGGTGACCGGAAATCATATACATTTAAAGAATTTTATTGTTCCCTTCATACAATGTGAGCACCAGGAGTGGGAGAATTGTGTCTTGTTTGTTCAGTAACCTCATTATGTAGAACACAGCCCGACACATAGCTGGCCCTCAAAACATATTTTTTATATGAATCCACAAGAAGCATTTTACTTAATACGTTCTGTGCGGTTAGCATTTAAGACAGAGCAAATGTTGAAATATATGGATGGTTTTGGCGCATTTGTGTCCATCCTGTTTTAAGGCAAAGGGGCTTGGCTCGGCATAGTTTCTTCCTGGCTGAAGACCATTAATATATCCATTTTGTTTCATAGATGGGTTTTAAGATTAAGGGAAAGAGAGGAGAAGGGAGTTGAGGGAAATTAGAAGGGGAGGTGAACCATGAGAGACTACGGACTCTGAAAAACAACCTGAGGGTTTTGAAGGGGCGGGGGTGGGAGGTTGGGGGAGCCAGGTGGTGGTATTAGGGAGGGCACGGATTGCATGGAGCACTGGGTGTGGTGCAAAAACAATGAATACTGTTACGCTGAAAAGAAATAAAAAATTAAAAAAAAAGATTAAGGGAAAGAATATTCAAATGGATTTATTGATTTAAATATGCAGTAGTGAATGAACAATCTTACTTGTATTCTTTACATTTAAACCCAAATCGATTCAAACACACTTGGTTTTTACATTTCTGTTGCAACAATCCTGGACCGCAGGTAGGAAGTGCCTGGGCCAGGAACACGGGCCTGTTAATCCCAACATTCCTGTTGCCAACACATCTGCGTGGCCATTCGTCTCCCTTAAAAGTCAATAAATTAAGTACCTTTCTCTCACATTAAATCACGTTTTTTTCCCAGGGTTTTGTAATTAAATATTGGATGGCATGAACATCCTTTTGAAACTTTTAACAAAACCTGTGTCTCAACCAGCAACAAGTAACTTGTTCACTTTCTCAGTTGTTTAAAACAAATGTTCACTGTGTATTTTTTTCACAGTTCTTTTTCTTTCCCATTTTCAGAAATTGAAAAGGGAGGCTGTGGGGACCCTGGGGTTCCTGCCTACGGGAAGCGGACTGGCAACAGCTTCCTCCACGGGGACACGCTGACATTCGAGTGCCAGGCGGCCTTCGAGCTGGTGGGAGAGCGCGTGATCACGTGTCAGCAGAACAACCAGTGGTCTGGCAACAAGCCCGGCTGTGTATGTGAGTACTGTGCTGGCCGGGGCTGGCCGTCCTGCGACTGCCAGGCGGGGGGGGGCGGACGGAGGGACAGGGGCAGGTGCGCCTCGGAAGGGGAAGCATTCAGAGCCTCTGGGGAGTGCTTCGTTGACCAAACAAAGCGTGGGTGTTCTCGAACACCAACTGCCCTGCCTCGCTCACGCAGGTAAAGCTAATCCGTGCTTTGGCCCCATCTCCTACATAACTTGTAGCTGAGAGCTCTCTGCCAGCAAGAACAGACCATGCACAGAGGAGCCTTGCCTCCTTCTAGAGCTTCTGAAGTGGGAGGGTCTGAGACACCCACAGGCGATGGACCCGATCGCTTTGATAATGTCTAACACAGAAACCGCTGTTGTGAGCGTGGGTGACATCCGCTTACGATGCCCAGAGCTGTCTGCTTCCTCCTAAGTACAGAGTTTTAACAAATAGAAACAAAGTACTTCATGGTGATTTAAAAGCAAGATTTTTTTTTGTAACTGAATGTAGCATGTAACTAATGTAGCATTTTTTGTGACTCAATGTAACATGTCACCTGAAAGACAAATAGGGACTTGTGTGGATTGAAAAGCAAAGCCACAGCCTAGAAATAATCCCACAGGTGTCCTTTCAACATATGTGTGTATATGTATGTAAACTGATTTTACTTACATGCTCTTAAAAGGTAAATGTTCCAAGAGATTTTTATATTATCCACCCAGTATACAGTCTGATTTTTTTTGTTTGTTTTTTTTACTGTTACCCGGTAACTAATAATACATAAATAACTTGAAAAAATGCATTTTAAAGGAAAACATAAAATATAAAGAGAAAAGGTATCCAAGAAGACAAAACAGAACCGAGATTATTTCTGGAAATTGCTCCTATGACACAGACATAACTTCTCATATTAATGTTTGCTCTTCCGAAGGCAGAAAGTTATAACTAGAAATTCTAATATTTGCTCCAGGTTTCCATGACCTCGGCTCGGATCATTTCGGAGTCAAGCTTATACTCGATTTCGTGTGGGCTCTGGTTGTGGTGTGTACCATGAAATATTCTATTTACAGTTTAGGGAGAGAAGGGATGTTACGGTATAGAATTACCGATGCAAAAACGGTTGGACGGTCCTAGCTCTGCAGCTTCATGCGGCCGGTTGTTTGGCTGTGTGCAAAATTGTATGAAAACGTGTCTGTGTCTTCACAGTTTCCTGCTTCTTCAACTTCACTGCATCATCTGGAATTATTCTCTCACCCAATTACCCCGAGGAATACGGCAACAACATGAACTGTGTCTGGTTGATCATTTCCGAACCAGGAAGCAGAATTCACCTCATCTTTAACGATTTCGACGTGGAACCCCAGTTTGATTTCCTTGCGATCAAAGATGACGGCATTTCTGATATCACCGTCCTGGGCACCTTCTCGGGCCATGAGGTCCCCTCACAGCTGGCCAGCAGCGGGCACATAGTCCGCTTGGAATTCCAGTCTGACCACTCCACGACCGGCAGGGGGTTCAACATCACTTACACCAGTAAGCAAGCTTCCCCCTGCACCACTTCTAGGCCCCCTTTATTTAAATGATTGTGGGATGTGGGGTCCAGGCTGACACTTTGTAAGGTAATGGGAGTAACACCATTAGACAGCGTTGTCCCATCAACCTAAGGGCATCACTCCGTTTGGGCTGGTGTCTCAGCCTTACAGTAGGGTTAATGCTCATGTTCCTTTTATCTTTCTCTTGTTTTCCTTCCTTCCTTCCTTCCTTCCTTTCTCCCTCCCTCCCTCCCCTCCTTCCTCTCCCACCTTCTATACCTGTTTTCATCCATCCATCCACATATCCTCCATTCGGAGAAATAGTGTAGTAAAAAGGATTGAGTCATTTGGGGTCTGGAGCCATGGATTAGAACACCAGCACTTGTATATACTTAGTGAATTTTGGTAAGAGAGCACTTTTCTTTGTCTCAGTGTCCTCATTTGCAAACCAGATTGTATTTAAGAACATCTACTTCAATGCATTGTTAAGGGAGTATAATAAGGTAATAATATTAAAGATGAGTTATAAATCATAATTTGCTGGTTGCCAACTTCTCGTAGACACTGTGCTTAGGTTTGCCAAGGATTATTTCATTTAATATTTCAGTAATACTGCAATATATGCTCGACATTCCTCATCTGTAAATTAGAATATCTAACCAGATCATCAGAATGTCTGCTGAAGGGCAGAAAAAAACACAAGAGCCAGAGTTCTAACCCAGATGTGTCTGAATCAAAATCCCTTCCAGCCCCTGCCATATTTCTGTTTTTTCTTAATACATGTGAAAAGTGCTTTCGAACGGTGAAATGCAGTATAAATGATAGTTTTACATATCTATGTACCATCTTTTCTTTCTCTTTCCTTCTGTCTTACTAGGTATCAGTATCTTATTTGTTTAATGCAACTATCAGTCTATAAATGTAGAACTGAACTTTGGAACAATAAATGGCTTTATTAGTAGGCTTTGTTTCTTTCTTTTTTGAATACACATGCTTAATATTCAAGTATTTCTGTTCATTTGTTTTTCCTTTTAGCATTTGGTCAGAATGAGTGTCATGACCCTGGCATTCCCATAAACGGACGGCGTTTTGGTGACAGATTTCTGCTGGGGAGCTCAGTTTCCTTCCACTGTGACGATGGCTTTGTCAAAACGCAGGGGTCAGAGTCCATCACCTGTATCCTGCAGGACGGGAATGTCGTCTGGAGCGCCACGGTGCCTCGCTGCGAAGGTGAGTGTCTCCTCTCATTTGCCACTTATCTCCCTGTGCAAGAGCGCACTGGACTTGACAGACAAAGGGACCAGCAACCGTGTTGCTTTCCTACGGCTGTTGTCACAAAGCACACAGACCGGAGGCTTAAACAGTAGAAACTGAGTGTCTCGCAGTCCCGGAGGCTGGCCGTCCAAGAGCAAGGTGTCCGCGGGGCCGGTGCCCACTGAGCCGCGAGGGGGGATCTGTTCTGGTTCTCCGCCAGCTTCCGGGAGTTTGCTCGCGTCTCTGGAGTGGCACGGCTGCCGGAAGCATCACCTCAGCTTTCTGCATGTGAGCGCACCTCTGTTTCCAGATGTCCCCTCTTTCTAATGGCACCAATCGCATGAGATCAGAGCCATGCCGATAACTCCCCTTAACCAAGCCCATCTAAAAAGACCCTCTGTCCGAACAAGGTCACATCTTCAGGTGCTGGAATGAAAAATCCAAAATGCACATTTTGGAAAGACATAATTCAACCTCTAACAATGGCACAGTTTTTAGTAGCTATGTTGTTTTACTGCCCTTAAGGTACCTGATGTAAATACTGCCTAACTAATTTTCTTGACATTTCTACTCTGGTTAACTGTGTAAAAAAAGCCAGGGGGTGCATGCAGAATAAGGAGCATCTCACCTCTAATGTTTACTCATATGAAAATTAGTGACTTAGAACATATATTTACACCCTATCAAAATGTCCCATACATGTTGAGCTAAGAAAAGCTTTATAAAAAACTTATCTCCAATAAATACCAGAAATACATTTTTAAATAGACTTTTTTAAAAGAAGTTTTTGGTTCACAGCAAATTTAAATGGAAGGTATAGAGTTTTCGCTTATGTCCCCCACCCCCACAGAAGCACAGTCTCCCCCGCTAGTGACAGCCCCACCAGACGGTTTCATTAGTTACAAGTGACGAACCCACGGGGACATGTCATTATCACCCAGAGTCCATAGTTACATTTTAGGTCAGTCTTGGTGTTGTACATTCTGTGGGTTTGGACAAATGTATGATGACATGTATCCATCATTAGAGCATCACACAGAGCAGTCTCACTGCCCTAACGTCCTGCACTCAACGTGTTCACTCTCCCACAGCACCTAGCCCCTGCCCCCACCGATCTCTTCGCTACTTCTGTCGCTTTGCCTTTTCTGGAATGTCACACAGTTACAGCATATAGTCTTTAGTCTTTTCAAATGGGCAAAAATTACTAATTTTAATGCAAAGCTGAAGTACCATTTTTGTCTATCAGATGGGCAAATATTTGAACACCTTAATAAGATGTGTAATTGGTAAGGTTGAGGAATAACTGACATTTTCTGGACAAGCTGTTGAAGGTATAAAATTATGGCATCATAGTGTAAATTCATATTAAGGGTTTTAAATTGTTTCTTACTTTTTAGCCATAAACTGTATTTCTGGTTGTAAGGACATATTCGAACAACTCTGAAAAGATAATTTTTTCCCTCAAGAATGCTTTCTGCAGTATTAAACATAAAAACCAAAGATGCAAACAATTTAATTTTAAACAACAAAGAATGAGCTAGATAAATCATCACAAACCTCAAACAAATATTCTAACATCAAAGATGTTCATCATATATTATCATGTGAAAAAACAGGTGATATGACCACTTGTGTTCCAATAAGCCATTTTAAACATATATTTAAGTATCTCATGATGATAATAATTTTTAAAAGCCTGAAAAGAAAATATACACCAACATGTTATTCACAGTGATGGGTGATTTTTTCCCGCACTGTTTATTTTTTTATTTTCTCAATTGTCTTTGGCCAGTAGGTGCTCATTTTAGAATAAGTACATTCAAGAGAAATAATGTGTCAAATATCACCTGGAGTTGAAGGTTATTTCCTCTCTAGAGTGACTGACCTACCATGGCCGGGGGGCAGTCTAGGCAGGACCTGAATCTATATGGAGAAGTATGAACTCCCTAGCCAGCTGACGAGCCGTGCAGTGGAAGGGGCTCCTGCCTCACACCCTTACCCTTCAGTCCAACTATCAAAGTTAGCGTCCATCATCTAAGGGTCAGGATTATGTTAATCTCCATAAAGATGTTCTCACTTTCACACTTTCATGAAGGGCTTAGAAAATCAACAAATTGATGGGGGGTAGAAAATCGACAAATTGAAGGGAGATAGCTCAACAGAAGCTTTTCCATTCTTATCTCTGTCACACATTTTAAATGTATACTTTTAGATGTTACATTGTATCTGGTGTTAATAAATAGGTAGGTCATTATCCTTTGCAAATAAGTGAACATACACTCCTGAGGGCGCCAATGATAACGACAGTGTGTGCATATTTGCTGGTGCTGCTCCAGCCAGGCATATCACTATGGGCTGTGAAGCCTGGATAATTTCATAAGACAGAAGTTTGGGGAAAAAAAATGACAGTACTTTCTAGTCTCTGCGCTCTCCTGCCCATGATTCTCCGCATCCTGGGTGTGCTTCCCTGTAAAATGCTTGTGCAGCTGTGTTACAGGCTCAGGGCAAGTCTGTCCATCTGCATGGTCAGGGGAAGGGACGGGCTCTCAGAAGTGGCAAGTGACGTTTCTATTAAAGTCAGATGCCAGGAGAAAGTATCCTATTAAATGTGAATGAGCCATTCTCTCAAATTTGGAAAAGACCTTCAGAGAAGTTCAGTCAAAACTCAGCTATGAGTTAACACAGAAAACAGTTAACACAGAGGACTAGTAAATGGTGAAAGAGTTTTTTTTTTTTTTTTTAATAATTTACTTGTACTGAAAAACCCAATTATAGAGCCCTGATGAGTCTCAGAAAGTACACACAGATATGCTGATAGTACGACTAATTAGATACCCCAATTGATGTCCTTGGTGAAGAGAAACAGAAATGCTACTTTCAGAATTAAGTGTGCATCTAGTTGGAAAAAATCAAATGGGAAAGTAAAGATTTAGTAGCACAAGCACATTTAATTGAAGAGACACAGAGGGAAGTTCAAGTATCTTAGAGTATATACACATTCTTTATTTTCTTTTTCAAGTATTACTTGTTGCCATCAATTCTTTAATTGATCATAAGGTTGAGACCACATGCATATGCAGTTACAGTGGAAACATATGGTACGAATAGAACCACAGACAATTGAAACATATGAAAGGAATAGAACCACAGACAAATACTTGGGAGACACTGTGTGGTAAAGCTTCAAGCCTGAAGGGATATGCTACCCAGAAACCCTGTGAGGGGAAACCCTTTCTGCTACGATAACGCAAGACAGGAAGCCTATGCTAGGAGGCAAATGCCCCTATCGAACAGAAAGACAAAAAGTGAAGGAACTTATTGATAATGTTAACAAGTTAGAAAAAAATTAGAATGTTATATTAATAAAAATAAATAATTAGAAAGAATAATGTAAGTGAATTATTTTTTTGGTATCAATAAGATAGACAAGGCTTCTTTGATTCTGATTAAAAAAAAACTAGGAAGAAAGACAATTATAGGTATTCAACAAAATAGAAGAAAAATAACCATGGTTACAAAAATAATAACTCAACATAATAATAAAATAATAAGTTCTTATTACTAATAATAACTTTATATAAAGAGCGAAAGGCTCACAATAAATCATTTCCTCTAAAAATTATGTTTATTTTTTCTGGCAGAATTTACTGGATACCAGCACATCATGTGTATAAATTTTTTGGCCTCTGTAGGAAAGATTTATCTCTACTTATGTGTTCTGCCTCTAGCCTCCCCATAAATTTCAGTGCAGCTCATTGTCACTAAAAGCACAAGTTAATTGGGGGTGTGTGTGTGAGTGTACAATAATGCATCATCAGCTCTATGGCAACAAATTTTAATGTTCAATGAAATTGGTGATTTCCTAGCAAAATATAAATTATTCGCAGTGACTCAAATAAAAGTGCAAAGTGTAAATAAACAGAAAACCTGAGAAGAGATTTGAAAAGAGTTTAAAGTTTGGACTCTGAGAAAGACATAAGCAAGGGAGGTGTGCAAGGAAGTTCTCTGTCTTCCAAGTCTGGAGAAGTTGAGTGTTGAGAACACGAGTGCAAAAACTGCCTAACTCCCGTGTACCATTTTACAAAGGCAGTGTTAAGTGTAATAGGCCTGAGCCAGATAATTACATTAAAACATAAAGCTATGGAAAAAATATATGTAATCAAGATGAGCTTATTTTAGAAATACAATATCAAGTAGTTCATCCATGCAAATACTCAGTGAATCAAGGAGTTTGCGTCCTACAGACCTGGCTCACTTCCTGCACCTTGTGAATTAGAGCGTCATTGGTGCCCCGTCCACCAGGTCATCTGAGTCTTCACCAAGCAGGACGGCGTTTCTTGGTCCCCTTGGGTTTGAGGAAACTGTTTCAGGTTCTGGCCAGTTAGGAATGAGCGGAAGTGATATATTCAACTTATGAACCTATGTTTGATTGTCTCCTGCAAGACTAGTTCAAGAAAGGAGCCCCTGGGGGCACCTGGCTGCCTCAGTGTGTGGAGTGTGAGACTCTGGATCTTGGGGCCGTGGGTTCGAGCCCCACGTTGGGTGGAGAGAGTACTTAAAAATAAAATCTTACAAAAGATTCCTCTCTGTGTGATGAGAGAGAGTCATTTCTCACACAGGCTACATATCCAGAAAAAAGGAAGGAGCCCTTGGATGCGTAGCCTGTGTGAGAAATGACTCTCTCATCACAGCTAGAACAGTTGTGGAGTTGTTCCTACACCATGATGTAATCTAAGCTGGCTGATACGGCAAACCTGACTTCATCACTTAATACTTTTTTGTTTAATTCTGTTGACTGAGAATATAACAATTAAAACATCTATTTCATCAGGATAAAGTGATACAAATTCTAACACACACGAAATTACAAAGTGATATGTAAAAGACAAGATATTAATAAATAATAGTGATGTGTGACAATGCTGGCACATTTCAAGAAATATAACAACTCAAACTTTTTAAAAACCTTTACTGAAATGAAGGAAATATACAGGTTTGTATTTAGGTGGGAAGTAAGGCTTATAAAAATAAGGCAATTCACACAGATTTAGAAAGGTCTCATATAGCAGCTTTAACAAAAAAAAAAATCTATATTTGCTATAGGTCTTTCTTATATAGTATCATTGAATAGTAAAACATGAAATAACTAAGATTGTTTAATTTTGCTTATGTCATATTCTAAAAAACATTTGCTACACCATGTCAGAAATGTAGGAATAAAGGATAAAATATAAAGAACTTATACAATGATTATAAAAATAATTATAAAACGGGAATAAATAGTAAATAAATAAAATTCCTAATGTCAATTATTGAAAATTGATTGTTTTAAGATTATGATTGCGTAAAGTAGTGAATGTTTTCTTCAAGAACTCAAGGTCATAAAAATGACTCTTATTTCCTGTTATATCTAACTCTAGACATAATGCCCACCTATCACAGCTGATTTAGAAAAGAAACTATATCAAGAAAATCATGATCTGCACCGCGGCCATTTGTGTTCTCCCCCATTAACGTATTTTTGAAATTCTACCTCCCCTTTACTTGGAACAATTTTTTAAATAAAATTTAGAATATGCTTTATTATAATCTTGTATCCTGCTTTGCATAATGTAATGTTGTAATTGCAAAAGTTACTCATAGTAACAAAATCTCGGAACATTATTTCAAATGTATTAGTGCCATTCCAGTATGTAGTCATAAACTTTGCATAAATTTTTACTTTTTCCCTTTTATTATCCCATTATAAATGAAGCCACCGTTATTACCTTTATAGATTTCTCTGTCAGGTGTTTTTCTCCAGCAACAAAACCTGGTTGAAATCATGTACAATTTCTCATCATTTTAAGGCATTATGGGCATATCTCCATAAAAGGCATATTTTTTTCCAAAAATGATTTTTTTTTAACTCGGGACATTGGTATGTTTTATTTCTTATCTGTGGATTTACAAATTTGATTACAAAGATGGCAAAGAACTTGGAGAAGGAAAATCTGAAAAAATATGTGGCTGGGCAAAAACATGTGAAATGTCTGTCATTACGTAAAGATTCCTATAGATTATACAGAAATGCAAAACCCATTTTCCTGAGCACCAAGCACATACCTTCCTGAAACTCCTTTTCTTCTTTATAATCATGGATCATTCAAATGGACTGATGCGGATTAATTCTGTCTATTGACTTCGGAAATTTTGTTTTGTTCTGTAACATTCCCTAATAATTTAGTTTGATGTAGGTGGCAAGTCATGTTAATAAAACAGACACGATGCAGAGTGAATAAGCAGAGCACACATCACTGAAATGTGTCTGCCCATGCACACACACACACACACACACACACACACACACCCCACAGGGTATTTCCATTCAGACGTGAAACAATTTAGTTTGCTAATCAGTAGATGTTTGTGGAATCACAAACACGCATGCAATATGGGTATCAGTGGTGTGCTCTCCCGAATCCGTTGTGGCAGTTGGATGTGACAGTTCACGGGGGTCATTCATCTCGCACTTACACCCTGACCTTTTTGGATCATAGGAGCTTTGCTGTGGGTTGATGATGGATGTCGGATGAGGGATAGATGTGCTCTGCTTTCAATAAATGCCGTTTGCTTGAGAGTACGTTTAGCGTGAATGCTTGAAAATGTGAAGTCCGTGAAGACAAGCGCATTCCTGCGGTCACGGGCGCTGCCGGGGGCATCCCCGGGCACTCGGTGGGACCTGCTGACACCTGGATTCTCTTTCAGCGCCGTGTGGCGGACACCTGACAGCTTCCAGCGGACTCATTTTGCCTCCAGGGTGGCCAGGATACTATAAAGATTCTTTAAATTGTGAATGGATCATTGAAGCAAAACCAGGACACTCCATCAAAATAACTTTTGATAGGTAAGAAAAAGATGTTCCCTTTCTTAATTCGGACCTGGCGACCCATGCATGTCCAATGTGTTTACTTAAATGGATCGTGAGGCTTAGAAATAGTACGTTCTTGGTTGGTTTCCCCAAAGGAGTTCACTTCAGAAGAAACAGGTGTTTCCTTGATACGTTTCATTCTTCTTGAACTTGACCCTCTATGGCTGCAGCTAAGTCCTCTCCAAAGGCTTGCGTCAGAGAGTGGCAGTCCCAGATCATTATTCCTCAGAGCTCACAAATACTGGCCCTCGTGTCCAGCTCTGGGTTTTGGACCTGTGGCTAAAATACACTCTGATTGCAAATGGAAGCCTGTGGTGTCCCTGAGGTGCCTTCTGGAAGAGCCCAGGAAAATGGCTTCTTGCTCTAGTGATGCTTCGGTTGCAGAACTCACACCTGTGAGTGACAGATGAGCGACCTGTGAGTGGTTCTATCCCTGGAGTGGTGTGGCTTCGCTATTTGATAATGAATTCGATAATCATTTTTTAAAAGATTTTATTTATTTATCTGAGAGACAGTGAGAGAGCACAAGCAGGGGGAGTGGGAGAGGGTGAAGCAGGCTTCCCACCAAGCAGGGAGCCCGATGCAGGGCTGGATCCCAGGACCTCAGGATCATGACCAGAGCCGAAGGCAGACGCTTAACCAACTGAGCCACCCAGATGCCCCATGAATTCAATAATATTAAAAAAATAACCATGCGATTTGAATTCTTCATGGTAAAATGTGTTTCCATTGGTCTCTGCAGTAAAATCACCTTAATGATTAACAGCCAGAAATGTTTTCAGAAAGATACCTGCTTAAAATAGAAGGAGGCATATTTGTTTAGTTTTTTAAGCTTAATCTCTGAACAATTTTAAGCTTCCTCTAACAATGAACTTCTTCTTGACTAAAAGAGTTTGGGGTTTAATATTCAGGATATTATAATGTCTCAAGGCAGATTAACATTGTTATTATTGTTTTGTTTGTTTTCCACTAATTTTCTATTAATAATAATATATACAGGATGATTTTTAGTGGGAGTCACATTATCATTTAGCACTATTTGTATTTGGAGTTATTGTTCATTTTATTACATCTGGTAACATAATAATCTCCAGTAGGATAATCTCCCAGAAGAAAATTAAAATTGTGGCTTATGTATCCATTACACTGGAGAATGGATCCTTGCATATAAACTTAATCATTGAGGAAAAAATTAACTCTGTAATATCCAGTAGATTAAGTTGCGTTCCTTATTAATTTTCATAACTTTCTGGTATTAAGAGGGGGAAGAGCAAAGCCCTTCCTGATTCCTGGCATCACATCAAATGTAAATCATTAGTAAAACTTGGGACATTACATCCTGGTTTGGTACAAGTGTTGAACACACTGTTTTCTGTTCACACTCCTGAACAGAGACATAAAATTTTTCTCTATCTTTACGGATTAGGGAACTGTGATACTTTACCAAATTCCATCTGTAAGAGCCAGTATTTCTGACATTTTTAGGCATTTGTGATCGTTACACTACTCTAAAGATTTCTGTCTCCAGCAGAGGGCTGACATCCTAATAAAGCGTGTGTTTGTAAATATAACTATAAGAGACCCTACTGATGTTATTGTTGTACAAAGTGCATCGAGTTGCCGAATAGTGGGAAACACTTGGAGCGCCCTCTCCCAGGCTCCCCTGGGAATCTTCCCGCTGTCGCGAGGGGCACTCTCTGAGTCCTCGCTGTTGCTCCAGAAAGAAGATGTGAAAACTGTAGCACAGATTTTTCAAGTGAGATTTATTGCATGCTTATCCAGACCTCTTAAATCTAAGCTCAGATCACTGAGAAACCACAGGGTCTGTAGAGGACATTTTGAAAGGTAAAAGAGGAAAACCTGCCCCATCGGACCCCCAAAGCCAAGCCCGTGGCCAGGGGAGGTGACCGGTATTTCCAGTTCTCTGGGGAAGATCCGGGCCCCAGGGCCATCCCAAGTTCGTTGCAAGAATATGGCATCATCATGCATTTGCCCTCAGAGGAGTCTACGTGATCCAGTGAGAACCAGGGCAGAACCCGATGCTTTCTGTACCTGTCTTGTGGTTACAAGCCATGCGGCTGGGGAGCCTGTGCGTGCCCTCGCTCTTCCTCTCCATCAGCATTATTGGATGAAGAGGATGGGTGATGACGACCCAGGCTTCCATAGAAGTCTTAGTCTGAAAGTCACCGAGTGAATCGGGGCTCCCTGGGCATAAGCTGCTCCCTGAGAGCACAGCCGGACCCTCGGAAACCGGGTTAGCTCTTGGAGGACGAGCTGGGCCCATTTAGACAATTATCTCAGTACCTGGAATGGTGTCTTCATTGCTTCAAAGAGGACCCAAGTGGCTGCGACTCTGTGTGAATATAACATCAGGCCAGATTCTCTAGAAGCATAGCATCCTTCTCGAAGCGAAGTTAAGCACTTTCTGGAAGCTGTTCAGACCATTGAAGAAGCATTTCTTTTCTGAAGCAGGAATGTGCTGATTCTTCTTCTAGGGTCCAGAAAGAGTTAATGCAGCTTAAAAAGACACGGGATTTTTTTTTCCCTGTAAAGTATTTAAAGTATTGCCATGTATTTTGAATTACTCTCCTCCTTTAGGAGATTATGTTTCTTCATGTGCGCATTTCAGGATATGCATGATCAAGCTGAGCAGAGGATCATGAAACAGATTTTGAAAATGTACAACGATTGTTCACTAATCGGTGATTTTTAATTTAATCCCCCCTCCCGTCCTTTCCTTTCCTTCCTTATTTCGTCCCTCCCTCCCTCCCTTCCTCCTTCCTTCCTTCCTTCTTTACTTCATCTCTCCAAACACTACCCTGGTTGACAGTATTTTTATTTTAGAGCTAAAGACTGCAGTTTTTTGAGTTTGGGATGTTGCATGACTGAGTATTCAGTAATAGGGGAGGGTTTAGGGTGTACCTTTTCTTCTGGAAAAACTGATGCTTCAATATCATTTGTGCCCAGGTGTTTTTTAAGTTTGTAAAACTGTAAATCTTTTATTTATAGTGATACACATCAGTTTGCAATTAATGAATGAAGATATTTGGGGAATGTCTATAAGTTAATGCAGCTGTACTTTTCTGACTGGATACAAATCTCCACAGGTTTCAGACAGAAGTCAACTATGACACTCTGGAGGTCCGAGATGGGCCCGCCAACTCGTCCCCACTGATTGGAGAGTACCACGGCACACAGGCTCCCCAGTTCCTGATCAGCACGGGGCACTTCATGTACCTGCTGTTCACCACTGACAACAGCCGCTCCAGCGTGGGCTTCCTCATTCACTACGAGAGTAAGTCAGAAGGGCGCGCTGGCCGTCGCCGGTCTGCGCTCCAGACGCACCTCGGGTCTCGGGCATGCACCTGGCCGTCACTGCCTCTGTCAGCCCTGCTTCATCATAAGCACTTTTTCTTATTAATAAGAGAGCATCTTGTGGGTTTTTACTTTGATACTCCAAAAAATATGTGTTTATTATAAAATTAAATAATTAAATAGTGTGTTCTTTCACCTCAAGATGTAATGATAAACTTCTACCATGAGAAATAGAGCTCCTGGCCAGAGAGGCTATCACTACAGTTGTATCTCCTGAACAATGGCTTAGGGGGATTCTTTGCTGGGAAAATACGGTGAGGGCCAACGTGGTTCTTATCTGTTGGTTTCTTCACATGAGCGTGTGTCCCCGGGGAAAGGGACATGGAAGGCAGACAGCAGAGAAATTAAAACGCAGCTGGACCTCATGAAATGACATGTGACTATTGCTTTGAAAAAGTGTGAACAAGAGTTAAAATGATTCTTAGAAACGATTAAAACAATTGCTAAAATATGACT
Organism: Martes martes; assembly: GCF_963455335.1. NCBI lineage: Eukaryota > Metazoa > Chordata > Mammalia > Carnivora > Mustelidae > Martes > Martes martes. Next base: position 3,204,628 of record NC_137889.1, on the reverse strand, counting down.
GTGAAGGCTATCCTGCCCAATGTGAAATGCTTACATTTCTGTTTCCATAAATACAAATTTGTCTTAACATTAGCTTCTGAAATTAGAAGATCAGGTCACTATATTTTATGATTTTATAATTTTTTTAAATTATGTTAGTCACCACACAGTACCTCATTAGTTTTCGATGCAGTGTTCCATGATTCATTGTGTATAACACCCCGTGCTCCATGTAATCCGTGCCCTCCTTAATACCCATCACTGGGCCAACTTGTCCCCCACCCACTCCCCTCTAAAATCCTCAGTTTGTTTCCCAGAAGGCCATAGTCTGTCATGGTTCATTGCCCCCTCTGATTTACCCACCTTCATTTTCCCCTTCTTTCTTCTAATGTCCTCCATGCTATTCCTTATGTTCCACAAATAAGTGAAACTATATGATGATTGTCTTTTTCTGTTTGACTTATTTCACTCAGCATAATCTCCTCCAGTTCCATCCATGTTGATGCAAATATTGAGTATTCATCCTTTCTGATGGCTGCGTAATATTCCATTGTGTATATGGACCACATCTTCTTTATCTATTTGTCTGTTAAAGGGCATCTCAACTCTTTCCACAGTTTGGTGACTGTGGCCATTGCTGCTATGAACATTGGGGTACAGATGGCCCTTCTATTCACTACATCTGTATCTTTGGGGTAAATACACAGTAGTTCAATTGCTGGGTCATAGGGAAGCTCTATTTTTAACTTTTTGAGGAATCTCCACACTGTTTTCCAAAGCGGCTGCACCAACTTGCATTCCCACCAAAAGTGTAGGAGGGTTCCCCTTTCTCCACATCCTCTCCAACACTTGTTGTTTCTTGCCTTGTCAATTTTTGCCATTCTAACTGGGGTAAGGTGGTATCTCAATGTTGTTTTCATCTGAATTTCCCTGATGGCTAATGATGGTGAACATTTTTTCATGTGTCTGTTAGCCATTTGTATGTCTTCTTTGGAGAAGTGTCTGTTCATGTTGTCTGCCCATTTTTTGACTAGATTATTTGTTTTTGGGGTGTTAAGTTTGAGAAGTTCTTTACAGACCAGCCCTTTATCTGTAATGTCATTTACAAATATCTTCTCCCATTCTGTGGTTTGTCTCTTTGTTTTGTTGGCTATTTCCTTTGCTATGCAGAAGCTTTTTATTTTGGTAAAGTCCCAGAAGTACATTTTCGCTTTTGTTTCCCTTGCTTTTGGAGACTTGTTTTGAAAGAAGTTGCTGTGGCTGAGGTTGAAAAGGTTACTGCCTATGTTCCCCTCTAGGATTCTGATAGATTCCTGCCTCACATTGAGGTCTTTTATCCAATTCGAGTTTATCTTTGTGTACGGTGTAAGAGAGTGGTCGAGTTTCATTCTTCTACACATAGCTGTCCAATTTTCCCGGCACCATTGATTGAAGAGACTGTCTTTTTTCCACTGGATATTCTTTCCTGCTTTGTCAAAGATTATTTGACCATAGAGTTGAGGGTCCATCTCTGGGGTCTCTATTCTGTTTCACTGGTCTATGTGTCTGTTTTTGTGCCAGTACCATGCTGTCATGGTGATCACAGCTTTGTCATATAGCTTGAAATCACACAACATGATGCCCCCAGCTTTGTTTTTCTTTTTCAACATTTCTTTGGTGATTTGGGATCTTTTCTGGTTCCATACAAATTTTAGGATTGTTTATTCCAACACTTTGAAAAATGCCATTGGTATTTTGATTGGGATGGCATTGAAGGTATAGATTGCTCTAGGCAGTGTAGACATTTGAACAATGTTTATTCTTCCGATCCACGAGCATGGAATGCTCTTCCACCTTTTTGTGTCTTCTTCAATTTCTTTCATGAGTGTTCTGTAGTTCCTCGAGTACAGATCCCTTACGTCTTTGGTTAGGATTCTTCCCAGGCATTTTATGGTTCTTGGTGCTATAGTAAGTGGAAAAGATTCTCTAATGTCTCTTTCTGTATTTTCATTGTTAGTGTATAAGAAAGCAACTGATTTCTGTGCATTGATTTTGTATCCTGCCATATTACTGAATTGCTGTATGAGTTCTAGTAGTTTGGGGGTGGAATCTTTTGGGTATTTTATAGTAATATGTCAGCAGATATACTGTTGGAATACAGCTGAGGGGGTTCACCATGGGAATGCATGTTTTATACCAGCCGATTAAAACAAACAAACCCAAGGCTCCATTGGAGAAGTGTCTGCCTTGGTTCAGGTCATGATCTCAGAGTTCTGGGATTGAGCCCCACATCAGACTCCCTGATCAGTGGGGAGTCTGCTTCTTCCTCTCCCTCTGCCTGCTCCTGCCCCATGCTCTTGCTCGCTCTCAATCAAATAACTAAGTTAATCAAATCTTTTAAAAAATGAAAACAAACACTATGCCCTCTGAAAATTCTTCATTTTCAGAGTAAAGTGAAAAAGATGGATGAATGCAGGCTAACACTGGATCTGAGGGAATAAAACCTTATTTTTCAAGATTTTTATGGTTGTTCTTTTTCACAGTCTATTCCAAAACAAGCAAAATGAAGTTTCAGTATTATTAAAAAAAATATATATATATATATACACACACATATGTATATGTATGCACACACACACACACACACACACAATTTCACAAATGTTCATGAACAAGGTAATATCTAACATGTTAGATGTTTAATCATATTTTTTTCTTGCCTTCCTGTCCAGTCATCACCCCCTTGCTACTCCTGCCGGCCTCTGCAAACCCCACCCAACAGCTCAGATCAGTGACCTGCGATGTATATCTCTCTGATTCACTTGCTCATGTATGGGATTACATGCACACCTGTACATGCATATACACGTATAGAAGTCTATGTGTACTTCTTGATGAAAAAAAGTCACATTACACTTGTTTGGATAGCAAGAAAATTGACTGTTCATGATATAATGATCAATTTCAAATTTAATTCAGTTAATTTCACTTCAAATACATGCAACTTTTATTTCAAAGTAACAAATTTTTTAGACTCAGGATACAATTTAAGAACCAGAGCCTTTCATATTTCATTCCTTTCTAATGTCCCTTCACATCATTACTTTTCTTTGGAGTAGAGATACGTGCACATTAAAACCATCTGGATCTGCAAAGCTTCTAAACACTGACAACCAAAATACTTATTCCCTCTGGCACAGCCCAGTTCTTAAGTCTGGAGCTCCTTGGCCTTTGAAGACCCAGGTGGATGAACGCTAAGAGAACAAATATTTTCTAGCCCTGAGAAACCCTAGAACATTCTTCCCTTCTATCTCTTTCATTTGTGTAGCCGTAGATTAGTTTGCTTGTTTTTTCCAGAATCCTTTAAAAAAATGTGTCATAAGCCTATAGGCAGGTCGTGGAAGCTGATGACATTTGCTCACCGAACTGGCTTAAACAAATGGGTTGTTCCTCCTCATTCTTTCTGGATTAGAAGAATGAAAGGAAGTCAGCTCACACGTTCTTACTTCGCTTCTCATCCTTACTAACAGAATATCTTACACAGACAATTGGAACAATAATTGTTACAATGTTACCTGAATGACTCTGTGACATTTCAGGATTCTTTTCATTTCTCCAGTGTGTGACAGTAGACCTGAGCCTTAGCAAGGTGTGCGTCTAGCCTGGAGTGAGCTCTCACGCGACAGTCCTCATTGTCTTTTCTTGTTCAGGGTGTCAGTAAAAGAAGACGAAAGCCATCACAAGCTGGTGCCTTTGCAGTGGAGTGATAATTGTGTGGCTGTCGGGCATTTCTGATCCCTTGAGGTCTAGAATCCCTCCCCCTCATACTTGATAGGACGAGCAGGAAGCTGGCTCTGTCGTCCCGGAAGAGCGCAGAGCCATCGCTGGTGGCTGGGATGGGTAAGGTCCCCATCGCATCCAAGTGTCCCGCACTCTTGGAAGGGACACAGGTCTAAAGCCCCAGGATGACTTTTACATTAGGAAGTCCTAATGGTCCTTTCAGAAGACCCCCAGAATTTTAATGAATTCCTCTGTAGGAAAGTATAGAAAGTATTTGAGGAAAATATGATCAGGGAATACCACCCTGAAGCTTGACTTATTATCACCTGGATTTGTCAGTTATTCTGTATTTGGGGAGAAACAAGGAAATGTGCAAAAGCAGGATCTGGCATTTTTGTCAGGAAATGAGTCTGGAAACGCCTGGAATCTGAGACCCGGCACTTGCCGGCTGGCCTTGCCCATAACCGTTACTTGCCGGCTTGAACACGGGACAGATGCCGAAGAGCAGCTGGGATGTTCTGTGTTGCTGCAGCTGTGGGGGGACAGAGCCCCGATGCCAGCTCAGGCGGTCATCCTTGTTTAGAAAGCGTGCTGAAGGGTGGTTTTTCTCCAAGGTTACGTATGTTAGCAGTCACCCGGGAATCCTGGTAGAAGGCAGGCTCCTCCGTTCGCCGTCCAGCCGGGGATTCAGTACACCTGTGCTACAGGCAGAATTCTGGGTTTCTGTCACATCCTCAAGGAGGTGGCATGAAGGTGGCAGTGGGTGCCTGACCCAGCCCAGGCAGGCCACGGCAGGTGCAGCCCTGACTCAGGAGTTCCAGGGAGGAGGAGAACCTGCGGGCAGGTGGGTGGAGAGGAGGTGCAGGCGACACTCATGGCACGGAAGAGTAGAGAGCAGAGACACGGGAAGAGAACATGAAAAGATGCACATTGCCAACCCCATTAAAATGTTGACCGTTTCTAGTATTCCTTGACGAAATCTGTTCAGAAGCCAATATATTGGAAACACTAGAAAACAATTGGGATGGCTCATTGAACGCATTAAAAAAAAATAGGTTGCCTATGACCCACATGATTTATATCACATTCTTTATGCCATTTGAAAATAATAATATAGCTCATCCTCTTTTCATACTTTGTCCTAAATGTTTGACACTGTACGCCTTCCTTGCTTTAATAAAAAATTATTAACGGTACTACTCCATGCCCACATGGGCAAATGAAAATCTGCTTTACACACATTACCTATTGCAGACGTAGCCACAGTCTCTTCGAGATCGAGTTCTTTGTGCGGCGGTGGTGTAAGGTGGCGGGAGCCGCTGTGAGCAGCGCTACTTTCCGCTCCCCTTGAATTGTAAGGCAGAAGGGCCGAAGTCATTTTTTCAAGGTTTTCCTTAGAGCCTGCCTAGAATTGTAGCTCTGTTCTGTGGGCTGAGTCTTATGAATCCTTGATCTTATAAATACAGGGTCCAATTACTGCCTGTCCTTTGATTACTTTACTTTTCCTAAGGAATATGATACAGTTCCTTTATGTAATAGTCATTGTATTATCCCCCCAGAATAATCACATGCTCGCTCTGTGCGTTTGTAGAGCCTTGAAATGGATGTCTCAAGTATATGGATGTTTTCCACTTATTTTAGAGCATTTTTTGGGAAATGCTTTCAAAGGTATCTTTTAGAAACATTTCAAGAGAGAGGTGGGAGTCACCGCATACAATTGTTTATATCCTGCTGTGCAATTCATGCACAGTGTAATTTTTAAAACTTGGAGCGACACAGAAGTATGTTTTCTGGAGTGTAGGTGTGTGAGTGTGTGTGTGCACGTGCAAATTCATTTCTGAGATTTAATGATATTTCTTGAGATCAAAAAGGAAAGCTGATGGGGATGTAGTGGGTATGGATGCCATGCCGTTGGGAAACCAGCCACACTGTGGGCACGGGCACGCACACCCACGCGAGCGAGGGAGAGAGCCGGCTGGGGCTGAGCTGTGAATCTCATGACCGATTCACTTAAGTTCTCGGCTTGTTTCCTGCTCTGTAAAATGGGATTGTAACCGCTAGTTCAGACCCTGCAAAGGCTGAGGAAAGTGGCCACCATTGGGAGATGAAAGATACTCAGACTATCCATCCCCTTCCTGGGGCGAGAACTTGCATTAAAACAGGTAGTTAAGCAGAACTTTTCTTATATCAAATGTACATTAATATAATCTGCGCCTGGAAGGCTTCAGAGTCCCCAGCTGCTCTTACTCACGGAGAGCAAGTTTGATCAGTCACGTCTTTGAGGCCAAAGGATGGGAGTGGATTTACATAGCCAGTGTCAAAAAATGCGGAGTCCCATTAAGTTCCAAGGACAGAAGAGCCGGGAGGAATCGGCCTGGATCCGAGGCCTCAGATTCCCGGACGCCAGCTCCTCTTTCTGTCGTCCGTGCGGGACACGAGGAGGGGGATTGCTGGAAACAATGCCTTGGGGCACTCTTGCTTCAAAGTACTTTGCACTTTTCCTTCCACGTAAATTGGCAGCTGTCCTTACAGACTGGTCCTAGTTCATTTTGAAGGTCTGGTCCTAGCGAGCCGTGTCACCTGCTTGGCCCCGCAGTCTCCCTGCTGCCATCTTGTTTTGAAATCCCTGCATATGGTGCGTTTCCAGAGCGATAGTCGTCAGATCTCTTACAATCCTCCCACTCAACTGCTATCCTCACGTGTACCCTCCATTCTAATGTGTTTGAATGCAAAGGAGTACAGTGACTGTACATTCTACAACCTAATATTTCTGTCCGTTATTTTGTAAAAATGACTGAACGAATGATGGAATAATGTTTTGACTTCAACATGGTATTTATTGTCTAGTTCCGTTTTGCGTGTCAGGAACTCTGTGTTTCTATTTGTATGCTTTGGTTTCCTCAGATGTTTTTTCTCTTTTTTTCCCTACACATTTGTATGGGAAAAAGTGTGCTTACAATTTATGGATATTATTAATATGCATATATTTACAATATATTCATATAATTATAATATTCATATAATTATATTATAATATATCATTCTCACGTCACATGAAATAATTGTCCCTATTTATTTTGTTTGCTGCTGTGAATGTTGTTGTTTAGTGATCACTGGGAACCGTTGGACAAAGTAGAATAATGTCATGAAGGGGTCTGTCAGGGATGTGGGGACCACTCCATTTCTTAGACAAAGCTTCTTTCAAGGGAATTCGTTTGTTAATCTATCTTCTTTTGCTAGTTCTTATGTACCTTATGTACATAATTCTTATGTACCCATTGTAAACAGGGCATATATCCAGTATAACTGCTGACGTGTGATGGAAGAGGTCATAGACATGACCTTAGAATATGAACATGTGTGTAGTGGGAGAGGAAGAGAGGGGAGCAGAGCCGGTGAGGGTCCGGGGACAAATGACGCCCACCTTGTTTTTGGCAGAACTGTATCTCATGCAGGAAAGGAAAGCATGCATGCATTTGCTGCTTTGCAAGAAGTCATCACCATTATATTCTGCTGTTTAGGCAGTGAGCACATGTTAGTTCTTAGAAAATTAGAGTGTTTAAGAAAAAGTTCCTGAGAAAATAGTGCTATATAAATACATTTTTTTTCACTTTGCTTTTTCTCGTCATTGTTTTATTTTTTCCTTTGGAAATCTTCACTGAGATGGTCTTCCATTTTTTACCCATTGTAACCAAACTCTGGGGTTAAGCACACAGACTTGCAAAGGGCAAAATCTGTTTATTTTGCCAATTCCAAAACCAACTGCAAGTTCAGGATGTTCCCCAAAGGCCCCTCAGTTCTAACTAGATAAAAGAACTTAGCCCTTACTAAAAGCTGTTATACTCACAGTCACATTCATTACAGAAAAGGATCCAAGACCAGGCGAAGGAAAGACACATAGGGTGGAATCTGGAAAAGGAGTTCCTACCTACTTGTCTTCTCCCCCTGGAGTCCTGAATGATGTCCTCCTGGCCATGATGTGTGACCGTGCAAAGTCCTGCCAATCTGTGAAGCTCACTGGAGCCTCTGTGTCCAAAGATTCTGTCCGTGTTTCATTACAGAAGCATCATTGATTGAATCACGGGCTGCATAGTTGAACTCTGTCTCCAGCTGCCCCTCAGTGTAGGGTAGCCTGAAGTCCTGTTGACCCCGGAGCACCCCGTGAACAATAAGGACACTCCCAGCACCTGAGAAATTCCAGGGTTGACAGGTGACCTCTGAGGGGCTAGACTTCTCGTGGAAGGCACATTCCTTACTGCCCATTTTTCAGCAGGGTCTCAGCTGTCCTCCTTGGGAATCATATTTTGCTCTACTAATGAAGAAATATTATCACTTATTGTTTATTTTAAAAAGTCACCCTGTAGTTTTATATCATGTATTTGACTTAATGAGAGAGGGAATAAGATAAGGTACATAACTCCAACTTTGGTAAAATCATGCAATGATTGGAAGTGTTAGACCAAAGATCATGGGGGGAGGGGCTAAGCAGTTTGCATACTGGTAATGATTTCAGATTTTTGACCCATAGCACAAGTCATAATTGTTATGTTCTGAGCCTTGTTGAGAGAGTTGTGTATAGCTCTAGCAAAGTCGTTTTTATTTCTTTGATACATAACCATCGCAATGACATCTTCCTCCCAGTTCCCATTTTCCTTATCTGTTCAAGTATCTATTCTAAAAATAGAGACAAATCTCAGAGACAAAGAAAAGAAACTCTTATAATGACATAATCATAATCACTTGACTTTTTATAGCACTTTACTTTTTCGCGTCTTTTAGCATAGGCTAATTGTAGCCATCTCGAAAGTGGCTGACTTAAGTGCAAATTTGAAAAATGCATGGATGTATGGGATGCAATTTTAGAAAATCAAATCCAGTGCAGTTTTAATTTGCATTATGTGTGTGTAGACTTGGGTGCCTGTGTGCATATCTATGAAAGCTGAAGTGTGACGACTGCCAAAATCTAACTGGAACATAAAATATAACAGGAAAAGGGGAGGGCTAGGGATAGAAAACAGGACAATAGAGGCTTCATGTAGTACTGTTCCCTGGTTTTCAAATGAAGAGAAGTAACATTCAGACATAAGGGGTTATTCTGTGTTGTACCACTTACATGTCATCTGGTAAACAGTTAACAAGGTATCTCTCTACACAGAAAAACAGGGTCAAATATAAGAAAATGTATCATTATTATTATTATTTTACATTTAGGGATTATTGGATTTACCTGAATAATTTTCCAGGTCTGATAATGGCTCAGAATATTTTATATGTATATGGAACAAGTGTTTTTTTTTTTTTTCCTCGAAACCTGCAAATTTCTGTATGTAATACATTCTTTCTGTGCGTGCAGGTGTGACCCTGGAGTCGGACTCCTGTCTCGACCCCGGGATCCCCGTGAATGGGCATCGGCATGGCAGTAATTTTGCCATCAGGTCCACAGTGACATTCAGCTGTGATCCAGGATACACGCTCAGTGATGACGAGCCCCTGATCTGTGAGCGGAACCACCAGTGGAACCACGCCTTGCCCAGCTGTGATGGTAGGTGGAGATCGACGAAGCAGGACATCAGAATGGAATGTAGAGATGCGGAAATATTTAAATTGTTTGGGTGGTATCTGTGGTATTTTAAAGGGCGGTGTGATATGACAAGTTGTACAGCTTAAAAATATTTCCGTGTAACACTTCAAGTTTACCTAGCTCATGTTTTCCTAGGAGGCAGAGCATCTGTTTAGAACAGAGCATAAACAGTTATGGGGCAGCCTTCAACTTTGTGCCCAAACATCAAAATGTAGGGAGCTTCGTGCTGCACGTATGCTCCACGTGGCATTTGTTGAAAATAGCATGTGAACCAGGGGAGTGAGTGTGTGTGTTGTACATCCTCCGACGTGGCTTTCCTCGGGACCAGGTCCGAGCACCCGACAGCCATCTGTGGTCTGCACTGTTCCCTCTGAGCTCCCACCGCTGGGGGACCGCTCTCCCCGGGGGGACTGGGAAGCATTTTCTCAGAAGACCCCCAGGTGGTTTCATGGTGGTATCAGCCACTCCCCCGGCCCTGCACAGATCTGCTCTTAGAAGTTTCAAGACAAGTAACATTCTTCATGATCCCACTGCATTGCTCAACTTGGTGCTAGGCTGTGTATAGTTACAAAAACCAGATACACAAGGCTGTTGCTTGTGTTCATTTGCAAACAAAGTAAGGGATTTGCCCTTTGGCCATAACTATAACCACATTATAACATTGTTTCTATGAAAAAAACAAACCAATATATTTCACCATAACATTTTTTCAATAATGTTGTAATGTAGTTGTAGGCGTGGCTTACAGAGAACCATAAAATAAGTGAATTATCTATAGAAAGCATCATACTTCATAGCAAACTATTATAAAAAGTCCCATGAAATCAAGAACAGAGCAACTTTCTCAGTAGCAGAAATGTTACTTATGTTATCCAGAAGATCCTACCTCATGCAATAATTTAAGAAAATGGTATAAATTGTAAATATTAGAAAGAGAAGACAGTCGTGTTTGGCAGTAGGTGCTAGTAGACGACTGCATTCAGGGTAAACACGAATCAGTGGATTTCCACAAAGGATATGACATATTAGAAGTATAATAGCGACACACCCTAAAAGTCTCAGGAGTATATCCAACAGGAGATATGAAGGCTTTTTTTTTTTCTTCCAAAGACTTTTCTTAAAGGAATTTAGATGTTCATGGTGGGATTCAAAAGAGTACTGTAATAAGTGGGAACACTGAGTATGTTTTTAAATGGTAGGGATGAAATTTAAATATACAAGTTTTCTACAAATAGAGGGTATTTGGGGGGCGATTTATTTTTTTTTCTTTTATTTCCCAAATTTTATTGAGATATAATTGACATACAACACATATAAGTTTAGGCTGTCTAGCATCATGATTTAACTTACATATCTTGTGAAATATATCATACTATAAGTGTAGCTTATATAGAGTAAAGAAAAGAAAAGAAAAGAAAAGAAAAAACAGAATTCTTCTTGTACTGGGAACTCTTAGGATCTACTCTCTTACCACTATTTCTATGTATCATATAACAGTAGTCGCTTTAGCCGTCCTATGGTACATGGCATCATGAACACTTATCTTGTGACTGTAAGTTTGTGGCTTTCGGTCACTTTCATCAAATTCCCTCTCCTCCTCCACTCACCTCTGGTAACCACAAGTTACCATCTCTTTTTCTATGGGTTTGGGTTTTTTTAAATTTTTTATTAGCATACAATGTATTATTTGCTTCAGGGGTACAAGTCTGTGAATCGTCAGGCTTACACACTTCAGAGCACTCACCATAGCACATACCTCCCCAATGTACATCACCAACCACCCTCTCCCTCACCCCAACCCCAGCAACCCTGTTTGTTTTGTGAGATTAAGAGTCTCTTATGGTTTGTCTCCCTCCCGATCCCATCTTGTTTCATTTTTCCCTCCCTTCGCCTGTGATCCTCTGTCTTGTTTCTCAAATTCCTCATATCAGTGAGGTCATATGATAATCAATCAATCTACAAATAGAGTTTTAATTTCAATAAAGTCTAAAAATAACTGGTATTCTTAGTAGAAATTAATAAACATGTTAGAAGTTGAAACATATATTTTTAAGAATGATAAGAAAGGACTCTCTCTGGGACCAAAGCATCTCCAAAATCACCTTGAATTAATATGAAGTCAGTGCAAAAATATTCAGATAGATGAGTGTTATGGTGCAGGCATTCTAATACCTGATCTGTGCCTGTATAGGAACTTAATTGGTTGAAATTATTCCAAGTCCGTGAGGAGGATGACTTGTTTCATAAATGATGTTGATCAACTTGGGTGTTTAGGCACAATTAATGGAAAACATTGACAGATTTCACTATATACAAATTAAAAGTTCTATTGTAAAGGAAGAGATAAAGCAAAAGGATCAGCCTATAGAAAATAATTGCTCTGTCCACACATGATTCTATATCATGTTATCATACAAATGGGTGGAGGGAAATCAGCGACACACGTAAGACATGAGATCTGTGGGGGAAAACACATACTGGCTGTTCACAGAAGGAGACAACAGGCCCCAAAACTCTTAAAATATGTGCACTCTGATGTGGGCTCAGGAAAGTGCAAATAAAACACGACAATTTCTCCACCCTGTTGGATCTGTGAAAAAGTAGAAATGTCAACTTCTACATCATTGTGGGGTTTCAGAGCTGCCTGTTCATTCTACCCTAATGCTAAGAAGGTGAAATGATACAATGTTCTTGGAGGAAAGAGATAGCGAGTCACAGGATGATGCCTGTTGTACATGTGAGCATATACACGTATGTAATTACAGGCACATACATAGGATATGCACAGAAAGTGATGGAAAACAGGCATTCTCTAAAACTGTAACCCCAGTGTCCTCATCTGGGGAGACTGGCAGGCTGTAGGAAGGGGGAAGGGAGATTTCCAACTTCTATCTCTATTTTTTTTTCGTGTTATGTTTATTTTTATTACCATGTTTTATTTTCATAATTGGAACTCTAATAATGAAAAAAATAGATAAAATTTACCCATGTGATTAATGAACAGTGTGAGAAGGTACTAGCTATTGGACTCATTAAAATTTTGTAAAAATCAGAGAATATCATAAATAGTTGCAAAAATATTAACTGTATTTGTAGGGTTCTTTATCGTCAATAGTTGTAACAAGGACACAAAGTCTGATAAAGGCCTAACCCTTAAAGTACTTAGTTGTTATTCACGCATAACTGAATATCCGTCAAAATGTTTATTAAATCATTTAATGCAGAATTTTTAGCAGGCTAATCATATAAATAATTGTGTTGGAGTATTTACCAGATATGCAAACCCATGACTTTATTGGGCGCCACTGTGCATATTTAATATATATATGTATATATATGTATATGTGTATATATATTACATAAGTTAAATTATATATAAATTGTATATGTATGCATACATACATATATTATATATATATTATATATATACACATATATATATATATTTAATTTTGTACGGAAGCTGAACATGGAATTTGGGAATGGAGCGCACGTAAACTGTTCCCTTGATTACATCCTCGTTAGGGGCGGCTCAGTGGAACAACAGCTGAGTTTCTGAGTTGCTTCTACTGGTGGAACTGAGTCTACTGCAGACTTTTCAGGCAGAGCTGGGAAGGTTGAAAAGTTGCAGAGTCTGTGATTTAAACTCTGTGATGAAAGTACCTGGTTCATCGTAGGAAAATACACAACGATTGTCCAATTCACTTGACTCCTGATCTGGCAAAGAAAACTGACGTGTGCAAGTGAGAGAGATGTGCCCCAACCCATCTGAGATCTGTAATTTTGACTTAAACTGGATTCTTCTCAAAAGAGAACAATACTCTCCATGTATTCTTGATTTAACAGTGGTAACTTCCTTTGTTTAAATACTTTAGTATCTGGCCAAGGTAGTGCTCTCCTCTGCCCAGCACACAACGTAGGCGGACTCCCTGTCCCCCTGCCCTCTTCTTCCCCCGGAGCAGACCCGTGCGTGCACTGGTTAGCCCTCTCTTGCCCCTGCGTATTGTGTTGCCCAAATGCTCCCCTTCTCCAGGACCAGGACGCGCTCAGCCGTCACCACAATTCTGGATTCATGCCAGGTCACTAACATTATTAACTTTCCTAAGAGCCATCTCTTCTTATATGCAGTTCAATAAAGTGGAACTTTAATTTAATTTAAACTTATAACCCCACATAACCATAGTCCCCCTGTTTTAACCCGTGCCAGCTGCTGTAACCAAAGACCTTAGAGTAGGGTCAACAGACATTAATAATTAATAAGCAACAGACATTTATTGCTCACAGTTCCAGATGGTGGGAGTCGACGTCGGAGGGACAGCGCGATGGAGGAGTTGGGACCCCATGTTGGAGGCTGCAGAGGGCCCTGCTATCTCATGGTGCCAGGGGCAAGGGGGCTCTGTGGGGCCCCTTGTAGAAAAGCAAGACTCAGCCCTCATGACCTGCTCACATCTCAAACACCCGCCTCCTAAAACCATCACCTTAGAGATCCAACATGAGTTTTAGGGGGATGCAGACATTCAGACTGTGGCATAAATATCCACATACACTTAACCGTTCAGTACAGTCTCCTCTGTAGAGGAGGCATCTAGGCAGAGGACAGGGACACCGTCTCCTGGACCAGATAGACATGGTGGCTCATTCTGCCAATTCCCAGAGGTTTGGTGAAGTAGAGTGAGTGGAAAATGAACAAAATGTTCTGTAGGAAATTATCTAGGAGACATGACATGAGGACAGACAGAGAAGGGCTCCTAGTGCTTTGCAGGGAACTGAGAAGCTGTAGAAATGACATTCTACGTTTGACATTTTCCATAGAAAATAAAGCACATGAGATCTATGCATTTATCTCTTTTATTTTCTCCCTACTTGAATGCATGTAAATTTGAAATTTAACCCTTCTAGAGGAATTTGTAACATAAGTTATCTGCTTTGTTTTGGCTTCACTGAAAACTATTTCAGATGATAATAAATTTATGATCAAAGGCTATTAATAGAGCTGCAAACATTGGGAGATTTTAGAGTTTGATATAAGAGTTTAGTCAGTCATGCTTGATTGTTTTCATTTAACCATAAGAATTGTTCTTGTTGTATTTTCAAATCTTAAGCAATCTCTTAACCCCCCTGGGTTTTTATTGTGACAAATGATACATCAATAGGATATTTAAACCTTTAAAAATTCATAGCTTTGGGGATGGAAGAAGAAAGAAGAATTAGTTACAATATTTTATATTGCCATGAAAAAAAGAGAAACTCTATCAGTATCTCTCCCATTCCATAGCATTGCTTCATTTTTACTATTTATGCCTTAGCATACTCAAGTTTTAAAGAAGTAATATGAACACTGGAGTAAGTTGTCTCCCTTTTATTTGGTGAAAGACAAGTGCAAGAAAAGTTCTGGAAAGCTTTCTTCGTTCAGTAAATATTTTTGTAAACTGCAGATTCTTTCCACAAACATACTTTGGAGAACTACCGTCTTTGTAGCCACACACTTGAGGAGTTTATCATCTATCAGCATAGAGAAAAGAAAGATTTATTTTTTGAAGCACGATGAAGTAACTGTTTTATTAGGCACAGGAAAATTGGGAATAAAGAGATGAAAGAGATCATAGCTACAATTTGGAGTTGTTAAAGTCCTGGGAGGCGGGTGTCCAGATGCATCACTAAGAACAAGGTTGAGAGGAAGGATTGGAAGTGAGGGAGTAGTAGGGTCCAGGCATGGATGTGTGACAGGGCTGGAGGGTTTGGGGGATGGGGAGTCATTTGCTGTGGATGATGAAAGAGCTAAGGTTGTTACAGTCCTTTCATGCCAGTGCTATGAGCCTGGACCTGATTCTGTTGGCGAGATTCAAACCCAGAGGACACCGTGTTCCCACGGTGGGGCTCGAGCTCTCTGTGCGGAGAAGCTGAGGCTGGCGGCAGCGCTTGGGAAACAGCCTCTGCTTTAATGCAGCAGCTCTAAATTGTTCCCACTTGACTTGGTAGGGTCTCCTTGCAAAATGTCTTTTGGGGAAAAAATTACAGTTTAAATGGATGAGTGAAGGAATGAAGGCATAAAATCTGTAACTCCTTAGGGCATGGAGAGTCCGTGGATAATTGGGAATGGAATACCATCCCATTAGGTTTCTGATTTAAATAGAATTTTATTGGCACTTTAAACAAAGAAGGGAAGTGGAGAAAAACAAAAGACAAATCAGGCAAGATACTGGGGGCTCCCACAGTTCATCTCTTTATGGAAAAGGACGGAGGACAGGAGGTGTGGTGTAAAGCAGACAAGGGAGACCTGAAACACACCAGTTTCAGAAAGTACGAGTGAGAAACACGGGTGCCGGTAGGAAGCCGGGGCTGTTGCAAGGTGGTTAAGTTCTGAGAGCCTTAGCAAGCAGTGGGAAATTCAGCTGGGCTTTGAGAAGGAGCCCGTGATTCACATGTGAATTTGAGACCTATCAGGTCTGTCATTAGAGCTGGTGGAAACAAAGGGATCTTCCCAGGAGAGAGGAGAACCTGCCAGCTCTGATTTCTCCGGCTCCGTCACCACCCGAGTGCAAAACGCCTGACACCTAGGATGTCGTCTACATGCCTTACTCCTGCCTGCCTCTCGTTCCAACAGAGCAGACATGTGGCAATGAACATGAAAGCCAGGGTTGGGCTCTGAGACATAGCTGTCGGCACACTGCAGTGTGTTACCGTGGTCTGGCAGGCGAGGCCGAGAATCAGGTGACAGGAAGTGAGCACCTCCACAGTCCATGGGCAGTCTGTGGGCTTTGCCTAGGACACCAGGAGCCCCCCAGCCCAAGAGCCTGCGGTGCACTGGCCACCGGCAGTCCATCACAGAGCAGTCTGTGAACACGGGGTCGACTCAGACAGTCTGCACTCCCTCCATCCTTCCGTTGCCTACGCAGCAGTCCACATCCTGGGAGCGGACCTCTGCATGGACGGACACGCGGCCGTCCCTGGCCAGCCCCGCCAGCCCACTCTACTCTAGTTACCTAGACCTCCTCTGAGCTCTGAGAACCAGCGAAGATTCTCGTTCTTAGAATAAGTTGTGCTCGGTTACTCTATAATTATTTGCCTTGTCCACTTGGATTTTGGAAGAAGAGGGACTTGTCTGTATTACTTATTGTTATGTGCCCAAGGACAAAAAGGAGGGCTTAGAGAATAGTAGTAACTTCTTCAGGAAATCATTTTGGATGGAGGTTTGGATGGATGAATGGGTCGAAGCAGCAAACCAAAGGTAGAACTCGACCCCACTTGGAGGCTCATCAGCTCCTCTGGGCAAGAGTGCTGTCGGTGTTCACCTCTCTCGGCTCTTCTAGTCCCCGCACACCTTTGTTCTCTGCCCATGGGAGCTCCAGGATAATGCCTCTGGGTCTGTAATGGTGGGTGCGGAATATAAATAGAAAAGTAGAATTCAAGAAATTATAGCCCTAAGGATAGCAAAAGTAAAAGCTTACTGTGTTTTGTACAACTACGACGATTGTCATTGATATCATACGCAGCAGTGTCTGTAGCTCTGCTGGGGGGACACAGAGGTGTCTGTGGGTGAATCTGGTCAGACAAAACAGAGTTGGGTCTCTTATTTGACTGTCTTTTCTCTTCAACCTCAGGTCAGAATACCCACACAATTTGTCAGATATCAAATCTCTTTTCCCTGAGAAAAGAGAAGAAAAAAGTATGCTTTGTGGATGAAAATATTTTCTTTTTTTTTTTTTTTAATTTTTTATTTATTTTCAGCGTAACAGTATTCATTGTTTTTTCACCACACCCAGTGCTCCATGCAATCTGTGCCCTCCCTAATACCCACCACCTGGTTCCCCCACCCTCCCACCCCGCCCCTTCAAAACCCTCAGGTTGTTTTTCAGAGTCCATAGTCTCTCATGGTTCACCTCCCCTTCCAATTTCCCTCAACTCCCTTCTCCTCTCCATCTACTCTTGTCCTCTATATTATTTGTTATGCTCCACCAATAAGTGAAACCATATGATACTTGACTTTCTCTGCTTGACTTATTTCACTCAACATAATCTCTTCCAGTCCTGTCCATGTTGCTACAAAAGTTGGGTATTCGTCCTTTCTGATGGAGGCATAATACTCCATAGTGTATATGGACCACATCTTCCTTATCCATTCATCCGTTGAAGGGCATCTTGGTTCTTTCCACAGTTTGGCGACCGTGGCCATTGCTGCTATAAACAAAAAATGGGCAGAAGATATGAACAGACACTTCTCCAATGAAGACATACAAATGGCTACCAGACACATGAAAAAATGTTCATCATCGCTAGCCATCAGGGAGATTCAAATCAAAACCACATTGAGATAACACCTTACACCAGTTAGAATGGCCAAAATTAGCAAGACAGGAAACAACGTGTGTTGGAGAGGATGTGGAGAAAGGGGAACCCTCTTACACTGTTGGTGGGAATGCAAACTGGTGCAGCCACTTTGGAGAACAGTGTGGAGATTCCTCAGGAAATTAAAAATAGATCTTCCCTATGACCCTGCAATTGCACTGCTGGGTATTTACCCCAAAGATACAGATGTAGTGAAAAGAAGGGCCATCTGTACCCCAATGTTTATAGCAGCAATGGCCACGGTCGCCAAACTGTGGAAAGAACCAAGATGCCCTTCAACGGATGAATGGATAAGGAAGATGTGGTCCATATACACTGTGGATGAAAATATTTTCATTTAAAAATCTTCATAATGGGGGCGCCTGGGTGGCTCAGTGGGTTAAAGCCTCTGCCTTCGGCTCGGGTCATGATCCCAGGGTCCTGGGATCGAGCCCCGCATCGGGCTCTCTGCTCAGCAGAGAGCCTGCTTCCTCCTCTCTCTCTCTCTCTGCCTGCCTCTCTGCCTACTTGCGATCTCTGTCTGTCAAATAAATAAATAAAATCTTTAAAAAAAAAAAAAATCTTCATAATGGGTGAATTAGACTATGTTGTATTTGCACATATGACTCAAAAGGAGCAGTGGATTTGCTTTATCTATAACTAACGTCCTTACTTTGCTCCTAAACGGCAGTTTGTTGGTATTAGTCCATGATTTCTGGGTTGTGTGTGAGTTGAATGAAAACATCAGCAGTCAGATATCGTTCCTCCGAAGTTCTCCCCAGTGTATAATCATCCATTTTATTTTGATGGCACGAGGCCAGAGGATGAAGCAGAGATTATTAAATTCTATAGTTTTTAAATGTAGCTGGATAGAAATTCATTTTTACCAGTTTTCCATAGCACGTGCAGATTTTAAGGTAAAGATTACCACAAATAACTGTATATATGATATCTCAATGTTATATCAAATGGTGTCACTCATTAGGGTTAAATCCTTGATAAATATTTGGGGAGCTAATGCCCTGACTTACAAGGATCCAGTCACAGAAGATGAAAGGTCACGGACATGTAGCTTCTGTACTCTGGGCTGCACCCTCTCCTGGCTCTGGCCCCACTCACCCTCTCCTGGCTCTGGCCCACTCCATGGCCACTCCTTTCCACTTTCCTTTGTTGAAGCTCCTCACCTCCCTGAGCTGCTTGCCATTGGAACATTCTGGGCTTTCGCTCCCTTATCCACACCCAGAAGCCCCACATCGATGGTGTCCTCTGCGTGTGCTCTTGTCTCTGTCCCTCGGCCAAACTTGTGCGCCCACTTGCCGTGGACGTGTAGGAGACATCCAGCTTGATACATGTGAAACCGAACTCGTTTACACTCAAAGCCTACGTCTCCCAAAGTCTCCTTCATGTTCGGTTCCTTCACACTCAGCCTTAAACGCCCACAGCCATTGGTCTTGGTGCCCACGTCCCATTCATGGAAACACCCCCGTGGCTGTGCCTTCAAACCATGCTGAGAGCCTGCCCACTTCCCACCACCTCTGCTGCCACATCCCAGCGAGGGTCCTACCCGCCCCCTGCCACCCTCCCCCCATTCTCGCACAGCACCAGTGACCAGGCAGAAGCGCCTGTGAGCCCCTGTCCTGCCCACCCGGGAGTCTCCAGGGCCCGTACATCTCACTCACACATGTGACCGTCTGGAAACTGTTCACCCTCACTGCTCATGCTCCCTTGCGTCCCCTCTGTCCTGCGAACTGTCCCGTGCACAGGCCCACTCAGGCCTCTGTCCTTGGGTGTTTCTCTCCATGAAGTTCTTCCCAGATACCCAGTGGCTCCCTCATTTGTTCAAGTGCCTCCTCATAAGCCACATCCCAAGTACGCTTCCCCGACCACCTGCTCGAGATCGCTGCCGACCCACACAACTCGGAGGGTGTGCTGTTCTTTCCGTCTTCCTTTGTTTCCCTGGTGCTTATCGTCTTCCAACATCATGTGTAATTGGCTCTTTACATTACTATGGGCACAGTCTCGCGTCTTCAGCTGGATTTTTGACTCTATGAGGGCAAATATTTTTGTCTATTTTGTTCATCATTTCCAGTGCCAAGGGCAGGGTCTATTTGTTGAATGAATTAATTCCCATTGTTATATTAATTTTACCTCTTTTGTAATGAAATGTAGAGTCAATATAATTTTAAGATATGAAAATCCTACATTGTTAAAATATTCCAGGACTCACTCAAAAAGTTTTTATTTTACTGATTTTTATAGAACTCTTCCCATGTGGTTTGCATATTCAAAGAGATTATCTGCTCCCTTAGAACCCATGATGAGTGAACATGGTGGGACATTTCACATCTTTTGGCAAATTAGCTAATTCTTTTGCAAATATTACTTATGGAACTAGTTTTGAGGAGACACAGTTCAGGACATTCCTAGTAATAAGGAAAATTATTTTAGGTATCAGCCATTTAATGATAATCTTACCCAGTTCCAAAAAGGAAGCATGAAAACATGTGTGCATAGAGAGGACACGGTAACAGAGAATCTTCCTTATTACACGGATTCTCTAAATGTCTCTACTTCCCCCATCCAATGATTATATATAGCTTTTTTCCTCCTTCCAAAATGGACCTCCAAGACACATTGAACGGGCCAGATTTTGTTGATGAGGATTGAAATCAACTGCAGAGCTGCTAAGACCAGCAGCTCTAAAAAGTGCAAACCCACACCGTTTATGAAACTCGGATTGTATACGTCAGTGTCGTCTAGAGAAACAGAACCAGTGGGATATGTGTGTGTGTGTGTGTGTGTGTGTGTGTGTGTGTGTGTGGAGAGGAAGGGAAGGAAGGGGGCGGAGGGAGGGAGATTTATTACAAGGAATGGACTCGCCTGGTTATGAGCCTGTCAAGTCCTGAGACCTGTAGTGGACATGCTGGAAACACAGGGAAGCCGATGGTGTAAATTCTAGTCTGAAGGCTGGCGGGCTCCCGACTCAGAAAGAGTCAGTACTTCAGCTCACGCCCAAAAGGAGGAACAAAACTGATGTCCCAGTTCAAACCAGTCAGACAGGGATAGTTTCGTCTCATTTGTGGAAACTTCAGCCTTTTTGTCCCGTTCAGTCCTTCAACTGATTGTGCAAGGCCCACCCACATCAGGGAGGGCAGTCTGCTTTGCTCCGGCCGTCCGTGCAAATGTTAATCTCATCCAGACACATCCTCTCGGAAATGGCTGGGAACCCCAGGGCCCAGTCAAGTCACCACACAAAATTCCACTCCCGCTTACTTTGTGTTATTTCCTTACTCTCTTATTTCACTAGGTTATGCACTATTTAGGACACCCTTCTGTGGCATATTATAGTTTTGAGTAAAATGAAGTTTTCATTTTGTTTTATTTTTCATAGAGGTGATATTTGATATTCCTTTAGTCCTTGTGCAAAGTAAATGTCACTTTAAAAGTACTTTATTCTGGCAATCATTGTGAAAACTTTAATACTACAATAATCATTTTCCTTATCATTTTCAGCCCTCTGTGGAGGTTACATCCATGGAAAGAGTGGGACAGTCCTTTCTCCTGGGTTTCCAGATTTTTATCCAAACTCCCTAAACTGCACATGGACTATTGAAGTGTCTCATGGAAAGGGTAAGGATATTGCACAGACTTTATATGTGCAGAATAATAAACAAGGGACAAACATGAGGGCAGAGAAAAAGGTATGCATGTGAAGATAACTAATTTCTTCACATAATCCCCCCCCACATCGAGGTTGGTTTGTTTGTTTGTTTGTTTTTTCTTTTCAGCGTAACACAATTCATTGTTTATGCACCACACCCAGTGCTCCATGCAATCCGTGCCCTCCCTAATACCCACCACCTGGCTCCCCCAACCTCCCACCCTCTGCCCCTTCGAAACCCTCAGGTTGCTTTTCAGAGTCCATAGTCTCTCATGGTTCACCTCCCCTTCCAATTTCCCTCAACTCCCTTCTCCTCTCCATCTCCCCATGTCCTCCGTGTTATTCCTTATGCTCCAAAAATAAGCGAAACCATATGATAATTGACTCTCTCTGCTTGACTTATTTCACTCAGCATCATCTCTTCCAGTCCTGTCCATGTTGCTACAAAAGTTGGGTATTCATCCTTTCTGATGGAGACATCATACTCCATAGTGTATATGGACCACATCTTCCTTATCCATTCGTCCGTTGAAGGGCACCTTGTTTCTCTGCCAGCGGCCGAGGGGGAACTTATGTGCTCTTCACATATATTTTAACTGTTAATTTGGATGTTTTATATCATTTTAGAAGAAAAATGGTCTAAAATGGTTGATGTTACCATAGAAGAAAAATGGTCTAAAATGGTTGATGTTACCATAAAAGTAGATTCCTTGTTTTACATTCAATCAGGTAACTTGGATTTATGCAAGTAGGCGTGCTTGAATGTATGCTTGAAAATTAGGTACGATGCTTGAAAAGTAGATATGATGGTAAGGAAAAGAGATAAAACACAATACCAATTAAATCGAAGGAAATAAGAAGTTATCTAAAGTTGTCATTTCCATGAAGATAAATCTAGGATAACTTTTTTAAAAAATATTTTATTTATTTATTTGAGCATGAGCTGGGGGAGGGGCTGAAGCGGGGAGCCTGAAGCGGGGCTTGATCTCAGGACCCCAAGATCATGACCTGAGCCAAAAGCAGGCACCCAACTGACTGAGCCACCCAGGTGCCCCTGGGATAACATTTATACTTATCTCGGTTCCAAATTTACTCAGTATTATTACACATAACAGATCATTTATCTTCGTCATCCAGGGATGATTTCGGAGCAGATTTCATTATCTTCATTTTACAGGTAACTAGTGAAGGCCAGAAAATTGGTAATTTGTGCAAGAAATGTAGTTCATAAATACTGGATATAGCATTGTACCCTGGGTCTTTTCTGTAGGACCCAATCTGTCATTCCATAGTATGAAACTCTGATCACATAAATATCATGGACACACTGGCTTCACACTTAGCTTTGAACTCAACTTGATATTAAATGGACATATTAGATTATATACCCTGTATTACACTATGCTAGCATGTGTCATGAATGCATGTTAAGAATTTCTTTGGGGTGGCTGGGTGGCTCAGTCAGTTAAGCATCCCATTCTCGATTCTGGCTCAGATCGTGATCTCAGGGTCGTGAGATCGAGCCCCACATCAGGCTCAAGGCTCAGCTTAAGATTCTCTTTCACCCTTTGCCTCTGCCCCTCCCCACCACTCCTGCTTGTCTGCTCTCTTTCTCTTAAAAAAGAAAATAGAAAAAGTTCCTTGAAGGAAATTAAGAATAAAGAAGAAACAAATTGTGAGTGACCAAGAATTTGTCATAAAAATGAGTATTTTTATTTAAAAGGAGCTATTCGTAGTTAATTTTATTATTAGTAGCGTAGGAATCCACAATACTTTGTTGGTGTGGTTAATATGAGCACATGTGTGTAAGAGGAACATAAAACTGGGATCTCAAAGAATTCTTCCCCTAGTTGTGTAAGTTTATAGGCTAGATGTCCAACCTAAGATTTCATAAAGGATACTTTATCTGGTCCTTTATTCCTCTAGGATAAATGCTTTCCTGGTGACCTTTCCCACGTGCGGTGCACCGTAAACACCCCAGCGTGCTGTACTTGGGCGTCTGTGTCTGACTCGGGATCTGTGTCCTTCTCTGTCCCTACAGTCCTAATGTCGAATCTATAATTGTACCTGTACTTACATATACTTATTCATTATTTTGGCTACTTATCCCCTTCTTTCATTTCTAAATACATTCTATCCATTCCCTGTATTTTCCTTTGAAACTTCAAAGTGAAGTTTGCATATTAAGATCGTAGTTTGATTCAAGAACCTGGTGTTTCTAAGCCTAGAATAAAATATTTTCCCTCAACTGTTTACTGATCTCTCTCCCTCCCTCCCTTCCCTCCCTGGCTGTCTCTCTCCCTCTCTCCCTGTCTGCACTTCTCAGGTGTTCAGATGATGTTTCATACCTTCCACCTCGAGAGCTCCCACGACTACTTACTGATCACGGAGGATGGGAGTTTCTCCGAGCCCGTGGCCAGACTCACGGGCTCCGTCCTGCCGCACACTATTAAGGCAGGTTTGTTTGGAAACTTCACCGCCCAGCTTCGGTTCATATCAGACTTTTCCATTTCCTACGAGGGCTTCAACATCACGTTTTCAGGTACGTTGTTCTTGTCGGTGGTGTCTCTTCTCAGGCGAGGAGAGAACCTTTCATGAGAGCGTGTGTGTGCGTCCGTGCGTGTGCTGTGTCTGAGCAGCGGTGAGCCTTAGCTGGTGGGCAGAGGAGGCTGAACCTCCTGGAAGAAGTATGGGAAGACACCTACCCAGCGGCCACGAAATGACACTCCGCAAATTCTCATTCCTGCAAAACTGTCAATATCACTAAGTTCTCCTGAAAAACCCTTCTTGCTCACGTCTCCTCATCAATTCTATCAAAATCTCTGAGCCAACTGTCCTCACTGGGAGAGTCTCAGGGGGAGCCGGCACCTGATGATGTTGGCTCCTGCCCTGCAGTGGATGCCAGTGCTTGTCTGGAGAACCGCCTCGAGAGTGAAAAAAGCAAAAGAAGGGTGAGCACACACCGCTGAGGACGGGCTTTTCCTTCACTCCAGTGCAGTCGTGCACGCAGACAGCCATCTTCCAAAACTATGTACCGTGTTTAATTATGATACTTACATCGTATTTGTGCAGGGTTTCTGTTGTCTCAAACACTCTGCCCAACATGAATGGTGCTGTAAGTGGTATCACTGTGTTTTTATGGACAAGGAGAAATGACGCACACTTAAAAAGCGGTCAGCCATGCATGAGATGCACTCAATCACATGAGCCATGTTCAGTGACCGGATGATGGTCAGGGCCCTGCAAAAACACAGATACAGCCCTCACCATCACAAAGGGGGCTCCTGTTCTAGGATTCTGAGGGTTGTAAGCAGTTGCATACACTTGCATTTCTGCATATGATGCTTTGAAAAGGAGAGCGTTTTTTCAGCTTCACTCCTCACAGCCCGGAGCTGATGCTGTTTTTGTAAGGTAGTACCTGAGTCCCATAATCACCAGTGATTTCTTCTACTTTGAAGCTCTCATCAGTTCCTTAATGACCTCTGATGCCACTTACAAGATCCTTTGTCCCAATAGAGGGGTTTTTATCTGATCTCCTGTCGTAGCGCTGATACGCTTCGGCAAAGACCTTCTGTGCCTTCTCCCTTTCCACCAGCGGCAGGTGCATTTCCTGTGACTTACGCACAGTAGGAAGCTAATAATCACTTCTCTGTATTGCATGATCACTGGCAACATAGGCATTGAAGTGCTGTCTCAAAGAAAAGACTTCTCAGAGACTTTAAGATGCTCTGGACTATTCTATACTCCCTCTAATTACGACCAATTGCCATGTATCTTTATCTGACTTTGTTGATTTTTCCTGGCATTTCACTGCATTAGTGGAACTCTTGGGACGAGCTCAGATGACTCGATTTCTTGGAAATTTGCCGTAATCAAGGGTAATCATGAAATTGCCTGCTCTATGCAACAAAGACTTAAATCTTCCTAACACTAATGCCTAATGCCTCTAGATAGTCCTTCCTGGTGGGTCTCAATTAGGGCCACTGTGAGAATGTCGTTCCCTCTGTTCTCACTTTCATCAAGATCCAAAGTGAAGTTACACAGAACGCTTTAAAAGAAAGGAAGTGGTCTCGATGCAAGTCTGTGAATCCCTTCCCTAGGTGTTTCTCAGGAGTCGGTGTTGTTCCCACCATCTGTTTCTTAAATCCGTTGCTCCCAGCACAGAGCGGACAATAAGTCTTTGGATTACGGAAGGTCAGAATTCAAGTCTAGAGCTGACTTCTCGCACAAACTCCCTAAACAGACAAGCAAACAGACAACGGGCAAGACAAAACACACTTCTCTGGGTCTTTGAAGCTTTTTGAAATGGTTTTAAAATATTTTAAAACATTGGGGCACCTGGGTGGCGGAGTCCGTTAAGCACCCAACTCTTCATCTCAGCTCTGGTCTTGATCTCAGGGTCCTGAGTTCGAGGCCCGTGTCGGGCTCCGTGCTGGAGATTTAAGAAAAGATTTAAGAGGGGCGCCTGGGTGGCTCAGTGGGTTAAAGCCTCTGCCTTCGGCTCGGGTCATGATCCCAGGGTCCTGGGATCGAGCCCCGCATCGGGCTCTCTGCTCAGCAGGGAGCCTGCTTCCTCCTCTCTCTCTGCCTGCCTCTCTGCCTACTTGTGATCTCTCTCTCTCTCTGTGTCAAATAAAAAAAAATTAAAAAAATCTTTAAAAAAAAAAAAAAAAAAAAAAAGAAAAGATTTAAGAAATATTTAAGAAAATCTTATAAACATTTTTTTAAGTGATAAAAAATAACGGGGTAACAGTTGGGTACATGTGGAATGATTCGTTGGCACACACCCAATGGAAGAATGATTGGTAAAGCCTGCAGAAGGGATCGCCTTATCCAGGCTGTGTCACAGGCAAGCTCAGTCTGAAAAGAAAGACACACCCGGGAGGACGCGGCCAGTGCTGAGGTGCACTTGCTGTTCCGATGCGCTGAAGCATGATTTCATCTGCAGGGATTTGGCCTTGACATTGGCCGCCAACAATTGCCAGGGGCACCAATACAATGGGGTTTATTTCTTTAAGTGTCCAAATAAGCAGGAAGGTTATCATGCAAATGAAGAGCTTTCCCTTCTGGGACCTTTCAGATGCTTGCCTAAAATCTGTGTGGTTTTATGTCTGTTTTTCACCTGCTGGCCTGGCTTACTTCTGTCTTCTCTAGAAGGTTTTATCAGCGCGGCATTTCCCTCATCGTGAGACAGCTCACAGGACAAAGAGAAACATGTATAAGTTCTGGAGGAGTTTGAAGAAATGTATTTATGTACATATTTAATAACAGCCATTTTTTATTCTTGCTAAATACTTTTTGAGTATTTACCCTATTTCCCACAAACGCAATCTGTCTCTTCATGTCTCAGAGTATGACTTGGAGCCTTGCGATGATCCTGGCGTCCCTGCCTTCAGCCGGAGAATCGGTTTTCACTTCGGAGTCGGGGACTCTCTGACCTTTTCCTGCTTCCCAGGGTATCGCTTAGAAGGTGCAAGCAAGCTTACGTGCCTGGGTGGGGGCCGTCGTGTGTGGAGTGCGCCTCTGCCAAGGTGTGTGGGTAGGTGGTCACACGCTTTCATTTCATTCATCCAGCGGGGGTGGCGCGTGCTGGAGTCAGGACGCAGGGCCGGTTTGGCAAGGAAGGCGGGCGGGGGTTGGCGTGCCGGGCAGCGACGGGCACCCTGCTGCCCTGGGGACCTGAGCC
This sequence comes from Martes martes, assembly GCF_963455335.1. Classification (NCBI taxonomy): domain Eukaryota; kingdom Metazoa; phylum Chordata; class Mammalia; order Carnivora; family Mustelidae; genus Martes; species Martes martes. The sequence continues at coordinate 3,177,637 of NC_137889.1, read as the reverse complement.
CCTCTGGGCTGTGCCCCCCTTGTGGATACAGGCAGCTCTCTAGTCTTCTGCCTCAAGAAGGGTGAATCCAGAGCTTGTGCCAAGCATGATTATGAAGGACACGTGGACATGTAGCCGAAAATAATCTGGAACAAAAGGAAAGGTAAAAGCGGGAAGCCAGGCTGCGGTCACACAATCGCTGGCAATTCTATCACTTAAGAGCAGTGAGTGTCTCCCGGGATGATGACGGTGACAGTTTCAAAGACCAGTTGTGTTGTTCTCACTGTTCCGTTCAGCTCTCAGGTTGGGTGACCGTGGCCTGCTGCTGCCACGTGGGCGCTGTAGAAGCCTCCGGGCTGAGTTGGCCTCTGCGGTGTGTTCTTGAACAATTCAGGAGGGTTCCAGGAACAGGCGTCTTTAGTCTGTACGTTGAAACGGGGTGCTGTGCTAACACAGTGGGTTCAGGAGGTCGGCTCGGTGGGGCTGCACTTTCTGCTAGTCTGGGAACGAGCTGGCATAAGGCGCGGAGCAGAGCGGAGCTGTGTGGACAGGCCTCCCTGAACACGGGGTCCCACCTGCTCGTCTAGGTCTGGTTATCCCCCAAGAGGATGTCGACACCTGCCTCTCGGCCATGTTGCTGCTTGTGAAGGGATGACAGTCTGTTCTTTCAAGTTACAGAAAACGGCCTAATATCGTCGGGAGACGTCGCCACAGCCCACTTTAGCTCTGAGCCTTCTGAGTCACGGGGGTCCGTGACGCATCCTGCTCTAGGCCTCCCGGTTCCTACAATAGATGCAGGTGGCCAAGTCGTACAGATAAGATTTCATATAACTACTGGATTGTTAACTTAGTGAAACCCATTCTTCCCCCCATGGCAAAGAATCTCTTCAATTACCAGCATGGTTTAGGGATATTATTAATTTAACTGGTAATACCATCTTTTCGTGTTTTAATGATAGTCCCGCAGTCAGGACTTCCTTTACAGAAAAATTACAGAGGTGAACATGAATCAAATCATCTTCCTCTCTCGCCAGGGCACATGTCTGTCAACGTCTGTCATCTTGCTTTCTCCTAAAATAGTGGTTCTCACCTTTTCGGGGTTATGATTTTTAGTTGAGATTTGGATGTCATTTTTGAACAGGGTCTCAAGAAAAAGAGATACTTTGTACATGATCCTAGGAATTCCTAGGGTTGCCTAGAATCCACATTTCCCAAAACTACAATTATTGAACAAGACAGTTTAAGATCTGCATGAAACCCCTGACCCAATGAAATTGAGGCTTTGTCCCGCACACGTAACGTTCAGTAGTTTACCGATTATCATGTTCTGTTCCTGGTTACTCTGTTTTATATAGATTCATCATCTGTACACTGTCACTCTTGTTACTGGAGTTTTTACATTGTCCAAAATATAAAATAAGAATAAACAGTTGATATCCGTTGAGCCTAATTCTGGACGCCACACTGCTCTGACCTCTTTACACATATTGACTCATTTAATTCCCTGGAATTAATGAGGTGGGCACTGTTGCTGTCCCTTCAATTATACTGATGAGGACACTAAGAGGCAAAGGGTCTAGGACCTTTGCCATGGGAGGGAGTTCCAGATCTGAAAGCAGGCTTCTCCCTACTACCCTGCACAGAGACCACACGGGGGCCCGGCTGTGCCCTTCCCATATTTAGCCTCTTGTATTTTTCCCAGTGTTTCCTGAACTTCCTTCCAGCCCATCTGGCTACAAAGTCCCTATGCCTGTGTTTCTTCTTTTAAAATCACAGAAATAAGAGTGATCAATCCATAGCCAAAAGTTGCAAATCCATTCCAGAGAGCACAAGTGACACAGACAGGAAGAATGTCAACTGAATGACGAGCGTGCAATTTTGTTTTTCTCTAATAAGCTTCTCATCTGAAGTAGAATTTCTAATGAACACCTAAATTAAAAACTATTTTTCTCTTCATCAATTCACTCAAAATTCAAGAGAAATGATCTTTTCGTTTGCATTTATTCATTTTAGGGCTATTTCCACCTAATTATTTATTTAGGCTACTGGAAATAACATCATTCTGCACTCCACATGCATAACAAAATGTGCAAGCCCTTTCTTGTGCCCCCTTTTATATTACATTATGTGTATATCATTCAATATATGTCTTTTTTTTTCTTACAAGTTAAAGAAAAAGGTACTCAATTGGTCTAAGTAAAAATGAAGGTTTACTGGCCATTTGACTAAATAATCATAAATTGGGACAGCGTCAGGGGAGGTTTGATCAAGGTCTTGACTTTGTGACTGAGGCCTTGTTATCTGTGTTATCTCTCCTGTTATCTCTCAACCTGGGTGCTGGCTTTATCCTCAGGCTCCACATGCCCCTGGGGAAGCACTGGGCAGCAACCTGCTCTCCCCAGGGGGCTTTCTCAGACCAGGCTCCTACATCAGCGTCCAGTGCTGTAATGCCAACATCAAGCTGCCCAGTGAAACGGCTTTCCCAGGATGGCTTCTGGGTAATACCTGGATTGCCTCTGGTTGGCCCAAATAGAGTCATGTGCCTGTTCCTGACCAATCCCTAACCAGGACAATTTTGGTTATCTTAGGATATTTAGGGATCAACATGCATAGGTGTTGAAGAATGAGGAAAAGCACATATTTTATGATATTTGTGATATTTTGTGACATCTTGTTGGAAAAAAAAAGAAAAAAAAAAACCTGGGGAGAGGAGAGCAGACATGATTCAAATGGGTATCTACTAGAATGCCCTAATCTAATGTTGCATCTATGAACAGTTTTGAACACAACATTTTCTCAGGCAGAGTGTGATAAGCCTTAATTTCTTCATCTGATCAATTACCAAATAATATCTGCTCAGAGAATTAAAAAAAAAATATCAGTGAAAGTCAGAGTTATCCTGTTGTGGAATATCTGCATTAATTCTATTTTTTAGACGAAGTATAGTGTCCTTGGATGGAAGAAAATGGGGGAAAAAATTGACAATGTTAGCCTAAATTGTATAACAGATTACAGATATTTCAGAGAGGCATAGTAGAACAAAATAGCTTGCCTGTATTTTGATAAACTAAATTTAACCCTAAATCTTTTGACCAATTCTATCTAAATATTATATTCCTATGCCAACCAGTCTATTGTTTCCATTTGTTTCTTTAATTCTTAGTTTAAAACTTTGAAACAAAATTAAAAACTGAAACTAATCTCTGTTGAGTCTTAAAAGTTAACTCAATAATAGAATTAAATTAAGGAAATAAAGGTTCATAGGATAATAAATAGATTAAAATTTGGATCAGCATTATATGCAACTCATATATTTTTTGTAAAAATAAGATTGCACATTTTAAAAAATATATATATATATAAAATGGAGTTCATGTTTGCAGACTCTATAAACAATAAGACTTCATATACATAGTCATATATATATATAGTAATATATACATACATATGTGTGTGTGTATATGTATAATGATTCCATTTACTGATTTCTTTTTATTTAAGAACCAAAATATTGTTTGTTTGAAGTAGAAAGGAAGTAGGTTTTCTGCCTCCCTTTCATGGTCAAGCTACTTTCAATGTCTGTGCTCTGCAAACAGTTCTCTCAAAGCATATATACATATGTTAATTAATGTAAAATAATCAACTTACAAATTCAAAATGTTCTCAAAGACCCCCACTGCAATTTCCACAAAACTTGAATCTCCACCCCCAAACACCTTCACATTCAGCCACTTTGTTAAGAAAGTCCCCTCCCTGTGGCATGGGAGACACTGGGCTTCCTCACTTCTACTTAAGGGCAAGTCGGGCAAAGAGACTTGAATCCAGCTTCTTATGTGCGTAAGGAGCACAGACTCTGCTGTGGGCGGTGGCCTTCCAGCCTGCAGAGCTGTGAGGAGTGCATGCCTGTCGTTCAGGCCCTGACTGGGGTGTTGGGTTGGGGTAGCCTGAGCTGAAAAAGGTTGGCCTCACAGGTAGATACTTCTCACAGAATTTATGGAAAATCAATTGGCTCCTTTCTATTATGTTAATTTATTTTTAATTAGTTCATTTCCATTACGAAACTCTAAATGACAATCCGATTTTAATTATATTTTCAGTAGGTTCTTAATAAAAAGAACCAATGATTCATCTGAAGGAAAATGATATCCATTCATCTTAAAGTAATTTTAAATGGATTATTGAAAGAACTTAAAATTGATACATTTAATTGCTCCAGTAATGGAGATTAACAATAGATTCTTTCAACCAAGTTCACATATTTTTGAAATTCTAATGATTTAAATTTTGTAATATTCTGACCTCTGGCTTTTTACGGTTAGTGTCTTATTTTCCTTAATTATTTCCTATGGCATAGCGTCCCAGGGTTTAGGGGGGAGAGAGCCACGGCATTTTATTTGCTCTGCCGTTACTTACTTTGATTTTCCAGGGTGTCGGTCTAGATCAGGAAATCTAGAATTTGCGTTACAAGGCCACCTTCACCACACTGCCTCCTTTCTGTTTTCTTCTAGAGTCTTTAAGTCTCATTGCTTTCTCTTAGGCCATTTCTTCTTCTCCAAAGTGCCCTTCCTCTTGGACACCCACGTGCTCCGCACTGTTCGGAGCCTCTGACCGTAGTTCCGTGCAGCCGACATAGTCCCGGGGATCTGGCCGAGTCTGTTTGCAGCCAGACTGCCCACAGTTTTCTTAGATGACCCCCTACCTCATTCATGTCCATGAACCCCATAAACAGCCTGTCTGTCTCACACCCAGACTGTCCGTGTGTCCTAGCGCCGTGTCCCCCCACCCGCATCTCTCACCAGACCTTTGCTGTTGCCAACCCTGTCACAACACCAAATTGAGTAATGAACCAAGGCTCTCAAAATAAAAAGGCAAATCACGTTCCACCTTTAAAGTGTCATATTTTCTTATTGGTCTTGACATAAAAATCAGAAAACAACAACAATGACCACACGGGTTCACTGCAATAGTGTCAACCAAAACACACAACTGTTTAAACTTGAAGACAAAGGTAAAAGTCATGATTTAAAGAGGAAAAAAAAAATACGATTATATGACAGTCTGTTTGAAAGTCTTTGAAGAATGTAAAACAATACAAGTATATATGAAAATAGTTCATTGTATGTAAATATATAAAATGAAACACTGCCCTGAAATAGATTTTTAAAATATTAAGATACCAAGTTTGTATATTCTACTGGCAATTTCATACCCTCAGAGAAAAATTCACTTGAAAGACCGTCTTTAGGTGCTACACCAAAGTCCTCTAGAAAAATGAAAGTCTGTCCCTGGCCATGTTGATTTTGATTCAGTTACAGATGTATATAAAATAAAGGAATTATTGTTGAATGTTTGCTTAGAAATTTCCCTCGTGTCTTGGGCGGAGAAACAGTTGCTCTGAAACTAGGGAGATGTTATTTTTCAGGGGGAAGGAAGAAGTGACATGCAGGAGTGTGGTGGGTGTTGGCTTCCGTGCTGTCTTTCAACAACCTCTCTTGTCTGCAAAGGGTTACCAGTCACAACAGCCAAGCAATTCCTCCCATCTGTTATACCCTAGAGTGCACTTAATTTGCACCACTTATATATCTGCCTTAAAACAACATCCCAGCATCCAAATCCTAATAAAAGGATATGTAAGTGGGCTCCTGGGTGGCTCCGTTGGTTAGGCGTCTGACTCTTGATCTCAGATCAGGTCTTGATCTCAGGGTCCTGAGTTCAAGCCTTACATTGGGCTCCATCCTGGGTGTGGAGCCTACTATAAAAGATATGTAAAATTACAAAATTATATCTTTAGATTTAATAGGTTTTTTTTCCCTTCTCATGTCTCAAATGCCAAAGTGCCCTTTCTAGTCCTCCCTTGTTATGTGAAACAAGTACATGTGTGGTTAATGTCTTAAATGCTAATGTGAAAACAAATACCTCCGCTTAATTGATCACCTGTTGCTCCAAATAAAAGTCCCTACAGATATACTCCCATCTACAGCAAATCCATGCTATCTTAGTGTCACTGTGGCTCATAATTAATAATACTATGAATAATTAACCGTGAAGTGTTTCATCATTAATTAGGATAAGAAAAGGGCACGATTCTATTCCTAAGTACAGAGAGCTTATATCAAATCAGTAATTGATCTGCACTAGTTTTGTGATCTTGGGGAAAGCTCTCAGTTTTCAAACTATTCTGTTTTTAGTTTCCTCACCTATAAAATGTGGTTTTATGAACCTGTTAGACAAGGTTACCCTGAGGATTCCATGAGTCCCTGTAGATGAAGAACTTAAAAAAAACATGGGACACACACTGCAGTGATTAGAATTCACACATCAGCCTCGTCATGATAGAGTGTCACCTTTGAAAAATGGTACTTCTGCCGAGTCTGTCCGATTTCCCCGTGTGGCAGATCTGTGGAGGGAGAGAAAAGAGCAGGAGCATAGTGATGTGAGACGAAAGAAGGGGTTTCCAGCCGTAGTGAGCACAAGAGAACAAACCCTGCTCTCCACAAACGCAGAGCCCCAGAAAGAGCCGGTAGTCGGAGACAGCGGCACAGCCCTGCCTTCGGGGTGGGTGAAACCCAGCCAGTCGATTCTCCTGGGCTTTGCTTTCCTCCTGGAATGCCCGCGAAGACAAGCTACGACTGCGCTTACATATCTCCACGGCTACCTGACGGTGGCAAAGCTCTCAGTCCACACTTTGGGTTCAAGACTTACCACTGTGTCCAATTAATTGCCCCTTCTGTGTTCCAACCCTCCCTCCATCCTCCTGACCTCATTCAGTCAGGAAGGAAGACCACGGCCTCTCCTGATGACCAGATGGTGACGGGGGGGCGGGGCAGGACCCTCATTATCCTGTTCACCTCCAGCCCACCCCCAGGGAGGTTTGACTCGGGACTGCCTGTATTGGCAGGGGACGTGCAGCGCACACGGAGCTAGTGGACTTGATACGTGCGAACGCATGCTGAACCCGAGTAAACCCAACTGGTTATCACAGCCAGAAAAGTGCTTCTTCAGATGTTTTTCTTAGACTAAAAATAATCTATTTGCCACTATATCAGTATTTTTCCATCTTCCACTGAAAGGCTTTCCCCCCCCAGACTTACAAAGTAATGGATAGAAGAACTTAAATTTGATTTTTGAGTCTCATTTTATTGATCTCTGTCAAATTCAGTTTTAAATAACAATTCCTGATATGTGTGACTAGGTTTTATATTCCAGTTATCAGAATGCAATTGAGTTTCTTTTTTTAATTCTTTATAAGTCTGATACCTTTACCAAGGTTGAACCCCGCCCCCCAACAATTCCATCCACAAAGCAGCCAAAGGATACTCTACTTTGATGTTTTCATGTTCTTTCCTTTATTTTGGATTCTATGTTAAAAAAATTCTATTCCTTTTAGACATTAAAAAAGGCAAAACATATACAACAAGGCCCATGTATTATTACTATTTCCAGGGGGATTACATACCGGAAATGCTTGTTGAATTTAACGTATAAACCCCACACGTCTTTGGGACACCTGGGTGGCTCAGTCAGTTGAGCATCTGACTCTTGATCTGAGCTCAGGTCTTGATGTCTGGGTCCCGAGCTCAAGCCCCGCATTGCGGTCTGTGCTGGGCATGGACCCTGCTTTAAGGAAAAAAAAAAAAGAAAAAAGAAATCCGACTTCCCACCGTTCAGAGACCACCAAGGCACAGTCCTGAGACTGAGCACCCATTTTCATATCCCGCGTGAGGGATGCACCACGTGCTTTCTCCCCATCTTTTTTCTTTTCTTAAAAATTTTTAAAAGAGTATTGTAATTAAACATATATAATTGTATGTAAATATAATAATACACATATATCTATAGTTTTAAAAAATATTGTGAAACCCCACTTCCATTGTGTTGGATCACCGTTCCCCCCACTGTCCAGCAAAGCCCACCTTTGTGTCTTCAGTCAGGGAGAGGTAAGGGGAGGCGAGCCCGAGCTCTCGTGTGTTTTCCTCCTTGACTTTCTCCCCACCCTTCTGTGGGGGCCTTTATGAGACCCAAGTGCACAGATCCACAGGAGCTGATCTTCAATCTCTTAAATTTCTTCTGGCACGCAGGCTAGGGGATCATGCTAGAGGTGTGGCTGATTGTATTAATTGTTAGACGAGGATGGAGATGTCAGAGAAAATCACAATTATGAAAATGGGTACACACACGATGTCCTCCAAAGTTACAGAACACCACACAAAACGAACACCGCGAGCCCCTCTCACCCTCCCCACCCCCACTGCGTATGTCCACTTTCCCACATGACCATTATTCTTCACACTCATACTTACGTTGTTGATTTAAAAAAAAAAAAATCACTGCACTTGGAGCACTGGGTGTGGTGCTTAAACAATGCATTTTGGAACACTGAAGAAAATTAAATTAAATTTTAAAAAAAATCATTGCACTTGGCACGCAGTATGGCCAATAAGTTATTTGGTGCCGAATCCCATGGAGCTCTTTTATCTCTCTCTCTCTCTCACACACACACCCACACGGAATCTCTGTTATTTTATGAACATTTTGGACTGATTGGATTTTAAAGCTCGAGTCTTTCAGCTAAACTGTTCACTTTCAAGGTGAGCTGGGAGCTTAAGTGACTTTCTCTGAGTTGACAGAAAGTGGAGAGTTACGTTTATTTTTATTTTTTTACCTGGATTTAAGCTGTTCTACGCAAATTGGATCTAGAAGTGAATGACCTTCTGCTTTCCTCGGGAGAAGGGGAGAAGAAGCTAACATGTACCTCCAACGAATGGTCTTTTGTTCTGGGACATGATGCAGACAGTCTCAGGGCAGTGACATAGGAGTGGTTTTCTCCATCATAGGTCGCCTTCCCATGTGTACAGGTTGATGCCACAAAATACGAAAAAGTCAGGAAGTTACTTCCGTACAACGGAGCCATTGCACTGGAATCAGTGGGGATGTTTCACGAGGTAGAAATGAGACGTGGGGAGGGCGGGCTGTGACTGCCCTGCGACACAGCCAGTGAGCTTGGGCAGTGACTTTATTCTAGATCTCTCCGTGGGATTGCAGGCTGCTTCCGTGGTACAAGAGGTATCCTATGAAAAGAAACAAGAAATCTTGGAAATGGATAAGTGGAGGATATTTCCTGTCCAGTTGGTAAACAGTAAAAAAAAAAAAGTCACAAATCTAAAAAACAATGTATTGATGAGAAACATACATTGAGAGAGGAGAGGGCTGTCATGATTGTAGAATTGTTCTGTGTTAAAATCAGTAATTCCGCTTTTGAATTCTTTCTTTTCTAATGTCCTATTTATTGTAGCTGAATGTGGAGCAAGTGTCAGAGGAAACGAAGGAACGTTGCTGTCTCCAAATTTCCCATCGAACTATGATAATAACCACGAGTGTATCTACAGGATAGAGACGGAGGCCGGCAAGGGGATTCATCTCAGGGCGCGAAGCTTCCAGCTCTTTGCAGGAGACACTCTAAAGGTAAACAGGCTGGAACGGGACTTCATCTCGTCTCCAGGGACCGATTAAAATAAGTGTCCATCTGTACACACAGAGATGTATACACGTCAACGTACCGTTAGAGATACACAGTGTTTCCAGCTACTTACCCGGTTGGTCTGTGAAGGTGTTCCTCAGGGTCCGCAGCCCAGGCTCTGATCTGTCTTCGTCTGGATTCCTGGACCGAACGTTTGTGAGCTGTGTGTCTTGGACACAGGATTTGATGTTTGTAATTGAGCTTCCTTGCGTGTAAAACATAGGACGATACCTATCTTTGGAGGGCGTTAGGACGTTTAAGTAGTACGCTGTTGTAGATGTTTCTGGGATTGTGCCAAGCACACGGTTGTAATTATTAAAGCTACATTGTCTGTGGTCATTCTCGATTTTGAAATGGGCTCACGGCATCCAGAGTGAGAAGGATTTAGATGTAATAGTGGAAGCAAGTTCAGCCAGCAGGCCTAGAGCACAAAGCGGCGCTCACACGGAGAAGCCACACCAGGACGAGACACAATGTTAGTGGACGAGTCTGTGCTGTGTTTCCAAGACTCAGGGCTGTGCTTGGAATGGAACCAGAAGCCAGGGTTCTGTGCATAGCAGGATACGAGTGTCAGAGCCTCCAGAAGACCCTCTGGGCAGCAGGACCCAGCACACCTCCCACGCTGTAGGTGGATTCCGGGAAGCAAAGGCAGGAGAATTGGGTTCTGGGGACATTCAGGTCTAGGTTTTTTTGTTTGTTTGTTTTTTATTTTTTTTTTAAGATTTTATTTATTTATTTGTCAGAGAGAGAGAGAGAGAGAGAGAGTGAGCACAGGCAGACAGAGTGGCAGAGGGAGAAGCAGGCTCCCCGCAGAGCAAGGAGCCCGATGTGGGACTCCATCCCAGGACGCTGGGATCATGACCTGAGCCGAAGGCAGCCGCTTAACCAACTGAGCCACCCAGGCATCCCTCAGGTCTAGGTTTGATCTATGAAATCCCAGCTCTAACTGGGAAGCCCCCATAGCTCCTAAAGCTTCTAGTATAGTCCCCCACCTCTCCTATAACTTCAAGAAAACCGAGGCCCTTTCAGGGTCTGGGGCCAGGGAGGAGACATTTGGAGAGCGAGCGCACACCAAGATGGGCATCGACGAATGCCAGATACTACCCGATCTATCTCCCTGCTCGGTCCAGTGAGGAACAAGCAACTGGCCCAGGCCACACAGCTGAGCTGTGGTGAGAGAGAGACACTTGTCCATTCTCATCCCTTTGTGAAGTTCTTGGGTTTTCCACTTATGTTGACCTCTGCATGGATTCACATGCCGACACCGCGCAAGGTCAGGGGAGTCCACGCAGCTTAAGCAGCAGGCAGTAGGAGCAGATTCAAAGAGCCCCTGAAAGGGAAACATCCTTTTGTCATCCCGTTTGTCATCCATTTGCAACATGGTTAAAGAGGGACCCCTCCAGGACCGCACCTGACTTCATGAGCTTTTGCGCGCAAGCTCAAGAGATACTTAAAGCCTGGGGGGCCTTCCTCCCTCCTAAGCCCAGCTCGACTAGTTCAGTGTCGTTGTTGAGCAGAGTGGCTATATTCCAGTCCTTCGGTAGTAACCGTCCTTCCAAAGCTCATGCTGACGTCGTGAAGCTCTGTAATGAAGAAGTGATTTTCAGGCAGGAAACTAGTATGTTCTCACTGATCTAAAAACAAACAAACACACAAACTTGTTTCATAAGTAACCATTTTCTAAGTTCTTTGATAACTTTAAACTTAGCAGTCAGTAAGCCTTTAGAGAAAACTTTCAGGTAACAGTTAAGTGCAGTTGGTGCAGGTGAATGATTTGGAGATACTGCACGTTGGTAAATATTACTGCCGTGGGAGGGGGATGATGTTCATCTGTGATATCTGCAGTTTTAAGCTGCTGGTTATACAAAAAGCAAAAACAAAAACCTGGCTTATCCCACTTAATTGCAGAGAAACCATCAATCATCTGAAATACCTAAGTGTCTTGCAAGCATATATTTTATTGAATATGAGAATAAATATCTCAGTGTTGAAAACAGTTCAAGTGGGATTATCTTATTTTTTAGCTTCAAATCCTGTTCACACTGCTCCCTCATACATAGTGTGATCCAATAAGAAAGACCAACATTTTATAGACATAGATCCATGCACAAAAACGTGCTGTTTTCTTGCTTCATATGGAAAGAAAAATCATGGAAAGGAAATATAGCTTGAATGAAAATGTCATGAAGGACTATGTAATGGAAAGTGAAGTGAACTTGGGATATTTGGGGTATGGCTGCTGTCACACTGGAAAGGGCTCCCCAGTACCTCCAGCCTTGGGGCTCCAGGTCTCGCCACGAGGTCTCCTAATTCGTGAGCATCTGCTAACTGGGCTATTCCCCTCTGAGCTTAAGGCATTGATTAAATGCCAAAGCCTGAGAAGCATTTGTGATGTAAATAGTTACAGCCCTGTATTGACATATGACTCAAGGAGCATTTTTCTAATACCTAAGAGGAAAGCTTTGATTCCAGGGGCATGTAGGTGACAGGTGGTATGCTGAACACTAATGACTTGTTCCTAATTTAATTGCAATTAAAAACCAAGCCTTCTGACTTCCAGTACTATCTGGGTTGACATGTGTGATCGAAGCAAAACTTGAATCCAGATTTCCACCTTGAGGGAGCTGAGAAAAGGAGGCTCGGTGTAGCCGGTGACTCCGTCTTCCTGACGTTTCCACCGGCTCATTGCCGGTAATGTCAACAAACACGACAGAATTTTTTAGTGTTGTAGTTTGGAGGATGCTGGGAGCTGGCTGCAGTCCAAATGACCTTTGTCATCTGTGCCGAGCTCCTGGCCAAGCCGGTGGAGGCCACTCAGGACAACGCTTCAGAACTCAAGGAAGGAGCTCACAGGAGTGTTTTCTTGCCCGAATGCTCCTCAGTTCTGTGGGTTTCTGTGGCTTGCAGAGAATTGTGTGGTATGTGGAGTGCCATGAGACCTTTCCGGGAAGGCCTGGACGTTTTCTTTCTGAGCCGGATTCCTCTGGGTTTAAAACTCATTAAAGTCTGGGTGTCACTGACCTTGTCCGACACACCCCCATACTAAGCCAGGCGGGCCATGCTCTTTCCAGCGGGCGCCAGTGGCTGGGCGGACTGTAAGTCACCCGACTCCACTCTTCCAGCATCTGCCCGTTTAACTGGGAAAAAATAAAGTGATAACTTACAGAGTTGATTTTTCCAAATGCATTGTCTTCTTTTCGGATTCTGTATGTGTGTGAGTCCATTGATGGGGGTTGTGGTTATACACAGACTAGAAGCGAGCTAAGAGAAGACAAGGAAGAATTAATCTGTGTGAGAAGGAAGACAGTGGGGAACTAAATAGGCATTAAAGGAGTCTGCTGAGTCTTCTGTGCCCTTTATTTAATTAAAATTTTTTGAATCAAGAAAAACGGGATACATACATATGCATGCTATCTTCTAGGAGTCCGTCGTCTGCACCGGTGTGGTTCCTTGCTATGGACTACTGCAGTAGTTCAAAGAGGCAAACAGATTAACTATCCCACTATTCGTTCTAGTCTTGATAGTTTCCTGGGGGCATCGGGGACCCTCAGCGCTGAACCCTTCCTGAAAGCAAACACGGTCAGTCCTGGCCTTAGCAGGAAGCAGACACGGCCGTGCCCTAAACTGACACAGTCCCCACTGAGGTCATCCATCCCCAGGGTAGCCTACTGTGGGGAAACTTGGGGGCACCACCCAGAATGCCCCCCTCCCTTACCCCTCACGTCCATGCAAAAGCAAGCCTGTCTAATTGCCTTCCAAATATTTGTGTAAGCGTGCGTGCTTACAACCACCTAGGAAGGTAAAGTCAAGTACAAAGTGTTTCAGAGCAAGGCCATGTTGTGTCTGTGACATTATTACATGATGGGATTCTTTTATTTCAACTAATTCAAGACTCAAGTCACCTCCAGCTCAAAGGCCACAGAATGTGACTGGATCCCCATGTCCTGTCTTGTCTTGTATTACACCCGGGTAGGAGAGCGCAGGGAGAGATGAGATGTCTGATGACTTACAGGGTAGTTCAGAGACCACGTCATCCCTAAAATAGCATAGGTCCCTTCAGTCTTGGGAAGTAGATTCTGGGGGAGGGGGACAAAGGGAAATAATGGAACTCGGAAATGCCAATAAATATTTCTTTAATTTAGGTAAAATAGAAAGAATGCCCAAAGTGATGAGGGTAGAATGAATGGACCACAAATGAGCTCTTTTCTCTTTCACGTGGATGGTGAAGGTAAAACTTAGAGGAAAAAGACTTGTTTCTCAGTGTCACGCATTCACCTTCCACTGAACCGTCAGCCTTTCCCAAGTCCCACACAAAGTCACATCTTTGAAGGTTCGGATGTCTTGTTGGCGTCGCTAACACACAAACGTGACGGCTTCTCCTTAGGTGTATGACGGAAGAGACAGTTCGTCCCGTCCGCTGGGGGCCTTCACCAAGAACGAGCTCATGGGGCTGGTCCTCAACAGCACGTCTAACCACCTGTGGCTTGAGTTCAACACCAACGGGTCCGACACGGACCAGGGCTTCCAGCTCTCCTATACGAGTAAGTAGCACAGGACAAAGCATTGCATTTCGTTTTATTTTCTCGGGATGCGTCTATGCCTTAGTGCTTTTTTTTTTTAACTTAGCTGATCAATTTTAAATATTGATTTTTTCCTCTCCTCTGGTCTCTCTACTGTGTTTCAGTTTGCCGTTTAATTCTTAACTGAGACACGTTTCCAGAAGTGATAGTTTGAGACTTATTGTCTTGGAAATATTAATATTTTCATAAGATAATGGCTGTACCTGAAAAGAAAATATCACGGCATTTAAGAGCTCCTGGGCTTCAAAAATGCTGATTAGGATATAGTGCACAATGACAGAGTCACATGTGTGTATCTGAAAGGTTTAGAGTGAATGTTTGGTGTGATTAACAGGAACAATCTTGGGTCGCCGAACCTACGTCAGTACTTCACTGCCACGTCTATTTATCTATCAGCAGGATATAGTAGCATCTATATATTATAGAACATAAACTGTGTGTGCGTAACATATATAGTCACAGATACGTATAAATGCACATGTACCGTGTCATAATGTAAAACAACCTTGTGTACTAAACTTGCTCTTGGCACCACTGATGTCCTAAACATAAAAAATTTCAGTATTTGCCAAAGATAGCAGGTGCACGAGCTGCTGGATCCAGGCTCTGATCCCAGGCGCCGATTGAAGCAGTGTCCTGTAGTGCCCCCTTATTAATGCACTTCATTGTAGAAAAAAGGTGTCTGGAGATGAATGTGGAGAAGACAAAGAAGGTATAAAATAAAGGAGGGAAAGAGATGGTGCTTTCAAAAACAGGAAAGTGCAATATGATCTCTGTTATTTCCAACACTTTTAGTTCCAAACAAGTAACGTAAAACATGCAGCTCTGTGGTGTGCATCACTAATTAAAGTGAAGTGATCAATGAACTAAAATGCTTAAAAGGTAGAAGATAGTCCAATCCTGCATTAATCTGATGCTTAAACATACTGATAATGCCAGCACCATGACAAAAAACATAAAATTTTGGATTTTTTCAGCATGAAAGCATATTAGTGATCTTCGAGATTGATTTCTTTATTTGACAGATAAGCAGGAGGCTGGAAGTGATAGTAATTATCCAGACACAGAGCTAATCCGGGTGCCTCAAAGGAAGATTAATCTCCCCAAACTCCCTTGGTGGGAAAAATTACAGGGGACGGGCCCTAAGGCTTTAGACAAAAATAGAAGTAGAGACCTGTCATCATGAGAAAACCTATTTTTCATGCTCATGAAAATAACCATTTACGAGATTCCGTACACAGCAATATATGAATTATATGGTATGCAAAATAACTTAGCACCAGTGGGCATTCTAAAATCACTTTATAATTAGAATTCTACTTTTCAGAATTTCACTTTGAAACACGTTTCAAAGAGGTCTTGTAAAACAAACCCTTTTGCTCACTTTCAGGTAAGACGTACACTGTTGTGATCTCCTTTTTCCTTTGGCTTTGAGTTCCCCGTCAGTTCGTTCGTGGTCTCTGTTCTGTTACGCAGACGCGCTAATCCCCACTTGCGAGCTATTACGCTCATTTTAGGGGCTTAGAGGAATATGGATACTTGAGAAAGAAACCAGCCTGGAAACTCTTCGGTAACTTTCTGGGTTTATTGCAACTGAGGAGGAGTTCCAGGCACACTTGGCTTGTTCCTGCGATTTTGCTGTTGCCTTAGCTTATCTGGAAAACCGTGCCTCGAATTATGGTTCGTCCCAGAGAGAAGAAAGCATTGGCCTGTGTGTTTCCCTGTCACTGGGCATGTCCACGTCCTCATCCCCAATACCAACCAAGGTCTGGATGTAACTGAGCCCGATGGGACTCTTCCTCCACTCCTCACAGAAAACCTGTCGCGCGAAGCTTCTGTTTTGTGTCCCATCTCGATCCGAGTCTTGGCTTCCTGTTTTCTCTCTGTTTCCAACTGGAGTAATTCTTCATTTATGAACACTTGCTATATATTCATTTATAAACACTTCCTATATTCTTGTGGTTGTGCCGAAGATATCCAGAAGCAAGTTCGTGCTTTCTGGAATTTCAAGCAAGGGGATTGATCATCAAGGAGGGAGTTCCTTTACTGTTTCCAGAATTCTGACTTGCCTTTTATTTTCCCAAAAAGTAGTTAAGAAGGTCCATGGGTCCTACAAATGTGTGGCCGGGTTGCAATGAGAAGGGGCTTCTTCTGTGTATGACGCCCACCTTCCCTCATCACGAGGGGTTCTTTCCATGGGCTGTTCTCAGCTCCCCGCAACGTCACATGGCTGTTGTGAGCCCGTGTTTCTACCTGGTAGCTGGCATAGCTCCAGGACCGTTTGCTGTGTCCCTGTTTCTCTGGGTGACTTTAGGAAAGCTGGAATCTGTGGTCTGTGATCTCTTTATGGACACTTTCTAATTATATGGACTTTTCCCCTTTACTTTACTTTATTTTATTTATTTATTTATTCTTTTTACCTAGCAGCACAAACTTTCTGATTTTTTCAGTAGACAGAGTATTGGCAATGATTGGTATTTAGCTCTGAGTAGAACCGATTTGACAGGAGTAATTATCTTTCCTGCGTGTTTTCCCTTTTCGCCTCCACCTACAGAAACACAGATGCTCCCTAGGTGCAATTTTTGCTTGCAAGATGGTCCTTGATCTGTAACATACTGCCAGCTGGGAAAATATATTTGTAATATAGAATTGACAGTGCTGATGGCTATATAATCGTAATATTATTAACTTCCCATTGAATTCTTGGGTTTAAACACCAAGTAATTAAGTTTAAAAAATCCCAAGCTCCACAATGTGATCGAATACCTGAATCAGGCATTCATCCCTAAAAGATAGCTTGGAAATAATGAATGGTTATAAAATGTTTTGAGCCAATTATTAAAGCTTAAGACGAGGTAAAGACTGTTTCAGTTGACTTCCAAAGACTTTTGTAATTGCCTCTTGCATCACTTAAGGAAACATTCATATTCAAATGTTTCAATCCATAATTAATCTACACACATGAATGGATCAGAAGATGTCAACAGAAGGTAAATATATGCTTATCAAACATCCTAATGTTTTCGAAGTGGGTACAAGGGATATTCCTATCTCCTTTAGTGTTTATGGTGTACTTTGCATACCTTCTGATTTTACCACCTTGGTAGTTCTTGGTCCTGGTAAAGAGCTATTTTTCCTCTTCTTCACCAATTAGAAACTGAGTCTCCAGATCTTTGTGTGGTTTGCTGAGGCTTTCACATCTGGAAGAGTTACAGGTAGGACCCCAAATCAGGTCTTTTGATGGAAGCCCAGAACTTCAATTAAACTGTAAATTAAGTTGATAAACTTAATTTTGCATATTTTAGATGATCCCTCCTTGTTGAGTAACATGTGTACTGCATGATATTTATATATGTAAGAGCACTGGCCGGGAGGAAAAGCCAGGCATCTTTGGGAGAACTTGGGATAAATACATTGTATCTTAGGTAGCTACTGGTTTCTGAGTAGTAGGTTACCGCAATGCGAAACTGAAAAATATTTACCTCCATGACCAAACACTCCTTTTTATTACAGATTTGTTTGTTTTCATAACAGATCATCGTCTCCTGATTCTGTAATTATGTCACATGGAGGCATAACCCATGAGCTCTGAGATCAGGGACCACGGGTGTTCAGACTTTATTACCGTCGGCAGCTCACACAGATGTCTGATCTGTAAGACAAAAAGCTTTGATTGTGTCATTGTTATTCCGGCTGTAATCCATGAAGCACTAAGATTCCACAGAGCTGTCTCAGGGCGATGAGGTGTTCACCTTACCTAAACGTAGGCATTTTTGTTTTGCTTTCTCCTGGTGATTGAAAAGCTCTTCAGATATCAGGAAAAGGTGGATTTAATGTTTTCTAAATATTTCAGCATCTCCTTTTACAGAAAAATAGTTCTGAATTTTTAAAAAATCCTATATTTGAATTCAGAATTCTTTAAAAAATATGTTGAACCTTTTTAGAGCTCCACAAGAATGCTCCCAGAACAGTCTCTCTTCGGAAACATTTTAGCACACGACATACGGGAGGATTTGGGATGGAAGCAGGCTTTCTGGATTGTACGCTCTTCGTTATTCAAACAAACCCTCTGTGACAATTCAAAAAATGTTCTCTCTGTAGTGAAATAACCGTAGTTCAGACGAACATGTCTGGGCCATCTGGATGGACCCGTGTTCCGGTTAATCAAGGACTCTGCCTTTGTACGGAACGGTTAGCCCGATATTGGGACAGGGTAGGCAAAGCCAGCATTCCTGTTCACAGTAAAGGGCTTAGGATAATCACACGTGGGACTCGTGACACACTGGTCAGTGGGACTGTGACTGAACAGTTGTATTCTCAACTAGAACGGGTCTTAGGTGTCGTCGTAGGAGTCAGCTCTTGGCCCTGATTCACACGGACATGTTGGACCCTAAACATATTGTTATATTTGGCCCTGTGTACAGTTCATCTTTGTATTAGTTTGTTCTTTTCCCCCAAATAAACTATGATAATAGATTCATTTTAATGATAGTATGTGATTTTTATATTTTAAGCCACACACACAAATAGAGTTTTCCAGAGAAACGAGAGATCATTGAAGGCTGGAATAACAGTAGAAGCCTCCAGAATGTTCTTTCCTTACTGCTAGATGTCCTTTCTTCTTTCCTTAAGAGTAAGTTTAGATGCTGTTTGAACGTTATCCTGCTGTCCAGCTTCCCAGAGAAGAATCACTTGCTCTTTCCTTTATGTCTTCAATCTTATACTTTGCACATCTTTTGCTTTCACACCAGTAAAATACGAGGTTCTCCAGGAGAGGAACCTTACCACCATCAATGCTGCGTCACTTCTGCAGCCACTTAATCAGTGAGGACCCCCGGCGCCAAGCTGGGTTGGTGTGGAAGAAGGTGTGAGGAGATGACCATGACCTCTGTGCTCCTGAGATAAGGAACAGGAGAGTCGGAATAGAACGGAGGGTGTGTGACAAGGAGAAAAGTGGAACCGTGGTTGGCTGCAGGAATCTGATTGTGGAAGTTTTTAAAAGCTAGGCAGAGGGATCCCTTAGTATCAAGGCAGAGCCACTAATGGTATCTGAGGAATGAGGTTGCATGGGAGTCCGGGATGGCCGGACAGTGAGCTGACAGAGGCATGGATTCTGGGTTTGGAGGTTTGCAGAGGCTGCAAATGGCGAGGTCGTGCCGTCAGCCACCGGGTGTGGCTTGAGGAAGTGGAAAGGCTATGTGCTGGCATTTCCAATGACACATAATGGGACAGAGCAGGGACATTCAGTGCTTGTTAGAAATGGAGTAGTTTGATGGAATATGATACATATCTTTAAAAAACTATAAAGAAGGGATGGCTTGGATGGTGTGCGGTGGTTGGTACTCACGGATAGACCTTAAAACTGGAAGCTTCGCAGTGACGCCCCCCCCCAACCCAGATGTATCTGGCCAAGAAGCCTAAGGAAGGCGATGGTACGGTCCGAGTCCACTGGGGGACCGGACGCTGTGTTGGAGACACACTGATTCGGCTGGCCTTGACCTGCTCCATTTCCGTTGTTACCAGGCAACGTCCTTGTTACTCCTGGGGTGTCAGCATGACTCCCCGGTAGAAAGAGAGCGGCTTATCTGTGTTGACATACGGATTCTGGTGCAGGGACTGACTCCGGTCATTACTTGAAATCAGGCTTTTGACATTCTGGCATTACAGTGCAATCCTATTAGCCCTCCCAGGGAGGCATCTGTTTTGGGTGCACGGACAAAACCAGCGTCTGGTCCTCAGAGTCATTGTTCTGAGAGGCAGCTGGCTCGTGTTCCTGGGCTACTTACCTTCCTGGCTGTGGCGAGCCTCGTTTTGTTGCTTCAGACTTTTACAGGAGAAGCCAGAGAGTGGGGAACCCCCCTTCAAAGATTGCTCTAAAGCGTCGAAGAGAAAGTAGCATGAGGAGGAGGGTTTGTGGCATCGATGCGGAAGCTCAGGTGGTCCAAGGGTCATTTCAGAGAGATGGGGACAGTCGGGAAGTGAGCAGCCTGACCCGCAGCACTGAGTACTAGTCCATGTGGCCCTGTTGTACCAATTACTTTTACAAAGGAAAAAAACAAACCAAAGGCCTTACTCTGGAAGGTCCGTGCCTTCCAACACATCCTACAGTCGTGCGTGGTGGCTCTGAGAGTAACAGAGCACACAGCCCGGACTCCAGGGACAGGCCCAGCTCCTGCGTCCCCGTCACTTGCAGAAGATCAGGTTCCACTGGGCTGTAGGGGAGTCAGGGGCCTTTCCTTCCTTCTGCTCCTCCTGGGATCCTTCTGATCCCAGGACCGGATCGCTCAAGGCCGGCTAATTTCCATTGTTCACATTCCTAAAATCACTCCCCTGCCCCCACCCTGAACTATCTGTCTAAATAGCACAGAGAGAAACCTCGAAGTCCCTCCACATCTGTTGTCTGCGGCAAAAGGTTGTGCCCCGAGCCGGCTGCCCGTTTCTACCGAACGGCCGCTCCATCGTCGTCCTCCTTGATGGCGACCCTCGACGGGTTCTGTTTGCTGGAGCCATGAAGACGCGGGGACGTTGGGGTTGTCAGCGGAGTCTAACTGAGGTCCCGTGTATCCTGCGGGTGAGAGAGCCAAGCCCAGCGCCGTGGGCTGCTGCAGCTGTCCCGTTGGACTGACTCGCTTATGGAATCGAGATGACACCGACATTACATAGGCTGATCTAAGCGAGCGCGGCTCGGGCTGGGGATGGGTTCTCAAGGCCGATGACGAAACACTGAGCATCGTCACCTTCCTGCTTCCAAACAAGTCAGAAACACCGTGAGCGTGAAGTCTACTCAGACCCGTGAGCAGTCAGTTCCTGACGGGAAACTGGACGGGGAAGAGCGGCAGACGTCGGAAACGGTCGTCCCGCGTCCTTGACCTCACCGAGGGTGACGAGAGCTCACTCTCTGCCGGGTCCGTAGGTAGCCTGCGACGCCGGTGGAACTTCCTGTGTGTGTCCCTCTTCCACTACTGTCTCCTCCCTTATACCGGGAACCCCCCTGCCTCTGTGGCTTCTCCCCAGATTATATTGGGACACGATTAGCAGGTTTGTGAGTTTAGGTGGGGATCTGATACACACATATATCATGAAATATCATCACCAGAAGGTTAACACAACCATCGCCTCGTGTGACTCTGTGTGTGTGGTGAGATCTGCCCCGGTTTTTGTTTTATTTTGGTTTTTTTTCCCCCCCCATTTCTACTAGAGATTCTTCTGGTGCTTGGACCTCCCTGACCGAATGAGATTCACGCGCACAACGCTCTGTTTGTTTCCTAACTGATTCCTTCTCTCCTTACAACGGGGTTTTGGAAATTCTATTTAAGCGAGAAGGCAGTTCTCAAGAGCGAGGTCTAGCATCTAATTTTATAAATAATAAGGACTTCACAAATGTCCCAAACATTGCTGGTTGTCATGTGTGTGTTTAAGTGTTGCTGCTTTAGAGTAAAATTAGCCATTATTCTTTGAAGAATAGGGTTCCTCACACCCTCAGTCTTTATGGTGTGCAACATCATCTAGAAAATCATGCCAAAGTGTTGGATGTTGTGTTCAATGAGTAGCTTGTAAAAGCCTTTATAATTGTGCTCCAAACAAGGACAAGCATGGAAGGGGGCCAAGAAAAGAACCAGCTCCCACATAAACCCGCACGAACGCTGGAAGATTTTTATTTTATTTCAATGAAGATTAAAATTGTGGCAAACGCATTGTGTTGCTTTGATAGAGATCCTGGAGGACGGAGGGGCGATTTGTAAATACGAGTTCACAGAGCACGGATTTGTTCTCAGATGGCCATTAATTCAGCAGATAAAACTGCTGGAAAAATGTAATTAGCAGTGTTCATTTTCCCCACAGTTAACTAGTAGGAATCTTATAAAGGTGTTTCAAAATAATAGGAAGTCATTTTGTGTATGAGTTTTCTATTGCTGTGTAACAAATTACCAAAAACTCCGGGGACCTAAAATACCTTTATGACTCACAGTTCCTGGGGGGCGGGAAGTTGGGGCCTGGCTCAGCGGAGCCTCTCAGGGCCTGATGGCAGTGATCAAGTTGGCCAGGGCCCCAGTCTCACCCGAGTCCCCTGTCCCTTGTACAGGCCCTGTGGCTGCTGGCAGTCAAGAAAGAATTCTTGAGGTGTCTTCAGTGCAAAAAAGGTGCTTTTATTAAAGCACAAGGATAGGACCCTGGGGACAGACAGAGTTGCTACCCTGGGCTTGTAACGGTGACTGATTATGCACTTTCAGGTAGGGGGTTAGCGAGAGTGAAAAGTCTCTTAGGAGTTTGGAAGCAAGGTTTCCAGGACTTGAGGGGCTAGCTAGCTGTTGTTGGAAAAAGGTCATTTATGACTGTCTAGTGAAACATGAGACCCTTCAGATGTATATCAGTGGGTCATATGCTTGGGGATGATTGCCAACACATATCTAGAGGGGGGTAGAGATAACAGAAGTTTCTAAAGGAATTTCTGTATGTCAGAGTAGCTCCATAGGGTCCGAGGGTTGGGCTAGGAGTCCCTTTGACCCTTGGCAAAAGGAAGGTCACTCTTCTACCTCGGGGACTTGTCAGTAGGCAAGTCCTCCTCCCCCAGGGCCGGCAGGAGAGCCCTCCCTTGTGGAGGCACAGGCTTTCCACCTGAGTCAGGCGCACTCGGGAGATCTCCGCTTTGACTAACGCAGGCTCCTTGATTTGGGGCTGTGTGGTGGCTTAGAGCTTTCTCTTGCCTCTGCCACAGATCCCGCTCACACTCCAGGAAGGGGAGAGCATCCTGTGGGGGTCAGTGTCATGCACTGGTGGGGGTCACTGGATCCGATTTGAGACTGTCCCTCACATTTTCCTATTTAGGAATGTTGCTTTTTAAATCCTTTTTCAGATCATTCCGTATTCAAAAATGTGTGTGTGTGTGTGTGTGTGTGTGTGTGTGTGTGTGTAAACATACAGTATGATTGTTTACTTGTACTTTTAAATTTCGGGGATATGTTTGGGTTAATAGCGATAAATCTGTCTTGTAAACAAGACCATTGCAAAGTCACTTTCTGCATTGCTGTAGTTTCGGCTTTTGTCTTTCAGGCCCCCACATCTCCAAAGCATGCACCTGTCCATGACTTTGGTCTATCTTTCATGAGAGTTAAGGTGACCCCGTTAAGGGATTTGGGTCAAGGAGAATTTCCACAAAAGATGAGGAGAAGACGTGTGGTCCACAGAAGGGGCCAAGGCAGGGAGAGCCATCGGGGGTCCAAACCACAAAACATACTTACTCTACAACTTGACTAAAAGAAAAACCAGTTTGAAAGCACTAAATGTTTAAATCTGACATACTTGCATGTTTGTATTATTCCCAGAAAATGAGCCATACATCTCTACCTTCGTTATTTCTGTGTTGGGTTCATTTTTCGTTAGGGGATCACCATTGAAACAATGTTGCCGTGAATTCTTATGAAGTGCAACACAGTGACTCTCGCTATGGGAGAAAAGAAAAGCCTATTTCTAATAAGCTTCAAACTGATATATTTTTAAAAACTGTGTATTCAGTGAAAAATTTAATTCCCTACTCAATTTGTTTCACTATTCAAAGGATAATATTACGAGGGAAACTTGTAATATCAGTGGTGTGACAAGCACAGAACTCTATGCTTACATGATTGCCTTGTTGGAAACCTTTCCTATCAATATATCAAGATGTATCCATGCATGTTTTTAGAAGCTTACACCTTCCAGTAAGAATTCGGAAGATTGCATTTTTACTCTGCTTCTTCAAGAAAAGAAAACCTAGAGAAACATATCATATATGATACATTTTTCAAAATAGAACAGCTTTCAGTGGAAATACCACAATGGCAAAAGGGGTCCACGTCATTCAGATACGAGCCCCGGAAAGAACTCTCTAGTACTCGTAGAACAAGATAGACATTTTATAAAGAGGGAAGGCATTCTGTCTCTGGGAATGTCCTCAGTCCCCCGTCCAAGTACATAATTCTTGTTTGTTTGCATCAGAAAGTTTTATTGTTACTTGTATGCTTTTAGATAATAATCAAGACAAGTGTTTACTGTAAGAAATCATGAAGAGGATATTAGAGCCAAACATGATGGCCTCTCTAAGAAGGAGGCTTGGACATGAGTCTTTGTCAAAGCCCAGCGCTCTGAAAGAGAAGCACCTCCCACCTTAGTCTGCCGCAAGGTGAGGCTGTCCTGAAACTGGACATCAATCTTCATCCATTTCTCAGACATAGGAATGAGCAAAGTCTTATTATGACCATTTTAAAAAAGGAAGTTGGCACAAAGTGATGCTTAATTGACTTACTCAATGTCAGACACAAATGAGAGGTAGATATGCCTGTGACGTCCCCGTCCTTTGACGATTCCTTCTTCTTCTCCTTCTTCTTTTTTAAGATTTTTCTTATTTATTTGACAGAGAGAGAGCTCACAAGCACAGGCGGGGGGAGGGCAGCAAAAGGAGAATCAGGGTCCCTGCTGAGCAGGGGATCCCAGGACCCTGGGATCATGACCTGAGCCAAAGGCAGATGCTTAACCGAGTGACCCACCCAGGTGCCCCTGTCCCTTGACTTCTGATCCCATGTTTATCATCCCGCTACCTTACTAACACGTGTAGCATCACAAAGTCTAAAATATAAATATTTTCTGTGTTTTTAAAAATTCCAGTGAAAGGTCGCCTGGGTGGCTCAGTTGGTTGTGCCATTGCCTTCGGCTCAGTTCGTGATCCCAGAGTCCGGGGATGGAGTCGCGCGTCGGGCTCCCAGTCCGCGGGGGGTCTGCTTCTCCCTCTGACCTTCTCCCCTCTCATCTCTCTCTCACTCTCTCAAAGAAATAAGTGGAAATCTTTAAAAAACAATTAAAAAAAATTCCAGTGAAACCATGACACGCTTCACTTCTGCGGTAACGTGAGAACTGTGTAATTAGGAGCGGAGACCTACCTGGTGACCCACCTCATGGTCCCCAGATCCTACAGAAGATACCACGTGCACTTTGGGCATGCTAGTGTCTACGTGGCTGTACATGATTTTCCCGGAGGTTTAGTTTGGTGAATTTATTTTGTTTGTTTTAGAATCAATTATTCCTTATATTTTGTGACAATTTGCTAGTCGACACACACTGTTATTTGTTTTCATCTTTTGGCAAAGATGGATGTATTATTGGTCACCGGTACCTTGAGAAAGACAAAGGAACCTGAGAAGGGTGACATAAATAATTTAATTATAAGGATTAAACTAAAAACATATGACTTGAGAGGGCATTAAAGGGAGGCTGACAGATGATATCACCAAATGCTATCAAATCTCACATTTTATGAGAAGGGTGATGGCAGGTTTTTATTTTTTTTCCATTCTTCTTTAGGGGAAATAAAAACTAATAATTATTATATTAGTCAAAGGCATAGATACATTGTTTTCACAAAAGGTCATTTGTGGGAAGATAAGAATCCCTGAGACTTACATGCCTTGTCAAAGAGGCAATGCTGGGTAATGAATCACAGGTCAGTTTATGTCTGATTTTGATTTTTCTTGCATGTGTTATAGCATTTGTAATGATGCTGTAAAAAGAAAAAGGCCATGAAATCTATTCAGACTCAAAATTTTTATTTTTTTCTCCATGGTATGAATTTTGACAGAAGGACATTCGAAGGCTCTTTTGATGTCAACAAGAACATCAGACGAGTCTCTGTCTTTTCATTCTTTCAACTAAGTAAACATTTCAGAAAACAGTGATATGAGCATTAGCCCATCTGTTAAATTCCAACATGAAGCGATTAGACAAGGATGTGAAAAAAAACGTGAAGTCCAGCTCAAAATTGACAAAGGCTCCGGAATGATCCTCTGAACACCATTCAGTAGCAAATGCAAGCATGGACATATGTGGTCCAGTGTTTTAACTTAATTGTGAAATTCGAGCTGAAGGAGTACAGCTGCCTGTGTCTCTGGGGACGGGCAGTGAGGCTCTTCGCTGTGGCACCTGTCAGCTGTGATCTGTCATCGCAGCTCACACTCTTCTTCTGTAAATAAGTCATTGTTTTTGGACACCCATGGTTCTGACGCTGGAAGCAATCAGAAGATATTTTTACTGTTGAAAGGGATATGAAATTTTTCTTGTGTTGATTTCAACCAAGTTTACCTTTGACTCCCTAAAACAATGGGGTAAGTGAAGGCTTGTATGTGGGGTCTGAGAAAAGAGAAGCGGAAGGTGACCCCAGTGCTGCTGGGCTCTGGAACTGTTGTTTATTCACTTGGGAAGACGGGGATGGTAGGTTTGAAGTGGGAGGGACGTAGATGTCATTTTTCGGTAACAGGGTTTGACACCCGTCGGTGCTTGGTGTTGGGTTTTTAATTTTGCTTCAGTATGTGGCATAGATTGAACAATGTGAATGAAATTAGAATTTTCCCACTGGATGTTGTGTCATCTCATTCTGAGGTAATGCCCATAAGAAAAGGTGATGGAGGTAAAGATGTCAACAACAGATTTTTAAAAAATCTCGTCATTTGTAGGACTCTGATGAGTAGGATTGTAAAGGAGGTGACAAGTATGGACTGTGGCTGAGGGCTGGGTTCTGGCTGGTGAGGCAGGGGTCAATGCTGTTAAGATCTACAATACAAACGGGCACTTATTTGGAAACCCCAGGATTTTTTAAGGCAAGTTTTTAATCATGATGTTAATTAGAAACCTCTTTCCTTTGCCAAATAGCAAGTAGATTGAACAGGGATGCTGCCTGCTGGTAGACTGTGGGTTTCAGGGTTAGGTGGTGGTCGGCTTGGTCGGCAGCTGATGGGTCCCCAGGCCCCGTCGCTGTTGGCTCCAGTCATGAGGTCTGACTGTAAGACAACCACACCAGGAGTCAGGTATCCAGAGGATTCCCTACAGGTTTGGTGAATTTGTTGAAATCTGAGCCATTATCCATCTTGATCAGTGGAACATTACTTGAAGAGCCAAATCGTAAAATCCAGTGGTAGTGTATCTGCACAGGGAAGGGCTGTCTCTTCTGGAAACTTCTAAAGGTAGTTAATGCATGTTGGTACAAATGAGATCTGTAAAGCGAGGGACTCTTGGGAGAGTTACTCATCTGTCCTCCTGCACAATAGTTGAAGGAAATGCTGAAAAGTTGCTGGTTCTTGTATATTATTTATTTATTTATTTATTTATTTATTTATTTATGTGAATGTTTAATCATTTAACTGATTTTTTTTTAATGTAAAAGACAAATTCCCAGGCCTAAAGGAACAGATTGGTTCTAACACAAAATACAAATGAATACATCATTCATCAGGAAATGTAGGAAAATTTTCAGCTTCTACATAGAATCTGTTAATGTGGTTTTCAGACTATCAAAAATGCTTGGAATTTCTGTTGTCATCATCAAACTAAATTCACTGTGACCAAAATAAGAACATTTTATGTTCCTAATGCTAAAGGTTTCTGTATTGAATTTCATATAGTGATAATTTCATGGAAATCATTCTATGAAATACCCATTTTATTATATAGATATATTATTACACATGTCCACAACAGTCTGTGATGAGAACTGTTGGGATTACCTCTTTGGAAAATCCATTTATGGAGGAATATGAAACTATAACATCCAAAGTTGGTTAAATAATATTGTAACCATTCTGAATTTTCACTAACTGGATATTTCTGACTAAACATTACTTTTAAATCTTCCAAAAATTTGGGAACATTAGAACATATGAAAACTTAAAAGTCATGTATTTACTTTCATGATCATTTTATGATTTTTTCATGATTTTAAAATCTTCAGAAATCTTATTCATTTATTTGAATTAAAAGCACTTACTAACAAGTTGGCATTCATATAAGCACCAGTGAAACATAGTGGCATGAATACATTTCGGTGTTTCTATTTTAACTGCCCAACTTCCTCAGATGGTGAAATAAACAGTATTCACTAGTTTAACCCTGTCCTGAAAGGAGTGCGTTTTTAGGTGGGGTGATATACTCTATCCACGGGAAAACATTGAAGAATAAAAAACACGCAGCCACCAGCTGTCACTTATTTTATGGTGGCACTCATGAGAACTTCAGGAAGGACAGAGGACGCAGGAGGGAGAGCTAGGGACGCCTGAGCAGGAATGGGCTGAACTTGGTCTTAAAGGACAGCTGTGAACTGGAGGACATGAGTGATGCTGAGGCCCAGCTGGCCGTGAGCCTGGATACCAGAGGCAAGAGTGGGTGACAGGATTGTGACAAGACTGTGGCCGTGCTTTTCACCTGCATCTCAAGGATGATCTGGCCAGGAAATTCCCTAGTAGACCCTGGCAGCATCCTTGGTGGGAGTGAGGGAGGCGTGGACCAGCATGCAAAGTCAGAAAGGAAGAGTGGATGCTTGTGAGGGAGCAGGCTGGGGAGGCTTCCCAGTGCCTGGGCACATGGTTTCATGGGAGCAACAGACAGAAGGGAGTCAGGTCATCTCACGGTGTTGGGGGTGTGGGTGTCTTTGACTTGAGCTGGGTGTTGTGGAAGTGGTGCCCATCCGGGGAGAGAGTGAATTCATGGGCTTCGTTGGGTTCTCAGAACTGTTTGGCTACCGATTTCATTTTGTTTTGCATTTGGGTTTTGCAACTGAACTCCGGGCAATGTTTATCGGACGTGAGACTCCACACGCCGTGTGTCACCGTTCCCAGTGAGCAAGCGTCATATCTCAGTGCGGCAGGGTGAGATCACACCCCGTGGCTCTTGAGTCAGGTGACTCGCTCTGCTCAGGTCTCCGAAGCCAGCTGGGTGAGGGCGGGCTGGCGCTTACAAGTCACAATTAGGCTGATGGGTGGCTGTCCCTCGTGCAGAAAGTCTTTGCAAGAATGAGGTGGAACGTGAGGAACGGTGCTCCTCCGTCCTGACGCTCAGAGACGCCAGCGGTGGTCCCTTGGTGGCTGTCTCTTCTGGGCAATGATGGCCTGGTGACATCGCTTGAGGTGGTGTGTTCCGCCATGCGGTTTGACAGTTACTTTGAATTTACCTGCTGTAGAATAATGCAAGTTACGACACGTGAGTAGTAACAGCAGCAGTGAACCTGAGTATTGTTGGTAGTCCTTTATGTTTACACGGAGTTTACTTGAGAATAGCTCAGCATATTTTCTTTTACTTTTTCTTATAAAATCTCTGCAGTATGAGGGCAGGAAGAAAGAAGCATTCGTGTTCATAGTCAACACTTGGAAATGGAAGGGGAACAGATGAAGGAAAAGGAATTTGGAACTGCAGTTAGTCCGGACATCATTTCAAAATGTCCCATTGTCCTTTCTGTCCCTTCTCCAGGGAGTCCTCATGCCCCGGGGCCACTGGCCGTCTCGTCAGCTGTTCCCAGTGGGGGAACCTTTCGGTGGGGACCCTTCCATTTGACAATCATTCTGCTTCTTCTAGTCAGGGTCTTCAGACATTGTCCGTGGGTGCCTCTGCCGTCCTCACACACTGTTTTTCTCTTTGGCAAGAATGAGATACACTGAGTGAGGAGAGCCGAGAGCCGTGTTCCTGGAACCAGGACTCGAGTCGCTGGCTGACCCCAGAGCAATCCCTTGAGGAGGAGTGTGGGGTTCGTTTGGTTGTGTGTGAATTTGACATGTTTCTTGACCCAATGTGGAAAACTTTTCTAGGGAAAGGGAAAAAGTTAGTTATTTTATGAGCAAAGAAGAATGAAATCCCCATGGGTCTTTCCAAAATGATTTTCATTTTGGAAATTTTCATTCTTTATCACATTTTTTTGGCCCAATCCAGTGACTTTCCCACGGCCAGTGAGAAGCGACAGTACTGTCTCCTATCCAGTTTGTCAGGGTATGTCTTGGATAGTTCCCTTTCCTGGAAAGGACAGCGGAAGGAGCCAGGGTGGGCATAGCTGCCATTGGGAGAAACTGTCAGGGAGGGGGTAGGAAGGGGCCGTGCCGAAGGGAACTCTGTATCAGGAATCACCACTTAACCCTGTGTGTGCTCCTGACAGGAAACTGACTTTCTCCGGGGCACCTGCATGGGTTTCGGCTGTGACAGGACTCCGCAGTCTGCCTGACTCAGGGTCCTATAATTAATCACCGGGTAGGGTTATTTTGTAGGATTATTTTCAGGAGGAAAGTGGTAGCATGGGCAGATCTGCCTCATGCACTGCATGGCCCGGTGCGTGCTCTACTAATTAGTACTACTAACTAATTGGTAACTAACTAGTAACTAGCTTGATGTTAAGCTGGTAACTAACCGGCTTCATGTTCACCATTGCCTTTATGGAAGATACCTGATTCTTTATTCAGTTCCTAAGTAAGAAGAGGGTCCTGAGATCCATGGTTGAAAACAATGAATTAGCCACAGTTTGTAGTTCTCTGCTAAAGTACAAAAAGAATTAAATGTGTTGATTAAATGTCAATTCCCGTATAAAAATAAATGCATGCAAATGTAAACATTGAGTTTTAGACAATGGGGATTAAGATGATGTGCAGATAAGTATATACTGCTAAAAAATGGTGGTTTTCAAAATAGCTCAGTGATGTGTTCCTAATGTCACTTTTCCCATTTTTCTACCATTTTAATTTCATGGATCAAGATTTTCATAAGTAATAAAGCAAAAAAAGGTGAAAATTTTCTACTATTAAAAAACGGAGGACACTAGGAGAAGGAAAGGAAAAGTGAACTGGGGGAAATCGGAGGGGGAGATGAACCATGAGAGCCTGTGGACTCTGAGAAACAAACTGAGGGTTTTGGAGGGGAGCGGGTAGGGGGTTGGGTGAGCCTGGTGGTGGGTATTATGGAGGGCATGGAGCACTGGGTGTGGTGCCTAAACAATGAGTGCCGGAACACTGAAAAAATCAAATACAAAAATGATAATTGTACAGTTCAATTTTGTAGGAATGCTCTAGTTTCTTAAAAGAAAACTTTGCTGAAAGTATATCTTGGTCTTTAAAAATGTGTAATTATATAGCAGTGGATCAATGTGTATTTTAATTGTGGTATTTGTGATAAACATGTTAGTAGATGTCTTTGGCCACTTTGTCTATTGACTCTTTATTGATGATTATTTTCACAAACTAACAAAATCTGTGTTCAATCTGGCTTTAGTTTCTTCCTTGTTTTGATATTAAATTAGTTAAGTAGAAATTTCTAGTTTCCAGTTCTTCTGAACCTCATATATGGACATGAAGATTCTTCAGGCTTGCAAACTGCTATAGCTGAATTTTAAAGACATCAACAATAATCAGATTCTTGGAATAGTCAAGGTATTTTAAGCAATTAGTGAATGTCCGAGTTTAAAATAAAAACAGGCTGAGTTTTATGTGTTTTATTTATTTATTTTGGACTTCTCCCACCCCAGAAAACAGTCTTTTCTAGAGAGGAAGTTACTCCTTAAACTATTCTATGTAGATGAAACACAAAAGCTATCACTCTATCTGGAAATAGAATCAAAAAAGAATCAAATTACATCTTATGTAGTTAATGTGATACATTGTTGGCTGAAGTCACTTCCTTGTATTTCTGGATATCGCTTTGTATCGATGTGTATATGTACTTGTGCGTGTGTTTGTTTATTTGCAAACCTGGCGGAACCATTCAGCATCAAGCATGGCGTGTTCCTTGCGTCACCTGCGTCCCCTTGGAAAGTCCAGGTGGCTCATTTAGAAGCAGCCATATGTCATACTGTGTGGCTGCCTATAAATGGGTTGCCCTGTACTAGCATCCTGTTTTCACAGAAATCCTGACGGAGGACGCGAGACCCGCTTGGAGAACTCTGCCAGTGGCCCCGGCATGCGTGTCCCTGCTGGTCTTAAGCACTTGTTGATGTAATAGTGACACGTCCGGTTAGACTCGGAGCCCTGAAGGGCAAGGCTGTGCCTGTGTATTGAAACAGGATTTGCTGCCATGTAAAATGTATTGTATATTACGTGCGTAATAAGTCTGTATTGAGTTAATGGATGGATGTCCCATTGAGATGTAAGATGTTAACTGTTGTATATATTTGTCTTCCCGTAGAGATTGTGCGCTCCTGGTGAGCCAGGACAGAGATCAACTAATTGCATATTTTCAGCATCTAGCAAGGTCTCCAAAGTACAGTCGGCACTTTACAAATACATTTTCACTAAGTGATTTCATGAATTAACTAATGTTGTGGGTTAGAGAGTAAGATTTTCCAGATATGTGTCCTCAGTAAGATTATCTAAGTTATCTTTCCTTTTCACTTTAATGCCCCCTAACATTGGGCCAAAAAACACAAACATTATATTACAAATTATACTCTTGATAAATTTTTTAGATAAAATGAAATATTGCTAGGCTAAGCTACCATACGTAAATTACTAACCTTATCATCAGGTAAAAATGATAATAAAAATTACATTTTATGAAAATCATATTCATAGTTTACATTATCAATTAAAGTCATCATTTTTTTAAAGATTTTATTTATTTGCCAGAGAGAGAGAGAGAGAGAGAGAACACACAAGCAGGCAGAGAGGCAGGCAGAGGCAGCGAGAGAAGCAGGCTCCCTGCCGAGCAAGGAGCCCGATGCAGGACTCGATCCCAGGACCCTGGGACCATGACCTGAGCCGAAGGCAGCGGCTTAACCAACTGAGCCACCCAGGCATCCCTAAAGTCGTCATTTTTAACACTTAAACACAGAAAAGACACGGGTGGATCACCCGAACCGAGAGTGGTGATGTCAAGCAAGCTTTCATATTAACCACAAAACGGTACACTTAATTCTACCTGACAGGGGCCATACTTATTAAAATGGGTAAAGGTTCCTGTTTGTTTTAAAAAAGGATTCTGTGCTCCTCTATTTATCTCCAATATAAAAAGATGTGAATACAACAAAGCAGAGAAGTAATTGGGGCAAATAGATAAACCACAGAAAGCAGGGGCGGAAGGGCGGAGAACGCAGATGTGTACTTGCAGGCTTGTGTCCGCGTCTATCCACGCTTCCCTGTTT
The DNA here is from genome assembly GCF_963455335.1 of Martes martes. Classification (NCBI taxonomy): domain Eukaryota; kingdom Metazoa; phylum Chordata; class Mammalia; order Carnivora; family Mustelidae; genus Martes; species Martes martes. The sequence continues at coordinate 3,144,657 of NC_137889.1, read as the reverse complement.
TCCTGCTGGCGCGCTCGTGACCGTCTGTCACCATTCGTCGTTGTGTCAGATCCCTCCGTTGGACAGTGAGCTCCGTAAGGCCTGGCGTCGCCTCGTGCCATGCCCCCCAGAGTGTTCAGAGCGTGTTTCATTATTTCTGCAAGTCGCTGATGAAGGAGTTTCTTCTTTTCCTGGATCACGCACAGGCGCCCCGTGAGAGGAGGCTAATCTTAGGGCTTGTGAGGCTTCTCCTCTGCCTCACGCCCCCGTGCAGGCCCAGTGCCTTCTCTTGTGTTGCCCCCAGCACAGCCATCCCTCCGTCGCCTCCAGTCAT